>NC_037332.1:56812500-57437500 GCF_002263795.3 Bos taurus
TACTTATATAGGAGAAGGGTAAGTAAAGTAGATGGAAGGGTGGGGGCATTACTTCTAGAATATTTCAGGTGACATAACCTTGTTTAACCGCTAGTATTTTTTTCCCCTTTCTCTCCCCTCCTACAGAAATGGAGGCAAACGACCATTTTAACTTTACTGGCCTTCCCCCTGCACCTGCTGCCTCAGGACTGAAACCCTCTCCCTCCTCAGGGGAGGGGCTCTACACTAACGGGTCTCCCATGAACTTCCCCCAGCAAGGGAAAAGTGAGTGTGAGGGCCATGTGGCCTGGGAGGGAGTGGGCTTCATTTCTTTATAGTAGATTGATGGGATCAGTGGGCTCGCCTCTGGGTTGGCTATTTCACAACAGCTCTCTTTTATGTCAGGTAGGAAGGGAGGAAGTGAATCCTCAGAACTCCAGCTGCTGGAGAGAAATCAAGCTTCTTAGAGCAAGTTCTAGGGGGTTTTGGAAGAAACACTGTTAGTTTTAAGGTTGGAAGAGATTAGAAGAATATACTGGCCTTTTCTTATTAGCTTGTTCTTCTGTTAGCCCTGTTCCCTGGCTACTGCCCCAAAGTGGTGAGGTGGCTACTGCTTCTGATAACCAGGTTGCACCCGTGAGAAAGAGATAAAGGGCCAGTCCTCTGAGAAACTGTTTTTAGAGGTTGGAGTAGCCGCCCCTAGGACTGGAGGTAGAGGGGTTGGGTGAGGGTTGGGATGTGTTTGCTTTTTAGTTTGTGCAGCGGAGAAGAGGGCGGATGCTTGAAGTGCCTGTATCACTTCCTGTCCTTGTGGATAGAAGAGAGGGACAGGGAGAGTTTTAAGTTTACCTACTTCCCCAGAGAGAAACATCTGTAATTCCAGACGGAAGTGCTGCTGCCAGGATCAGGTCTTTCCCTGGATTTGGCTTATCAGTTGCTCTCAGCAGTGGCTCTGCCAAGTACCTCTCTACTCTTGCCTTGGTTTCAGTCAGGTACTTTATGCTTGGAAGCAGGGGGAGCTCAAATGCGTCCCTGCTTCCTTGCAGCAGAAAAATACTGCCCCAGGCTTATGCTTAACCACCACTCCCTCCTCTCTTCAACCAGAGGGTTGCAGATAGAAACTCCCCCACCTCCCCTGAAGCTTCCTTAGTATTTTGGTTTCTTTTATTCGGTTGCCCTCCAGTCCAGAGGCTGCCATGGGTGTTGAAAGCTGAAGTCTGCAGTACTGGTCATGCAGAGATTCCCCTCGGTGCCTATTACCCTGTGGGGTACAGTGCCTATGGGGAGGGGCCAAGTCCAGTCTCTTCTGAGCTGGGATCTTGCTGCTGTGGTGACTGCAGATTCTATTCTTAGCCCAGCACAAAGTGCTGGATCTGCATGTGCCAGTGAGGTGGAGGCTGTCCCTTCTGGTGCCACCGTGGGGCCAAACAGGCACTGGGAAAGGCAGGGGGGCGGGGGAAGGGAAATGGAGAATTCAGTCATGCCACTCCAAGGGAAGAATTCCTCCAGGGAATGAGGGTGGGGAAGAATGCAAGTCACTGTAGGGATTCTGCAAACAGTTTCATTTAGAAAAGAAAAAAAAATTAAAAAGCCCTGAGCGTCAGCAGCAGCCATCTCCCTGCTGGTCGTTTCTGTAGTAGGCCGGGAGAGTTCCCCAACCCCCTACTCAGCAGCCTCAGCCGCAGTTGCTAAGCTTACATCCAGGAGCATCTGGGTTTGGTGTTCCCTGGAGACCAAAAAACTGTAAATATAGTAGAGGGGGAATCCCCCACCCCTTCACCTTTACTTTTTCTAGTCAGTGCTGTTCCTTTAGAAGAATTGGTATTGTTACTTGCATACATATCTGAAACTGACCCTTTTCCCTCCTTCTCTGCCAGGTTTGAATGGGGATGTGAATGTTAATGGCTTATCTACTGTATCTCACACTACTACTTCAGGGATTTTGAACTCTGCTCCCCACTCCTCCAGCACCTCACACCTCCATCACCCCAACGTGGCCTACGACTGTCTCTGGAACTACTCACAGTACCCATCTGCCAATCCTGGCAGCAACCTCAAGGACCCACCCCTTCTCTCCCAGTTCTCGGGGGGACAGTACCCACTCAACGGCATCCTTGGGGGCAGCCGGCAACCTTCATCCCCAAGTCACAACACTAACCTTCGGGCTGGGAGCCAAGAGTTCTGGGCCAACGGTACCCAGAGTCCCATGGGGCTTAACTTCGATTCACAGGAACTCTATGATTCCTTTCCCGACCAGAATTTTGAGGTGATGCCCAATGGACCCCCTAGTTTTTTCACCTCCCCACAGACTTCTCCTATGTTGGGATCCAGCATCCAGACCTTTGCACCCTCCCAGGAGGTAGGCAGCGGTATCCATCCTGATGAGGCAGCAGAAAAGGAACTTACTTCCGTCGTGACAGAGAATGGTGCTGGCTTAGTAGGCAGCCTGGAGCTGGAAGAAGAGCAGCCAGGTATAACTCATGTGGGTCCATGAGCTGGGTTGGGAGAGGGAAAATGGGGCTGTCGGGGGCAGTGGCTTTTTGAGGTGAGGAAAACTTGTCTTTCCAGCTCTCTGCAGTGGAGGCTGATTTGCATGTTGGTGATTAGCAGAGCCAAGTGGCTGGTGTTTTTGTGGCAGCAGCACCAGCTCGAGAGTGGGAGTGCAAATTATTTCAAGCTCATGCAGAGCTGCTGGCCTGGAGAGGGCAGGTGGGCGAGCCCGAAACAGCCCCAACAGACACCCTGCATCAAGAAAGGCTTCTTCTAAGATATAGGAAGGGGTTGGAGCATCAGCAAGAGGCAAAGAGGCCAATTTGATTTGACTGTGGCAGAGCCAGACTGGCTGCTAAAGTGGGCTGAGCCCTAAGTAGTGATTGGCACATGAAGGAGGGAAGGAATAGGCAGAGCATACCATTCTTGTCTACTCAGTCTCCTTTCTTTTTTGTTGTTCTTAGCATTGGTGCATGTGCAGTCCCTCTCATCTTTTCCCTCAGAATATAATTTGCTATTGATTGCAAGTACAAGGGATGACCACCCTGTAAAGTCACAGGATGTTTTCTCTAACACCTGTTCCCACTGAATGGGGGAAAATAGCTGAAAACATGATGGGTTCTTGTCTCAGACCCCACTCTTCTTTTCCCTTTTTATCTGCTGTAAGATCTTACACATCTTTGTTTAATCAAAGTTCTTGGTATTTTCGGTACCCAACATAGAACTGGCACCCATAAATGTTGAAAGAATGATCATCTGTCCCTCTAGCAAAGATTGCCTACTATAGCTGACTGAACCCATTGAAGGTACTGACTTTGACTTTTGCCTTCTCCTGGGGTATCCTAGAACTAAAGATGTGTGGCTACAACGGCTCCGTCCCTTCTGTGGAATCATTACACCAGGAGGTCTCAGTCTTGGTCCCTGATCCCACAGTGAGCTGCTTAGATGATCCTTCACATCTTCCTGATCAACTGGAAGACACTCCAATCCTCAGTGAAGTCTCTCTCGAGCCCTTCAACACTCTGGCACCGGGTAGGCTTGGAGATTGACTCCCTTCAACGTATCCATGCAGAGGGTAACTGACTTATACCACCTAGAAGAGATAGTAAGCCAGGGAAAGTATTTGGGAATTTGGCCCCTGGGGCCCCCAGATGATCCTGGCAGATCACAGTTTCATGCCACTGGCCTGACTGTGCCAATTGCACTCTGAGCTGAATTGGATCATTTCCCACGTTCTCTCCCAGTGTTCCTTTTGGCCAGGATCCCTGGATAGGGACTTCTTACAACACAGTTGGGCTATTTGGGTTCTCACTAACTGGAAAGAAAACATTACCTTTTACCACACTGTTTTATGATAGATACTAGAATTTGGTGTTGGTCTATGGGTTAATAGAACCATTGCCTTTCCTTCCCTAATACTAGAAAGAACCTTCACCCTGTAGGAACTAGAATTGGATATTTTCACACTAATATTTCTTAAATCTCACTTGCTGATTTTCTACCCCTAAAGAGCCAGTGAGTGGAGGACTCTACGGTATAGATGACACGGAGCTGATGGGTGCAGAGGACAAGCTGCCTCTGGAGGACAGCCCTGTGATATCTGCCCTTGATTGCCCTTCCCTCAATAATGCCACTGCCTTCAGTCTCCTGGCAGATGACAGTCAAACTTCAGCCTCTATTTTTGCCAGCCCCACCTCTCCACCTGTCCTCGGGGAGTCTGTTCTGCAAGGTGAGTGAGAAAAGCTAGACAAAGTCCTTGACCTAGGAAAAGGTGAAAGTACAGGCCTTAGGGCTGGGAGATCTATGAGAACACTTTGCTGGGAGCTAAGGGGTCATGGGATGGTGTATGGTGGGACTGAAAAAAGGCATTCTGACTTCTTCTCTGTGCCCAAAAGAACTTGTGGGGTAAGACTTGGAGTTTGCAGGAGAAAGGAACCCAGAGGCCTTTATTGGCTCCAGGTGAAAGGTATTCACACAGTGAGAGCAGCAGCAGTTTTGCCCTTTAACCTTCATGAATGATAGGGGAGGACAGCCAAAGGCTGCTTCTCTTTTTCCTATCCTAGGGGAAAGCCCTTGAAGTAACCTTGCTTAACTTAGTCCAGGTTTGTCTAAGTAGATTCTCTTATTTTATAGGGTCATTTTTCCTTTATCCATCCTGTCCCTTTGGATTCTAGATAATAGCTTTGACCTGAATAATGGTAGTGATGCAGAACAGGAAGAAATGGAGACTCAGGCTTCAGACTTCCCACCTCTGACCCAGCCAGCCCCTGACCAGTCATCCACTATTCAGCTACATCCAGCAACCTCGCCAGCAGTCTCACCAACAGCCTCCTCAGCAGTCTCCCTGCCAGTGTCTCCAGCAGCCTCTCCAGAAATTTCCCCAGCCATCTCCCCAGCAGCCTTCCCAGAGGTCTCTCCAGCTTCCTCAGCAGCCCTCCCACCAGTCTCCTCCGAAGTCTCCTTGACAGCCTCCCCAGTGACCTCCCCAAAAGCCTCCCCTGCAGCTTCCCCGGCAGCTGTCTTTCCGACAGTCTCCCCAGCAGACAAGGATATCAGCAGCGTACCTGAAACAATTGCTGACCTGGAAGACACCACTGTAGAAGGAGTCCCTCCCTCTGGTAGCGGTGAGTCTCTAGATTCTGTTCCACCCCTGACTGGTTCCAGGGAAATGTATCTGTCTCATTTAGCATTTAGCTCCTTCTCACTGACCTGTTGTTTCAGTATTTTGCTTGACCTCTTAACTTGGGTATCCCTGTCTTCCTCCCCCAGGTGATGTCCTGAGGAGACGTATTGCTACCCCAGAAGAAGTTCGTCTTCCCCTCCAACATGGGTAAATGCTCTAATTTGTTACATGCGTTGACCTTTGACACATTTAATGAATAATTCTAGGAAGAAGGGAAGGGAACTCTCATCTGAGATGGGGGAGGAATGGACTAGACAAGAATAGGTTAAAGGATAGTTATCTGCAATGATAATGTTTCTGGGCATGAGATTCTTAGGCTTTCTTTCTTCCTTTGTCGCGGTCTTCCTTCCCTCACCCATTCTTTCCTCATTTTGTGGCCACTTAGTTTTTTCCTCGAGGGGCTAGTGCTGTTATCTTTTCCAAATTCAGCTGGTGGGTCTGGGGTTCAGGTGTCCAAATGAGTTAATTTGTCCTATATGTTTGGAGAAGGAATAGCAGTGAATGGGGAGTGGCTTCATCCCCATGAATCAGGATTTTTTTTTTTTTTTAATGCACTCTAAGGGCAGGAACAGTATGTGACCAGAATGAACAAGCTAGCTAACACCAAGGGCTTTGTAGGAATAACTGCCTTCCTGATCTTCCCCACCCCCGCCCCTCTAGGCTACTTGTGGTCACCAAGTCTGAGTTCTGCTTTAAGTTTTGAGAGAAAGATAAGGCTTAGTCTTAGAATAATCTGTTGCTCAGAACACAGAGTTCCTTACTAAACCCTGGCCTCTACGGAGTCATTTCATGGAGTCGGCAGTGAGTGTGTTCTTCTGCTTGCCTCCCTACCCTCTGTCATTTCTGCCTTTATTCTGTTAGGTCTCTGCTGGAATCCCAGTAATTTGTCCTGAATGGCATTAGGGAGGGGGTTTCTGGCTGCTCCTCTGGCTGACTTTGGAAGGGGACGGGTGGAGGTCTTCCTGGGCTTGTGCAGTGTGGTGTGTTGCTTTCCCCTGAGGCACTGAGGGGCTTGAGGCTCAGGCCTGCCTTCTGGCCAAGCTTGTGTCTCAGAAAAAGTGAAAGTGAAGTCACTCAGTTGTGTCTGACTCTTTGCCACCCCATGGACTGCAGCCTACCAGGCTCCTCCATCCATGGGATTTTCCAGGCAAGAGTACTGGAGTGGGGTGCCATTTCCTTCTCCAGAGGATCTTCTTGACCCAGGGATTGAACCTGGGTCTCCTGCACTGTAGGCAGACACTTTACCGTCTGAGCCACCAGGGAAGTCTTGTGCCTCTGCATCCACATGCAGTTCCAGTGAGATAGGTGTGGGGAGGGCTATCTGCTTAGTGGGGTTGGCTTCTGGGTGGCTTAAGAGTGGGTAGGGGTGTGACCTGGCGGCAGGGCCCGTGTGTTTCTCTGGCAGATGGCGGAGAGAGGTGCGCATCAAGAAGGGCAGTCACCGATGGCAGGGGGAGACCTGGTATTACGGCCCTTGTGGGAAGAGGATGAAACAGTTCCCGGAAGTGATCAAGGTAATGGAGCTTTCGTGGACTCTTGTAGGAAAGCACAGACTCCTTTTTTGGGCCCAGTGGCAACAGTCTGGCATTGTCTGCTCTGAGGCTTGTTCTGCTTGTGTTATTGCTGGCCAGAGGGCATGGTAGGACTGTAACTTCACTGACGCCACTTTACCTCCTCCTTGTAGTACCTGAGCCGCAACGTGGTACACAATGTCCGTCGGGAGCACTTCAGCTTCAGTCCCCGTATGCCTGTTGGTGATTTCTTTGAAGAGAGAGACACACCAGAGGTGCACACCCAAGGGTTAAATACACTTTTTTAAATAGGAGGAGGGGTTGGTGTACAAGCTGCAGCTTCCTCATGGGATTTGGAGATTCTCAGGCATCCAATGGTTCAGAGGTTCTGGTGACTTGCATGAACTTCAATTGTAACAATGTCTTCCTTCTTACCTCAGGGCTTGCAGTGGGTACAGCTCTCAGCAGAGGAGATCCCATCCAGGATTCAGGCAATTACTGGGAAACGGGGCCGACCTCGAAACACTGAGAAGGCCAAGACCAAGGAAGTCCCCAAGGTGAAACGGGGCCGAGGTCGGCCACCCAAGGTCAAAATCACTGAGCTGTTGAATAAGACAGACACCCGCCTCCTAAAGAAACTGGAGGCCCAAGGTACCGTGATGTTTCTTAACTTGGGAATTCTTCTCAATCTCTGAGGTATCTGAAATGTTGATGAATTGGTTAATGCCTGGGTTTCCCAGGAGTGTGACTGACATCTGGATGGAATGAATCTGAATTACCTTCCCCTCTCTGGAAAGCAGCATCAGGGTCCTAGCACTTTTGTGGTGGTTTTTTTTTTTTTTTTTTAAAACAACCAGTTCCTTTCTTGAGTTTCTCTTTAGTGGAGTCTTGTGCGGGGAGGTGGGGGTGGTGTCCCAGGAATAATTATGAGAGGAGAAGGCTTTTCGTGTCCTTTCTTACCATCTTTTAGCTTCTTACTTATCTTACTGGTCTTGCTTGTCTTGTGTAAACATTCATTTGCCACCATCATAGAGGTTCAGAATTCATATCTGAATCCAAAAGATAATTGGTACTGCTTTAGTGGGATGGATAGGTAGGAAATGTCTATAATTTTTCAGTAAATATTGCACTTACCTTATATAGTATGAAGAATGTGAAAGAATTTGGAATCAAGTATCTCTTATTCAGAATTCCAGCTCTGCCAGATTCTGACTGTATGACCTGGAGCAAGTAAAGCCTCATAGTGGTTCATCTGCAGATAGTATCTAAACTTAGAGGGTTGCTGCACAGATGTAGTAGTGGTAGTATTTCTATGCCAGAATAGGATAGGTACTATCGTATCAAAAACATCAGTTCTAAAACACTGTTGTCTGCAGAATCACATCTCAATATAGTCTTCCAAAGGAGAAGAAATTCAGATATCTTAATGGAGCAAGACATAGGAGCTGAACATAGGCAATAACTGTGTCAGATTTGATAGGATTCTACTAAAGTGTCCATTATCTGGTCCCTTCCTTTCTGGCACATTTTTCCTTAATTGGTGCTTCCAACTCAAGACCACCTGCTTTCTCTGGCAGTTTTTCTGTTTCCTTGCTTAGTTCTAAAATCAGCCTGTCAGGCAGCCTGGGGGAGGGACAGTCTCTGAGGCTACTTTGCTGTTCTGGCCTCCAGGACCCTTTCTAAAGCCATCTAAATTCCAGAGGCTGGTGCTTCTGGGCACAAGATGCCATTTGTGTTACCTCCACAGGAGGTTCCTCTCGTACATTTTTTTCTCCCAGCGTTTTATGTATACTTTAAAAAAAAAAGACAGGCATCTAGTTTCTTCAGGGAGCTGTTTGGAGGCCAGCTTTGTGACCAGCGTGTGCTGGTCTGGATGCTGGAGATTGGTCTGCCTGCCTCACTCTTCATTTTTCTTTTTGCTCTCACAGAAACACTGAATGAGGAGGATAAAGCAAAGATGTGTAAAATCAAGAAGAAGATAAAGCAGAAGGTGCAGCGGGGAGAGTGTCAGACTACTAACCAAGGGCAGGTGAGGGACATCAGCAAGATTCCACAGCAGGTTCACTTCTCCTACAGCTGCTCTGTCTTCTTTTCTATCTCCCATGCCTGCCACCTGCCATTTAGAGAATTTGGCTTGTTCAAAAATAATGTGGACATCTCCAGGGTGAAAGAATTGATCCATTGCCAGCCTCTCATCCCATGTCTCAGCTCTTCTCCCCAGCATCCTTGTTTGTTTTTGAATCCTAGCCCAAGCAGTGATGCTTTCAGAGTTTGAGAAGAAATGACTTCCTTTATGGTTTACAGGCCAAAAACAAGAGGAAACAAGAGACCAAGAGCTTAAAGCAGAAGGAAGCCAAGAAGAAATCCAAGGTAGGTACTTATATGCACAGGCATAACTTTGAAGTCACCAAACTGATTTTGCAAGACATGTGAGTTGGTCATGTTTTATAGTCATGTTTCTGGGTATAAGGTGGGGAGGAGGGGACCAGGGAAGGGTGGTGATTTGAATCTTCATGGCACTCTTGATTCCTCTCTCTCTTGGGTGGGTAGGCTGAGAAGGAGAAGGTAAAAACAAAGCAGGAAAAACTGAAGGAAAAAGTCAAGAGGGAGAAGAAGGAGAAGGTAAAAATGAAGGAAAAGGAGGAGGTGGCCAAGACCAAGCCAACGGGTAAAGCAGATAAAGTGCTGGCCACACAGAGGCGCTTGGAGGAGCGGCAGAGGCAGCAGATGATCTTGGAGGAGATGAAGAAGCCCACAGAGGACATGTGTCTGACTGACCACCAGGTAGTGAGGGGAGAACAGCAGGTCCTGGAGGGGCCGCCCGTGAAGACACTTCTGTTACAGGAGGAGCCTCCTAGATACCCAGACTGTTGCCTTCCCATGTGTTTGACAGAACACCTACCACTTTTATCCCTACAGCCGCTGCCTGACTTCTCACGCATCCCTGGTCTGATCCTGCCTAGTGGGGCCTTCTCAGACTGCTTGACCATTGTGGAGTTCCTGCACAGCTTCGGCAAGGTGCTGGGCTTTGACCCTGCCAAAGATGTCCCTAGTCTGGGGGTCCTGCAGGAGGGGCTCCTGTGTCAAGGCGACAGCTTGGGCGAGGTGCAGGATCTCCTGGTGCGACTCCTGAGAGCAGCTCTCTGTGACCCTGGCCTGCCCTCCTATTGTCAGGTGAGGCCCTTCCTGGGGTCAGGGGCTTGGGATCCGTGCTTTTCTCAGTTTGGCTTTCTCTTTTGAGTTGAGCACATGAAAGCCCCTTCCAAAGTGATCAGGACAAGTAAAGGGAGATACACAAATGGTCCCCAAATAAGAGTGGTTTAACTTACAATTTTTCAACTCTACAGTGGTTCAAGAGTGATAGGCCTTCAGTAGAGGTACTTAAGGTTTTGATTTTGATCTTTTCCTGGACTGGAGAAATGCAATAGTACACTCTCAAGGTGCTGGGCAGCGAGTCAGCCATGCATGTCACTTTTGCAGCCATTCTGTTCCTCACTTTCAATACAGTATGCAGTAGATTGTGTGAGATATTCAGCATTTTATTAAGTGGATTTGTGTTAAATGATGATTTTGCCTTCCTCTAGGCTAATTTAAATGTTCTGAGCATGTTTAAAGTAGGGTTGGCTAAGCGGTCATGTTCTGTAGATTAGGTGTATTAAATGCATTTTCACAATATTTTCAGTTTATGATGGATTTTTTGGGACATGATCCCATCATAAATTGAGGAAGATATGCATACTACATGCTATGCCTGGTAATTTACTGCCTTTTTTCTTAGGTTATTTCTCATTGCTTTATGATTTTAGGTCCTGATTCTCCATTATTCTCTCTAGGGACAAGTGGAGGAAGATCTGTAGTTTCTTCCTATTTTTGTTTTCCTCTATTTTTTATTTTTCTTTCTGACCTCCCTCTGCTTTATTTTATTCATTTTCCTTTAATATACTTCTTTTCTTTTGTACCTGTCCTTTTTCTTCTCTCATCTTACCCTAGCAACTTTCCTTTTTCTATCTTAACTCTATAGTTCTCTCCTACTTTCCTACTCCAGATTGACTTGAGTTGCTCCTCTTTCTCTCTTAACTCCTATTATGTTCTCCTCCAAACAGTCCTTAAAGATCTTGGGGGAGAAGGTGTCCGAGATCCCACTAACAAGAGACAATGTGTCTGAGATCCTGCGCTGCTTCCTCATGGCATATGGAGTGGAGCCAGCCCTCTGTGACAGCCTGCGCACCCAGCCTTTTCAAGCCCAGCCACCCCAACAGAAGGCTGCTGTTCTGGCCTTCCTTGTGCATGAGCTCAATGGCTCCACCCTCATCATCAAGTGAGGGGCTGGGGTGGGGATGGTTATTATGTGCCTTGGTCAGACTGGGATAAGGGAGGGTTTAGCCATCTAGAAATCCTGGGTGATGTGTGTGTACTGCCATGCTCTGGGCATGCTGGGATGACCTGGGACTGAATCTGATTTTCCTTCCCTGGCGAGTCCGAGCCTTACTCTGCCATTCATCCAGTCTAGGTTCTAGGATGAAACTCCTTTTACCCTTGAACCTCCCTTCTTTTGTGTGTGTGTTGCCACTTCTCCCTCAAAATACTATTCCCTGTTTCCCTGCAGTGAGATTGACAAGACTCTAGAGAGTATGTCCAGCTACAGGAAAAACAAGTGGATTGTTGAAGGCAGGCTGCGGAGGTAAGGACAGGACAGAGGAGAGAAGGGGACAGGGTGAAGCATGCCCAGGACTTGTGTTTGGAACTTGGTGTCCTTAGCCCCTCTCCTGGGGTTGAGACCAGTCCAGGGCCCAGGATGGCTTAGATTAAAGGTGATCCTTTTGTGGCAGTATCATGTTCCTCACCACAGTTTCCCTTAAACTGTGTGTGTCAAGATTGAAAACTGCTTTGGCCAAGCGAACGGGGCGACCTGAGGTAGAGCTACAGGGGCCAGAGGAAGGCCTGGGGCGGAGGCGCAGTTCTCGGATCATGGAGGAGACCAGTGGCATGGAAGAGGAGGAAGAGGAAGAGACTGCAGCTGCTGTCCATGGCCGTAGGGGTCGAAGGGATGGAGAGGTACTAGCCCAGACCAAGGAAAGTGGGAGGTGGAAAACATTCTTTCTTTCTCTTGAATCTGATGATTTCCCTTTTTCTCGGTGTCTCGTTTCTTCTCCAGGTTGATATCACAGCATCTAGCATCCCAGAGCTAGAGCGCCAGATAGAAAAACTGAGCAAGGTACTGTGCTTCTAGCCTCCCAGGAGCTGGAGATAGGGGCTGGGTGGGAATTGGTTACCTTATGAGTTAGGCCTAGATGGTATCAATTTTATAGGGAAGCTGAGAGCCATGCCCTTCTCCCATATACTGGACGAAGTCACCAGTGTCACCCTGGAAGTGTGTTTTTCATTCATCTTCCTTTTCCACTGCCTACCCAGCGTCAGCTCTTCTTTCGAAAAAAGCTGCTTCACTCATCCCAGATGCTTCGAGCAGTCTCCTTGGGTCAGGACCGCTACAGACGCCGCTACTGGGTGTTGCCCTACTTGACTGGTATCTTTGTGGAAGGAACAGAGGGAAGCTTAGGTAGGTGTGTCGTAGGACCCTGGGTTGAGACCCAGCTCACAAAAGTTAAGCAATTCCTTTTCTCTACCTAGCATCTTGGGCTTTTTTGATTGTATGACAGTCAGTTTAGCATACTGTGGTTAAGAGCACAGTATGCTCTGGAGTAAGACTGCCTACCTTCTGCTCTGCCATTTACCAGCGATATGCTTCAGTTTTCATTTGTGAGATGGAATTAATAATAGAATGTATATGTCATAGGGCTATTGAGGGGATTAAAGTAACTTAATAGAATAATAACTTAGAATAACGTGTAACATAGCTGGTTCTCAATAAATGTTAGCTTATGTTTATGCTGATAATTACTTGGGAACATAGTTTTTCTTTTGCAGATACTATGCTGGTTGCCATATAAGAATTTTCCAGTGCAATCTCAAAAAGTGGGGGATTAAGTCCAAGAGAAAAAGAAAGTATATGTCCTGTGTTTGTACACCCTCTTTCTTTCCCATTATGTATCAGTGTGTCTTATGCTCTTCCCTTTGCTTTACAGTTCCTGAGGATGTGATAAAACAGGAAACTGACTCCTTAAAAGTGGCAACCCATTCAACAACCAGCCCAACCTCCTTCTCTCTGAAGAGGGAGTTAGCTGGCTCCAGCACCTCTGCCAGTTCTCCTGCCCGGGCCCGAGGCCGACCTCGGAAAACTAAGCCTGGCTCTATGCAGCCTAGGCACTTGAAATCTCATTCCAAGGGTCAAGGTTCAGAAGAGCCTCAGACCCAGCTTCAGCCTGAGACTCAGTCCCATCCTCAGCTTCAGGCTCATGCCCAGCCCCAGCTTCAGTCCCATCCTCACACTCATAATGGGTTCCTGGAGCCAGAAGGCTCCCCATTGTCTCTGGGTCAGAGCCAGCATGACCTCAGCCAGTCAGCCTTCCTGTCTTGGCTGAGCCAGACTCAGAACCATGGCTCCCTGCTGAGCAGCTCAGTCCTCACGCCTGATAGCAGTCCCGGAAAACTGGACCCAGCCCCATCACATGCCCCAGAGGAGCCAGAACCTGACGAGACAGAAGCCAGCCCTGATTCTCAAGCTCCCTGGTTTAATTTCTCAGCCCAGATGCCCTGCAATGCTGCCCCTACACCACCCCCTGCAGTTTCTGAGGACCAGCCCACTCTTTCCCCTCAGCTACCTGCTTCTTCCAAGCCAGTAAGTAGCCAGAATTAGTGGTATGCACTTATATTCATCTGGCCACAGGCTAGATTGCCTGGCTGTGGGCTGTTGCCATGGTTGTGGGGAAGGGATGAGGCCACTGGGATCCTGTCAACATGAAAACACCCTCATCACCTTATGTTTCATCTCATTCATAGGTGAGTAGAGCCAGTGCTGCCAACGCCTATTCTCCAGGGCCATTCTCTTCTACTCCTTTGCTGGGCATGGCTCATAAAAGGCAAGCAGGAGATCCTGGAGAAACACCACAGAGCCCCACAGGGCAAGGACAGCCAAAACGAAGAGGGAGACCTCCCAGTAAGTTCTTCAAACAGATGGAGCAGCGCTATCTAACCCAGCTGACAGCCCAGCCTGTCCCACCTGGTGAGTGACCCTGGGGTGGGATGGAACGAGAGTACAGGTAGGAGTGGCATCAGATGCGGACCACGTAGTTCCCGTTGCCCACATTACACAAACTGTTCACAGAGATGCGCTCTGGCTGGTGGTGGATCCGAGATCCTGAGACATTGGATGCCACGCTCAAGGCCTTGCACCCCCGAGGCATCCGAGAGAAAGCACTTCACAAACACCTAAACAAGCACAGGGACTTCTTACAGGAAGTCTGCCTACGGCCCTCAACAGGTAAAATAAATACTTAACCAGCCTCAGCTGAAGAGCCCAGGTCAATTTTGAGCTGCTGCTGTGGATGGTGAACAGTCTGATGGGCTTTTCCCTCTGCCTTCTGTCTTCTCAGACCCCATCTTTGAGCCCAGTCAGCTACCTGCCTTTGAAGAAGGGATCGTGAGCTGGACCCCCAAAGAGAAGACATATGAGACAGACCTGGCTGTCCTTCAGTGGGTGGAGGAGCTGGAACAGCGGGTGATCCTGTCTGATCTGCAGATTCGGGTACCCTGGGCTGGCACTGGGTAGGGGGTTGTTGAGGAGAGGGTGTTAATCTCTAATACCCTGTTAGGAAAAACCTAGGGTTCCCATTTTGCAAAGTGACCTCCCATGACCCTAAATGGGTCATATCTTTTTCTGTGCTTAATGTCCTTCTTTTATAATGAGTTTTATTTCTCTCTCCCACCTGCAGGGCTGGACATGTCCCAGCCCAGACTCTACTCGTGAAGACTTGGCCTACTGTGAGCACCTAGCTGATTCCCAGGAGGATATCACCTGGCGGGGTCGAGGCAAGGAAGGTCTGGCACCCCAGCGTAAAACTACCAACCCCCTGGACCTGGCAGTGATGCGACTTGCTGCCCTGGAGCAGAATGTGGAGCGGCGGTACCTGCGGGAGCCCCTGTGGCCAGCTCATGAGGTTGTGCTGGAGAAGGCCCTGCTCAGCACGCCCAGTAGTGCCCCACAGTGTACGCCTACAGAGATGTGAGTGCCCACCCTCCAGTTCTTGGTCTTGGGGAGAAGGAATCAATTTAATAAATCCTGCTTCTCATCCCCAAATCACCACTTTCTCCAATCAGATCATACGAGATCACCCCTCGAGTTCGGGCCTGGCGCCAAACGCTAGAGCGATGCCGGAGCGCAGCCCAAGTCTGCTTGTGCCTGGGCCAGCTGGAGAGGTCCATTGCCTGGGAGAAGTCTGTCAACAAAGTGGTGAGAAGCCTGGGGAGCTGAAGAGATGGCAGCTGGGATGAGTGGGGTGAGTGGCAGGCAGGGAGGCTTGAGGGCTCACCCTAACTCCTTACAACCCTGGTCCAGACCTGTCTAGTCTGCCGGAAGGGTGACAACGATGAGTTTCTTCTACTTTGTGATGGGTGTGACCGTGGCTGCCATATTTACTGCCTTCGGCCCAAGATGGAGGCTGTCCCAGAAGGAGACTGGTTCTGTGCTGTCTGTCTGGCCCAGGTACGTCTTCTGCTCTCTGAGTCCACTCCCGAGCAAGTCAGAGGTTTTCTTTCTCATCCCATTTACCACCAGTCTTAAAAATATCATTCTTCCCATGCCTTCCATCTCTCCTGGGAAAAGGTTCCAGATGACGTGCTAGGCGACCTGGGTTCCAGTCCTTTTTTGCACAAGTCACTTAAATTTTACCACCTTACTTGTTTTCCTTGTAAAATGGGAGTGATTATACTTTCCTTTTTCACATAACCCAAAACGGTGAGTAATAAATTCACAGACTGACTTACGCATGAAAGTATTTTGAAACCTCAGTCACACTCAGACAAGTAGTACTATGTTAAGTCACTTTAGTCGTGTCCAACTCTTTGCAATCCTGTGGACTATAGCCTGCCAGGCTCCTCTGTCCATGGGATTCTCCAGGCAAGAATACTGGAGTGGGTTGCCATGCCCTCCTCCAGGGCATCTTCCTGACCCAGAGATCAAACCCACGTCTCCTGCATTGGCAGGTGAGTTCTTTACCACTTGTGCCACTTGGGAGGCCCCCAGACAAGTAGGGATTGTGATAAAGTAGAGAGCAAGCAGAGTATGTATTTCCAGCTGTGGCTGATTTCACCTTTTTCTTATCCTCAGCAGGTAGAAGGAGAATTGACTCAGAAATCTGGTTTCCCAAAACGAGGCCAGAAGCGGAAAAGCGGTTATGTGCTGACCTTCCCAGAGGGTGACAACCGCCGGCGCCGGCTGCTACCAAGGGGCCGAGAGAGCCCAGCAGTGCCCCGGTACTCAGAGGAAGGGCTGTCCCCCTCGAAGCGGCGGCGCGTCTCCATGCGGAACCATCACAGTGATCTCACATTCTGCGAGTGAGTTGAGTGAATTCTGGGGACAACCAGCTCTACGTTTTCCAGAGGAGAGGGCTAGGAGGGGTCCGTGGTTTGCTTCCTGAGAGTGTATCATCACTGTCTGTTTCATAATAGGATTATCTTGATGGAGATGGAGTCCCATGATGCAGCTTGGCCTTTCCTGGAGCCTGTGAACCCACGATTGGTGAGTGGGTACCGGCGGATCATCAAAAACCCTATGGATTTTTCCACCATGCGGGAGCGACTGCTCCGGGGAGGGTAAGTAGACGTCATTGACTCTCCTGGCTCTTCTGTTACTGCCATTGCTGGTACCCCGCTGACAGCTCTGTCTCCACCCCTGCCCAGGTACACCAGCTCAGAGGAGTTTGCGGCTGATGCACTGCTGGTCTTTGACAATTGCCAGACTTTCAATGAAGATGATTCTGAAGTGGGCAAGGCTGGACACATCATGCGCCGCTTCTTTGAGAGCCGCTGGGAGGAGTTTTATCAGGGAAAACAGGCCAATCTGTGAGGCATGGGAGGTGGGGAGTCACCCTGTGGCATTGCCCCCTGCCCTCCACACAAACCCTGCCATTCTCACCTGCTGATGCTGCCCTGGGTCCAGACTCAAGTCAGAGGGAGAACCCTGATTTTTGACTCAGCCCTTGGCAGCGCCCTACATCTTCTTATCCTTACACCCTTTCTCCCTTTCCTCCTCTTGTTCCTCAGATAAGAGGGGCAGAGATGAGGTCCTTCTGGACCGAAAGCCAAAAAAGAAAAAATAATTTTTCCTTTCTGTTTTATTTCCTAATTAAATAAGAGGAGGAGGAAAGAAGCCCCTACTTCCTCCTCCCAGCTTCCTCACCTTCCTTGTACGTGCCCCAGCATTCTGGGGCTATTTAACAATAGCAATAGTTCTAGTGAATGTGTGAAACCGAGAAACACTCTGTACTGTGTGTGGACCCGCAGTGACGGCCAGTAAAGTGGACTTAACTCCCAAGTGTGTCGAGCCGGACACCGGGCCCTGAACATGCTGCTTCCATGTTCAGTCCCTCCCCTGCTTCTCACTTTCTCTCTCCCCTCTCCCCTTCAGATTTGTCTCTCATCCAATAATGTAAAACTATGTGTACGGGTTCCTCCCTTCTCTTCCCCCAAATTTTTCCCTTCAAAGGAAAAAGAAGTTCAGAGGTCCCTGTCTTTCTCTCTGTCCTCATCTTCCTGCCAGTAGCTAGCCCCTCTATAATGTTGGATACTCCTCAAATGCTGAGTTTCTAGCCTTTTTTGAAACTCAGTAAACTGGGGAGAGGGCAGGGAGGCACCCTGGACCCTGGGCCTTCCAGCCTCCTTCCCCACCTCTTACCCAAACCTCCCTCTTGGGAACTCCTCAGGGACAACTACTGCTGAGTTCGGGCACACCCCAAGATGGAGGCCAGGTAGCAATCGACTGGCCTGAGACAGAGAGAGAGGTGTGTATGGGTGTGTGAGTGAGTGAGAGAGGATGTGATTGTGCCCCTGTTTTTGGTGGCATCCATTCAGTTTTTTCCCCAAGTATCTGTTCCCCATTGTTTCAAACCATTGAGACACCTTTCTCATTGTTTTAAACTATCACTTTGTCTTTGGGAAACCACAGGAACAGTTTTTCTGGGTCAAAGCTGTGTCTCTTCCCTCTCTCCCAGTCATTTCTGTTCCAGCCTCTTCAAACTGTGCAATCTTTTAGCAGGAACAACTTCTCCTTTCAGTAGCTCTGAGTCCTAAGCTTTTGCAGGGAGAGGGGTAGAACTGGATCTTTTCCTAATCCCATGAGCTTCTGTGGGTTTAGTTGTGCTCTTTCCCTTATCTCCTTTACATCCTGGGACCCCTTCCCCAGTAGCAGAGACCCCAGAGCACAAATGAGTAGGGAGGAGAGGCTCTGGGTCCACCACTGCCCTACATGTGACTATGCCCAAGTTAAGCCCCAACAGAGGAAAGCTGCTAACTCCCAGCTATAGCCATGGGCCCCTGGCCCCCTGCTTTCCTGCTCAGCAGAGCCCCTCCCATCAGAGATTACGGGTACTTGCACTGGGGAGGTGGCTGCTGGCTGGCCCAAGCAGAGAGCTGAGGCACCCAAGAAATGTTCCATTGGTGGGAGAGGGGGTGCCGGGTGAGGGGGAGCATTCCTGTACTTCTAGCAGCACTGAATTGCCACTGAAGGGGGTGGGGGCAGTGTAGGTCCTGGGGCAACCCCTTTCTTTCTTTATGCCCCTTCTACCCCTAGCCTATTTCTAAAGTCGCCTTTTCTGTCATATAAACCTCAGAACTTTTAATTTTATTTGAGATTTTTTTTTTTTTTTTTTGCTTTTAAATAAGAGGTGGATTGAAGAATATTTGAATTGACTTTATATTATGCATAAATATTTATATTTTATCTAAATAACTGCTCTGTAACAAACTTTGTGTTAGTCAAGCATTTGGAACTGTTATAGTTGGGGGCTCTTCTTTTTCCCCACGGCAGTTTTCCCCAGTATAAAATGTTCTAGATTAATTTTACTGTTGGAGGTTAGATGGACGGGGGAGTGAAGTTTCAATTGTTCCTGCTGTGTTCCTCTCCCAGCTCCATCTCTTTCCCTAGGGACCAGGCACTCTGAAGGTGGGGTGGAGTCCTAGCCTCAGTTTGGAATGGGGGTTGATGGGGGGGTGGGACAGGGCATGATCAAAGGGGCCATTTCTCACTTTTCTTTCTCATCTTCACTGCCCCTTGAGCTAGGTGGATTTTCTCTTCTTGACGAGAGTATTTGATAGGGAAGGCAAGTTTTAAAAGTAAATAAAACCCACCCCTACCCCTCTGTTTCCCTTCTCCCATCAGTCTGGTAACAGGAAGAAACCACACCATCAACACCAACAAATTTCCACGTTCCTTTTACAACAAAAGGGACTTGACTTTTTATATAACCAAATGTGGTGTTTTAGTGACTTTTTGATAATGTACAGTTTTTTGTGAATTTAAATTTATTTCTTTCTATATTTTTAGGACCAATCTCATTTTTAATAAGGTAAAAAAAGGAAAAAAAGTCTAGAGATAAAAAAAACTCCTGTTTTTGCCATGTGATGTTCCACAAGTGCAGCTGTAGAAAAGTGCTTGTCAGTTGAATAAAAACCACATTTGATAGAGACTCAAAAGACTCCGTGTATTTATCTTCCTTCAACAAAGGTTCTTGTAATTGCCTAAAGGGGAAAACTGGGTCGTGTCAGGGTGAGTATATGACTGGTTTGATGGAGAAGACAGCAAGCAGGAGAGCAGTGTGCCCCTAAGTGTCAACATTTCTCTCTGAACCTCCAGGCTTGGCCCTTCCTTTTCCAGGGGGCATCCAAGGCAGAATTTCTGTTTATGTGAATGAAACGGGTGCTTCTGGCTGAGGTGCTGTAACAAAGGATTCAAGTGTGCCGAGTTCCTACCTTGTGAGGCATGGCCTTGGCTTTCTAAGGCTGCCACCTGTGTTCCTGATACAGGAAAAGTATGTGCTCATCACCACCTTCCCCAGCTTCCCACCCATGGATAAGACACCACGAGGTAGATTTTGTGTTTTATTCCACAAGTTGAAATAAGAGAAAGTTCTACCAAATTATAGGGAAGAAACATGAGAATACCAAGGGTCAGAAAATTAGAGTGGGCAGCACTGGCACAAACATGGCAAAAGTATAAAATGAGAAACCTCTGGATAAAGAAAAACTGTACAAAATGTGTTTTGAGAATAATTAAACTTATTTCCTGTCCAAGGTGGTAAGTGCATGTAGGAGTGCACTCACCACCCCCGAAATTGTATGTGTTGGGGGATGCAAACACCAGTAAATGCTGTGAGAACTTTTTACAAGCTGGGAAAGCTTATCACACTGAAGGCTGGAAGTTTTGTTTTGGTGACCCTCTAACTTGGAATAGGAGGAGAAGGAATATCTCTGTTTTCAACCCTCCAAAAACCTCAGATGGCCACTTTGGTGCATGCTTACCTTCTCAGCTAGTGGCAGCCACTGGCAAACTTAAACAAGTCATAAGTTCTGCTTCAGTGCTGGTGTTCTGGGGGTGGCTCCCAAGCATTACTTAATATCCTAAGCAGTCATCATTTGGCCTACCACAGCAATATCTAACTGAAGAGTTCACACTATTCTAGGGTGAATAAAGGAGGTAAAAATCTCAAAGACATTCCAGAAATAGAAATAACGAATTCTTGCATTTGATTGTGAGCCCTTTCTAGCCCCCAGTTTCCTAACCCTTGTGAAGGGAAGGACAGACAGTAAAGGGGAAACACGTGTAAACCAGGTGCTTGTGCCCGTGCTGAACTGTGGAACTGTGAGGTAGATCTGTAACAAGGACAAGGAAGTTGTGGGCCATACCCGGGAGAATGGAGGTTCATTTGAAATGGAAGTGGACAGGCCAGGGAGAAGCAGCAGTGGTAGCTGGGCTGAGAGAGCACCTACCTCTCTCATTACTAGTCTCGTGGGGAGCACCTCTAGGGAGGTGCCGCAGAATTCAGCAAAGAGGAGAAGGGGGATAGAGCTCACAGGCCTGGCTCAGCTGTTGAAAGAAGACCCTCCTACAAAAGGAAAGGGTAAAAGCGAGGGTGAAGGCGAGATCTGCTAATGCCTGGAAGGAGTTAAAAGCAGGTAGCACAGAAATGGCATAGTTGGTTTAGGAGGGAATCAGGCAGGGGTTAATGTGGCAAGGCACAAGGTTAGACCTAGCCCTTACAGACTGGCTGTCATAATACCACCCTCTTTGAAGTTGGTCTAGCAGAGCCTGGGGACAAGTTTAGACCTGATCACTGACCCAAGTTTATTGCCCTAGGCCAAGAAGGTCGAGGTAAACTGCTAATAAGTGCAATGCTGCTGCTCTCCCAGAAGGTGGGGCACGTGCACGAAAGAACTTTTAGATGTTTACACTCCATTCCAGCAAGCCCTCACACTGCACCTTTGTGGAGCAAAATAACAACCCACAAGTAGGCACCCCAAACGGCAGACACTGAAGCAGCAGGGGATAAGCAATGCAGGCACCAAGGGGCTAAATGAGCTCACTGATCAGTAAGTCAGGAAAAGAAGAATGGAACTGGGCTGAGGTGGCCTGATCCAGGGCGGGTCAGTAAAGCAACAAAGTCTAGTCCTCACACTCAGTGCAAGTAATGTCCCCCTACTACACCATCTATTCCTGACACGGGGTATTTATTTACTCTTTAGAGCCACTAGGCTTCCTAGTCCTGGGCAGCTCTTCCAATCCTTTGGTTAAAAATACTCTAAAAATAACCTCTCTCCCCAATGTCATTTCTACATCTTCCCTAACCTCGACCCAAACCCTCCTCCAAAAAGCCTCGGGTCTGAGTATCCAGAGTGAGACAGGAGCAGTAATAATATTGGCATGAGGTGGGACAGGCAGGCACTAAGCCTAATAAAGGATTATATCATCTGAGAAAGTGATTCTAGTATGTTCTATTTGACTGAAAAGAGAAAAATACCAAGTAGTAAAATATTTTAAGAATGTTAACGAGCACTGTAATGATCAAGGGTGAGATGTGAAGTACAGGGAGAGTACGACCTGGGTTCCATGAAGACAGGATTCGGAAAACACTAGCATAGTTTAAAGAGCCCAGCGCAGGGCTATGAGCCTGCAGACGCCCCTGTAATTCCTCAGCAGCTCCACTGCCACCAGTGGGCCATTCTGAGAGAGAAAAACTGGCCCTTATTCCTTCTCCTTTTCCCACTCAATCATGTTATGAACTGTCAGAAATGAACTAACAATTAGGGGGAAAGTATCATGAGTGTAACCCAAAAGGGTCCAAACAAAATTCCACGATGCCATTAACCACTACAAAAATAACCTCAGGCTCTCACTCCATCGCTTCCCATGCCCAAACCAGAAACATTCATTAATAAAATCCATTAAGCAGATTCACATGAGGAAAACGGACAAAAGGTAACTTCATAATTTTAAAACAAAACAATGCAAAATAAGAGCCATTTAAACATTTAAATACAGAGAAAGTAGAACCAAGAATTCTGAGAGGCAGAGAAGGGGCAGCACTAATGTCAACAGCTTCTGTATATGAAAGGCCCTCCTTTCACTAAACCTCCAAGCAAAGCAAGGTTCCCCCAAACTACTATTAATTAACTGAACTAGACTCTTCTCTTTTTCTTCAAGGCCCCTGAAGAGACCTATGGTGTACTTTTCTGACTAAGGACTAGAGACTCGGAAACAAGAGCTACCTGCCCAGGCAAACCCTCCCAGAAGGTTACTGGACTTGGGGCTGTTTTACATCAGATAAAGCCTTCCTGAGGTTGGAAGTTACCCATGAGAAAACTGTAGCAATTTCATCTTTTATATTTTCCATCTTACCTATTATCCCCTACCTGCTGTCTGCTGCCTCTACTTCCTCACCCTCAGGATGCACAAGAGGACTTGGGGGTGGGGAGCATCAGGACTCTCAACTCTGGGATGGGCAAAGGGAAGGGCGAGCTGGGCCCAAGCTCTGTGTACAACTGACATCACAGCTTCTTCCCGCCCTGGAGCATCTCCTTCCTCTCCCTACAGCCAGCCTACTGAACACCTGTTTCCCCATTCTCCATCATCGGGCTTTCCATCTGTCTGGGGGAAACATACCTGACCTGGAAGTGAAGGAGAGCAGCACTCTCCTTTCAGTGTAGAAGGGAGTGACTGGGAAGAGAAGGTGCAGGACCGATGGGCAAAGGCTTCCTCCAATCTGTCTCCAGGTACGTAGCCAGGTTTTGCAGAAGGAGATGGGGTTGAAGAGCAAAACAGAGCCTTGTTGTGAAGGGCTCCTGACCTTGGGAATACTGAGATGGGATTTATTGCTCTTTTCTCTCCTAGCTCCCTGCTGTCCTTCCACAAGGAAAATTATTTTTGACATCCTGGTTCCCTGGGAAAGGGGCCCAAATGCTCTGGACAGTTACAAAGAACTTTGTCCTTTCCCACCCCAGCATAGCACACACACACACAGAGACCAGCCCCCACCTCGATCCCTCTCAATGTGTGTGTGCACGTGGCCTGAACCCTTCAAGGGCAGCCCTTGCTGTATACATAGAGGTGCCAAAGGTCAAAGCCTGGGAAAAATTCAAGAACCTCAGTTCTCTCTCAACTAGTTGCCTGGGGCTCAAAAGGCACTGTGTGTCCAGGGCTGGGAATTTACCAAGTCCTCTGGTACACAGGCAGGCTTGACACTGTCTTCATCAAGGTTTCCTAACCGTGGCACTACTGACATTTTGAGTCAGAGTTCTTTGGTCTGGGGAGCCAGGTCTCTCCTGTGCACTACAGGGTATTCAGCAGCATCGCTCGTCTTCAGCCACTAGATGGCAGCAGCACACAGCCTCACGCCCAGACATGACCACGAAAAAATGTCTCCAGAGACTGCCTAATGGCCTCTCTGAGAATCACTGGTCTAAAGGTGAAGCCGCTGATGGTCCACGGTGGGGAAGGAACCTAAGTGGATTCAGCAAGGTCACAAATGCAAAGGCTCTGAGCATGGCAATGACATGCAACAGGGAAGAGAGGGGCCCTGAGACCCAGGGCAGAAAAGATCCTCCGGGAAGCAAAAAGCAGGTATTCCTGAAAAGCTGTAGCTGGAGAAGACATTTTCTCAGAAGGTGTGGTTCTGGCCTCGGCAGTGAGAAGAATTAGTTAGAAGTCAGTAGGTCTGTTCCTCTGGAACTTGCCAGGGAAAACCTAGTCTTCATCCCAATTTGGATCAAAGATGGCTACCAAAGGCTGTGGAACTGTCTCCTTAGCCAAGGTCAAGGCTCAAGGCTCCGCTTCCGGAAGGGCAGAGGGAGGAAAAGCCGCTTCCACTGCCTGCTTAGTCTCCTTGTTCCTTGCCCCGCCCCTCCAAATTCCATAGGAAATTTCATTCAAAAAAGAAATAACAAAATTAAAAGCTGTAAAGAGGTTAAAGTAAGCAGGTTCTGCTGTATGGAAAAGAGAAAAAGAACAATCTGGATGAGGAAAAGAAGGCATAAAATGTATGTGAAGAAGCGATGGGATGTGTGATCTAAGAGCTTTATAAAACAAAACATTGAAAGTCTGTGTATTCTTACACACACCTCCCCACAAAAAAAGTCCATTGCTAAACTCAGTAAGAAGGGCCCACAAAGGACTCCATCAATGTTCTAGCACCACATCTTTTTTTTTTAAGAAATAATGTTTATAAAAAAAAAAGCCTTCCCAAAAAAGTCCAACACATCAAAAATGGTTTTTCACAAAGAAGGGAAGAAGTTCCAGGCACCATGTCTCTTTGGAGTAGGATAAGAGTATATTGCAGTTAAAAGCAAAACAGCAAACTTTCTTCACAAAAGAAAAGAAGTTTTGTTGATGTCCTTGACTGCAGCACACACAAACGGTGACAGCCAACACCCGCCCAGGCTCCACCAGGAGTGGAGGAAGAGCAGAAGGCGGGGGTGCAGATTTCTCTTTCCAGGCCCAGGCCTGTGAAAACCGATGACCAAGTGTTAGTCCTCAGCTGGGCCCACAGAAGGGCTGTACTCCTGGTCAGCCCTCTGGAGTCTGGAGCATCAGCATATCCAAGAATTCTTTTATATTCAACAAAGACGGGGAGGGAAACCCTAAAAGAGGCATAAGCCAGAGAGAGTGGGGAGGCGGAGCGACAAGCATGAGAACCAGTCTGATTTCAGGCTGTTCAGCCCACCCCGCCCTCGGTGTGTGTTTCTTACCACTGTTACTTGTTGAATTGGAAAGAGTAGACGCCATGCTCTGAGGGTGCATCCACCGGCACTTGACTTTGCTGGCTGCCACTCTCCTGTACCACAGGCAAGGCAGGCGAGTCAACTTGCACATCCTTCCCTCACCTCCCACTGAAGCAGCCTCACTACACTGAGTGCCCTCCCCGACCTACCCCCTGCCACACACCTGTGCGCGTGCACACACACACATGCACACTCACAGCATCACTTTCCCAACTTTAGAGCAACCTATCCTCATCCCAGAGCACAATGGTCAACGCAAGCCAGCACCCTGGGGTTAACTGCTGTCCGGCTAAACGAGAGGAAGGGCCTCAGTCAAAGGCACTAAGTCTCTCTCCTTCCTGTATTCTTCACACACCCACCAGCTATTTATGAACACAGAATCGGCATCACTGCGAGAGGAAGATTTTGATCAGTGGAAAACCTGCCTCTGTTCCTTTTCAACCCCAAGAGACTATAAAGTTCTTACCTCAACTGAAACACTGGAAGAAGGCACTGGGGTGTACTGGGAGAGGTAAGCTCCCTGCATAGCTGCAGCTGTTGGCACATACTGGAATGAGATGCATTGACAGGCTCAGAGCAGTGATTCTTGGCTACAATTAAAACACCTGGGGAGCTTTAAAAACTGTAAGTGCCTATGTCCCCTCTCCAGAGATTCTAATTTAATTGTGCTTTTTAAAAGCACTTCCGATGACTCTGAAGTACACTGGCTTAGAGAGACTTCTACCTACATGACTGCTTTTCCTCCTCTTTCCCATCTTCTGCTTTTTCTCAACGCACTGCCCTCTCTGTTTTAAGCACTCCTCCACAAACCAGAATGCACCTGAGCTTCGAGAAACCTATCAGGCTTCACCCATTCTTCCTATTACTATTCTGATAAGGCTTTCAAGAGATGTGTGTGAACCCCTACTAGATAACACGTAGACAGGAGCACTGATCCTTTAGTTACATGAAGAGGAATCAGTTAAAACGAATGAGTTTCAGAGTAGAAGGCTGTATTCCTCGCTCACAGTCCATCTCCTTTTCTGAGTGTGTCCTCGATGACAGTGAAGTCATTCCCATCCTTATCCAAGAGTATTTAAACCTAAGAGTCTTACACAGGTGTTCCTTGTGTGGCAGGAGTTTATAAGAGGAATATCTTGCTTTACCGTGCCCGTGCTGCTGAGAGAGAGGTGGCCCAACTGCTGGGTAAGAGGTCCCACCATGGAGGCAGGCTGGAGAGAAATGGGATGGTCCATTCCTGGTGTCAGAACTGAACCCTAGAAGCAGCAGCAAAGGGCAAAGTTAGTTGGCAGCATCCTGTGAGGCTGCAGGAAGCAGAGGTTCATGGCTACCAGAACCACTGCTGACAGACATTTAAAAATCCTGGAAAATGACAGGCAAGCAACCACCTGGCCCTGCAGCAGGAACATGCACTCTGCCTACCAGGCTGGAGGCGTTCTTGTCTAAGAATAGTAAACTCACAGAATGTAAGGTCAGACACCTGGTCACACGAGAGACTGAGCCAGGACTCACACCCACACCTCCTTTCATCAAATCCCACTGTTTTCTTTTACATCAAATTGGCACTTTGGCTTTTGCCCACTTCTGAACACTCACTGAAGGCTGCATGAGGTATGACTGGTGGTGCATCCAAGACGGGCTAGGTGCTTGTAGAGGAGATGTCTGAGTTACTCTCTAATGGAAGCGAAAATAAACAAAACAAAAATGTTAACTTCCTGAAGACTGTTATTTCACCCAATGATCTGATATTTTTCAGCAAAACACAAGTAAGTTTGGAGTGTGGGGCTTCCCTGGTGGCTCAGATGGTAAAGAATCTGCCTGCAATGCAGGAGACCCGGGTTTGATCCCTGGGTGGGAAAAGTCCCCTGGAGAAAGGAATGGCTACCCACTCCAGTGTTCTTGCTGAGAGAATTCTATGGACAGAGGAGCCTGGCAGGCTACAGTCCATGGGGCCGCAGAGTCAGACATGACTGAGCAACTAACAATTTCAATTTCAGTGCCCCCTTAGAAAATAGAAATATTTAAGAATATTTTAAAAATATTAACAACTCTTACACTTCAAGTAACCCAATTTTAAAATGGGCTAAGAATCTGAGTAGATATTTCTCTAAGAAGATACACAAATGGCCAACAAGCACATTCAACAGGCTCAACATCGTTAGTCACCGCTGCGCTGTGCTTAGTCACTCAGCTGTGTCCGACTCTGTGCGACCCCATGGACTGTAGCCCATCATGCTCTTCTGTCCCTGGGATTCTCCAGGCAAGAATACCAGAGTGGATTGCCATTACCTCCTCCAAGGGATCTTCCTGACTCAGGAATCGAACCCGCATCTCTCGTATTGTAGGCAAATTCTTTACCGCTGATCCACCAGGGAAGCCCCTAGTCACTAGGGAGATATAAATCAAAGTCACAACGAGTTACCACTTTATACCCACTTAGATGGCTACAATTTTAAAAGGACTGAATAACAAATGTTATACACTGCAGGTGGGGATGTAAAATGGTACAGTGACCTTGGAAAACAGTTTGGCAGTTCCTCAAAAAGTTAAATGTAGAGTTAATAGGTACTGAGTAATTGTATGTACCCTAGAGAAATGAAAACATATGTCCACACAAAAACTGTGCACAAAAGTTCATAGCAGTATTACCCAATAATACTATGACTATTATTATTCATAATGGCCAAAAGGTAGAAACAACTCACACGACCATCAACTGATAAACAGATAACAAAATGGGGCATGTCCATACAATGGAATATGATTCAGTCATAAAAAAGAATCAAGTTCTGCTACATGCTACACATGAATAAACTTTGAAAATATGCTAAGTGAAAGAAGTCCAGCCACAAAAGACATTTACTATATGCTTCCACTTTTACAGTATGTCCAGAAGAGGCAAATCTGTAGATACAGAAAGTGTATCAGTGGTTGCCAGGGGCTAGGGTGAAGGAAGAATAGGGAACGGCTACCAATGGGCACAGAGTTTCTTTCTGAGGTAATGAAAACATTCTGGAATCAGATAATAGTGATGGTTGCATAATCCTATAAATATACACTACTGACTAGCATACTCTAAAACTTTTATAGTCTGTAATTTATATCTCAATTTTAAAAGAAAAAAAGCAATGAGAAGCTAGAAATGCATCTTGATAAACAAGTAGATCTATTCCACAAATGTAGGGATTGTTCAAAATCAGAAACTCTACAAACATAAGTCAAAATTGAAGGAAAAAGTCAGTGTAATATTAGATGCTGAAAAGACATTTTATAAAATCCAACAGCCATTTACTTTAAAAAAAAAAAAAAAAATTCATGAAGTAGGGAATTCCTTGGAGGTCCAGTGGATGTGACTCAGAGCTTTCACTGCCATGGCCTGGGTTCAATCCCTGGTTGGGGAACTAAGATTCTGAGAGCCGAGAGTTACAACCAAAAAATAAATTTTAAAAAATATCACAAAGTAAAACAGAGACTAAAAAGAAACTACTTACATATATTAAAGGCTATTACCAAAAACTTAGCTGCAAGCATTAACCCACATTAAAAACACTGCAATTATAGTAACCTATTAGGTAGTGGAGTCAAAGAAATACAATTGGGATACCACTGGCATAAAATTGAAATGGAAAAGACAGCTATTATTTTGCATCAGTGATATAACTATACCTAGAAAACCTAAGAGATTTAAATTAAACAATTACTAATAGTAATAAGAGGATTCACTAAGTGAGCTGTATACAAAATAGATGAACATAAATCAATAACCTCTCTTTGGTGTATCAAGAAGCACCTGAAGATGACGACAAAAAGTACAGACCTACATAAACAAAATTAAAATCCTACTGAAGGACATAACAAAGATCTGAGAACATGAAAAGAAATACATCTTAAGTGAAAAGACTGTACGTTTTAAGTAGTCAATTCTCTTAAATATATAGGTATAACGTAATTTCAATTAAAGCCCTCCCTCACAGATTTTTAAAAATTAGATAAAATGATCATAAACTTACACAGAATAACAGATGCCAAAAAAAAAAAAACAAAAAAAAGTATGAAAAAGAGAGTGAAGAAGGTTTTATCTTATTAAATATTAGAACATACTATGAAAGCCACTGTAATCAAATTAACAAATTATTGAAATAGGAACAGATACAATGATCACTGGAAGAGTATAAAGGATACAGAAAAAAATTCCAGTGTTTATTATATGACAAAGGTAGCATCTCAATTCAGTGGGAAAAGGATGTGCTTAGTCGCTCAGTCATGTCTGACTCTCTGCGACCCCATGGACTATAGCCTGCCAGGCTCCTCTGTCCATGGGGATTCTCCAGGCAAGAATACTGGAGTGGGTTGCCATGCCATCCTCCAGGGGATCTTCCCAACCCAGGGATCAAACCCAGGTCTCTGGCATTCCAGGCAGATTTTTTACTGGCAGAGCCACCAGGGAAGCCCAGGAAAAGGATGGATTATTTAATAATTTGGTGCTAGGACAACTGGTGAATACTTTGAAGGGAATACAATAGGACCCCTATCTTACGTCATATACAAACATAAATTCCTGGTAACTATACATTTAAATGTAAAACAATGAAATAAATCCTGGGGACCACATGAACAATGTACAGACTGGGAAGACCTCTTGAATTAAGACAAGAAATTCGAAAGCTGTAAGTAAAAAAAAAAAAAGCAGACATATTTAACTATATACAAACGTTAAACTTTTGTATATAGCAAAAACTAGTGATTCCCAAAGTATGATCTCTGGACCAGCAGTAGGAGCAACACCTGGGAACTTGTTAGAAATACACATTCTTGCCTCTCACCCTAGACTTGCTGAATCAGAAATTCTTAGCGTGGTGCCCAGTACGTTTAATAAGCTCTCTGACCTAGGTTTAATGACATCAACGACTCGATGGACATGAGTTTGAGCAAGCTCGGGGAGTTGGTGATGAACAGGGAAGTCTGGCGTGCTGCAGTCTATGGAGTCTCAAAGAGTGGGACATGACTGAGCAACTGAACTGAATAAAGCTCTCCAACTGATTCTGATGCACAGCCTAAGTTTGAGGACCACAAAGGCAGCGGGAAAAAAATTTGGAAAAAAACTTGTAACAAAGATAACATTCAGAAGATTAGCACTTATAATAGCTTTTTTTTTTTTGGCCAGGTATGCAGGATCTTACTTCCCTGATCAGGGACTGAAACTGTGCCCCCTGCATTGGGAACTCAGAGTCTTAACCACAGGAACACCAGGGAAATTCCAATAATATTGATAGTTTTCTTTTTTAAATCACGTGATAAAAAACCATAGCTGAGCCTGCTTCCTTGCCCAGAAGCAAGCCAGGAAAGTCTGACACGTGTATGTGGGTAACTTAGAAATAAATCCCTCCAGCCTTCAGAATGTCCCAGAGGGTGCACTGTTGAGGTTTTTAACTTAGCTGGGCCAGGTCTTATGTGTGGTATGCTGCAGCATGCAGGAACTTTACTTGTGGCAAGTGGGATCTTGTTCCCTACCCAGGGATAGAACCTTGGCCCCTGCACTGGAAGCACAAAGTCTTAGCCACTGGACCAACAGAGACGTCCCAATAATATTGATGGTTTTTATAAGCTGATGGGAAAAGAACAAATGAATAGGAAAATGGGCCAAGTATATGAAGAGTAATCAGGAAAGAACAAATCAAAATATGACCCAAAAATGCTTAAACTCAGCTTCAGTCAGGGAAGTGCAAATTAAAGCAACACTGTACTTTACACCTACCAAGATAGGAAAAACTTTACAAGAGCAATGCCACCTCTGGCTGGAGGGAAATAGGTCCTCTCATATGTTGCCAGTGGGAACATGAATTTGGCAGCCTTTGTGGAAATAAATCTGTAACATCTATAAAGCCAAAAGTCTGTGTATCATTCAACCTTACAACCTCACCCCTTGGACTCTAGCCCCTAGAAACAAAAGCACTCATCTGTGAGGACACAGGCAAAAGCATGTTTACCAGAGCATCATTTGTACCAGAAAAAAACTGAAATCCAAAGAATGCCCTTCACGGTGGTCTAGTGAAAGAATGCTGGTATTTGTGCAGCATGAACTATAATGTGACTATTAAAAAGAAATAATTAGAACAGAGCTGCATAGAACCACCTGGAGGGCTTGTTAAACCTCAGGCTAGTAGGACTCATCCCCCAGAGTTCCTCTGGATCTAGGGTGGAGTCCAAGAATTTGTTTCTAAAAATACCCAGGTAGGGCTGATACTGCAGGTACAGGGACCACGCTTTGAGAATCACTGGTTTATGTGGGAAAAGTATAAAAAAGACATTTAATATGGCAAATTTTTATAACATAAACAATGACTTCCAAAACCATATATTTATACGTATATGAAAATGACCAAAAAAAGGCGGAAACTGACATGGGTTTGCTTGTGGGAAGGGTGGATACAGAGCACAAAGTACATGCACACAACAGCCTGTATGCATGTGAGGGGATCATGTGTTACACTTTTATGTGAAACTGTTTGCATATAATCTGTGTAAAGGAAACAATGGGAAAAACAGCAAGTTGTTTCCAGCCTAAAACACAATGGCAGGGCAAACCCCGAGCCCTTTTCTGGGCATGAACGTACCTGATATGACGTCATAGGAGATGGAAGATACGGGGACAGTGCAGACTGAGTGAGCATCCTGTTGGGGGCGAGGTTGTAAGGAGCTGGGTAAAACCTGTAGGAAGGGACCACATCAGTAAGGAGTCAGGAAACTGCAAAGCAAGGGCCCCCACTGACAGATACAGCCATGAACATCAAGGCAATCCATGCGAGGGCCTGGACACACGACTATGGCATTTTCAGGCAGGCTGTTTACATACGACACCCTTACCCATTCTGAAGAGCCGTGGAGGGGTCATAGGTCAAAGCCATGCCACCCTAGAAAGAAAGAACACAGTGCGCACACTGTGAGCGCTTAGGTGAGAACAGGAGCAGGCCCAGAATTTCAAGGCTGGGGAAGCGTTTGGTTCAACTGATTAAAAGCCAAGTCTGGACTAGTCCCCACAGTAACTGTTCCAGGGTTTTCCTGCTTGTGAAGGGTGCACAATCCCATTTACACTAAAGAGTGTGTGAAGTAGCCAGCATTGCTCATTTACATACTGGAGCTCTCAAGCCTACCCCAGGAATCAAGCCATGGAAATTTCCATTCCTTCTTTTTTTTTGCCTTGGCATCCCCATTCGGCATGCAGGATCTTAGTTCCCTGGCCAGGGATCGAACCCACCTTCCCTGCAGTGGAAGCCAAGTCCCAACCACTAAACTGCCATGGAAGTCCCATCCATTCCATTTTAATGTCATTAGTATTCTTGTCTCTGAGAGGGCCTCTTACCATGTCTCCATTTCTTGGCCAGGCCCGTCCGTTCTGTACAAATTTTCCTTGGTTCTGTCGTTTCTTTGGACCCCCATCAGCAAATTTGCAAAGCAAGGGATCGGATGGGGCTGCCGAGAGAGAAAACAGACAGGCAGCTGAGTCCCACCTCACTTAGCCCATTCACTCATGCAAAAAGCCTCCAGAATCTTCACAGAAGTCATAACCTGTGGCCTCTCAGCCTGATTCCCAGATGCCTCACCTGGTACTCCAGGGGGTGTCTTAATATATTTTCCATTAAAGTGGGTGATGATGGCTTCACACTTCTCTGTGGACTCCATCCTAAGGAGCACAAGAGGAGTTAGGGTCTAGCTTCTCCAGGATCTATACCCTCCCTACATTTAAAGAGAAAGCTCTTAAGTTCCCAGCCCCACAAATGCTCCAAAAATTGTCAACTACAGAAACAGAGCTTCCTCCACACAAATTCAAGGCATCTTAGAGAAGAAACCCCAGCTTCTGATGAAGGTTTTTCTCAACTGGTTCCTCTAGGGATCCTGAAAGGAATAATGGGGGTCTGCAAGCTATGAATATTCCAAAGAAGATACTGATTGATGGATCTAGTATTCAGTATTGTGCCTGGTTCCTAAATAAGAATACAATAAACAGTGGCTGTTACCATTATTTTTTATTACAAAATTCCTAATGGAAACTTTCCTAGGTTTTTTCGCTCTGTTTGCATAATCTTACTTTCCTGACCAGGGATTGAACCCAAGTCACAACAATGAAAAGACTGAGTCCTAACCACTGCACCACCAGGGAATTTCCCTGTTCCTTCACTCTGATAAAACTGTACAAGCTAAGAATTTGCCAATATTTATTTTTTTGCTCTGGCCATACTTATAAAGGTCTATTAGCTACCAATAACTTCCTTAAGATTTCATGAGTCAGGGGAGGGAGGCTTATTAGGAGTGTGAGGTAAGCACATACAAATTACTATATGTAAAACAGATAAACAGTGTCGTACTGTAGAACACAGGAAACTATGTTCAGTATCCTGTAATAAACCATAATGGAAAGGAATATGAAAAAGATACACATGTGTATATGCACACATATCACAATAAACTGTGGAAAATTCTGAAAGAGATGGGAATACCAGACCAGCTGATCTGCCTCTTGAGAAATTTGTATATAGGTCAGGAAGCAACAGTTAGAACTGGACATGGAATAACAGACTGGTTCCAAATAGGAAAAGGAGTACGTCAAGGCTGTATATTGTCACCCTGCTTATTTAACTTATATGCAGAGTACATCATGAGAAATGCTGGACTGGAAGAAACACAAGCTGGAATCAAGATTGCCGGGAGAAATAGCAATAACCTCAGATATGCAGATGACACCACCCTTATGGCAGAAAGTGAAGAGGAACTCAAAAGCCTCTTGATGAAAAGGGAGAGTGAAAAAGTTGGCTTAAAGCTCAACATTCAGAAAACGAAGATCATGGCATCCGGTCCCATCACTTCATGGGAAGTAGACGGGGAAACAGTGGAAACAGTGTCAGACTTTATTTTTTTGGGCTCCAAGATCACTGCAGATGGTGAGTGCAGCCATGAAATTAAAAGACGCTTACTCCTTGGAAGGAAGGTTATGACCAACCTAGATACCATATTCAAAAGCAGAGACATTACTTTGCCAACAAAGGTTCGTCTAGTCAAGGCTATGATTTTTCCTGTGGTCATGTATGGATGTGAGAGTTGGACTGTGAAGAAGGCTGAGAGCCGAAGAATTGATGCTTCTGAACTGTGGTGTTGGAGAAGACTCTTGAGAGTCCCTTGGACTGCAAGGGGATCCAACCAGTCCATTCTGAAGGAGATCAGCCCTGGGATTTCTTTGGAGGGAATGATGCTAAAGCTGAAACTCCAGTACTTTGGCCACCTCATGCGAAGAGTTGACTCACTGGAAAAGACTCTGATGCTGGGAGGGATTGCGGGCAGGAGGAGAAGGGGACGACAGAGAATGAGATGGCTGGATGGCATCACTGACTCAATGGACGTGAGTCTGAGTGAACTCCAGGAGGTGGTGATGGACGGGGAGGCCTGGCATGTTGCGATTCATGGGATCGCAAAGAGTCGGACACGACTGAGCGACTGATCTGATCTGATCTGATATGAAAAATACATAAACCACTTTGCTGTACACCTGAAACTAACACCACGTTGTAATTCAACTATACTTCAATTATTTTTTAAATGCGGAAAAAAGATTTCCTGAGTCTGTAGGAAGAAAGAGTATTAAGACAGGGTTTATGGTGACAGAACAATGTTAGAAGCTACGCAGCTAAAGTGTCTTGTTGGGAAAAGAGAAAATGAGGAAGGAATTAGTGGTGCCTGTTCACCACTCACAGGCTCTGTGAGTCAGAACATGCACCAAAGTCCTCCGGACTCATTCCTCATTTCTGCTTCAAATCTCCATCTACCTTACCATACAGCGCTCAAATGAGATAATGTGTATAAACATGTTCTATAAATTATATGAAGATCTACATAAGACAGGGTACAGTATTTTCCCCCTTTTCCACAGTTAAAGTAAGTCAGTATATTTTCTATGCCAGTAACCACTAAAGATCTGAACAATCTCCATGTTGGCAGTTACTAGAAAAAGACCTTAAATGGAACCTTCTAGTGAAAAGCATGCTGAGCATTCTAGAGCAAACAGTGTTTAGTTGGGTTACTCCTATTCTTGAGTCTTTCAAAAGGGTGACAGGCATGTAGGGTTTTAAAAGAATCACTTTCAGGAATTCAACTTCCTCATAAACTCTTTCCTGAATGATCAAGGCTGAGGTCCCCTTTCACAACTACTCCACTCAGCTTACTTTAGACTCATCCCAAAGCTCAACAGGAAGCACAGAGGACTGAGTTACAAAAATTGTTTTTTTAAGTTACATGTTTCCAATTCTTCCTTCCCACAAAGCTAAAGGACTCAACAAGTTGTCAATTGACAATTAAAAATGTCAGTTTTGATGACAGATCACCCTGGTTCTTGGCATATAATTCAGAAAGAACTCAAAGAATTCCTATTTTAGCAAAACTCTTTCCATTCCCATTTACTTATTTATGTGAACAAGGAAATAAAACACAAATAGAACTGACACTAAATTTTGTCTTGTTACAGTAATAAACAATGTTCACTGATGGCTACATGATTTAATTATAAAAATCTAAAAGAAGCACTTCCAATAAAATTTATTTCATATAAAACAATTTTGTATCAACATTTTAAAATATTTATGTTGTTTGGGGCAACTGTGAACTATTTATAAAGATAATTTCCATATGGATTAATGCATAATGATTCAGAGCCACAATAAAAAAATTAATTTATGTTCTTGTTGCAGAGAAGTATAGCAGAATGATCCAAACAAAGACTTTCAACTATAAAAATATTTTAAAAACTAAAATACAATTCTGTAGGGAAATAAGATGGCAATACAAAATCAAGAGAAAAAGGAATACTATAAGAATCATTTAAGAGTTGTAACTTAAAGAAATGCCCCATGTATTTTTGAAATGATTTTGTGTATTAAATTGCTACATTTAGATTTCATTTGGATATATTTTAGAATAGTATGACAGTTTTATTTAGACTAACATAGTCTAAATTATTATTATTAACATTATGTAAATATTGTTAACATAATATTTATAATTTGCAGGAAAATATACTTTGCAAAAATCTAAATGTATGAAGAAAATCTGAAGTTATTAATGTAGAAACATACAAGAGATTTCATGGCTTTTCAAGACTTCAAAGCCATAGTTCCTAAACTGGGCTTTGAGGCACCCTGGGTCATTGTGATGAGCTCACAGAGGCAAAGCAAGGGATACTTTAACTTTCTGAATAAAATACAGCAACACTAATTGGCTATTTATCGTAAAGACTACTAACTCTAAATAGTTCAATATTTCTACAATCTGGTTTTTCAGTAGTTGCTATGACAAAAGCAAGTACCATAAGAAAACCAACATGTAACAGAAAATGAGGGTGTCCTTGTTCAGTAGGATTCCAAGGTTTGAGAACTGTGCAGTGTCCAACAGGCCACATCCATTGAAAGGATAGTTATTTAAGAATGAGATAAAAATATTTTTTCAATGTATTTTTCAAATAACTACAAAGTTGTTAAAATATTAAACATTTTTTGAATGTTTAGAATAGTTACTTGATACATTAAACTGTTAAGTATTTCTTTTGGTCTAGGGCAAAAAAAAATTATCTGGACGAAATGGAGCTTCTGCTTTAAGAGAGTATGGGAGCAAAAAAGTTTGATTACAAGCTTTAGAAATTCCCCTTTAGTTATACATGGGGTCACCAGCAGGTGGCGCCATCAAGATTGAGTAGGCTAGGGAAGAGGTCTTACTCCACGTTCCCAAGGTCTGAACCCTGCAGAGTAAAGCAGTGTTCTTGGACCAGAGAAGATATTAAAAAAGAAAAAAGGACTTTCAGATTACTTAGTCCAGGTCTTTTCAAACTTTTTAGAAAGGCATCAGAATCTCCTTTCAAGCAAAATCTTAAAATAAATAAAAGCCACTTCCTAGGCGGGCTAGGGAAAGCTGAAGCCCTACAACAGTGACACTAAGCTCCAAAGAAGGTGCCCTGGAAAACTCTACAGCTCGAGCAAACACCTTCGAAAGATGGTACCGATGATCCCACCTGCAGGGCAGCAGAGATGACACAGAGGTAAATAAGACTTTTGGACTCAGTGGGAGGGTGGGATGATTTCAGAAAAAAGCACTGAAACATTGGAGAAGGCGATGGCACCCCACTCCAGTACTCTTGCCTGGAAAATCCCATGGACAGAGGAGCCTGGTTGGCTATAGTCCATGGGGTCACTAAGAGTTGGACACGACTGAGCGATTTCACCTTCCCTTTTCACTTTCATGCACTGGAGAAGGAAATGGCAACCCACTCCAGTGTTCTTGCCTGGAGAATCCCAGGGACGGAGGAGCCTGGTGGGCTGCCGTCTATGGGGTCGCACAGAGTTGGACACGACTGAAGCGACTTAGCAGCAGTGGCAGCACTGAAACATACACATTACCATATGAAAACTAGGTGACCAGTGCTGGTTAGATGCATGAAGCAGGGCGCCCAAAGCCAGTGCTCTGGGACAACCTGGAGAGGATAGGGTGGGGACGGAGGTGGGAGGGGGGTTCAGGATGGGGGGGACACATGTATACCTATGGCTGATTCATGTTGATGTATGGCAAAAACCATCACAATACTGTAATTATCCTCCAATTAAAATAAATTAATTTTTTTTAAAAAAGAAAATCACTCATCTAAACCTCTGCTTCACAGGGTAACCAAGGCTCATAAAGGTCTGATATCACACGGGCAGTTAGTGGTAGAGCTGGATGGAGAATTTAAGGCTCTCAACAGATCTGGAAAGGTAGACCAGATCTTCCATCTAATCCTGCCTATCTTGAAGCCACAAGGGCAATGGCTCTCTTCTATCACCTACTCCTGAGACCTTGGGCAAATCACTTCATATTGAGAACTTTGGTTTTCTTTTCCATAAATAGAGAATTAATATTTATTTCAACAACATTATAAGGAACTATACTCCAACTTTTTTAATTAAAAAACTACATAAGTAAAAACTCAAACTGTATAGTTAAAATTGAATTTCATTTCATTTACTGTCAATAAAATTTATTTTAATAAAAAAAAATATATTTCATAGAGTAAATGAGATAAGACAGACAGAGGTTCGCTCAGTCATGTCTGACTCTTTGCAACTCCATAGACTGTAGCCTGACAGGCTCTTCCGTCCATGGAATTCTCCAAGCAATACTGGAATCGGTTGCCATTCCCTTCTCCAGGGGAGAAGGGATTGAACCTGGGTCTCCTGCATTGCAGGCAGATTCTGAGTCACCAGGGAAGCCCAAATGAGATAACAGGATGAGAAATACTCAGGAAACTAGAACAGGATACAGAATTATAATCTTTTATTCTGCTTAGTTCTAGATCAAAGGAACAAAGGCTAAAGTAACAGGAAATAGTGGCAAAAGCACAAAGATTTGAGAGCAAACAGTTTTTTGAGTATTGTGACCTATAATTAAGTGAACTTTTGATTGACTGTCAAGAATTTTTGGCCAGTATTTTGGTCCTGGGGGCAGGACACAGACTTTTTGATGACCTTCTGTGTGACATTCTTTATTAACGTCATCATCTGCCACTCTTGGCATCCCTCACCTGGCAAAGCCAACCCCTCTGCTGGTCCCACTGGTGTCTCGAAGGATTCTAGTGGAGATAACCTGGCCAAAGGGCTTCAGCATTCCCTCCAGTTCTTGCTCATCCATTGACAGCGGGAGGTTTGAGATGTACAAATTCGTGGGGTCCTGCTCCTGTTGCTATGGAAATAAAAGTGAAAAAATGAATTTCATATCTCTTAACCCTCTCCCACCCTTAGCCGTTATTTGCAAAATGACATTTCAGAAAAGAGAGAGGAAGAAGGGATAACTGAACAAAGAGAATCTTAGCAACTATTTGTAACACCTAGTCCCAATACCATGGGTTATGCATCATATATTGAGTCTAGGCCAAAAACCCCACAGATCTACTATTTCTAGCACTGTACGAGCCCGAGCCCGTAAGACAAGTCAGGGACGAAGTTCTGGGCTGTCGCTTTAAGAACCAGGCAGAGCAGTACTCCTCTCTCCCAGCCGGCAGCCTGTCCCAGAGGCTGGATTCTCCTGGACTGCCTCGCTTCCAGGGTTGGATTGTTTTGAGTAATCTCCCTTCCCCCTCTTCCGGCCACAGCAGACTCCTCTTAGTAGCAGGAATGTCTGTACACTCCCTGATGGAGGGCTAGCTGGAAGAAGAGAGAAGGGAAGTGCTGGGGGCTACACCAAGAGCCAGATGTACAGCACACGGGGTCACCCCAGAAGTTCCAGTCTCACAGGAAGTCTGAAGTCACTCCAATGTCAGAGGGGTTTTCTCCACAAAGAAGAGGTGGGAGAGCACCTCCAGGGGGCAGACTCTGTAAAATGGCAACAACTTCCCAGGGCGGTGCTGCTAAGAATTTAAGCAGTCACTCTGCCCCAGACAGCAGGTCAGCTGCAACCTTACTCCCTCTCCTGCCTTTCCTTTCAGGGCTTTCTTTTTCTTCAACCATTACAGGAAAGGATGGCTGGCAGGCAGGCCTGCTGCATCAGCCCCTCTCAGGTATTCACAATGACCTTAGAAAGGCAAGAGGGTAACTCCACCTAAGAGAAGAGGGAAAAGTCTCTAGCTTTCTAGTAGCCTAAATGACAGACGGGAGAAAGGAAGGGATAATTTCCTTTCTCTCTGTGGCGTCTATACCCCCAACACCCTACATATCACCCACCCCACCCCAGCCCGTTCCTACAGGGAACAGTGCTGGGAGGTGGAAAGCATTGTTCTGAACTTTGGAGTTGCACAACTGGCTTCTTCAGAGAATGCTGCAGAAATACCACGAGCTGTTTGGTAGGGAAGTGGGACGAGGGTGGAGATAGGGAAACAACTGGAGGAAGGGAAGACGCCTCTGGACCCTCTTGCCTGCTTATAATACTTGATAAGAGGAAGAGAGTTAACAGAGCTACCTGCCATGGGTTCTGAACACCACCTTCCTCTAGCAGCAGAGGCACTCAGTGGGGCCCTGGTTGAGACTAGATATAGTCAAAACGCACTGCAGAAAGCCCTTGCCCTTCAACCACGTGGCTCTTAAGTCCTCTGGACACCTTGGAGTCCTTCAATCTAACTACCTAACTACCACCTCTAGAGGAACAGACGTGGGGTAGTACCCTTACCTTTGCCATCTGCGCTTGTACACCACTGGCCTTCAGTGCTGTAACTGCTTTCTGTGCTGCTGAAGGACTGTCGAAGTCCACAAAGCCATAGCCTGGAACAGGGAAACAGAGTCACTGGGAGGCAGGAGGTGTAAGGGAGGTAGGAGACCCCGGCTTTTCAGGAAACAGAGGAAGAGTTTCGACCCACATAATAGAAGTGGCAGGGAGGAAGAGAGATTAAGAGGCTTCAGGTGGTTTTCCATGGGCTCCCCAAACCCTGTGAGATTTGGTCTACTTTATAGCTAAGAATGCCAAGGGCCATGAGGTCTTTGTGGTATCCTTGCCTTCCTCCCTCTCGCCTAAGAAAAACCCAAGGTTTCAACAACTAGGCTCCTCTAGTAACTCACGGCCCCCCTCTATTTCCAAAAGAACTCCCTCCTCTTTTCTAGTCACATCCCAGAAATGCTAGGCATGTAGGAAATACAGCCTCTCCACTGCAGATAGCCAGCCACCTGCTGTAAGAAGCCCCTCCTCACCCCAGCGTCCAGCCCCTTCCCTCTTTCCCTCTCCACCTAGAGCTGCTCAAAACCCCAACAAAATTAAGCTGCCCTATGTACACCAACACAAGACATTTACAGTGCTCTGCTAAGTAGAAATAGTCTCACGTGCTCGTATCTACCATCCAATCCAGGGGAGCATGACACAAAGGCGCGGTCAAAGGACTCAAAGGCGCTCTGTGCAGGATTCTAGCCTTGGGTCCCCCAAACAGCACTTTTAGCTCAAACTCTCTGGTCACCAAAGAATTTACATACCTACCTGACTTTCAAGCCTGAACCCCTGAGAGACGCCACCCTGGTAGTGGAAACCAGGGGCCTGAAGCAGGGAGGGATGGAGGCAAGCGAGGGCCTCACCTGCAGCTCTTCTCCACCAGCAGGAATAGCTGTACTCTCACCTTTGCACTTGTTTGTGGTCTTGTCCAGGATGGCCTTAGTGGAGACAATCTTGCCGTATCTAAGGGAGAAGAATATGCAAAGTGATAATCTGGGGGCAGGGGTTTAGACAAGGACAGAGACTGCGACATCTAGAGGAATCCATGCCCTGTCTTCACTCCCACTAGGAAAAACTGTCGTGCTCAATCCTTAGCAATAAGAACAAATGAATTTAAAATGTCACACTTCTCATATAAACCTATTCCCCAAAGGCATCTACAAGAAGTAAGGTAACTGTAGTCCCTACACTGTCAACGCATTTCTCTCTTCTCCCCCAAATAAGACTCAGATACCAGTTAGAAAGAGACTACTGTCTTTTTGGGGGGAAAGAAGCTTGGTGACATCCATTCATCAGTGTGCAAGGGCAGAGCTCTGGCAAGAATTCCCTGAAGACTAAAAGTAATCCTTGATATTACTTATCTTCCTTTGGACAAACAGCATTTCTCCCATGAAAATCTATTTCTCTTCTCTAATGTCCCACTCCTCACTCTTCGACTGGCCCCCTGACTGAAGGTCAACTTAAGCCAAACTGCATTTATTCAAATCCTGATTCTGCCACTTAGCTATGTGTGATCTTGGACAAGTCATTTAATCTTTCTGTGCCTCAGACTCACCATCTGTAAAATGGAGAAAAGATTGTTGGGAATATGAAATGAGATCATGAATACAAAGCACCAATGTCTACCAAAAAACACCTGAATACTGTTAATTGCTATTATTATAACATTATATCCAAAGGACCTCAACATTTAACCAAATGGCTCTCTTTTGGGCTTTAGTGTCTAAGACTTCTTTCTCTTTTCGGCTGTGCCATGTGGCTTATGGAATTTTAGTTCCCCAACTAGGGACTGATTCCAGGGCCCTGGCAGTGAGAATGCCAAGTCCTAATCACTGGACTGACAAGGAATTCCCTGATTTCTACCTGTCAAGATTTCAGTGTGTTAGGGAGTGGGACTGGGCATTAGATTAAATGCAATAGCTGTGTTAAGAAAATTACCCAAAACTTGATAAGGCAGAATAAGGATTTCACCTTCTTTCAATGTCACTCTGGAACATTGTTTACAAGGCCCATTCAAGGTATATTCTATTATCTAGAAGGATGTTTCTTTAGGTTGCTATTTATTACTGATGAGGCTCAGATTTTATGAAGATACATATTAACTTGTAGATTTTTATCTAGTAGAGATACAAGTAATTTTTGTCCATTAGAAAAGATAATCCCAAAGGTTACTGTTTTACTGTCCTAAAGGGTATGAAGCACTTTTCTCTGTAACCTAGTAATCTTATTTACTTTCTTCCTTCAGTACCTATCGATACTCAGTCTCTCAAATGCTCTTTGAACTCATTTTACCATTCTGCTAGTTCCCTCATTAATGAGTAAAGTAAATATTGGCATAGGCTCACCTATATTTGTAGGAGAGTTATATTCTTCAACCTTTTAAAATTATACTTTAGCCATGTGGGGTCCTGTGGAGTTCCCCAAACTTGTGAACAGTGGAGTACCACTGTTCCGGGATATATTAGAAGTGTTCTACTAGAAAGAAATCTCTACATTCTACTCCAGGAGGGTGAACCATATTAGAGAGACAGAAAAGAAAATCACTAACAAAGTCAGGAGTATAAAATTTAACTGGAAAACAGTTGGCAGGGACTGAATTACCTGAAACAAGGATTTTTTTCTACTTTTCCTCCCATTCCATCCCTAAAGAACAGATGATGATTGATGTAGTTGCTTTGCTCCTTGACAACCCCTGACTGTTCTAGTGGGGCTCTGTGACCCTCGGATTAGACAGAATAAGCCAAGTAGGGCCCTGGAGGCTAGAATAGATGTGATCCTAACCCTCTGGGCTGCATACTTGGATTCTTCCCCAAATTTAGGCAAGAGAAGGGATGAGGGAGACTGCGAGCTTGAGAACACACATGCTGCTATCTCCACCCAGGCCCTAGGGTGGGGCTCGCTGTGGTCTGAGCAGCCTGAGACTCTGAGCTCAGAGTTTCCACTGCAGCTGGCAACAGCTGGATCGTGCTGCTTCCTCCGTGGAAGGAGCCCTCCAAGAGAGAACCGGGAGTTCCAGTTCCAGACTCCACGCCTCTCTTTCCTGCCCACCAGGGCTTAGGATCCAGCGTACTTCCCCTACAACCTAGAGAGATAGCTGGGACAAAGGCAGGAAGTCCTTCTATGCATGGGAAACACCATTCACAGAGAGGTTTATCTCCCAGCTCACATGCCTGTGAGGGTTCCACCCACCTGCTCTTCTCAGCTTCCCTTTCGTCATAACTCATCTAGCACCTATTTTTTTTCTGCCGCACTCCTACGTATGGTCCCCTCCTGGGCTCCTTACTCCCATCCTATATGCTCCCATCCTTATTATTCTCATCCCTCAGACACAACAGAAGGTAAGGCAACTATCGGTAAGGACCAAATGAGCCTTAAAGTAGAGTAAAGCAGAACTGAGCTTTTCCTCTGTCTTGTGGAGTCACAGAATTGATTTTTGTAGCACACTATATTTAGTCCAAGAAACAAAGGATAGAGAAATCAAGGAACTAGATTGATACAGTACTCTCTTCCTTCATATGCTAAGTCACTTTAGTCATGTCCGACTCTTTGCAACCCCATGGACTGTAGCCTGCCAGGCTCCTCTGTCCATAGGGATTCTCCAGGCAAGAAGACTGGAGTGGGTTGCCATGCTCTCCTCCAGGGTATCTTCCCAACCCAGGGATCAAACCCACGTCTCTTATGTCTCCTAAAGATATTCTGGCCACTTTCTATTCCCTCAAAAAATTACTAGTCCTAGACTAAGTCCCCTAAGTTCATTTAAATATCTTTCTAACAAGGTAAGCTGAGGTAAAGGATCCAGTGTTATACACATATCCAGCCTTTAGAGACTGATTCTGTGCAGCCTGGTGCAAAGAGAATTCCAAAACCACAACTTCAGAAGACTAAGGGATTTACAGAGTACCTCTGAGGCCTCATACATTCTGGGGGAAGGATGTTCAGCCTCTCCAGGATTTGGGACAGCTGGCACACGCATATACTGTTATGGGAGTTTGTGTCAGTTTGACCACTTCAGAAAATTGTTTACTAGTATCTACAAAAGCTGAACAAATGTATACCTATAATTTAGCAATTTTACTCCTAGTAACATACATGTATATACACATGCAACAAAAGTCTTGCTCAAATTCACAGCAGCACTATTCATATCTATAACAGTCACATACTGGAAACCAACCCCATATCTAGCAACAGTAGAACAAGTAAATAAACTGTGCTATATTCCTATGATGGAATTCTAGAGAGCAAGAAGAATGGACAAAGTTTTGCTACAAGCAACAATGTAGATGCATTTCACAAACAACACTGAGAAAAAGAAACTAGACATAAAATGGTATGTGCTATATCATTATAAGAAGTTCAAACAAGCCACATTAATCATTCAGAGGTCAAACAGTAGATACCTTTGAGGGTAGGAGAGAGATTGTCACAGGGACGTGGGCTTCTGAAGAGCTGATAATGTTCCATTGATCTGCGTTACAAGGGACTCTTACAAGGATGTGTTCACTTTATGAAAATTCACTGTTCTGTAAGCACTTATGATTTGTACACTTTTCTGTATGCTTGTTATACTTCAACAGTTTTAAACAATGGTAAATTTAGGAACTTCCCTGGTGGCCCAGAAGTTAAGAATCCACCTTCCAATGCAGGTGACGTGGCTTTGATCCCTAGTAGGGGAACTAAGATCCCACATGCCTCACAGCAACTAAGCCTGAGTGCTGCAACCACTGAACCCACAGGCCACAACTAGAGAACCCGTGCTGCAACTAAAGACCCCGTGCGCTGCAATGAAGATCCTGCTTGCCGCAACTAAGACCTGGCACACCCAAATAAACAAACTCGAAATAAATTTCTCCTTCTCTGTTAGTACTCCCATCCTACCAGCCTCCAATCACTCCCCCATATAAATGATCTGAAACACATATTTTTCTGCTACATAGAATTGAGCTGGCATCTCTGCATGCGTGCAATTTTTCCGGCTTTCCTAACTGGGCTAATTCCATGGTAGTTATCTCTACCTCATGACTCAAGTCTATGCAAAAGGACCCCTAAGATCTTTAGGGAGTAAATACCAGTTGACAACTCTTTCTTCATATTCTTCTTTATCCACTAGCTTGAGGGCCCCTCTGGGTCCCTGGAAATATCTCTAGCAGCAGAAACTCTCCTAAGAGCATAATTCAATTTAGTCCCACTTTCTTCTATCCTCACTGCCAACTCTATCTTCTGATCAATATCTTCAGAGATATTGAGCATTTCTATTCAAGGTGTAAGGACAGAAATCTTTCCACTAAGACCATCAGCTCTGGATACATGCCGGAAACAAACTCATATGCTAACTAGGCTTTCCAAGTCAGCCTGATCTGGCTTTTTTCCGAGAAACACATGAAAGTTTTATATATTGGCAGTACATAGAATTTCTTTCAGAGGGGTTGCTGAGAAACCTTGTGAAAATAGGGGTAGAAGCAAAATAATACTGCATTTCAGGATAAGAGTATCTGGTAAGAAGCCAGCATCACCAAATCTGTACTGTCCCTGGAAACCTATCCACGTGTGCCCCAACTTACGACTGACACAACTTCACTAGGTCCTGGTCAGTAGTGCTTGGCTGCAATCCCCGGATGTAGAGGTTGGTCTTACTCAGCTGGTCATGTGCAGTGCTCCCACTGCTGCTGTTAGGGGTACTGCTGCTTGGACTAGGTGGTGCCATTTGCTGAGACAACGACACATATGGCTGCGGGGAGACACGAAGAGCAAAAGGTCAGAAAAATCACACACTTAGATGCTCAGGAGTGAGGAAGATCTTGGCCCTTGGAAAGAATGATTCCAAACCCGAACAGCAATGAAGTCATAGAAGAGTTTTTTAAAAAATGAAGAAAAAAAAAAAAAAACACCTAGAAGAATTCTTCTCTGAATAAGAAAATATTTAACTGTCCTTTCACGGAAAATGAGAGGTCAAAATATGTTTGCTAAAGGTTTAGAAAAAAGATACTTTGTGATAGAGAAGTGTTCTTTCTTACTATATAGATGCTGGAAATACAAGTGATGTATGCCTCTTAAGTAAACTGTGTAATGAGACAAGATTAATAAAAATCTAAGTTCTATTCAAAAATGACAGGGAGGAGCTAGTAATTTATCAAATCAAGAAGGTATAGAAACGCTGAACACAGATTATTCATATAGCTGTAGAACAGGAAAACTGCAAAATACTTGCAAGAGTTTGAAAATTATTATACACTTGGACAAATAAAATGAAATACTAATTATCGTGCCAGGTAGTAAAAAATGACATTTTTCACTCTGCTAATAGGGGTTTAGTCGTAAGTTCTTTACTTATTTAAACCTTTATTTTAAAGGTTTAAATATGAATGAATACTAAAGTATGGGTAAGGAAATCCAACATTTGGGATGAAACATCTGTAATCTTTCACTATTGATACCAGGACAGGCAACCTGACTCTGCTACGCTTTGGGGGTCCTTCTGTTAGAGAAAAACTACCAGGTTGACTAGAACATGGATTCATTCTTTCCAGGCATATTTTATATCCTAATGCTCTAATCAAGCTTCTAGCGTATACAAATATATGTTTCATAATACTCTAAATTTGCATTTGTTAGTTACTAAGTCATGTCCGACTCTTTTGCAATCCTATGGACTGTAGCCTGCCAGGCTTCTCTCTCCATGGGATTTTCCAGGCAAGAATACTGGAGTGGGCTGCCATTTCCTCCTCCAGCGGACCTTCCCAACCCCAGGGATCAAACCCTAGTCTCCTGCATTGCAGGCAGATTCTTTACTGTTGAGCCACTGAGGAAGCCCCCAAATTTGCATAACTACCTATAATGTGGTACACTTTACTATATCATACTCAAATTCCAGTTCTCCCTTGGCTTAAAGCACTTTACAGTACAAATCTATTTGGAATTACTTTCCTATAAAATGCCAGCTTCATCTCCAGGGTTTCCCCCACCTGCTTTTCTTTGGTGGCAGTGGCAGTAAGAGACTGGAGTGGTAACAAGAAAAAGAGATACATAAATATAAAAGAGGGGAAACCTTCCCCCAAATAATCTTAATGTAATATGTGCCTCTTATATTTCATGCCTCTGATCTTTAGAAAACTCTTAAAAATCTTTGCTCAGGCTAAATATGTTGAAGCAAGTATTTCCCTATTTCTGTCATTAAAAAATGTGCAAATACACATTTGTATCCACTTGCAAATACACTGTTCACTCCTTAGCTCCATACTACAGCGAAGAAGAAACTCAATACCACATTCTGGAATGGCCCAAAGACTCATGACCTACTGCACCTCCTGATATACCCTATCTATTTCCTATCCCTGTTCCCCTCTCTTTGCCAGCACTCATACTAGGATTTTCCATACAAAACAATCCACATGCTGGCAGAATATGAATTATGATTCCTCTGTGGTGGCAGTGACAGTCAGCAAGTGCAGGGCAAAGCATGTGTATTTTTTAAGCAATTTTCAGACAAGACAAAAACAGGGCAAATAAACCTAAAAGTCATACATCCAGTACTAGAAATGGCAGTACTTAAGAACAATGTTGAAATCGCCAGTAAATTAGTAGATATGTAATAATAATCAAATACTAGGTGTCAAGACCTCCCCCATTGTCACTACTATGGTAAGTGCACCGTCTGATTTAGAGGCAAGAAGATTATGACCTATATTCTAATCATGAGTGCTTCTGAGTTCAGAATAAGAAGATCACTGCTAGAGGTCATTTGCTAAGACATCCTTTCCTCTTAGCTCAGAAAGCCAAGCTGATGCTTCTAAATACAAGATTCTAGGGAACTCCCTGGAGGTCTAGCGATTAGGGCTCAGTGTTTTCACTGCTGGGGCTGGGTTCAATCTCTGGTTGGGGAACTAAGATCCTGCAAGCTGACGGTGTGCAGCACCCTCACGCCCCGGCAACCAACCAGGATGAGAGTCTGGGCCTGGGGATGACGGTGGTGCCGGCAGTACAGTGGCAGCAGAAGCAACTCTAGTAGCATTGTATCAGGTACCAAGCACAAGCCCATGAGATCACCCATCTCAGTCAGAGTTCATCTGTGCCCTTTCCCAATGTGAGAGAACATTCCTAAGAGGAACTATCAATGATACTAGGACTGTCCAAAGAAGAACCAAGGGTTACTGAGGAAAGAAAGAAATCGAAAACAAGTTACTGGTTTGCTACCATGGGTATAATCTTGGTTTTAACAGTAAGGTCTTAGGCATAATCTAAAAATATGACTTAGTCATTAATTTAAAAAAAAAAAAAAGGCCAGAAAAACTCCTAGGAAAAAAATGTAGTTCAGAAAAAAAATTTTTTTTTCTCTCTTGCTGTTCCCAAATAGCTTCTGAAACTGCTATGCAGGTTTGGCTCCAAAGAGAAAAAAGAAAAATACTCTCTTTTCAAGAGAATTTATGAAATAAAATTGAGCAAGCCTCTTAAGTAAAGCTTATTTGGCTTCCCAAAAGAAACTATTTGGAGAGAGAATACTAACTAAAGTAAACTAATGATCCACGTTTACCTATATATGTAAAAGAGAAAAGGGTGATACATATGAGAGTCCAGAGGACTGAGATATTTTTACTGGGGGTGGGAAGGGTAGGGTAGAACTGTCTTCTTTGTCTCCTCCTTGTCTGAAATAGTCCTCTGAGGCCACTGGTCCTCTGTCACGGCCTAAGCTAGAAAATGAAGAGCAAGATTTGAACTCTTTAAAGCAAGGACCCTCACATTTGGCCTAGGATCTTAAGACAACTGGGATGGTATTAAACTTGCCTTTAGAAATAAAGGGTGTAGCAAAGAAATATGTAAAGTTATTCCATAGAAGAGGGGAGGCATGAGCCATGTTATGAAGGAGATTTAATTCCGAAAGTGACTGGGAAACATTACTAAGTTTATTATAAGCTGAGAAATGACATGATATCATATATTTAAGAAAGTTGACACTGGCTGTATAATCCCAGCTGGTTCAGAGGGGTAGGAGATCAAAGGTAGTGAGACTAATTAGGAGACATTAGACACGAAGGGAGGTCAGGAAAAAAATAGAAGTTAAATTCAAACTTGCAGGGGTGGGCCTGTGCGGCGCGGGGCTGGAACCTGTGGGATATCCACGCGGCCTGAGCCATGGCTGACAGGGGCAAACACCTCAGGCCGGGATCTCCTGCAGCAGTGCCTGCACGCCGGGCTGCAAGTACGCCAGGCCGAGTGGGTGGAGGTTCAGAGAGGATTAGTGATCTAGTGTGCTTTTTCAAGGGCGCTGATAAAGAACTTCTTCCCAAAATGTTTAATACACTGTTAAACTTGAAATTAAGTGAAACAGAAAATGGCAAGCACGTCTCTATACTGGATCTACCTGGCAACATTCTTATCATCCTCAAGCCACCGCTGGTGGGAGAGAGAAAGGAAGAAGCATGCAGCATCACTGTAACTCTGGAAAAGAAGAGGGGTTAGAACTTGATTCCCATTTGTGAATCTCTGTAAAAAGAATCAGCTGCTAATAGCAAGTGTGCTGAAGCTGGGGTTGTGGCGGACATGGCACTTACGGCAACAGGCAGGCGTTACTGTACACACACCTAACTGAGTTTTGAAGTTTCTACAGTCGTAATTAGATTCCCTAGCCCCTTCTTCTTGAGCACACTAATCTGAAGCATTTTTAGTTAAGAAAATCCTGGGTCCCATCCATAACTCTGCAGCCTCCTAATTGGATGAGCTTGCCAGTCACCTAAACTCTGGATCTCAGTCACCTTCCATCCCACTTTCCTCTACACTGACACTCAAAAATTCCTTCTCTTCACTTTATGGTCACTGATAAGAACATGGAAATATTCCTAGAGAGCTGTATTTAAGCATTTTGCAATGAATCATTTTGTACAATCAAGAAAAATATATTTCTTATGCCCTCAAATGTATGTAGTATGTAATAAAAATAACTGTGTTAAAACTAGGTAAAACCCAGCACAAACCAATTACAATTTTGTAAAATGTTTTAATATTTCATATTTCCATATTTTGAATGAAAGAATATGCAATTTACTATTCCTTCTAATACTATGAAAATGTAATGCAGAAATACTGTACATTTTAATATTACTTTCCAAGGATATCCAAGTGCTTTAAATTATTTTAAGAATCTTTAGTTGATATAGGAACAGGGAATGGGGGACTAAAAGTTGTTTTGTTTAATATTCTGGGTTAATATTCTGTTTCTCAGTTTTTTACCAAGAGTGTATGTCACATTATCTGTCTTTCGTTTTTAAAAGTTACTGTTTCATTAAACTAGTGTTCATAAATGGAATTACTTGGAAAAAAATTCAAACTTGCAGAATTTGAAGTGATCTGCTTGATGCATATATGTGAATGCTTTTAGAATAAATACTGGTTAATTTTATTCATTTAATAAACATTTAAATACCTTAGAAATACTACACAGGGAAGGCCTGAAAATCGTAGTCGTTAAGTGTTGGAGAGACTTAAAATTTGATTTTTTAGCTAAAAGTGAACACAGCACCTTAGAGATGCAGGCTTACGGAGTAGGTATTAATGCTTTTAGAAAGTTCTAATATTGCACTAATTCCTGGGAAATGGAATAAATTCAGTTGCGATCCCTAAAGATGGGAGACAATCTCAGGGCAGGGACTTTATGGCTTTGGATCTTCCCAGTGAAACTCAGATACCTATGGGCAACGGGTTACCAAGGCAAAATAGAGAACACTGGCTGGACTGCAAAGGTGAACTGACGGAATGCAAATGCCAGAGAACAGCAAATTTAAGGTTGGCAGGAGACCAGAATCTCTCAGTAAAACGTGTGTGGGAACACCAGCATGGGAAGGACTTGGTTGCTTCCAAGAGAGACCACTCCCCTTGCAGAGTGAATGGCCACACGTGGGAGCTGAAAGAAGGCAGAGAAGGGAGGACAAATGAGCTAATGGATACAGAGTACTGAATACAGGGCTAGGCACACAGCAAGCACAAACTCAGTTACAGTTATGCTTTTAGAAGTTGGAATTGTTTTAAAAAATGAAGTTGTTCTATAATTAAAGGATAAAATCCTTCCTTTCAGAATATAGATAACTCACCCAAATTGAGCTATTATCTGTCTTCAGAGACTTGATGCTTCCCCTAGCAGTTCTTAAGGATCCAGGAAAACTCTGGAGAGATGTTTTTATGGAAAGCGCATGAAGACATATGAGGTTAGGAGGCAGGCAGTGAGTGGGTCCTAACCATCTTGAGAACTACCTCTCTCTGACCACCTTGATAGTTACTTATGTCTAGATTATAAAACAATTCCTTCTGTTTTGTTCTTCTTTTACTAAGCCTGAGACCTTTAAGATAAAATATTGAAAAGACTTTAATTTCTTAAAGACTGGTGGGATTAAAGATTGGTGGGGTGGTATTTAAAGGATGATTAGAGAACTATGTTGTAAAAATATCCTGTAAGAATCTCTGGGGCATGATAATCTGGGGAAGGGCTTATAGCATGGGGATAAAGAAATATATAACTCCTTCATCTTCATCCAGAAAAAGAAAAAGCAAACTCCCCTCTTCCTGTAGCAGGAACTTTATGTTTCCTGTCTTGCTGAGTTACAGGAAACCAGGAGACAAGAGTGTGTCTTCCTTCTGCTCTCTTGCAAGAGATCACAATGGTAGCAGAGATTCAAAGCCTACTTCCCAATCACTAAGTTTTCATCAGATCTTTAAGAGAATGATCCACTCAGATGAGTTACTTGCTAATTAAAATCTAATGCAAGTAAAACACTGTCTTTATTCTGAAAATAAGGTTCTCAGATCAACTGTTCACTTTGCCTGGTTTAAGAAAATTCACAAACCCTGTATCCATTCATTTGCTATCAAAGTCATCCCCATCCTGAGCCCTTAACTTTATTATCACCAGAGCCAGAGAAAACTCCACCCCAAGTCTAGTGCCCAGCTAAGTTCCAGGCACAGAATATATGCATGGATATTTACTAAAAGGAGTAAAACAAATTTAGGGGGTTTGCTAATAGTAACTGTGTATCACCTTAATAAGATAAGTCTCACAGATACAAAATTCAGTGGCCTGACATCAAAATTCCTATTACAATATGGATATTGATGTTCCACAAGACAAGTTTCTGGAACCAGTGGTCTCTGGGACATGTAACACATCTGATCATTTTTATCTAAAAATACATTATTTCCTGAGTTCTCTCATTTCTCCTAATAAAGTCCACTTTCCCTACAAAGTATCAATCTTCCTAATATTCACTCATGAGGCCCTTTGCATTATTTGAATCATTCAATAAATATATGAATGCCGAATATGTGTAAGCTCTGCTTGATGCAGTGGGGACTCACAGGTGAATAAGTGTATAAGTGAAATATTTCATAATAAATTTAAACACATACCCATAAGAAGCCATTGGGATTCCCTGGTGGCTCAGAGGTTAAAGGGTCTGCCTACAATGCAGGAGACCTGAGTTCGATCCCTGGGTCGGGAAGATGCCCTGGAGAAGAAAATGGCAACCCACTCCACTATTTTTACCTGGAAAATCCCATGGACAGAGGAGCCTGGAAGGCTACAGTCCATAGGGTCACAAAGAGTCAGACACGAGTGAGTGACTTCACTTTCACAAGAAGCCACTAAGTAATTCACAAACCAGAGCATACAGCCTAGATAACTAGCAGAACAAAATGTGTGTGCTTTTTATGGGGATCCAAGAAAAATGGTATGAGAACATGAAAGAAAAAACAATTCCTGAGGGAAAAGTTTCTCAAAGAAAATGTTTTGGGTTTTACCTTGAAAAATGAGTAGGAGGGTAAACTTTTAAAAGGGAGCCATAGGGAAAATCAAACCAAAATCATAATGAGATACAACTTCATATCCACTAGAATGGCTATAATAAAAAGATTATGGCTTTAATCAAAAGTAACTTTGATGGCTACAATAAAAAATAACAAGTGTTGGTGAGGCTGTGAAGAAACTGGAACCCTTGTACACTACCGGTGGGGATGTAAAATGATGCAGCTGCTCTGGAAGACAGTTTGGCCATTCCTAAAATAATTAAACACAGAGTTATCACATGACTCATCAATTCCATTCCTACGTATGTACCCAAGAGAACTGAAAACATGTGTCCAACACAAAACCTGTACAAGAATTTCGTAGCAGCATCATCATAGCCCAAAGTGAACACAAATGTCTATCAACTGATAAATGGGTGAATAAAATGTGGTACATCCACATATGAGCCTATTAGTCATTAAGAAGGAAAGAAATACAGATACATGCTATGATGTGAACCTTGAAAACATGCTAAGTGAAAGAAGGCAATCACAAAATACCACCAATTATATGATTCCATTTATATGAAGTGTGTAGAACAGATAGTCTTTAGAAACAGAAAGTAGATGAGTGATTACCTATGGCTAGGAGAGGGCGATAATGAAAGCACTGGGAAGTGATGGCCGTGTGAGTGAGGTTTCTTTGGGGGGTTGGTACCGAAAATGCCCTAAAAGTATGGTAATGGATGAATGATTCTGCAAATATACAAAAAGCCACTGAATTGTACCATTTAAATGGGTGAATTGCACACCATGGGAATTTTATCTCAACAAAGCTGTTATAAAAATTTCACAGAGAGACGTCCCCAGTGGTCCAGTGGTTAAGAATCTGCCTGCCAATGCAGGGGACACGAGTTCGATCCCGTCTGGTAAGATCCCACATGCCTTGAAGCAGCTAAGCCCGTGCACTCGAGCCTGTACGCTGGAGTCTGGGAGCCACAACTACTGAAAGCCCACACTCCACAACAAGAGAACCCACTGCAATGAGAAGCCTGCGCACCGCACCTGGAGAGCAGCCCCTGCTCACCACAACCAGAGAAAGCCCATGCACAGCAACAAAGTTCCAGCACAGTCAAACAAAGAAGTGAATAATTAAAAAAAAAATTTCATAGAGATGGGTGGAGAGGAGAGGACATTCCAACCACTGAAAACATCCTACAGGCTAGCATGACCTAGCACAGGACTCAGCTTAAGTTGGCATCACCCTACTTCATTTACAGGTAGAGAAGTCTTAAAATTAACATACTTTATTGAAATTCAAGTAAAAATATGAATTAGACATTATATCATATCAGAACAAAAAAGGAGTATTTTCAATAATCCTTCCTTCTGGAAAAAAAGAAAACAGTAACATTAAAAACAAAATGAGGGGCTTCCCTGTTGGCTCAGTGGCAGAGAATCCACTTGACAATGCAGGAGACACAGGTTCGATCCCTGATTCAGGAGGACCCCAAATGCCAAGAAGCAACTAAGGCTGTGCACCACAACTACTGAGCCTGTGCTCCAGAGCCCAGGAGCCACAGCTGCTGAGGCCACATGCTGCAACTAACAAGCCCATTGGCCCTAGAGACCGTGCCGGTGCCCCTCAACAAGAGAGGCCAAACTACGAGAAGCCCGTGCAGAACAACTAGAGGGTAGCCCCTGGCCGCCACATCGAGAGAAAGCCCTTGCAGCAACGAAGAACCAGCACAGCCAAAAATGAATAAATAAAATTATCAAAAGACAATAACAACAGAAAGGTTGCTCTGCAACATGCAGAGCCTAAGCCAGAGAACCCACACCACAGATCTGCGCAACATACCTGGTCTTAAAACATGACTCTCAGCACTTCCACTACTTCCTCTCAGCTCAAGTAAGCCTGACACCTCCAGCTCATCTCTTCCCCACTTCTCTTTCACGGCTCTTACCGCTATAACAGTAATCTGTTTTCCACATTCCTTTAATGCCAGGGGGAGTTACTCACATTCATACCAGGTGATACTCAAACGAGATCTTAGGTATAAAATCGACATTTTCAAACCCTAAGTCAAAATAACTAAAGAATCCTCAGTTAATAAAACAATCAAACTTATTGCCCAGAGATCCATCCATTCGCCCTTCCAGATCTGCCTGCCACTCCTGTCCACCTTGCTTTGTGGCTAGGAAGCTGACCATAAAGAGTGTATGAACAGGCTCCCTTGTCCTGTGGATTCCAGTTGGGTTTGGTGAACCAGATACACACCAGCAGGATATCAAAGGGCAGGAGGAGGAGGAGATCAGAATATTTCTTTTCCTAGCTCCTTCCCCTGCCAGAATACCATGATTTGACTGCATACTGCTACTGGCGCCCAAAGTTCTCTCCATACAGCTACTCTTAGATTCTGGCAATCTCCCTCAGTTCCTTCCCCCTTTAGATCTAGAGTAACACAGGCTCTGTAATTGCTGGCCATAGGGTACTCTGCTCGCTCTCACTGGTTTCCCTAAGTCTCTTTGTAAATAGTCCCTTTATTACATCTTTCTCAAATTATTCTGCTTGGGTATGCCATCTGTTTCCTTTTGGGACCCTGAATGATGAACAAACCATTCTACCTTAAAGACTCAGGTGCAAGGGGATACGTACGTACTCAGAAACTCTTAAGAAAAACTCTGCTTTCAAGACGGAAAAAGAACCTCCTCACTCCTCTAGGCACATGATGCAGAATTTTGTACTATATCTTTTTGTCTGACAATTAAACAGTATCTTAAGTCCTATAACATTTATGATTTCATTTGCTCTTCCCAACAACTCTGTGAAGTAGAGCAGGGAATATGTTATTAGTTTCCTTCTAAAACTTAGAAACTGAGTCTTAATTTTATTTCAACATTCCCTTTGGTATGTCACTTCACTTTTTATTAAGCAGAACCAAGTAATGGAAACCCTAAGACTGACAGTATCCAAACCGGTGCAGAGAGCTGAGTAAAACAGTTCTTACATGACCCTACCTCCTTTCGTCTCCCTTCTGGGAAGAGGACAGTTCTAAGTTCCCTGGGAATAGGTAATGTCGAGTCCAAAGTAGAACATTTAAGAAACAGAGCATTTGAACTGTGACCCAAATAAGTTAAGAGTAAAACCTACATAAGACTGGTGCTTACATAGACTGACCAGAGCAAGAGCCCTCAACTGAAATATGTGGACAGTTCTATGGGGGCACAGCCCTTTCTGGCAGCAAAAGCCCATGCCTGTATCCCAAGGAATAACTAACTGTGCCATCAGTGTGTAGGTACATGTCAGTGCGGCAACATCTCATATGAACCAGGAAACACAGACAAAAAGTTTCATTTCCAGGACAGGAAAATGAGCTTTGAAGGTTAAGCAGCTTGTCTGAACATGACAACCAACTGCTTAGGCAGAACATGGCTGGGACACAACTGAGTCCCCATGGAGTGTGACTCTGCATAACAAAATCCCTCCACTATTCAGCCTAGCTAGTGGGTCAGCTGTTCAGGAGGAGATATGGCCGAAGAAGGAACTACAAAGTGGAAAAGGGTAACAGAGCTTGCAGAGAGGTGTATGTGGCTCTCTTCCACAAAACGGTTGCCTTAGAGAAGATGAAGGAAAAGATAATGTCTGCCTAGAGTTTATTCTGTCCTCCCTTGTCTTTTATCCTATTTTCATCACTTGACACAATTTCATTTTGGTAAGACGTACAGAGATCACAAACCCTTAGAAGTTAGGAAACACCAGCATCCTCTTCTTCACCCTTATACTACCCACAGAAAGAATTCTTAGATTGGTAGATTAAGGTTCTGGTTTCATCAAGGCCTAAAATCTCAAAGTCATGAAAATATTCTGTTCCTGTGGTCATTAGAGAAATATTTTTGTTTCACCAAACAATAAATACTGGCAACACTACACATTTGAAGGAAGTAGCCTAGCCCGAGAATATGAAAGGTATACGTGCCTAGTCTATCTTCAGATCAAAATAAAACGTATATATGCAACCACCTAGCCCCCCATGAACTATATCAAGTTTAATCTTTATCTATGCTTATTTTTAAAAATCACAAAGGACTTTGGAAATAATTTTTCAAAGTTTGATATAATATACATAGAACTATCTCTAGAAAGATACACAAGCAGCAGTTAATAATGATGGCCACTAGAAAGACAAACTAGGTATATGGAGGATGGATTGAAAACAGACTTTTTATTTGTTTCCTTTATACTTGTTTGAATCTTTTATAACAAGTCCATACATTTATTATCTATTTAAAAACAAAGTCTCTTAAAGTCTGACATACTTTTTTTTAAAAAACTAGGGTAGAATGTTAAAACACTTGAGTCCACACAGCCTGACCACTGGACCCACACTCTCATAGTTTCTAACATACCTTGAATCTCAAAAAAGACAGTGATCTGAGTAGAACTCGTCCTCAGGAAAGTGTTAACCTAGTTTATCCAATTCATGGTTTAAATCACAATTGGGAATGAGGCAGAAGTTGGAGGTAAGGGGTGGAAGTAAAGACTGGTTGCCAAAGTAAGAACTGAAAACCAAAAGCCAATTATAAACAAAGGGATAAGGTCTCCAAAAGAAGAAGAGAAACTTCTGTAAGTTCTATCTAGTTCCTGGATAGTAATGTGGAGGTTCTGTAAGAATTTTTGTAAGATCTAGTACCCATATCCACGTACAGACTTTATTTACAGAATAGCCACAGTATGCTTAATCCATTAACAATATAGAAAAAGGGGAAATCCCTATTCTTTTAGGGTGATTTACTAAAACAAAACAGCTATTTTCCTCTCTCCTTATTACAAAATAGTTTTGATAGAACTTACAGAGCAGAATCTCAGGTTCCTGCTTACTTTTGTTATCCTTTAGAGGTGAAACTGAAAGAAAATTTAGAATGAGAATAACAGACTTATAGTTTAGAGGCAATCCTCTACTGCCCCTCACTTCTTCTCTTTTTCTAGTCTCCATCTTCTCTTATCTTACTCCTCTCCATTCTTCTTCCATTTTTTTTCCCTTCCTCTGTATCTTTGCTTAGGCTTACTCCTGACAGTTGCATTCAGTGGTGTCCTTAATTAACAACTAGCCGGTTATTAATACAATATCAGCATTCCTCTTCTTCACCCTTGTACTACCCATGATCCCACTACTAGGCATATACCCTGAGGAAGCCAACACTGAAAAAGACACAAGTACCCCTATGTTCACTGCAACACTATTTACAATATGGAAGCAAGCTAGATGTCTATCTACAGATGAATGGATAAAGAAGCTGTTGTGTATACATGCAATGGAATATTACTCAGCCATAAAAAGGAATGCATTTGAGTCAGTTCTGATGAGGTGGATGAACCTAGACCCTATTATACAGAATGAAGTATCTCAGAAAGAAAAACAAATATCATATACTAACACATATATGTGGAATCTAGAAAGATGGTACTGATGAAATTATTTGCAGGGGAACAATGGAGACACGACACAAAGAACAGACTTATGGACATGAGGGTGGGAGAGGGAGGGAGGAAAGAGTGGAAAAGTATGGAGAGAGTAACGTGGAAACAAATATTACCATATGAAAGATAGACAGCCAATGGGAATTTGCTGTACGACTCAGGGAACTCAAACTGGGGCTCTGTAACAACCTAGAGGGGTGGTATGGGGAGGGAGGAGGAAAGGAGGGTCAAGAAAGAGGGGACATATGTATACCTATGGCTGATTCATGTTGATGTTTGGCAGAAACCGACACCATACTGTAAAGCAATTATCCTTCCATTTAAAATAAATAAAAAAAATTTAAAAATCATCAAAAATTCTACTAGATTAGGGATTTCCCTGGTAGTCCAGTGATTCAGAATCTGCCTTGCAATGCAGGAGACATGGTTCGATCCCTGGCTGGGGAACTAATATTTCACATGCCGTGGGACAACTAAGCCTTTGAACCTTAAGACCGTGCTTTGTAACAAGAGAAGAAACCATAATGAGAAGCCTGCATGCTACAACAAAGCAGCTTCTGCTCCTCACGACTAGAGAAAGCCTGTGTGCAGCAATGAAGACCCAATGGAGCCCAAGACAAACAAATACACAGTGTTTAAAAAGTCTACTAGATTTAAGCACTGGTCTGGTACGTGAAAACGGAACTAAACTGAGGAATCTGATCAGCACCCTCACTGGGGGATCACTTACTGCCCACTGCACTGTGCCCTTCCATGTGAATAGACAGACATCAGCACACCATCCCTGGTGGGCAGGCAGCTCCACTCTGGGGGTACAGTTGCCTGAAGGGAGCATGCATTCAGCTTTGCTACCTTACACACTGGTGAGGTTTCACACGGGTTGCCTCACAAGGGAGGACCATAGCTTTCTGTTTGGTTTGGTTCTGATCACTGCTTGCACCTAGGTGGAAAAATCTGCCTAATTCTGGCAGTATTAGAAAATTCACTGGCCCACAGATAGGAGGTACCATCTTGAATATCAGTTTTATCAGTAATAAAGGTGTTGGTTTTATTTCCATTTGTCAAACGTTTTTCTTATTTCTCAACTGGAGTGGAGAAGAAGGATGCTTCAAACTGAAACTCTCAAACCCCACCAGTCTTTAAGGGTTAGGCAAGTATTTGATAGCTGAAGTGGAGGCCCAGGTACAATGTTAGCATGCCTAGCCATACCAATCTACAAATTCTGTAAATGTAAAATAATGGTTTAGTATTAATTAAATTTGGAACAACAAAGAAAATAATTTTCATTTGTAATGTAAGATCTTTATGTTACAAATAAGAAAAAAAAATAAGATTCAGTTTTGATATAAGCACTCAATTATTTCACTATTCAGTTAGCAATTGAGTAAGGAATGAATCAACGTTCACTAAACGTTTCCTCAAAAAGTGTTATTTCTTGTCTATAGAGCCCATTAACTAGCAGAAAGTAGTTAAAACACAGGCTCAAAAATTAAAAGACTGAGGTTTAATTCTACTATTGCCATGTGTGAGCTGTGTGACTTTGGTAAGTTGCTTAACCTTACCTGCAAAATGCAGACAGTAACAGCAACTGTATAATATGATTAGTGTGAGAATTAAAATACATACAAATAAAATATGCAATGCCAAAGAATGTTCAAACTACTGCACAATTGCACTCATTTCACATGCAGCAAGGTCATGCTCAAAATCCTTCAAGCTAGGCTTCAACAGTATGTGAACCAAGAACTTCCAGATGTACAAGCTGGACATAGAAAAGGCAGAGGAACCAGAGATCAAATTGCCAACATCTGCTGGACCTTAGAGAAAACAAGGGAATTCCAGAAAAACATCTACTTCTGCTTCATTGACTATGCTAAAGCCTTTGACTATGTGGACCACAAAAAACTGTGGAAAATTCTTAAAGAGAAGGGAATATCAGACCACCTTATCTGCCTCCTGAGAAACCTGTATGCAGGTCAAAAGGCAATACTTAGAATTCCACAACAAACTGGTTCAAAATTGAGAAGAGAGTACATCAAGGCTGTATACTGTCACCCTGCTTATTCAAGTTATATGCAGAGTACATCATGCGAAATGCCAGGCTGGATAAAGCCAAGCTGGAATCAAGATTACTGGGATAAATATCAATAACCTCAGATACTGATATGAAGTAACACCTCAGATGACACCATTCTAATGGCAGAAAGCAAAGAGGAACTAAAGAGCCTCTTGATGAAACTGAAAGAGGACAGTGGAAAAAGCTGGCTTAAAACCCAACATTCAAAAAACTAAGATCATGGCATCTGGTCCCATCACTTCATGACAAACAGATGGAGAAAAAATGGAAACAGTGACAGACTTCATTTTCTTGGGCCCCAAAATCACTGCAGACAGGGACTGCAGCCATGAAATTAAAAGACACTTGCTCCTTGGAAGAAAAGCTGTGACAAACCTAGACAGTGTATTAAAAAGCAGAGACATCACTTTGCCAACAAAGGTCCATCTAGTCAAAGCTATGGTTTTTCCAGTAGTCATGTATGCATATGAGAGTTGGACTATAAAGAAGGCTGAGTGCCAAAAAATTGATGCTTTCAAACTGTGGTGTTGGAGACGACTCAAGAGTCTCATGGACTGCAAGGAGATCAAACCAGTCAATCCTAAAGGAAATCGACCCCGAATATTCATTAGAAGGACTGATGGTGAAGCTGACACTCCAATACTCTGGCCACCTGATGCGAAGAGCCGACTCATTAGAAAAGGCCCTGATGCTGAGAAAGATAGAAGGCAGGAGGAGAAGGGGACGACAGAGAACAAGATGGTTGGATGCCATTACCAACTCAATGGACATGAGTTTGAGCAAGCTCTGGGAGATGCTGAAGGACAGGGAAGCCTGGCGTGCTGCAGTCCATGGGGTCACAAAGAGCCACAACTGAGAGACTGAACAACAGAAGCTCTCATAGTGCTTGAAATATGAAAGGAGCTCACATCCATTCATTCAACGAATACTTAATGCCCACTTTAGAGTACCAGGCACTATGTCAGGTACCAAGAGCAAAACCCTGACTTAAAGATGATCTAGAGACAAAGATGTGAGATGGTCTTGGTCCTAACGGAATTCAGCATATAGCAGAGATACAGCCATTAATCAAATAATCGCAAAGTAACTGTATAATTACCGAGTGTGATAAATGGGCTGGGAAAAAAAAAGATCAGAAGGCTGTGACCTACTTTAGTTATTATAGTTGGAAAGGTGACATTTAAGTGAGACTTCAAGGATAAGCAGAAACCAGTCATTCAGAGAATGAAATAAAAGATCATTCCAGAAAGAAGAACGCGCAAAAGACACAAAGTGAGATTTTCAACTGAATCTGAAAGAAACAGAAGGCCAGTGACACTTGTGTGTAGAAGGATGAAGGTGTAGGTACAAATTTTCAGGCTGTCTTAAACTGTCTGGATTTCATTCAACCCTACAGACAGTGAATAATTTTATGTAAGAGAGAAGTTATAAGATCTGATCTAGGTTTTCAAAATACTACTCTGGCTACTATGGAAAGAATAAACAAGAGTAAGCCAGGAGTTGAAGTGGCAAGCTCAATTAGGAGGTCACTGTAATAGTCCAAACCAGAGACAATATAGCCTATAATTGGAGAGATGGCTATAAAGATGGACAGTTAGCTTGTATAATAAATTAGACATGGGAAAGTATAGTGTCTAGCTTTAGTAACTGGATGGATGGCGGTATCATTCACTACTACTACAGAGATGGGGGGCAGAGCCAATCTGAGGACTACAAAGCAATCATCACATTTTGAATACATTAATTTTAATAATTTGTGAGACTTCTAGGAAAAAATACCAATTAAGAAGTTGGATACACAGAGGAGAAGTCTGATCTAGTAATTATCAGTAAACCTATTAGCATAGTAATAAGTGAAATTTAGGAAGAAGGTATATTTAGAGAGAGGGCAACAAAGCCTAAGGAACTAAAAATACTCAGAAACTGAGTAGGGTAATTGACAAGAAGGTCAAAAGAGGAGGAGGAAAGGGCAAGACCCAAGAAGGTGGTGTTACCAGAAGCAACAAAAGATAGCGATTCAAGAAATGGGGAATGGTCACCTCTAGCAACTCCACTAAGAGGTTACGTAAGATAAAAGACAACAAACAAACAAGATACTAATTGGATTTGTCAACTTTAAAGTACCATGGACTAGACCAAGCAGAAGAAAGAATCAGTGAGCCTGAAGAGAGATCATTTGAAATTATCCAGCCAGAAGGAAACAAAACAAAGCCAGAAGGAAGAGGAATGAAGAAAGCCTATGGGACTTACAGGGCACATTAACAGAAACAATCCACATACCACTGGAGTCACAGAAGAAGAGAGGGAGAAAGGGGTAGAAAGCTTATTCAAAAAGTAATGGCTGAGAACTTCTCAAATGTGGGGAGAGGTGTGGACATCCAGGTTCATTAAGCTAAAAGTTCATTTCAAAATGTCAATCCAAAGGTCCAAAATGACCTTCTCCAAGATGTATTACAGTAAAACCATCCCACATACCACAGAGCAACTAAGCCCGGCACCGTAACTACTGAAACCTGCACACCCTGGAGCCCATGCTCTGCAACCAGACAAGCCACTGCAATTAAAAGCCCACGCACCACAACTAGAGTAACTAACCTCTACTCGCAGCAACAATGAATGACCCACTGCAGTCAAAAAAATAAACACAAACAAAAAAACTTTTTTTTTTAAGTCAGAAAAAAAAAATGTCTCTCATACAGGAGAGTCTCCATAAGGCTACGAGTTGATTTCTCATCAGAAATATTGCACGCCAAGAGGGAATGGGACGATATATTCAAAATGCTGAAAGAAAAAAAAATGCAAAACAAGAAATACTTTACCTAACAAAGTTGTCCTTCAGAGGTGAAGGTGAAATACTTTCCCTAACAAAAGTTGAGAGTTCACCACCACTTAACCTGCCTTAACAACAAATGCTGAAAAGAATTCTTCAATCTGAAAAGAAAGGATACTAACTAATAACATGAAAATACACAACACACTGATAAAGGTAAACATAGATTCAGAATACTAGTCCTCTTGCCTGGAAAATCCCATGGATGGAGGAGCCTGGTAGGCTGCAGTCCATGGGGTGGCAAAGAGTCGGACACGACTGAGCGACTTCACTTTCACTTTTCACTTTCATGCACTGGAGAAGGCAATGGCAACCCACTCCAGTGTTCTTGCCTGGAGAGTCCCCGGGACGGGGGAGCCTGGTGGGCTGCCGTCTATGGGGTCACACAGAGTCGGAAACGACTGAAGCAACTTAGCAGCAGCTACAATAGTTTGTTAACGGATACACAATATAAAAGGATGTAAACTGTGATATGAAAAACATAAAATGGGGGGAGGTAAAAGGGTAGATTTTGTATGCGATCAAACTTGTTATCAGCTTAAAAATAGATTGTCACACCTGTAACATGTTTCAGGTGAGCTTGACGGTAACAACAAAACAAAAACCTATAATAGATATACGTAAGATAAAGAGAAGGGAATCAAAGTACATCATATCAGAAATTACCAATTTCAAAATAAGACAGTAAGAGAGGAGAGGAAGAAAGGAACTACAAGATGGCCAGAAAACCATTACCAAGATGGCAGTAGTAAGTCCTTAGTGTGTGTTAGCCGCTCAAGTCATGTCCAACTGTTTGCAACCTCATGGACTGTAACCCACCAGGCTGCTCTATCCATGGGATTTCCCAGGTGAGTATACTGGAGTGGGTTGCCATAATAAGTCCTTACTGAGTTATAATTACTTTAAATGTAAACAGATTAAACTCTCTAGTCAAAAGGCAAGAGTGAAGAGTGGCTGAATGCATTAAAAAAAAGGCCTGATGTTCATGCTGCCTACAAAGACTCACTTTGCTACAAGGACACACATAAGAACAAAATGAAGGCCTGGAAAAAGATATTCCATACAAATGGAAACCAAAATAAAGCAAGGATGACTATACTTATATCAGGGGGAAAAAAGTCAAAAACTGTAACAAGAGACAAAGAAAGTCATTATATGATTTTAAGAGAGTCAATTCATCAAGAGGATTCACAGCACTGGAAGGATTGATGCTGAAGCTGAAACTCCAATACTTTGGCCACCTGATGCAAAGAACTGACTCACTGGAAAAGATCTTGATGCTGGGAAAGATTGAAGACAGGAGGAGAAGGGAACGACAAAGGATAAGATGGTTGGATGGCATCACTGACTTGATGGACATTAGTGTGAGCAAGCTCTGGGAATTGGTGATGGACAGGGAAGCCTGGCATGCTACAGTCCATGGAGTCGCAAAGAGTCAGACATGACTGAGCAACTGGACTAAACTGAAAATATTAAGAGGACCTAAACATCAGAGCACCTAAAATATTAAGAATACCTAAAATATTAAGCAAATATTAACAGATCTGAGGGGAGAAACAGACAATACAATAATAGCAGAGGATTTCAATATCCCACTTTCAATAATGAACAGATCACCCAGACAGAAAATCAATGTAGAAACAATGGACTTGAACTATACTTTAGATCAAATAACTTAACAGACATATATAGTCTTCCATCTAAAAATAATAGATTACATCTTCAAGTGCACCTGGAACATTCTCCAGGATAGAGCACATGAGGTCACAAAAAGTCTCAGTAAATTTAAAAATATCGTAACTATACCAAGTATCTTTTCTGACCAATACGGTATAAACTAGAAATAAATAACAGATGGAAAACTGGAAAATTCACGAATGTGTGGAAATTAAACACACCCCTGAACAACCAATGGGTCAGAGATGAAGTAAAAAAAAATCTTGAAACAAAAATGGAAACACAACGGACAAAAACTCATGGGATGCAGCAAAAATAGAGCACAGAGGGAAGTTAATGCCCATGTTAAAAAGAAAAAAAAATCTCAAACTACCTCAAGAAAAAGAAGGACATATTAAGCCCAAAGTTAGAAGAAAGAGGGAGATAACAAAGATCAGAGCAAAAATAAATAAAATCAGGAATAGAAAGACAATGGGAAACTAAGCGTTAGTTTTTTAAAAAAGATAAAATTGACAAGCCTTGAGCTAGACTTACAAAGAAAAGAGGACTCAAAGAAATACAATTTAAAATGAAAGAGGAGATATCACAAAAACACAGAGGATCATAAGACACAATCATATGCCATCAAATTGGACAACCTAGAAGCAATGAATAAGTTCCTAGAAATGTATGATCTACCAAGTCTTAGTAATAAAAAATATAGAAAACCTGAACAGACTAATAAGACCGACAACCTCCAGAACTAGATGACTTCACAAGTGAATTCTACGAAACATTCAAAGAATTAACACCAATTCTCAAACTCTCCCAAAAAACTCAATAGAAGGGAACACTCCCAAACTCAGTTCATGAGACCAACATTACCCTGATACCAAAGCCAAATGAGGATACTACAAGAAAACAACAGGCCAACATCCATGACGAGGATAAATGCAAAAATTCTTAATAAATACTACCAAAACAAATTCAACAGCACGTTAAAAGGATCATATACCAAGATCAAGTCTTTTTTAATACTTATTTATTTTTGGCTGTGTGGGGTCTTCGTTGCTGCAAGCCGGCCTTCTCTAGTTGCCATGCACAGGCTTCTCATCATGGTGGCTTCTCTTGTTTCAGAGCATGGGCTCCAAGATGTGGGCTTCCGTAGTTGTGGCGGATGGGCTCGTTTGCCCCACAGCATGTGATATCTTCCGGGACCAGGGATCCAAACACTGTTCCTTGCATTGCAAAGTAGATTCTCAACCACTGGACCACTAGGGAAGCCCCAAGGACACATTTTATTATTGAGATTGAATAGGTTGCTTTTCATTTTGTTTGAACATTTGAAAGAATTTAGTCTTAAATGGGGCTTCCCAGGTGGCACTAATGGTAAAGAACCCAATGAAGGAGATGTAAAGAGATGTGGATTCAATCCTGGATGGGAAATATCTCCTGGAGAAGGGCATGGCAACCCACTCCAGTATTCATGCCTGGAGAATCCCATGGACAGAGGAGCCTGAAAGGCTACAGTTGGTCCACAGGGTCACAAAGAGTCAGACATGATTGATGCAACTTAGCACCCATGCAGTCTTAAACACTTTCTGATTTAAAAATTTTAGGACCTCCCTGGTGGCTCAATGGTAAAGAATCTGCCTGCCAATGGAGGAGACACAGATTTGATCCCCGGGCCAGGAAGATCCCACATGCCAAGGAGCAACTAAGCCCATTACCCACAACTACTGAGCCTGTGCTATAGAGCCGGGAAGCCACAACTGCTGACGCCTGCATGTCTAGAGCCCGTGCTCTGCGACAAGAGAAGTCACTGCAATGAGAAGCTTGTGTGCTGCAACTAGAGAGTAGCCCCCACTCACCACAACTAGAGAAAAGCCTGAGCAGCAACAAAGACCCAGCACAGCCAAAAATAAATAAAATTAAATTTCAAAAGCCTTTACAAATTTTTTAAAACTTTTATATATCAAGATGCTTTTTTCTTTTCATTGTAGAACTTGTTTATAAAAATTCACTTCCTGAAAGAGAAATATTTGCAAATCATATACCTGACAGGGTATTAATATCCAAAATATATACAGAACCCCTAAAACTCAATAACAACAAAAAAAACCCACTTTAAAAATGGGCAAAGGGCTTCAGTATTTCTCCAAAGAAAATATACAAATGCCCGATTAGCACTTGAAAAGATGATCAACATCACTAATCATTAAATAAATACAAATCAAAATTATAATGAAGTACCTCTCACAACCATTAGGATTGCTACTATCAAAAAAATAGAATATAAGTGTTGGCAAGGATTCGGAGAAATCAGAACTTGTGCACTACTGGTAGGAACATAAAATGGTATAGCCACTAAGGAAAATAATATGGTAATTCCTCAAAAAATTAAAAATAGAATTACCATATAATCCAGCAAGTCGAATTCTGGGACTATACCCAAAAGAACTGAAAGCAGAGTCTGAAGAGCTATTTATACACCCAAGTCCACAGAAACACTATTTACAATAACCAAAAGAAGGAAGTAACTCAAGTATCTCTCACAGATGAATGGATACACAAAATGTGGTATGTACATTCAATGTAATATTATTCAGCCTTAAAAAGCAAGGAAATCTTGATATATGTTACAACATAGATGAACTTTGAAAACATTATGCTAAGTTATATAAGTCAATCACAAAAAGACAAATACTGTATGACTACATTTATATGAAGTACTTACAGAACTCATAAAAGATAGAAAGTAGGAGTAGTTGCCAATAGTTTGGGGGGAGGGGAGAATGGGGGAGTCATTTAATGGGGTAGTTTCAGTTCTGCAAGATGAAGAGTTCTACTAGAGACTGGCTGCACAATGTAAATGTATCATACTTAACACCATTACAATGGATACTTAAAAATGTATGGCAAAGTTTGTTATATATATTTTACAATTAAAAAATAAAAAGCAAATATTGAGAAAAAGAGTGGAATGTAATGAAGCAGAGATTTTAGAGGAACTACTTTTTCAAGAAGGTGGATTGTAAAAGGGATCAGAAAAATGGGACAGTAACTTGGCAGAAGAAATGGGATCAAGCAGGATTTCCATTGTTCTGTTTTAAGATGAGAGAAACTATAAGCTTGTTTATATGCATACAGGAAGAAAAAGAGACCCCACTCCTACGTATAAACTCCAAAGAAATTTTTACACAACTGTGCCACATATATGATAATATTCTGAGCAGCTATGTTAGGAACAGCAAAAACAAACAAGCCTGGAATAGTCCAAAAGCTCACTGGTGGAACAATGGATAAATTATGGTATATTTACAAAATGAAATATTATACAGGAAAAAATGAATAAAATATACAACATGAATGAATCATGAAGATGTAATACTGAATGGAAACAAACAGAAGACTGTGTTGCAATAAGACAATAAAGCAGTGGTTGACAGCACAGATTAGGAGCCAACGATCTGAGTTCAAATCCCAGCTGGGCCATTCACCAGTAACGTGATTATTAAGCTCTCTGTAGTTCATTTTTTCTCATCTGTGAAACAGGCAAAATAATCATGAAACTGTCATGAGGATTAAATTATATATGTAAAGCACTTAGAACAATGTAAAAAAGCAAATTAAACATGATTTTAAACTGTATTTTTAAAAAGCAATAGAATGATAAATATAAAATTTAAGAGCAGTGACCTTTAGAAGGGAGGCAGGCAGTGGGATGAGAAAAACTCTTAAGTATACGTAATTTACAGGCAATGATTCTAGTTCTTAAGCTGGAAGATGGGTTTACAGGTGTTCTTCTTTCTTAATTATTGTATTTATTTCTGGCTGTGCTGGGTCTTTGCCGCTGCGAGGGCTTTTCTCCAGCTGTGGCGAGCAGGGTCTACTCTCTCGTAGTAGTAGCACGTGAGCTCTCATTGTGGTGGTTTCTCTAGTTGTGGAGCACAGGTTCTAGGGTGTGTGGACTTAAGCAGCTGCAGCTCGTGGGCTCAGGTGTTGTATCTCCTGGGCTCAAGAGCACAGGCTTAGTAGTTGTGGCAAATGGGATCTTCCTGGATTAGGAATCAAACCCACGTCTCCTGCATTGGCAGGCGGATTCCTTACCATTGAGCCACCAGGGAAGCCCACAGGTGTTCCTCTTATTATTACGCTTTATCAGTTCAGTTCAGGGAAACTGATGGACAGTTTCCCTGTGATGGACAGTTTCCCTGTCCATCACCAACTCCCAGAGCTTACTCAAACTGATGTCCATCGTGTCAGTGATATCATCCAACTATCTCATCCTCTGTCATCCCCTTCTCCTCCCACCTTCAATCTTACCCAGCATCAGGGTCTTTTCCAATGAGTCAGTTCTTCGCATCAGGTGGCCAAAGTACTGGAGTTTCAGCTTCAGCATCAGTCCTTCCAAAGAATATTCAGGAATGATTTCCTTTAGGATGGACTGGTTGGATCTCCTTGCAGTCCAAGGGACTCTCAAGAGTCTTCTCCAACACAGTACAAAAGCATCAGTTCGGTGCTCAGCTTTCTTTATAGTCCAACTCTCATATCCGTACATGATACACTTTATAGTTACATGTAATCTTTTGTGTTATTAAATAATATATTAAATATAATAAAAGAGAAGTAATGGAAGGAAATAAATTGGAGACAGCTAGTATATATAACTCTTAAAAAAACAATTCTTTCAAGATAGTTTATATACAGGGAAGAAGAGAAATGGAACAGCAGCTGAAGAAAGAAATGGCACCAAGAGAAAGGGTTTTTTTTGGTTGTTGTTGTTGTTTTTGTTTTTTTTTAATAAAAGAAATAACAGTCTATTTACATAGGTCCTAGCACATTCTGGAGCTATTTAATGAATGTGAGTCCGATGAACAAATAAATAGTAAGGCCATTCCAAAAGGAAGGAACAACAACAAAAAAGTATCGGAGGCTGAATACTACATGAAGCACAAAGACAACAGAATCAGAGAATAGGAGGGGTTATGAAGAAACACATACATTCGGAAAGTATCAAGTAACTGATCATGAACCTTTTCACATTTTGGCTTCTGTATCTCCCATCTTTAAGAAAATTCTCCCCACACTACCACTATCTTCTTTCAGCCTTTATCTCATTTCTCTGCTCCCCATCTTTTTAAAATAACTTGGGACTTCTCTGGTGGTCCAGTGGCTAAGATTTCATGCTCCTACTGCAGGGGGCCCGGGTTTGATCCCTAGTCAGGGAACTAGATCCCACATGTCACAACTAAGACCCAGCACAACCAAATTAAAAAAATAAAGAAAATATTAAAAAATAAAAACAACTTTATTGAGATGTAATTCACATACCACGCAATTAACCCATTTAAAATATAATTTCAATGGTATTTGGATCACTATAATCAATTTTAGAACATTTTCATTACCCCAAAAAGAAACCCAATACCCCATTGCTGCTGCTGCTAAGTCGCTTCAGTCGTTTCTGACTCTGTACGACCCCACAGACGGCAGCCCACTAGGTTCTGCTGTCCCTGTGATTCTCCAGGCAAGAATACTGGAGTGGGCTGCCATTTCCTTCTCCAATGCATAAAAGTGTAAAATGAAAGTGAAGTCGCTCAGTCGTGTCCTACTCCTAGCGACCCCATGGACTGCAGCCTACCAGGCTCCTCCATCCATGGGATTTTCCAGGCAAGAGGACTGGAGTGGGGTGCCATTACCTTCTCCCAATACCCATTACCAGTCACTTTTCTTTCCCTCTGAACTCTCCTACTCCATCTCTAGGGAGCTGCTAATCTCCTTTCTATCTCTGATTCTGGACATTTCATACAAATGGAAGCATCAAATACAGCTGATCCTTGAACAACACAGATTTTAACTTCACGGGTCCACTTACATGTGGATTTTCTGCTATTGGTTTAATCTGAGGATGCAGAACTATGGATATGGAGGAGTCATGGATACAGAGGATCAAATATAGCTTATATGTGGATTTTCAACTGAACAGGGCTGGTGTTACAAGCCCCGCAATGTTCAAGGGTCAAATGTATGTGGTCTTTCGTGACTGGCTTCTTTCACTAACATAATTTTTTCAAGGTTCTTCCATTTTGTAGACTGTATCAGTACCCTATTACTTTTTCTTTTTTTGGCCACATCACACGGCAGGTAGGATCTTAGTTCCCCAAGCAGAGATCAATTCCATGCTCTTGAGTCCTAACCAGTGGACTTCCAGGGAAGTCCCAGTACTCTTACTACTTTTTAATCACTGAATAAAATCCAAAATTCCATTGTATGGGTAAATATAGTATTTTACTTATCCATTCATCAGTTGATGGATATATGGATTGTTTCTACTTTTTGGCTATAATGAATAATGCTGTTATGAACATGATGTACAGGCTTTCTGTGTGGACATTGTTTTAATTTCCCTTGGGTATATACCTAGGAGTGTGTTTAACCTTTTAAGGAACTGCCAAAATGTTTTTCAAAGCAGCTGCACCATTTTACATTCCTATCAGCAGGTTATAAGGGTACAATCACATCACGCTATTATCTGTGTTTTTGATTACAACCATCCTTGTGGGTGTGAAGTGTTATCTCACTGTGGTTTTTATTTCCTTGATGGCTAATGACGCTGGACATCTTTTCATGGCTATTTGTAGATCTTCTTTGATGAAATATCTATTCAGACATTTTGCCTGTTTTTTAAATTTTTTTCCTGCATTTTCATCTTAATCCAAATTCTTAAAAGATCAGTCTATATTTACCATCTATACTTCCTTACTTTCATTCACTCAACAACCCACTCCAACCCTGCTTTTACTCCCCAATCTGAAATTGCTTGTTAAAGTCACCAACCACCTCTCCACTATTCATCAGCCTTCATCTTCCAGGATTAACTCTTATGGTTTGCACATCTGCATTTTAATTCTATTCATCATGACTATTCATCAGTCTTCATCTTCCAAGATTAACTCTTATGGTTTGCACATCTGCATTTTAATTCTAGCTGACTTTTTTTTGGCCACATTGAACACCCACAGCATGTGGGATCTTAGTTCTCTCACCAGGGACTGAAACCAGGTGCCCTGCATTGGAGATGTACCATCTTAACCACTGGTCCACCAGGGAAGTACCTGACTTCTTATTCTGATTTATATTTTCTTCTGTCTTATTTCTTTTCTATATTTTCCTGTCTTACAGCATATTTCCTTAGGCGATTAGAAATGTAAACCACCAACCAAAGAGTATCGCCAGAGAACTGCAGATAACACAACTGGTTCAAGTAGAGTCAGTGTAATGACAGCGTGCAGGGGAGGTGGGGGAGATAAGGTAAGCTGAACCAACAGTGGGCACTAGGCTAAGGATTTGGATTTTGTTTAGCAGGTAATATACACCCATCCAGCAATGCAGGAGACCCAGGTTTGATCCCTGGGTCAGGAAGATCCCCTGGAGAAGAAAATGGCAACGCACTCCAGGATTCTTGCATGGAAAATCACACGGACGGAGGAGCCTGGCGGGCAACACCCCATGGGGTCGCAGAGTCAGACATGACTGAGCAACTAACACACATATGCCCATCAAAGGTTTTTACACAAGAAATGCTCAGCACTATACTGTTGGAATGTTGGAAGATTATTCTGGTAGCGGGTATAAAATTACTTGGGGACAAGGGGTAGGGAGTGGAGAAACAGGAGACGAGGAGATCCTGTGGGATGTTTATTACTGTAGTAATACAGGTCTAAGTTAGTGTAGTAGAGCTAAAAAAGGGGGAATCAATGGAGAGACATTACCAGTAAACTTTAACCAACTGAGTTCCCTTTATTACCGATAACCAGAACTATTAGCTGCCACTGGTCATGAGACGTTGGACTTTAAAAGTTCCACCAGGGAATTCTCTGGCAGTCCAGTGGTTAGGACTCCGTGCTTCTACTACAAGGGGCACAGGTTCAATCCTCGGTGGGGAAACTAAGATCCCACATGCCACACATTGTGGCCAAAAAACAAATTAAATAAAAGTTCTACTAAATTTGATTCAGTGGAAACTAGATGAAAATGTAGCTAACACACAAAAATTCTCTCTCCCTGTTAGAAGTATAAACAATTCTAGTATTGCTTCCCACTTTCTGCTCTCCTGAGTTAACTCTTCCAAAGACTTCAGGTAACTCAAACTTCTTAAAGGGTGAAAATCTGGCAATGCCTACCAGCCAGTTCTGCTCTCATCACGGCCTCTGCTCCTCCACCCCACCCAACTCCCCACAACTCCACACCCCAATATGGCCTTCAATATGTTAAGATCAAGAAGAAATAGAAACTTATGCAAAATAGGTCAGGGAAGGCAAATTATCCCAAGTTAAACAAAGTCTCTTTTCTTTTTTTCCAAAGGGAATGGTTGTTGATGCTCCGAGGAGTTAACTTATAATAACACATGCCAGAAAGATGATGTCAGGGAAGGTGTGGTTAGGCTCTTTACAAGTCTGAAATTCCTTTACTCACAAACACTTCCTCTTTCAGTCTCACCTATACACAAATCTCTCTACTGAGGCAACTCTTTCCAAAGTTGAAGGAAGTGTTGAGACCTTAGAACTCTGATCTTTTTAACCTTTAGTCTTTTCTTTTTTTTAAGAACTAAGAATAATTAAGATAGATTTTTTTTTTAAATACCATAATTTTTCAGAATCTCTCTTTGAAATTCACATTTTCTCCTTTCTATGATTTAGAATTCTCTAGGCAAGAATACTGGAGTGGGTTGCCATTTCCTTCTCCAGGGGATCTTCCCGACCCAGGGATCAAACCAGTGTGTCCTGAATTAGCAGGCAGATACTTTACCACTGAGCCACCAGGGAAGCCCTTGTGATTATTTAATTCCATTAAAAAGAATGGATATTCAACAGTACATCCTGAGAAAGAATGTGTGTGCCTTTATCAGGCATTATACATTTGTTGATTGTATACCTATATTTACAACAGCCAAGAAAGAGTAAGAAAACTGTAATTGTCCTTGGCTCGTCAGGAAACAAATTCTCTGATAAAATATACAAATATGTTTCAAAATAAAACAATCCTTTTTTTTTTTTTGCCAAATTGCAGGACTTACACGATGTGAGTTCCCTGACCAGGGATTGAACCCCAGCCATGGCAGTAAAAGCACTGAGTCCTCACCACTGGACTGCCAGGAAAGTCCCCAAACAATTCTACTTTTAAAAGACATTAAATAAAAATTAATCAAGTTACAAAAATGCTGTACAAATAAATCTTTTCACACTGAGCTCACTCAAGAAATTATTTTTATTCCACTAACCAGAAGTGACAACTACAGTAAATTATGATATAAAAATACTCCTTAAAGAAAATGGATCTCTACAAATCTGTTACTTACAGATTTTGGTACAACAAAATGATGGAAAAGAAAAGCAGATATTTATAATGTATACCTTTTCAAAAATTTAAAATTTTATTTCAGTTTTTCAAATGTTCCAGAGATCTCCAAAACTTTTCACATTGACTTGTTCTACCTGACAAACTTAGGTATTAATAGAAACGGCAAATAAGCCAATGTCAAAATTAAAACTTTGAAAAAAGTCTGGTAGAATAGACAAAGCAAGCTGCTACTAATTACTTCCCTTACCAGGTGGGATTTAGGTAAGTAACTTCAGGACATGAAGGGAAGATTTTTTGTTTTATATACCTCTTTATGCTTAAATTTTAAAAATAAATATGTCTTACGTTTATTACTAAAAACTAACAACTTATTTTAAAAACTAACCTTCAGTATATAAACAGCCAGATTACATGATCAGATTCACTCCAAACATTCTTCTCAAAAAATGAACACATTAAGCTGTACATATCAACAAAAAGACAAATAGTAACGTAGCAATCACTTCATTTAAATAGGGCCAACACCTACAAACCTATATATACACACAAGGTGTCATAGTCACAAAGTGATGTCATCATAATGCTGACCTATAAGAACCCAAAGAACATTTGACAAATACCCTGAATAATTACGATCTACCCCATCCCAGGTTTCTTAATGCGCTTCTCAAACCTTACAAGTTATCAGAAAGAGATATATTTGAATCCCAGTCCACAATAATAACCCTCATCCCCTAAACCAGTGGTCCCCAACCATTTTGGCACCAGGGCCTGGTTTCGTGAAAGACAATTTTTCCACAGATTGGCGTGAGAGATGGTTTTTGGATGATTCAAGAGCATTACATTCATTGTGCACTTTCTTTCTATTATTCCTACATCAGCTCCACCTCAGGGCATCAGGCATTAGATCCCAGAGGTTAGGGACCCCTGCCCTACAATATCCTAGATTTAGAAGCTGGTTAAATGTTTCCTATACAACAAGCGGAAAAGGAAGTACAGAGCTAAGAAACAAGAATATTTTAGATATCATCAAATACATGGGTACTAATAGGAAAAAAACAATTTCTGGAATTCATTTTACTGTATTTTAATGGGTAATCTGAGAGACTTGGAGGGAAAAAATTAGGAAGGAAACTTTTACACGGTACTATACAAGATTTGACGGAGAAGGCAATGGCACCCCACTCCAGTACTCTTGCCTGGAAAATCCAATGGATGGAGGAGCCTGGTGGGCTGCAGTCCATGGGGTCGCTAAGAGTTGGACACGACTGAGCGACTTCACTTTCACTTTTCACTTTCATGCATTGGAGAAGGAAATGGCAACCCACTCCAGTGTTCTTGCCTGGAGAATCCCAGGGACGGGGGAGCCTGGTGGGCTGCCGTCTATGGGGTCGCACAGAGTCAGACACGACTGAAGCGACTTAGCAGCAGCATACAAGATTTGAAGAGAATAAAGACAGATGAGCTACCCCTCTGTCAAAATCATATTGATTTATGTGTGTACATAAAATTGATAACATATGAACCCATATTTCTTAAGGATATAATAGTGTGTGTGTGTGTGTGTGTGTGTGTGCGCGCGCGCACGCGCGCAGGGTGTGTTAGTTACTCAGTTATGTCCGACTCTTTGCCACCCCATGGACTGTAGTCCACCAGGCTCCTCTGTCCATGGAATTCTCCAAGCAAGAATACTGGAGTGGATTGTCATTCCCTTCTCGAGGGGATCTTCCCAATCCAAGGATCAAACTCTGGTCTCCTGCATTGCAGGCAGATTCTTCACTGTCTGAGCCCCCAGGGAAGCAATGACAGAATGAATACCATATAAACTAACACCAGGTGTCTCGGTTCCAAACATTTACCCACTGCCTTGATCAGATACTTTGTTCACCTATATCAGACTCCTTAGGTATATAAGAAAGTGTCAAGAATCCCTTCCCACGCCCCAACAATCCATCAAATGAGCAAAATATCCTAAAATATATATGGCACCTTTTTCTACAAAGAACAGCTAGAGAATCAAGACAGAGGGTAAAGGGTCTTTCTGCTATAGCATAAAGTTCCTCCTAGTCAATACTGTGTGCACTGAAATGCCAAGAAACTGCCCAAGATATTCCTTGGCAACTGTGGGCACGACTGTACACCTCTCCCCAGACTGCCCCTGTGCCCAAGCATAGCACAACTCTCTGGCAGCTGTGGGTTAATCAAAAAGACTTCAAAGATGCCTGCTGAGCCTGGCTATCTGCAGAGCAGGAAGCCCCAGCTTAGCAGCAGACCCCAAAGAATCCTACTTTCTTTCTTAATTTCTTTCTTAAACTTTCTGCCTTAATTCCCAAGGTCTTCTCTTAAAAACTCCTTGCCTACAGGCTGGGTGGAGTAGGGTCTCTATCTAAGCTCCAAGAGTAGACTCAGTCCTCAGATGAAGCTGTGATTTCACTGACTGTATTCAAGCTACCCGATAACGCTGATGGAATGGTAGGAAGGAAGGTGGGCTGGAGGAGAACGCAGTTAATCAAAACAACGAAATAACCTTGGAGTGAGCGGGCTGGGGGCCAGGGTTTGAGGTGACATATTTTCCCTGTGAAAACTGGATACATCAGCAGGAAGTCAAACTAACTTCACAAAGCTCCGAACTTGCAAAGCTTGATTTGTTTTTAATTTCACTGCCTTCTCAGGCCTCAGGTAAGGGACTGTAAATTCCTGGAACTTCAGAACCAGGTAAGAAAAGATGACAAAAAAAAGTGGTGGAAAAAGAGAGGAGCTGAGAGGAGAGGAAGCCTCTTCCCCTCTTAAGGAGAATGTTAAAGCCAAGGGCACTCCCCGATCCCCAGAAAAGGAAGTAGCTGAATTCCAAAAAAGCACTTTTCCCTACCTTCTTGTTGTTCTTGTTATAGCCAAAAGTCGAAATCCCAGGCCTGGACGTCACTGATAGCAGCATTTTCTCTTTAATGTCAGGAAGCTAAGAGAGAAAGAGGGAGAGGGAAAGGGAGAGGAAAGAAGGGAGAGAAGGAGGGAGGGAGGGAGGAAGAGAAGGGAGAGGGGAAAGGGAGGAGGAGGAGGGGGGGAGGGAGGGGGAGTAAAGAATGAGCTAGGGCTGCTTGTTTACGTCACTGATAGAAGTTAACCCCGAGTGTGAGTGAGGCTCTTCCACTGGGTCCTAATGCCCAAGATGTTATTTTTTAATTTTTCATAGGCTTAGCAGTTAGACCAAAAAGAAGTTTTTAGGTCTACCTCTTTCAACTCTATCCCCTTTCTTATTTATTTTGTACAAGTTCAGATTCTCATGGAAAAAATGAGGACATTTTCTCCTTAGATCTCAGCTATAAGATTCCAAGCTTGATTTTAAAGGGACACTGCTTTGGAGAACATGTGAAGAAAATAAGCTCAGTACTTCCCCCCACACACACACTGTATATTTACAGTGAGCTTAACACACAGAATAACAAACAAAAGAGCTCACCGAAGAGCAGAGACAAGCAAAACAGAGGATGGGAGTAACTAGTTTCAGATCTTTGGACAGTTTTATTTCTCTCGGGTTACGCTGATGCTTCTTAATCCTTTCAGATTCCCCCAGGTATGACTTCAAAAATGATTTTTCAAACTGGACTAAGTCATGAAACTTGATGCTTAGTGCTTTTTTTTCCCCCAGCTTGACTGAGACGTAATTGCCTAGTGATTTCTTTGACAATTGTAAGCTATCTTATATGAATCTTCATCCCACTATTCCGAGCTTCAAGGTCCATGAAACTGAAACGATTACTCACCCTATCTGAAGTTTATGCCCAAGCTGAAGTTCACAGAGTTGGGATGTTTGCTTCAAGCTGTCTCTAAACTGCAGAAAAATAAACAAATAACTATTTTAAAAACAGGCTTCACAGAGAAGAAAAATACAAAGATCTTAGGAGGAAAGGAACATTAACTTTAGAGTCAAAAATTTAACACAATTGCAACACTTACCTCTAATATTACTAAAGGAATGTGCTGTAGAAGGTACCTTAACAATAAAATAAACTTGTAGGAAACCAAAAATTTAAAAACACTATCCAGTAATTTACCAATCTAGTCCAAGTATATAGGATGAAAGCCTTCAAATCCCTTCTTAAGGCCCCCTCACTGTCATAGTGGATATTCTAAGAAATAAATTAACCTGTCTGCTTTGCCACAACAAACATTAAGGCCAAACCCTCCCTTAAATGAAGTCCCAGTCTCTATTCTAGTTCTCCTGTCAGCTTTTTGCTATCATAAAGGGACAAAGAGTACCAACATTCTGCAGAGTAAATACATACATACCACACCCCCAATCTCTAACTTTCATTTCTAATAGGACAGGAAGTGCCTGCTAAGCTCAAGGGACACAGGAAGGGTGGGAACAGCCTCGATGTGGGAATTGCAACTGAGACTGGAAGCACAGCAGCCAAATGCAGTCAATAAATCAATAAAGGCATCTCCCACCGATGCCATATTTTTTTAAGTCCCCTTTCTGCCCTCAGAGGTTCTCATTCACTATATGCCAAGTTATCACTGCCATTTAGGTCCTTCTCCCTTAGCCTAACAATATGGCACAAAACCTTAGTCTTTAAGACTTGATTTATAATGGGGTTTATCTTTCAGTGGTTAAGACTCTGCGTTCCCAATGCAGGGGCCCTGGGTTCAATTCCTGGTCAGGGAACTAATTACTATACAGAGCTGAAGTGAAGTGGGGGTCAAAAAGAGTCGAAAACGACTGAGTGACTAACATTTCACTTCAACTCTATATTAGAGCACAATTCTCATGCTGCAACTAAAAAGATTCTGTGTGCTACAACTAAGACCCAGCAGAGATAAATAAATATAATGAGGTTTATAACAACACTCAACCTAATTTCTTAAAAATCCTAATATTCTCAATGTGTTGTGTTCTCTTACTGCATTCCTTAATGCTCAACGATATCTTAGAATTTAAGATAGTCAAAACCATAAGTTTTAGAGAAAAGCAGACATGCATTCAGATCCTGACACCACTGTTAGTTACTGTTTATGTAACTTTAGGCCAAGTTACTTAACATCTCTGATGCACTCATTTCCAAAACGGAGATAATAGCTCCTTCATTAGCCTTTAGGGTCAAATCTAAGTTCTGTTCAGTCCTCTCACCCACAAGCTGAGTGACACTGGGAGAACTACCTCACATGTCTGAACCTCACTTCGCTCATCTGTAAAATACAGTAAATAGTCTCTACTTCCTAAAATTGTAATGAAGTGAAATAAGGCAACGCATATAAAGCCCTTAGGAAGGTATGTGGCACACTTGGTAAACACTTGGTAAAAAGCTAACAGATGTTCAGTTCAGTTCAGTCGCTCAGTCGTGTCTGACTCTTTGCGACCCCATGAATCGCAACACGCCAGGCCTCCCTGTCCATCACCAACTCCCAGAGCTCACTGAGACTCACGTCCATCGAGTCAGTGATGCCATCCAGCCATCTCATCCTCTGTCGTCCCCCTCTCCTCCTGCCCCCAATCCCTCCCAGCATCAGAGTCTTTTCCAATGAGTCAACTCTTCGCATGAGGTGGCCAAAGTACTGGAGTTTCAGCTTTAGCATCATTCCCTCCAAAGAAATCCCAGGGCTGATCTCCTTCAGAATGGACTGGTTGGATCTCCTTGCAGTCCAAGGGACTCTCAAGAGTCTTCTCCAACACCACAGTTCAAAAGCATCAATTCTTCAGCTCTCAGCCTTCTTCACAGTCCAACTCTCACATCCATACATGACCACAGGAAAAACCATAGCCTTTAGACGAACCTTTGTTGGCAAAGTAATGTCTCTGCTTTTGAATATGGTATCTAGGTTGGTCATAACTTTCCTTCCAAGAAGTAAGCGTCTTTTCATTTCATGGCTGCACTCACCATCTGCAGTGATCTTGGAGCCCAGAAAAATAAAGTCTGACACTGTTTCCACTGTTTCCCCATCTATTTCCCATGAAGTGATGGGACCGGATGCCATGATCTTCGTTTTCTGAATGTTGAGCTTTAAGCCAACTTTTTCACTCTCCACTTTCACTTTCATCAAGAGGCTTTTGAGTTCCTCCTCACTTTCTGCCATAAGGATGGTGTCATCTGCATATCTGAGGTTATTGCTATTTCTCCCGGCAATCTTGATTCCAGCTTGTGTTTCTTCCAGTCCAGCGTTTCTCACGATGTACTCTGCATATAAGTTAAATAAGCAGGGTGACAATATACAGCCTTGACGTACTCCTTTTCCTATTTGGATGTTAGCTCCATTTAGATTAATTGCTCTGTCTCCCAGTGTGTATCCCTCTGGGTATTATATAACCCAGATTTTATGATCTGTGTGAACATTTCCAAAAACTAGTAGTTTAGTTACATTCAAAAGATCATACTAGGACTAGATAGGTTGAACTATATAAGTGGAAATACTGAATAAGAAATTTCAGGAATCATCCAACCCAATTTCTTTTCTCTATCTTCCAGAAGCAAACGATCTGATTGTTTGAAAATTCTTTTCATAACTCCAGTCTCCTGAAATTGGTGGAATATATCTTATCTCTAGGGAAAAAAAAAAGGAAACAAAATAATACAGAATCAAAGCACATTAGACAAGACATCCCAGCTCCCATTTCTCTAGAGTCCTGGTACTTTAAGAAACTGAAATAGATTTTTAAAAAAAGTAGATCTTCATATACCCTAAAATTTAACACGTTTTTGCCATTCTAAAAGTAGATAAAGAAGGATCCAATTATAAATTCTATTATTTATATATATATATATATATATATATATATGTTTTTATTTGTTAGGCTGTGTTGGGTCTTAGTTGCCGCTCACAGGATTTTTTGCTGTGGCCCATGGAATCGCTAGTTGTGGCTCAAGACCTTAGTTGCTCACAGCATGTGGGATCTAGTTCCCAGGCAGGGATGGAACCCAGGCCCCTGCATTGAGGCTGCAGAGTCTTAGCCACTGGACTACCAGGGAAGTCCCTGGTAAGTATATTTTTAAAGCAAGTAGGGACTCCCCTGGTGGTCCAGTGGCTAAGACTTTGTGCTCCCAACGCAGGGGGCCTGGGTTTGATCCCTGGCCAGGGAACTAGAATCCACACACTGCCAACTAAGACCCAGTGCAGCTAAATAAATAAATAAATAAATATTTTAAAAATAAATAAAGGAAGTTATAGAATCTTATGGAAGCGATAGTGAAGGTGATGGAGTTCTGTGATTAGATTCAGAAAGTGTATGAGAAGAGGAAGAATCCTATTTCTTCCAGTGTGTTTACTTTGATACCCAACCCCCTCATCTGCTTTGCCGATTATGACTGCTTACATTTTTCTAGATTTAGTCAAAGCTTCTCAAATTCTTGGTTCTTTTGGGCCCAGCACCCAGGAGTTTTTCTGAGGGGGAAAAAGTAAAATAGTTATTTGGAACATCTCTTAGAAACAGATATCTATACCTCAGATTCTATATAGACTAGTATGTGATTTCTCCAGAAAAACTGTAATAGGGAAGAACAAATCTGACTCCATATTGGATCTGTTTTCTTTACTTTAACCTTTGTATTCTATTGCTTTTGCTACAAGTTAAGAATACTGCCTATAGCCTGAAATATAAAGAACAGCCCGTTTTCAAGGTTCTGACTTTTAAGGTGTAACACTTTTCCATTCATGTAACATTTATCATGTTGGAGGTACACAGAAACAATATAACCTGACCTACATGGACAGATGCAAGAACAAAGGATTCTGACCCCAAGAAGTTTGTAACAACCAACCACACCCCCTCTCCCCTTTTAGTATAAAAGAAGCCTGAATTCTAACTTGGGTAAGATGGTTCTTTGGGACAATAGTCCACCATCTTCTCAGTCTGCTGGCTTTCCAAATGAAGTCACTATTCCCTGCCTCAACAACTTGTCTCTCGATTTATTGGCCTGTTCTGTAACAAGCAGTACAAGCATGAACTCAGTAACAAAACAACAGTTTTAAGTGTCTCAGGTAGAGAAGTCAGAGGTCTTGGGACTTCTCTGGTGGTCTGCACTGCCACTGCAGGGGCATGGGTTTTATCCTGGGTGGGGAACTAAAAAAAAATCCTCTGTGGGTTATCTTTCCTCTCACTGATTAACTTCTGCGACCAAAAGTCTAAGTAATGACAAAAGACCCAAAAGTTCAATTTATTTAATGGTAAAGAGATGAATAATGCCTCAAGAAGGGGGGAAAAAAAAAGTTTAGCACATCAGCTTACTCAAGCAGAAATATTTAACGATCTGCATCAAACAACTAGAAAAACTTAGCCCTGTTCCCTTCAGATGTAGGATGGAATGACAAAATGACAAAATTGGTCTAAAGCTAGAAATTGAGAAAGTTTGCCCTTTCAACTCCTTGACATAACTCATAGAAAAGAGAGGGAAAAGACAGGTAACTCTGAAGAATTATTTAATTAATCATACTCTGGATATCAGTGCTAATAGTATATTCTCCTCTTCCATAAGAAGATACTTCTGGCCAAAACTTATTACAAAGAAAACCCTAACAAAACTTTCAAGTAACTCTTCCTTTGCCAGACACTAAAGAAATACAGCAATCAAATCATCTTAGCATCCAGGGACCAGAAAATTAGCATAATGTAGAAAGAAAAGATTAGACTGGATTCTATGCACACCCAGAATGGACTGCATTGATAGGCAATATTATAGTCTCCAAATGCACGTTTCCTTCACACTTGAGACATTAATTTTGTTTAGCTTCAGCTATCCCTAAAATAGGACTGATGCTAAAGCTGAAACTCCAATACTTTGGCCACCTCATGTGAAGAGTTGACTCATTGGAAAAGACTCTGATGCTGGGAGGGATTGGGGGCAGGAGGAGAAGGGGACGACAGAGGATGAGATGGCTGGATGGCATCACTGACTCAATGGACGTGAATTTGAGTGAACTTCGGGAGTTGGTGATGGACAGGGAGGCCTGGCATGCTGCGATTCGTGGGGTCGCAAAGAGTCAGACTCGACTAAGCGACTGAACTGAACTGATCCCTAAAATAAATAACTCAGATAATCACAATAAAAGCCCACAAATGAATTCAACAATTAGACTGAACCAAATGAAATGGCTGGTTATGTAGGTTAAACACAGAATCTTTTCAAATAGTCAAATACTGGTAATTTCATGTGATTAAATCCTACATTGCAAAAAGTGTGAGGCAGTGAGGATGATAATGAGTTATAACACTGGTGAATTGGATACCTCCTTTCCTTTGTCCTGTCTCATTTTCAGATTAAAAAAAAAAACAAAAACCCAGAGAGGTAAACTCACTTCCATAAGGTCCTGGGAGTCAAATAATATCTGACACCGGAATCCAGACTTTCTGTCATAATTCAGCATTGTTCTTGTATCACTGTGATTTGATTGTGTGATTTAAAATTCTTATAAATATATATTTAGGGGTCATAAATAATAAAGGAATAATCCTAAGATTCCAAAGGTGAAAGTTCAACTGTTTTCCTGAAATCAACTCTATCTCAAGTAGCAGAGATATCTAACATTTCAGTCTGTTCCTAAATTGCACAATGGAGGATATTTCTAGGGATAAACCTATAATACAAACAAGAAGATTTATGGAAAACTACAGTTGTTGGGAAGTACTGCTAATTAAGTATTTAAGATTCTACCTGAGGTTTGATTCATTATATATTTAGAAGGTAATTTGCTTGAATTCTGCTTTCCTCTCAGGGATAATTTGTACCATAACCTGAAACTCTCAGATGAAACACAAGAAGATTTGAATATAAGAAGTGGCTTCTAAAACATCAATATACATTATTTATGAGGTTACTAGTCACCAGTAGGTTTTGCCAGAATCACAGACTTGATGAGGACAGGGACTGTGACTATTTTGTGTACCCTATTATATCCCCAGTATTTAACAGCATCTGGCTAAACTAACATTTAAAAATATTTGTCAGCAGTGACAACCTCCCCATGAGAGCTTGCTTCTTGAAAAGGATCTCCTTCATCCCTTTCTAGAAGAAGAGAAGAAAGGAAACTCCAGCTAGAGCGGAACCCTAATTTCTACTTAGTGGATGTAAAACGCCCAGATGCTCTAAGATCAACACTCTCTGTAGTCATGCACAAATGCTAGGTTTGTGCTCTACCGTCCTCTGGCAGTCGCAGGAGAAAAAGCAACACTTACAGAAACATGCTCCTTTAGACAGAAGCAGTAAAAACACCCTGGGACTTTCCTGGTGGGTGCAGTGGTTAAGAAACCACCCGCCAATGTAGGGAACACAGGTTCGATGCCTGGTCCGGGAAGATCCAACATGCCACGTAACAACTAAGCCAGTGCACCACAACTCCTGAGACTGCTCGAGAGCTCAAGAGCCGCAATTCCTGAAGCCGGCTCACCCTGGAGCCCACGCTCTTCAAAAAGAGAAGCCCTCATACTCAGCTAGAGTAACCTTGCTCACAGCAACTAGAGAAAGGCCTCTCGTGAAGCAATGGAGACTCAGCACAGCCAAAAATAAAAAACTAATTAACTTGAAAAAATAAAAGCACCCTAAATCAGGATGAACTAGAAACCACTTCAACACACACATTTTGGATACACATGTGAAAACACACACACCACTTAAAAAAATATATTTGGTTAATGAACAAATGGAATAAACTTCAACACTAAATTTACATCTGAAAAAATATTAAAAATACTGAATATAGTGTTGATAGTGATGGAATGGCACATTAGGACATGTAGGAGCTTTTTCCTTTACATTTACAATGCATATGATTTTCCTTTTGTGGGTTTTTTTTTTTTTTTTGTCATTAGGAGATCAGAAAGCTAGAATTTACCTGCGTCTCTCATCTGTGTATTAGATATAACTATACCATCATCACATATAAGACACCACCCAAAAGGCCCACTATAAATTTGTATTCCTACAGCATTTTGTACACAATTTTGTAGGCTTTTAACTCTTACTTACTGCCCCAACTCTTGTACCTACATAGTGACTTTCTAGGAAGCAGACACCAACTTTTATTCATCCTTTTATCTTTAACACCTAAATTTAACTTACACTCAAGAATACCAGCTGGAAGAATACAATTTTCAATTCAAGTGTCTCCAGTGTGAAAGTGAAGCTCAATGAACATTAAGAGAACACTGCCACCTCCTGGGTAATATAGGTCGTGCATTCTTTAGCAAATACCAGGAAGAGAAAGCACAGAATTTGTATATAGGTAGATCAGAAATTCGAAATTTAAACCCAGCTCTATCATTTGCTGTGTTAAACTGGAAAATCTCAATCAGTTTTCCCTTCTACAAAATGAGCATAGCACCTGTCCTATTTCTCAGGAATAATCATGACAGTCAAATTATAATGACTGTAAAAGTACTTTGTTGGTTATAAAATGTTTTCCAAGTATGAGACCATAGTTGATTATTTACTCTGCCGTGTTGAGGATAATAAATCCATCTTTTTTTAATTGAATATTTCATTAACATAATAGTTGTTTTAACAAATCCATCTTACTTCTTACCACAAATCTAACTAAATAATCTGCAGGTTGAGGATCAGAGCCAACTCATTAAATTTTAGATGTCTAATGGCAAATTTCTTTATATGTTAATGTAGACTGTCATTAACTTATTAAAATGTGTTGTTGAGCATAAAATTAAAATTACTTGGCGACACCACTTCTCACCCACCAGACTGGCAAAAATCCAAAAGCTTGACAAAAGACTGGTGGAGAGAGTGTGGTAAAAAGGCTATCATATATTGTGTGTGGAAATGCAAAATAGCATATCTCCTTTTGCACTATTAAGCAAAAGGACATATACTTTTACCCTCTGTCAACTTAAAAATTGAGTAATGTTTTATTCGGAGGGAATTTGTAGGACGTCAAGCCCAGGAGACAGCCATTTCAAGTGACTGACAGAACTGCTCAGAGGCGGCGGAGGAAGGAGTCAGGGTTACACAGAAGTTTGCAATAAGGGGCAAGTAGTCTGAATATCAAAAGATTATTGTTAATTAGGAAAAACTAGGTTAAAGAATTTATTAACTTGAATTTATTAATTCAAGTTAAGGACTTTATTGCTTATTTTAGGGAAGATGCAGGAGTCTGGGCTTGCTGAAGTAATTTCTTTCATATGCATCTCAGCTATTTGGGGCCAGTATTCCAAGTATTTCACCTCTTTGAAAAGGCAACATCAAAATCATAAAATTGACATGTGTTATGAACCATATCTAAAACTAAGTATAATAGAAATTTTATTTCAGGAGAATTAATGTTTAGGAAATCTATTACGTGAATCTTCTATAAATTACTGTTTCTAATTTTCGGTCATACTCTTAATGATTGCAGCAAGCTAGTCCTAAGATATACATCAAACCTAGTATGCATTAAAAGTCCTGTAAGGTCCTAGGTAATTTTCATTTAATTATTCATTAAAGAAACACTTACTCTATCATAAACAGTGTGAAGCTCTTGCTGTTGTTGTTGTTTTGAAATTATTAATTAATTTTGGGCCACACCCTGAGGCATGTGGAACTTCCCCAACCAGGGATCAAACCCACATTCCCTGCACTGGAAAGGGTCTTAAAAACCGGACCACCAGAGAAGTCCACAAGTGTGAAGCTTTTTTTTTACTGTTAAGATCTGTCAACCATAAAAAAAAAAAAAAACTACTGGGGTTGTGTCAAAGGATTCGAGAGTCAACTTTGAGGGGACTCCCACTATCCAGAGATGGGATATTTGAGCATCAGAAATAAAAATTGCAAAGAATGTAAACATATTTTAGTTGTTCAAATTCATAGTAATTTTTAAAACTGACTGATCACCTTTGATATTATGGAACCAACTTATTATTCTATAAATTGGCAAGTAAAGAGAAACAAATCAAATATACAGCCTACCTTTTCTATATGAACTGTATCCGTGAATGACTAAATACTTGATGAAGCAAAGTCCTTATTTATACAAGAATTCAAAATAATAAATAAGGAATGATAGAACAAACCCTAGTGAAACAGTTGGTCTGGGCAATGATTATCAAAGGATATGAAAAAATCATTAAATTAAAAACTGATTGGGATCATAAGGAAAAAACTATATACAAATATTCCTTATGAATGCAGATATAAAAAAACCTCAATGAAATATTAGCAAACTGAATTCAGAAACATATAAAAAAAGGTTTAAACACCATGACCAACTGCAGTTAGTTCCAGGAACCCAAGGCTGGTTAAATATCTAAAAATCAAGTAATGTAATATGACATACTAATAGAATAATGGAAAATCCCCATGAACTTCCAGATGTTCAAGCTGGATTTGGAAAAGGCAGAGGAACCAGATATCAAAAATCCACTGGATCATGAAAAAAGCAACAGAGCTCCAGAAAAACATCTACTTTTCCTTTACTGACTACACCAAAGCCTTTTACTGTGTGGATCACAACAAACTGTGGAAAATTCTTCAGTTCAGTTCAGTTGCTCAGTCATGTCTGACTCTTTGCGACCCCATGGACTGCAGCACCCCAGGCCTCCCAACCATTGCCAACTCTCAGAGCTTACTCAAAATCATGTCCATTGAGTCCGACATGCCATCCAGCCATCTCGTCATCTGTCGTCCCCTTCTCCCCCTGCCTTCAATCTCTCCCAGCATCAGGGTCTTTTCCAATGAGTCAGTTCTTTGTTGAGTGTATAGAACTTCTCCATCTTTGGCTTCAAAGAATATAATCAATCTGATTTCGGTATTGATCATCTGGTGATGTCCACGTGTAGAGTATTCTCTTGTGTTTTTGGAAGAGGGTGTTTGCTATGACCCAGTGTGTTCTCTTGGCAAAACTCTATTAGTCTTTGCCCTGCTTCACTCTGTACTCCAAGCCCAAATTTGCCTGTTACTCCAGGTATTTCTTGACTTCCTACTTTTGCATTCCAGTCCCCTATAATAAAAAGGACATCTTTTTTGGATGTTAGTTCTAGAAGGTCTTGTAGGTCTTCATAGAACCATTCACCTTCAGCTTCGTCAGTATTACTGGTTGGGGCATAGACTTGGAATACTGTGATATTGAATGGTTTGCCTTTGAAACAAACAGAGATCATTCTGTTGTTTTTGAGATTGCATCCAAGTACCGCATTTTGCACTCTTTTGTTGACTATGATGGCTACTCCATTTCAAGAGATGGGAATACCAGATCACCTGACGTGCCTCCTGAGACATCTGTATGCAGGTCAGGAAGCAATAGTTAGAACTGGACACAGAACAACAGACTGGTTCCAAATCGGGAAAAGAGTACGTCAAGGCTGTGTATTGTCACCCTGCTTATTTAACTTATACGCAGAGTACATCATGAGAAAGGCTGGGCTGGTTGAAGCACAAGCTGGAATCAAGATTGCTGGGAAAAAATATCAATAACCTCAGATACGCAGATGACATCATCCTTATGGAAGGCAGTGAAGAGGAACTAAAGAGCCTCTTGACGGAAATGAAAGAAGAAAAGAGTGAAAAAGTTGGCTTAAAACTCAACATTCAGAAAACTAAGATCATGGCATCAAGTCCCATCACTTCATGGCAAATAGATGGCGAAACAGCGGCAAGAGTGACAGACTTCATTTTCTTGGGCTCCAAAATCACTGCAGATGGTGACTGCAGCCATGAAATTAAAAGATGCTTGCTCCTTGGAAGAAAGGCTATGACCAACCTAGACAGCATATTAAAAAGCAGAGACATTATTTTGCCAACAAAGGTCCATCCAGTCAAAGCTATGGTTTTTCCAGTAGTCATGTGTGGATGTGAGAGCTGGACTAAAGAAAGCTGAGTGCCGAAGAACTGATGCTTTTGAACTGTGGTGTTGAAGAAGACTCTTGAGAGAACCTTGGACTTCAAGGAGATCAAACCAGTCCGTCCTAAAGTAAATAAGTCCTGAATATTCATTGGAAAGATCAATGCTGAAGCCAAAACTACAATACTCTGGCCACTCGATGGGAAGAACCAACTCATTGGAAAAGACCCTGATGCTGGCAAAGATTGAAAGCAGGAGAAGGGGACGTTAGAGGATGAGATGGTTGGATGGCATCACCGACTCAATGGACATGAGTTTGAGTAACCTCTGGGAGTTGGTGATGGACAGGAAATCCTGGTGTGCTGCAGTCCGTGGGGTTGCAAAGAGTGGGACACGACTGAGTGACTGAACTGAAATCCCCACGATCATCTCTGTAAACGCAGAAATAACATTTGACAATATCCAATACTCATTCATGATATAACTAATTCATGATCTCCTAATAATAGAAATTTTCATTTTAATAGACAAAGAATAAATACAAAAACCCTACAGCTAACTTCACGTATGCATGCATGCTAAGTCACTTCAGTGTGTCTGACTATGTGTGACGCTATGGACTGTAGCCCACCACGCTCCTCTGTCTATGGATTCTCCAGGCAAGAATACAGGAGTGTGTTGCCATGACCTCCTCAGCTAACTTCAACTTAATGCTAAAAAACTGAATGCATTCCCCCTAAAATCAGGAACAAGGCAAAGGTGACTGCTCTCACCATTTCTGTTCAACACTATGCTGGAAGTTCTAGACAATATCCTAAGAAAAAGCAAGCAAACAACAACAACAAAACCAAATAGCTTAAAGGCATCCAGATTGGAATGGAAGAAATAAAGCTATCCTTATTCATAAACACAATTGTCTGTGCAGAAAATCCTAAGGAACCTACAATAAAACTGCTAGAATTAATAAATGAGTCCAGTGAGGTCACAGAATACAAGATCAATATACAAAAATCAACTATATTCCTACACACTAGCAATAAACAGACTCAAATGAAATTAAGAAAATTCTATTCATAATAACATCAAAAGGAATTAAATGGAAATAAATTTAATCAAACAAATGTAAAATTTATACACTGAAAAGTATAAAACATTGCTGAGAAAAATTAAAGAAGTAATTGTTAAGATGATAATTTCTACTAAATTAATATATAGTTTCAATGTCAAAATCCTAGTAGGCTTCTTTGCAGAAGTTGATAAGCTGGTGAAGCTGCAAAGGACCTAGGATAACCAAAATAATTTTGAAAAAGAAAGAAGTTTAAAGATTTACACTGAATTCAAAACTTACAAGAAAGTTAAAATACTCAAGAGAATGTGGTATTGTTATAAGGATAGGAATGTAGATCAATGGAACAGAATTGAGAGACCAGAAGGAAACCCTTATATTAGTGGTCAACTAATTCTCAAAAAAGGTTTCCACAAACAGTGCTGGAATAATCGGATATCCACATGCAAAAAGAAAACTGAGATCCTTAAATCACACTATTCACAAATATTAATTCGAAATGGATCACAGAATTAAATGAAAAAGCTAAAACTATAGTCTCCTAGAAGAAAACAGGAGAACATCTTCATGACTCTGGACTAAAATTCTCAGACACAACACCAAAAGCACATGGCATAAAAGAAAAATATGATAAATTGGACTTCATTAAAATTTTAAACTTTTGACTTTAAAAAGATACTATTTTAAAAATGGAAGAAAAAAAAAAAGTCACTAGCTGCAAGAAAATATTGCAAATCACATATCTGATAAAAGACTTGTGTCTAGAATATACAAAGAACTCTTAAAACTGAATAATAAGACAACAATCCAATTTTTAAATGTACAAAAGACTAGTGGTGCCCAAAGACATTTCATCAAAGACATCTAAAAGACTAACAAGTACATAAAAAATCAGAATCATTGGCTTTTAGGGATATGCAAATTAAAACCACAATGAGAAACTACCATATGCCCATTAGAATGGCTCAGGACTAAAGAATCCGCCTGCAATGCAGGAGACGCAGGTTCGATCCCTGGGTTGGGAAGATCCCTTGGAGAACAAAACGGCAACCCACTCCTGTATTTCTTGCCTGAAAAATCCCAAGGACAGAGGAGCCTGGTGGCTACAGTCCATGGGGTTGCAAACAGCTGGACAAGATTTAGCGACTAAACAACAACAATCAAAAAGACATTAAGTGCTGATGAGGATGTAGAGAAATCAAAGCTCTCATACACTGGTTGTGGGAATGTAAAATGGTACAGCCACTTTAGAAAACTGGCAATTTTCTTTAAAAGTTAATCGCATTATTACCATATAGCTTTATAAAAGTTTTGATATCCGGTGGAGAAGTCCAGACACTTCTTCACTCTTTTTCAGAATTATCTTGGCTTCTCTCTTTTGTTTTCTACTAAGATTTTAGGATTCATGAAAATTCTGTGCAAAACCCTGTTGAGATTTTGATTGGAATTGTGTTAAGATTATGTTACTTTGGGGACAGCCTCCATCTTTTTGATTCTGTTTCCCTCCATTTAACACTCTATGTGTTCCATTACTCGCTCAGTCATGTTCTACTCTTTGCAACCCCATGGACTGTAGCCCGCCAGGCTCCTCTGTCCATGGAATTCTCCAAGCAAGAATACTATAGTGAGTAGCCATTCCCTTCTCCAGGGGATTTCCCCAACCCAGGACTCGAACGCAGGTCTCCTGCATTGCAGGCAGATTCTTTACTATCTGAGCCACCAGGAAAGCCTCTTTAGTTGTCTACTACCACGTAAGATATTACTGTAAACTTAGTGGTATATAACAACACATATTTATTATCTCACAGTTTCTATGTGTCAGTTGTCTGGGCATGGCTTAGCTAAGCTACAATCAGTGTTGGCCAGGGCTGAGTTCTCATCTGAGGCTCAAAGCAGGAAGGATCCACTCTGTCACATGATACTTGGCAACATTCAGTTCCTTCCAGGCTTTTGGATGAGGGCCTCACTTTCTTGCTAGGTGTTGGCTGAGAGCTGCCTTCAGTTTCTTAGCATGTGGCTTTCTCCTTAGGACAGCTCACATGGCAGCTTGCTTCTTGAAAGCCAACAGGGAAAGTAACGATTGCTGTATTCTGTTTATTAGGAGCAAACCAGAGGTCCCATTCATACTTAAGGGGAAAGGTATACACAGGCATGAAAATCAGGAGGTAGGTATCATGGGAGCCAGCTTAATATATATAGTATACCTTTCCATTAACTAATTTCTCCCTAAAATTCTTTTATTAGGTTTATTAATTCTATATTAAGTTTATTTATATGTACTTCTCAGCGTGTAACACCATCATAAAAAATAGGCATAATTATTACTTCAACATAGCAATGCTACTGATTTCTGGATACTGATCTTTTTATCTAGCAACTTGCTGACCTCTTATTAGTCCCAATAATTTACCTGTTACTTGGATTTCCTTATAAATATTATTTGTGAATAATGACAATTTTGCTTTCTCATAATCTTTATACCATTTATTTTTCTTGTTTTACTGGACAATAAGACGACTTTCAATAAAATATTTAACAGAAGTAGTAAACCCAGGCCTGTTCCCTGATAAACCTTTTGTCAGGTTTATCAGGATATTCCTTTCCTTGCCTAGTAGACTAAGAACTTTCAAGATGAACAGATATTTAATTTTACCAAATATTTCTTCTGCAATGATCTGGAGGATCAAATAGATTTTCTATCTTAATCTACTGATTTGATAATTATGCACATTTGCTAGTATTAAACCATTCTAGCATTCCTGGGATAAAAATTTCTTGATTACAAAAATGTATGATTTTTGCATCTATGTCTTTAAAAGTAGTTTTCCTAAACTGTTCTTGTCTGGTTTGGGTTTTAAAGTATATGGTAATTTAACAAAGCAGGTTGTAAAGTTTTTCTTCCTTTTCTCTTTTGTGGAACAAAGCAAATTAAGATTGGGATTATCTGTCCTCTGAAAGTTTCACAGCACTCCCACATAAACTGTCTATATATTTTTTCTGTATAAAATGTTTAAACTGCAAACTTCTCATCTCAACATGCTCTTAGATATTTCCCAACACTCCAGAAGATTCTAGTTAGTGCCTTCCCTTAGCTCTACAATAGCTGTTCTAAGTACTTACCGGTCAAGCTTTCTACCTCACTTCTTCCTATAATCTCAGCATATAATATTTACCTCCTATCTGCAACCTTTTCATCTCTACTGCCTTTCCTCCTCTGCATACTGAGATGATAGTTTTCTTAAAAAGACAAAACGAAAATACAAACATTCAAAACAAACAAAAGCCCCTTCCCTGAACTGTACATTCTTCTCTAGCTATTCTTATTCTTATTTTCCCCACAATTAAGAGCTCGCTACATTTGCTAAGTGTCCACATCTCTCATGAGAAAACATTCTTCCCCCCCCCCTTTTTTTTTTTTTTACTATACTTTAATTTATGCTAGATTTGGGAAACCAGCAGTGGGTTCTATAAAAACAAAACACAATCAGATTTGCATTTCTCAAAGGTCACTTGTGGCTATGCTGTAAAGAACAGATTGGAAGTGAGTGAAACTGATGGGAGGGAGACCAAAATTAAGAAACTTAACTAGAATAGTGGCAATGGGAATGGGGAGAAGTAACAGTTTTGAGACTTATTATGGAGAAGGAAATGGCAACCCATTCCAGTATTCTTACCTGGAGAATTTCACAGACAGAGGAGCCTGCCAGGCTACACAGTCCACGAGGTCACAAAGAGTCCGACACGACTAAGCGACTAACACATACACACACACAGAGGATCTGAAGGATGAGGAAATCAAAGATTACATATTTATTGATGAATAATAAGTCATTGAGTAGAAGATACAAATGGAGCAATCTGACTACATAAAGATTAAAAATTCCCATATGGGAAACTACAAATGGAAAACCAAAAGTCAAATGATTTGGGAGGTAGAGGGATGTATGGAACTCATTTCACAAAAGGCTAAACACCAAAACTCTAATAATCAACAAAAACATGGAAAAACATGTAATTCATAAAAAAGGAAACACAAAATGCTCTTAAACACATAAAGATGCTCAACCTCATTTGTAATTTTTAAAAAGTAAAATAAAAACAACACTGAGATACCATTTTACACCTATTGGAAAGAAACATTTTTTTTTTAAGTGATAATGAACTGAAGTAAAAGTGGAAAAACAAGTACTCTCCTGATTACTGGTGAGACTGTGTTACCAATATGGAAGGCAACAGGGCAACATCTATCAAAATTGCAAATGTATATACCTTTTGACTCAGCAATTCTACCTCTAGGATTTAACTCAGTTATATTTGCAAACCTGCAAAATAAAAAGGTATTCATTCGTATTCACTGCAGCATTGTAATAGCTACTGCTGCTGCTGCTGCTAAGTCGCTTCAGTCGTGTCCCACTCTGTGCGACCCCATAGACGGAAGCCCACCAGGCTCCCCCGTCCCTGGGATTCTCCAGGCAAGAACACTGGAGTAGGTTGCCATTTCCTTCTCCAATGCATGAAAGTGAAAAGTGAAAGTGAAGTCGCTCAGTAGCATCCGACTCTTAGCGACCCCATGGACTGCAGCCTACCAGGCTTCACCATCCATAGGATTTTTCCAGGCAAGAGAACTAGAGTGGGGTGCCATTGCCTTCTCCCTGTAATAGCTAACGTAACCATAAAACATATTGTTTCGTCCCAATCAGGACCCTTTAAAAAAACGAGGGCACTGTTAATATTTAAACTGGGACAAATGGCATAGATGAGACTGTCCCAAACAAACCAGGAAATGAAGTCCTTCTAATAATAATAGAAAAGGGAAAACACAAAAATTCACCAATAAGGGACTTTCAAAATAATAATGATATATCTAGACAATGGAATACTACATAGCCATAAAAGAGAGCACAGTATATACTGATTTGGAAGGTTCTCCAAGATGTACAGTAAAAAAGATACATAATCATTTTCAATTCATTCCATGAATATGTCAGAGTTCCCAGTACTTGTATTTTATCCAGTAAAAGACAATATTATGTTACAAATGGAGAAACTAAGTCAGGAAGGGATGTACACCAATAGCAACATTAGCAGCCATGAAATTAAAAGATGTTTGCTCCTTGGAAGAAACGCTATGACCAACCTAGACAGCATATTAAAAAGCAGAGACATTACTTTGCCAACAAAGATCCGTCCAGTCAAAGCTATGGTTCTTCCAGTAGTCATGTATGGATGTGAGAGTTGGACTATAAAGAAAGTTGAGTGCCAAATAACTGATGCTTTTTAACTGTCGTGTTGGAGAAGACCCTTGGGAGTCCCCTGGATGCAAGGAGATCAAACCAGTCAATCCTATAGGAAATCAGTCCTGAATATTCATTGGAAGGACTGATGTGGAAGCTGAAACTCCAATCCTTGGTCACCTCATGCAAAGAACTGACTCATTGGAAAAGACCCTGATGCTGGGAAAAATTGAAGCGGGAGGAGAAGGGGACGACAGAGGATGAGATGGTTGGATGGCATCACCGACTGGATGGACATGAATTTGAGTAAGCTCCAGGAGTTGGTGATGGACAGGGAAGACTTGGGTGCTGCAGTCCATGGGGTCGAAAAGAGTCAGACACAACTGAGCGACTGAACTGAACGCAACATTAGCAAAACAAACACTAATGATAAAATAACTTATATGAAATAATCTTTCACTTGGACTGAGATTCTAACTACAGTCTAAGAGTAGAACAAATGTGAGCCTCTAAATCATAACAAATAAACATCCTCCAAACATAAGCATCAAGTTTCTAATTTTGTACCACAGAAGATGCAGCTTTTCTGATTTTAAAAACTCGAAATCCTCCTCCATATACCACAAAACTTTAGCACAACCAGGGACTGACCTAAAAATCTACTATTAGAGATAGCTGAAAGAGTTTTCCTTCACTTGTGAAAAGTCAGATCTAGCTGGCCATGTCACAGTTGGCGAGTACTTCTGCAAAGATTCAACTAGATAGGACCTTTTCCAATCAGAAACAGAAAAAGAACTTGACACTGCTAAACTCTAACCACCTAGGATGACAAACTTGTATCTTCTTAAATGCTGTAGGCTTCTCAAGTCACCGGTCATCCTCATGCAAAAGCAGCTATGCTATAATGGAAGAATCAGTCCAAAAGTCAAACAACTCTATGCAGAGTCCAAAGTCTCTATGAAAAGAACCTCCCCTTCTACCCATAGATTTTTTTCACTGCCCAACCAGTTCCCACTATCTGAGAGAACTGGGGGAAAAGAGAGTGAGGAACTTATTACTGATTATAATTAAAGCTAATTCAAAAGAGCAGGGGCTAGGAAATAAAAAGAAGCAAATACCTTCTGGGTAATGCTTAGAAATGCCCTGATACATGTCATCTGTTTCTTGACAGCTCAAAAAGCTTCAGAGAAATAACATTCCTGTGAAATAAGGATACGATTAGCCTACTACATTTGGAAAAATCAATGCTGGCTCAAGTTTACACCAAGTATTAAGTCCCAGAACTTTCTTAAAGAATCAATAGGCAACACTGTAAAGCAATTATCCTCCAATTAAAAATAATAATAAAAAAAGAAGTAATGGGCAAATCCATTAATAAGGCAGCCAGGGTATGCTGGAGTCCCTGAATTAGAGTCCTACCTACAGAAGAAGGGATAGGGCAGTTAAGGGATGACTACAGCAGAGAAAAACAAACCAAAACAAAAGAAAGGTCACTCTACTTGGTTTTAAACTAAATAACATTCCAACCTTAACCAAGCCAAAGGAGAACTGCCTTTCCACAGAACATACCAGTGTATGGTTTTGATATTTCTTTTCCCACAGTTATCCTTGTTGCTCATTTTAATCCAAAAACAAAAAGGAAAGCTAGTGACATTCTGTGATACAGTAAGCCTCTAGCCAACTCTTAGTATTGTATCATACTGTCCCCACACAAATCTTCCTTCAGGAAAGAGGTCATTTCCTGGGATAATTCAATGGTTAATTTTGGTAAGGGCTGCATGGTGGAGAGGGCCTTGAGGTCAGAGACTGGAACCTATTAGAGGGGTTATCTGAGTCAAAGAAAATCTTAATTTCTGAGTCTTAGTTTCCTCATCTTCAAAATGGGACTAGTAACAGCTATTCTTTAGGTCTCTGGTAAGAAGGAGGGAGATTATATAAAGCGGTTGACACACCATAAGTTATTATTTCCATGAGCTTCTACTAAACGCTGTGAAGATACAGGCGAATGCTCTTCTTGTTGCAAATGATAAAATTTCTGAATGTGCTTAGTTTTCAAAATCCTTTTTGTACATCTTTTCTAACCGTGAGGAATACAGAGGCAAGCAATTAAAAAATAAGATAAAATTTCAGGAGCACCTAACGGTTTATAAAATGTTTAAGGGCTCAGAATTAAGGACACCTAAGTCTTAAACGGCCACTAAGTAGTAGAAATAAAACGAAAACCCAGGCACCCTAGCAACCTAGGGTGACCTTTCCTCCACCCACGGATCTCACTTAAGTGCTGCAGGCTGTTTCCAGCCGGGGTAATTTCCGGCCGTCTGACTCCTCACTCACCAACACCACGTGCTGGAGACTCGGCGTTCCGCCTCGATGCCGTACTACGAGGGAGGGTACTGAGGGCTGGTTCTGGCCTTCGAATGTCGAAGGTCACCTAAGAGGCCTCTTGAACATGGCTCACTTTTATCCGAGTGAAAAGGGGTACCGCTCTCCTCTCTCTCCGAGGCTTCCATCGTTCTGACCGCCACCGCGTCCTTGGCCCTCGCCACTGCCCCAACTTTAGCTTTCCCGCCCTCAGCGCCTTCATGTACCGCTAGCCGCAGCGGGCCAGAGCGCAGAGGAATCGGTCCGCTTTTATGGACGGCCCACCGCCTTGCTTTCATTGGATAGCCTCATCTTATCTCCGCCCCCAAGTTTTTTTTTTTTTTTAACTTTCTCAATGATTGGACCTGGGCGTTGTCCATCCCAACTCTCAAACACCGCCCCCTTCTCACCAGCTGCTAGACCCCCCCGCTCCCCACCCCCAGCCTCTGCTCCATCGCGTGCGCGTCTCCGCGATGCCCTGTCTAGGGGGAATTGGGTACACCTGGCAGTGTCCCGAGCCCTGTAGAGACCGGCCCCTCCTCCTGCACCAACCCCACCCACCGGGCCTCTCCTCTCCACTGCACCCCATCACTGAGCTCTCCCCACCTGGTCGGCGATTCTTCCGGCCCTCCCTCCAACCACCTCTCAGACGCCCTGGGCGCTCGGGCCGAGCAGGCGGCGAGCTGGGGGGATGCGCTCCTTCAAGGCTCTACAGAATTCGCTGAGCAGGGCTGGCAGTCACTGCCGGCGGGGAGGCTGGGGTCACCTGAGCCAGAACCCTCTCCTTACGTGGGGCGTCCGGCACCACCTCAGTGAGGCCGCGGCGCAAGGCAAGGAGACGCCGCACAGCCACCAGACGCAGCATCAGGATCAGTAAGACTCGCGGGACAGGGGCAAGGGACAGGCTCGCTCCCACTCCCACTGCGGTTCCCGCTAGCTTCCGAGTCCTATTCCCTCAGGAACGCATCCCATCTTCCTTCTCCTCTCCTAGCTTACTGTCCTGCGATGCCTTTTCCTTTAGATTTGGGGCTTTGGGTACGCCACGCTCGGGCGGTAAAGTGCCGTCCGCCCGGGAGGGCTTTTGGGCAAGTCGGTGCTCGGGATGGTGCCTATCCAAGGTGCGTACTTAATTGGGAATGCTGGTGGGCGCGGAGTGTTGCTTGGTGCACGTCTCTGAGTGCAGGGCAGTGTGAGCACTGCCCATCCTCACCCTCCTTTTCTCCCTGATCCTCGTGTGTATTTTCGAGGATGCGTGGGTGTGGAACAGCCTGCCTTGTGTCCTGGTATACTTGGATCTGTGTGTGACCTGTCTGTGTTTCGGCATGTAATGTGTGATGTTCGAGTGTTATCTGTACGCAGATACGTGCGTATGTCATCTGCGTATGTGTTGTGTTCGTAATCAGGACTCCCTAATCTAGAATAAGGGTGGTTCTCCTATTGGTTTTTGAAGGAGGAAAATCTATAATGGAGGGGAAGATCATAAGACGCAGATCTCCCAAACCAGAACCAGTCAAGAGCCATTAAACGTGCTGCGCAGGCGGCTCCCTGATTTAAGGTGTTTTCTTCCTTTGGTCTCAGTCAGCCTTAGAGGCTGAACCTCTCTCCCCCACCACCCAGGAACACTTGGTGGGTGAGCCTCTTGTCTTCCACACGCAGAAACAGACTGAGCAGGAAATTTTGTCGTCCCCAGAAGCCAACACAGACACTATGCAGGTAGCCCCTGCTTTTTTATAGCAAGAATAAGAAATGAACCAACTCCCCTGTCATTGACATCTATTGAGGACAATCAGAAAGACATGCACACTATAATTAAAATAACCAGACAGACCACTCTGTCTTCTACCTCACCACCACCGGATTTCCTGTCTCCAGGCCAGAATACTGGAGTGGGTAGCCATTCCCTTCTCCATGGGGTCTTCCCAACCCAAAGATCGAACTCAGGTCTCCCACATTGCAGGCAGATTCTTTACTGTCTGATCCACCCAGGAAGCCCCCTGTCCTGGCCAGGTAACATTCAATAAGCTTTATCTATTTATCCTTGATGGCTCAGTTGTAAAGAATCCACCTGCCAATGCAGGAGACTCCGGTTCTGTCCCTGGGTGGGGAAGATGCCCTGGAGAAGGAAATGCAACCCACTGTTGCCTGGGAAATTCCATGGACAGAGGAGCCTAGCGGACTACAGTCCATGGAGTCGCAAAAGAGTCGGACAAGAGTTAGCAACTAAACAATTTATTATTGGTAAGAATTGTTACTATGCTATACATCAGCCTCTTTTCAAGGAGACACAGAATGTTTAAACTTTAAAGAATAAACCTTCTGTCTCCCAGTCAACTTTCCATCCAAACTTTTCCCAAATAATCACCTTGAGAGAAATAATGGTGGGATAGAGAAAAGGTTTAATCTCCCTCACCCTCACATCTTCTGTGGGATGGGGAGCAAGAGACATCCCTGATTCCTGTACACACACACCTCCTTCCTTATCCTGTGGCTCAGGTAATAGAAGTGTGTGTGTGTGTGTGTGTTTAACTAGAGTATTTGATTTACAGTTGGAAGTGTTCTCAGGAAACTTGATCCTCCTACCTCTTGCTGCCTGTGCTCCCAGAGACTTCTTGGTTAAAGGCCTTGGACTGATACTCCTTTGGGCAGAAGGAGTTGAGGGCATGGAGGGGGATGGGCTCTGGGAATGTGGCACCATCCATGAGGGGAAAGTGTTCTTGGTGGAGGAGGGTAGCAAAGAGAAAAAGCCCTTTAATTCAGGTTATTGTTTTGTTTTTTTAACATTTAGCTTTATTTCTAATTATTAAAGAAAAACAAGGTAAATAGAGTATCAAGGAAAAAATTAAGGTCCCAATATTAGAGGCAACCATATATCTGTATTCAATATAAATCCATGATTTATATCCACATATATACTATATGCTATATATGGATATATAAAAATTTAACAAAAGTAGGATAATATTACTATTCTTTGATCGCCTATCTTTTCCATTTATAAACAGCTTTTAATATGATTTAATGTGTGCATGCATGATATTGTCCTTTTAATGGCTGCTGTTTTGTCATTGTAAGATTCCATTATATTGAGATATCCTAATTTATTTAACCAATCTTCAGTTTGGTTACTACATATTCTTATGCAGTTGTTCAATTGTGTCTTAAATTCTTAGGAAATTTTTCTCCGCAGAGACATCTGTCATTGATATCTTGTACAACCTTCTAGAGATATTTTATGCAAATATCAACAATTACATGTTGATATCTGTGGTAGAGGAACTAAGATCCCAATGCTGCCTGGCCCAGCCCTGCCTCCAAAAAAAACCAAGAAGACACGACAGTAGAGCAGGGAAGACTGTTTTCTGTCAATAAGGTGGTATGTTGTGTCATACCAGCAGCATAAGCAAAATCTAGGAGTTTGGGGAAGCCTTTACAGAGTTAATAACATTTGATATGGACTTTGTAGGATGAGCAGGACTGTACAGGTGAAGGAGGAAAAGGTCTTTCCATGCAGAAGTTTCAGTATACACAACAAAGGCCAGGAAGCCTGACAGTGCCTTAGCCCATTTGGGGAGCCACCTATTTATTACGTGTACCGTACTATAGTACCACAGTATAAACAGTGTTCTTCAGCTTGCTTCTCTTATTTACTTCTTTTGTTTACTCCTGGCATAACTGGAGTGTGAGGGCATGGTAGAAAGTAGGAAAGGAATGTTGGCAGATTTTAAAGAGCCTTTAATGCCATACCAAGAAATAGAACTTATTTTGTAGGTACTAGGGAACTATCAAAGGTCTGATTAGAGAAATGATATTTGAGTTTTAGAAAGATAACTGTCACATTGTGAACAATGGATTGCAAGTCAAGAGAATGTGTAATCGACAAACAAGGAGCCACTGAGCATCTACTTTGTGAAAGATAGTTTTTCATGGAATGTCGTTGAAATTAAACCTCACATTACCCATGTGAAGCAGATATTAAACCCTTATTTTAGAGATGAGGAAGCAGGTTCAGCTGTATTAAATAACTTGACTTACTATCCATATTAAGATCACACAGCTATTATGGGGCAAACTCTGTACTTTCTACTACCCCATTCCAACAGAGGGGGAGAGAAGAAAAGCACATGGATTTGATAAATTCATCCAGGTTTGGTTATGGGTGTAGGGTATGGGGATTGTCCAAATGATTCCATGTTTCCAGCTTGGCTTGTGGGTAAGTGGTAACACTATTAATCCAAATGGGAACAACAAGAGGAGCAGAGGGAGGGAGGCAGGCAAGATGACCTCAGACTTGGACATGGTGAGTTTGCAGTGCTATGGTACACCTAGAAATGCAGTTATTTAAGAGGCACCTAGAAACAAATGTCTGAAGTTTAGGAACAAAAGAAAGCTGGAGAACAGGACAGATGTGAAGGTTAGAATTATAGGGATAGATCAGAAGGTTCAGGGAGGACGTGTAGACCGAGGACACCTCCCTACTGATCAGCCTTGTTCTAACAGGAGGAGCAGGGAGCAGTTCTCAGGTTCCTGTCCTTCTCCCCTGTCTCTGCCTCCAAACAGTGACTCTTCAGAGAGTGGCATGCTGTCCCGTCTGGGTGACCTGCTCTTCTACACTATTGGTGAGGGACAGGAACGAATACCTATCCACAAGTTCACTACTGTAAGTTCCTCTCCACCTGCTCGGGATACTTATCCCTTAGGATCTCTGGAAACTGGGAAAAGGAAGGTAGGACAGGTACAAGGCAGCTAACGGGCGGCTTCATTATGAGGATGAAAAACAGCTGATGGTAGCAGATAGCCTAGGCTGTCCCAGAAAGGGTAATTCAACCCTCTGACTCTGCCTATCTTCCTGGTTTGGCACATACATCCAAGGGGGTCAGAAACCAGCTGCCTTGATGAAAAAGGGCAAGGAAACCCATGTTAGCCTTCAAAATTGTTATACTGCATCCTTTCTTAGTCTGCAAACCCATTTGTTCCACCTATTGTAGTAGTTGGGGTTGAGTTCATTGTGATCCACTGGGGAAAATGATTAGGATTGGATTATTGTCCTTGTAGTTGACCTTACCAGGCTTCTTTCCCCGGAAGGCGCTGAAGGCCACCGGACTGCAGACGTCAGATCCCCGGCTCCGGGACTGCATGAGCCAGATGCGCCGCATGGTTCGACAGTCCAACAGTGGTGGCCTCTTGGACCGAGATCTTTTCCGAAAGTGAGGGCCCGGGAAACAAGGGCACCCCCTCTCAAAACTGTTCTGGGGACACAGACTTGAACAGCCAGGAGGGATCCTAGGGATTCAAGTCAACCCCTCACTTAATTTTATTATTTACTGGTTACACAAGCAACACGTGAATATGCCTATACTTATTATAAAAATTCAAACAACAGAGAAATACATGTTCTCTTTTCCCTCTCTCCCCAATCCCAGTCCCTTTTTCCAGAAGTGAACAGATTAGTAAGTATCTTCTAGGTAATGTCCATATACATATGTAAACATTTAAGATTTAAAATATAAAACCTACTATACAGATTATTCAGGGTTTTTTTCCTCCTAGATAGTGTCTTGGAATATCTTTCCATATCATTACAACCCTTCATTTTAGAGGCATAGAAACAAGACCCAGAAAAATCCAGCGATAGACCCAAGGTTACATACACAGCTGTTGGTCCCAAACCCAACGACCACTCACACTTTTTATTCCCAACCCCCATGCCTCCACATGAGTCACAGCTGTGTCTCTCCAACCCTCTAACCCAATTGTGTCCGGGATCCAGGTGTGTGAGCAGCAACATTGTGCTACTGACTCAGGCCTTCCGAAAGAAGTTTGTTATTCCTGATTTTGAGGAGTTCACGAGCCACGTGGACCGCATCTTTGAGGATGCCAAAGAGCTCACTGGAGGCAAGGTGAGGGCCAGGGGATGGAGGGGCAAGGGCTCTGGGCCAGGTATACCTTGCTTCTCGGAGATTTCCTGGCGCTGGAAATCCAACTGACGAGAGATGAGAAGCAGAACCTCTAAAGTGGGGGACAAGAGCTTTATGTATTTTTACCTGTGATTTCTAGAGCAAGTGAGGGAATCTGATGTTTTTATGGAGACAACTGACATAAGGATTCAATAGAACTTTGAAAGAGACTATAGGGTTATTGAGCCTAAGGAGAGAAAGGAAAGCTAACCCAGTATTCTCTTTGTATTAATACCTTCTATGCACTTTACTGCTATCTCTATAGGAGTGTGTCTGCAGAAGGGTAAGGCCTAGGACTTAAGGCTTCAGTGTCTCTAGGAACACCAGGCAGGAGGGAACCCTGTTGTCCTGCACAAGTCAGAATTTTAGCTTTTATCTAAAAGATTCTCCTGATCCTGAACCTCAACTCTGTTCCCCCTCTCCATGTCCATTTCTCCATTCTGTCTCTGTTTTCTCTACCCACTCCTACGCAGGTGGCAGCCTACATCCCTCAGCTGGCCAAGTCAAATCCAGACCTGTGGGGTGTCTCGCTGTGCACTGTGGATGGTCAACGGTGAGATGCTGGGTGAGGAAGGGAAGACAGGGCACAGGTGCAGAGCATAGTCCAACCCCTTTCATGGCCCCCGTTTGCCTCCAGACACTCCGTGGGCCACACAAAGATCCCCTTCTGCCTGCAGTCCTGCGTGAAGCCCCTCACGTATGCCATCTCCATAAGCACCCTAGGCACAGACTACGTGCACAAGTTCGTGGGCAAGGAGCCCAGCGGCCTGCGCTACAACACGCTCTCCCTCAATGAGGAAGGTGAGCACTCCCTGGGCCCGGACCAGACTCACAGATGTCCCTTTCTTATCCCACCCCTCTCCCAAGGGTATGTGTTTCTTTGCCCTTTTTTTTAATCTTTGACTGCACTAGGTCCTCATTGCTGTACAGACTTTCCCTAGCTGTGGCGAGTGGGGCTACTCTCTAGCTGCGGAGCACTGTCTTCTCACTGCAGTGGCTTCCCTTGTTGTGGAGCACGGGCTCTTGGGCACTCAGTCTTCAGTAGTAGCAGCACTCAGGCTCAGTAATTGCAGTGCACAGGCTTAGTTACCTTGTGACATGTGGAATCTTCCTGGACCAGGGATCAAAGCCGTGTCCCCTGCATAGGCAGGGGGGATTCTTTACCACTGGACCACCAGGGAAGTCCTCTGCCCTTCCTGATCAGCTCTGTCACTCCATCCTCCCCAGCAAAGAAACCTTTCCCATCTACCCTGCAGAGTGGGCAGGCTGTAAAGGTTTTACTAAGTGGCTGATAAGACTCTGGGTGGTTTGTATTTCCCCAGGAATCCCCCATAACCCCATGGTCAATGCTGGTGCTATTGTCGTGAGCTCCCTGATCAAGGTCAGTGCTACCTAGGCTTCTGGAAGGTACTGCTTTCTATTCACCTTGTTCTTCTATCCTTCATATCTGCCTGTCTCTCCAGGGAGATTGGTGGGGCCTTGATTCCTTTGAGGGTGCCTAGGAGGCAATGAAGACACAGAAGGGACTCATAAATTATGCTGAGGACATTAGTAAGAGGAACTGTATCCCTGCCCCCACCCATGAGTCTGGAGCCCAGAGCTTCCTGGCCCAGAGAGAAGACAGCAGGTCCTGACCCCAGCCTAGAACCAAGGGCCAAATGCCAGACACAAGGGGAGGACAGCTCTTTTAGGTACTGATTGGCCACTTCTGGGTGAGGGACACATGGAAAGAAGGGTGAATGGCCAGACCGGGGCAGCTATTCACGTCACCCGGAGCTGTGAGTTGGCCTTGAGCAAGGAAGTCAGGCCAGCCTGTCAGCTGTAGGTCTCCCAGGGCTTGAGCAAGAACCTGAGAGCAGTGTGGGCAGCAACAATCCAGAGCCAATCACAGGCCCTCCTGAGGAAGGTGGTGTTAGGAACCCTCCCCCTAGGGACTCAGGTGTCAGAGTTCCTACAGTGTTGACACTATAGTTGACACAGAGAGGAAGCAATTGAAGGTTTGGGAGGGACCAGGCTCTCCCCTTGCTCTAGGATCACTCTGTCTACAACCCTGTATCTGGGACCTGCCTCATCCCATTCCCATCTAAACAGGCCCTACTGACGTGACCCTCAGCTAAAATCTTTAACTTTACTTCAATTATCAATATAGTTTATATAGTTGAGCATTACAGTGTATACAACACAAACCCTCCTCCCATTCCCATCACTCACTCCAGTCTTGAGATGGCTGTGGGCGTCAGGAATAGCACAGAGTAAGACTCCAGCAGGGGAATAAGCAATGAGGATGGGGAGCAGGAATAGGGGCGGGGCTTGGGGACAGGACTGGAACCAGGAACACGGAAGTGGGAGTGGGGGATGAGGATTGGCATTGAGGATGGAGATGGGAGTGAAACCCAGGGATGGGTGAGGCTCACAGATAGGGTGAAATTATCTGTACTCATTACTTGATCATAAACTCTAAATGGTTTTTAAGATCACTACATAGGCATGGATACAAAAAGTCTCAGTTTAAAAAAAAAAAAAAAAAAGTCACTGTAAAACGCAACACACGCCCAGTAGCAAAACCAATCTAACAGTCTGTCTCCACTAGGTCCTTCTGGCCCTCCCTGTCAGCCTCCTAGGCTTAGAATACTGACAGCTCTTTTTGTTGCCTTGCAGATGGACTGTAACAAAGCAGAAAAGTTTGATTTTGTAAGTTCCCTCGCTGCTCAGCCCCTGGCTGCTTTTCTCTATGGCAAAGTGTCCATTCCAGCTGCCCCGGTGCCTGGCTTTAACCCCACTTTGATGGTGCACCAGCCCATACTAGAAGCCTTATTTTCAGAAGTGTGGGGATCTGGTGTCAGGGAGGAAGACCTTCAGAAGTCCCTGCTGGGATAAGGACTGAGGAGTGCAGAGGGTTAGGAGTGCAGAAGCCTGTGTGTGTTCACTAGGGGTCTTCACGCATGGGGTGCCTCCCATGCTTCCTTTTCTCTTCCAGGTCTTGCAATATCTGAACAAAATGGCTGGGAATGAATACATGGGTTTCAGCAATGCCACGTAAGGCCCTGTTCACAGGACTGGCTAAATGTGTGTGTGGGGGGCGGTGTTTTGAGGGTGTGTACACACATGCTGAGGGGCGCTGTGGGGTGGGGGGGCTTGTTGAATCAAGGAGGAGGATAGAATGTTAGGAGGAAGGAATCCCAGGGGAACTTTGACCTCCCAGCTTCCTCCCTGCCCCATCCTCCACATTTGTTTGCTTTGTAAAAGAATTTGTTCCATTTCTGTTTAGTACTTAACGTGAAAAACAGCTTGAGAGTCTGCACCTGGGCCCTTTCTTGCCAAGCTTTGCAAAGCCAAAAATGTCATTTTCCTAGGCTAGATGACCACACCATTGGGGTTTGGTTGTTTTTCACGCTACCATAAAGCTGGGCCCAGTGCTGGCTGAGGTTCAGACATTTCCTCCAGTATCACTGGGAGAATTTATAAAAGGGCTGATTTACTTTGACATGTGCGATCTAGTTTTCTGTCTGAGGGAAGGTATTTTTCCCCCTTCTCCTCACACCCATCTTTCCAATGTCAACTACTAAATTGGGTGTCTGCTTCAGATTCCAGTCAGAGAAGGAAACGGGGGATCGGAATTATGCCATCGGTTATTATCTAAAGGAAAAGAAGGTAACCGGGAGAGGCGGTAGAGAAAGTCCCTGGGATTCTGCGGCTGGTGTAAGGGCAGAGGGGGTTGGGGACTTCTGGCAGTGCGACAGGGACTGCTGATGGCTCTCTCCTCTTCTTCCTTGCAGTGCTTTCCTAAAGGGGTGGACATGATGGCTGCCCTTGATCTCTACTTCCAGGTAAGCAAACGCCGCCATTCAGGGTCAAGGGTATAACAGACTGCCTTCCTTCCTGTGACCCACAAGATGGTCACCAGGGGTCCCGGGGTCCTTCAGAAACACCAGGGCAATTTGTTGAAGAGTCAAGGTGTCAAGAACATTGCTTTACACCTCAGAGCACAGCATTCAGGTCCACTCCGCACCCTCACCTCTGCCTCGTCTCCACAGCTGTGCTCTGTGGAGGTGACCTGTGAATCGGGCAGTGTCATGGCAGCCACCCTGGCCAATGGTGGGATCTGCCCCATCACTGGAGAGAGCGTGCTGAGCGCGGAAGCCGTGCGCAACACCCTCAGCCTCATGCACTCCTGCGGCATGTACGACTTCTCGGGCCAGTTTGCCTTCCATGTGAGTGCGTCTGGCCCTGCCATCCATTCGTCACGAGCCCAGAGCTAAGAAGAGAGGACACTGACTCTCTGAAGGTGGAGAGGTGGACGTGTGTTCCTGCCTCTCACTCACTAACCTCCAGCCGGGCAATTTAGACCAAGAATCCTTAGGGGAGTTTGCCAAACACAGCAAGCCCCTCAAACACATAAACGCAGGAGGGTACAATTTCAGAACCACTCTGCTGCCGCCCTTCACACGGCTGGAGACTCTTCAGGTCTCATACAGGCGGTCACTTCCAAAGAGAGGCTTTTCTGACCACCCACTTCTCCACTGAGCACCTCCCTCCCTCCCTCCCACTTCATCCTCAATCACGGCACCCTGCTCTTTTTCTAGTGTGTTATCCTAAGTTGATTATTTTTGTCTTTGTCTACCTGTTTATTGTCTACCTCCTACCACCTGAATGTAAATTAACTGACAGACTTTGTCCTAGCTCTAGGACAGCGTCAGGCACAGAGTAGATAGGTTCCTTACTGAAGCCACAAATTTAAAAGAGGGTAGGGGCGGACAGGAATAAGAAAAGCTAATTTACAAGCCAACAGTTTGAGATGGGCGTGGCCTTGCCCATGCAGTCATTTGGGGTTGGCTAACTTGTTAACCCAGAGTTGGGGCATCTCTGGCTCATCCTCAGTTCCAACTTTGTCCCCAAGGTGGGCCTGCCGGCCAAATCAGCTGTGTCAGGAGCCATCCTCCTGGTGGTACCCAACATCATGGGGATGATGTGTCTATCACCTCCACTGGACAAGCTGGGGAACAGCTATAGAGGGGTCAACTTCTGCCAAGTAAGTTACTTTGCATATAGTACTTCGTATTTTTGAATGAGAAAATAAATGCAATTTTGAGCTCCTACTAAGTGCAGGGAGGAAGTAAACAATCTCTTTGCCTTACAATTCTAGAAGTTGGTGTCTCTCTTCAATTTCCACAACTATGATAACCTGAGGCACTGTGCTCGGAAATTAGACCCACGGCGTGAAGGGGGAGAAGTCCGGGTAAGGAGAACCCTTGGGGCGAGGGGACTCATAAGACTATTTCAGAAAAGAACATTACATAACACTTCAGTAAAACCCTAGGCTAAGTTAACCCCTAAGGCTAACCCATGAGGGAGGGGGATAGGGAAGAGCTGGGCATGGGTGGGTTCAAAGTCACAGTTCATCTCAGGCGGGTCTGATTTGTTTTCCAGAACAAGACTGTGGTGAACCTCTTATTTGCTGCCTCTAGTGGAGATGTCTCAGCTCTTCGAAGGTACCCTACTCTGACCAAATACACACAATAAAATACTCCTAGTCAGAGATCTCATTAGCCGTCAACATAGCCAAATAGTTAAGTGCTTCAGCCTTACAGTCAGACTGAATGGTCAGAGACTGTATTTAAATGAGTTTTTTTCTTTAAAGTACACTGACTGCCATGTGATAAGAACTTAATTAATGGTAGCCACTGTTGTGATTAATCTGGGTGTTAAAAGCAGAGTCCTAGGAGGTCGGTAAGACCTTGCCTCAAATGGACTACCAACATCAACGAATCTGTACTGGGCACCTACTACAGGCAGGCAGTGATGTTCCTGGAACCATCAGACTCCCCCCGACACAGGAGTTGACAGCCTCATCAGATAGAGAACACAGACTGTACAGAGTCCGCAGATCTCGTCATAAGCTCTGTCTTGCTTTTTCTGGAACTCATCCAGTCTGACCCCACTTCAGAAAGGCTACCAGTGACTTTAGGCTGATCTGGGCAACTCCAGCTACTTTCTACTCCCCTTTAGGTTTGCCTTGTCAGCCATGGACATGGAACAGAAAGACTATGACTCCCGCACCGCCCTGCACGTTGCTGCCGCTGAAGGTATCTGAAGGTTAAAAATAAAGAGGGGAGGCAGATCCCAAGACCTTTCTTTTCTACCAAGAGTGCCCCCCATTATGTGTGCCCTCAAGGTTACAGAGGAAACAACTAGTTTTTGTCTGGATGGCCTTCAGTGCTCAGGCTATTAACTGGGTGCTGCAGGGAGCAAAACTGGGAAGAAGCCTTCCCCCACCCCTTTTAGTTCAGACTCCAGCTGCCAAGTGTCTGTACTCATGTTACCACCACAAGCCTTAGAATCTGTACCCTCTCATTTTCCTTGTGCCCATGTTCCTAGGACACATTGAAGTTGTTAAATTCCTGATTGAGGCCTGCAAAGTGAATCCTTTTGTCAAGGACAGGTGAGTAGGATTAAGCTAAAGTGGGGGGGGGCGGGGACTGAAAATAGGCAACAACCTCTCTACTTCTGCGCTCCAGCCACCAGGTAGGTGTATAACCAGGGCACTCTTGATGTCTTCTTTGTCTGCTCATGGTCTCTGTTCCTCCTCTCAGGTGGGGCAACATCCCCCTGGATGATGCTGTGCAGTTCAACCACCTGGAGGTGGTGAAACTGCTCCAAGACTACCAGGACTCATACACACCATCTGAGACTTGGGCTGAAGCTGCAGCTGAGGCCCTGTCCAAAGAGAACTTAGAGAGCATGGTGTGAGCATGGGGCATGCATGGTCCCTGCCCAAGAAAAAGCACAAGCTGGCCACACACTTAACATATAACCACCAAACATGCTACGGAGGGCCGCACTGCTTCAGTGGGGACCAGGACTAAGGCCAGTGCTTTTTGTGAAAGAGTCAAAATACCCCCATTCCCTTGGCAGAAAGAGTATAGAGAAGTGCCTTTGTGGACACCTGCAGTAGAGCTATCTGCAAAGATTGTGGGCTTCTTAAAAGTACAGACTAATGGCTTAGCCCACTCCAGATCATCCCAGGTCTTCAGGCAGGTCCCCTCTTCTCTCCGAAGAAGCCATTCTGAGAGACAGTCTGGCGGAGGGGCTCTAGCCACATCACACGTGTATATATACACAGAAGAGGGAGCTATGTACCAGGCTTTAGTAGTCTGGAGACTTCCCCCTTGGCCAGAAGTGCTGCTGCTACTGCTAATAGCAATTTTATAGACAGAGAAAGTATTTTGTGCTCAAATAAACTTTAATTACACAAATTATTTTTGCCAGACCCAGTCCTTCTCTTTCTCCCCTAGGGCCACCCAGCTGCATTACCATCATAAAGGTATTGTAGAGTAAGATGGAACCACAGGGGCAGACAGAGCCCAAAGAATACATATTTCACACACATACTCACCCCACTAGGTTTTCCTCAATCCCAAATACTGCTTTAGATTAAGTGTATTCTGCTGCCAAGTGGGGGCAACTGCTCGGGTCTGAACAAACCCCCAAGTGAATTGTGTAAGACCTTAGGCCTCCTTCCTTGCTCTGGAAGTCAAAACTGTAGCTGAAATGAAGATGGACCGCCTGGAGAATAAAATTTCTAGCACTAATTCCCTCAATATCCCCCATGTGTCTCTTCCCCTTTGGTCATGATTGTAACTGGTCCAGTGATTGCAACAGATGACCAGGTATCAGAGGTGTGCAATTAAGGCAGATGGACTCAGGGTGAGGAGACCTGCAGCTGTGTGGGGCTGAGAGTCTTAACACTGAGGCATTAGGAAAGGAGGGCTCTGTTCTCATCCTGACACAGTCAGTAAAGCACTTCCCGAGGGAACCAGAGCCCAAACTCTGTATGTGCTGTACAGAAAGGGCCAAGTCATTCACGGCACCACTCCTCCAGCCAGAGGTAGAAAGGATTTACTCTGGAGAGATTAGGTAGAGCCCCCAAAACAAACGAGTTACATGTGGGCAAACGGAGGGAGAGGTAGCACAGTGATGAAATTCAAACAAAGCTGAAGGGTAAGACCCCCAGGACTGAATACAGTCTGAGAAAGGCCTGGACATAGGGAGGCAGAGAGATTGAAGGATTCAAGTCAGAAAGTACATTCATAGTAGCCTAGGAAATTGGCAGTAGTTTGGGGGAGGGGAGAGCGTGGCCGTATGCCTAGCTTTCACAAGGTAGGAGAAAGGAAGATAACAAATATTGCACAGAGGACCCATCTCTGAATTTTGGGAGCCAGCAGTTTCTTCGGGCACAGTTAAAAGGTTTCAGACACTTGGAGCAGGAGGCAGGCCAAGAGAGTGATTAGGGACTCCAGTCATGGACATACTAGAGCCCTTCAGGTACCTCAAGCCCTGAATGGGTCAGCAGCTCTCCATCCCAAAGGGCAAAGGCAGGCACCACTGGACCCCGGAAATCTGTCTGTAGTATGTGGACCACAGCAATCCGGCTCACATCCACCAGGCTCAGCTTCTGGGCCTCATACTCCAGCAGCAGCCCCACCTTCTCTGGCTGCCCCATGCCCTCAACTGGGGCTTTCTCGTTGGCCAACATGGTGTGCCACTTGCGCTGAGCATAGGTGAACACCCAGGAACGATCGTCAACACCGATGCAGCTATCGCGAGACATGTCCACATCTGCCACTCCTATCCGGAACTGCTGAGAGCGCTTCACTGTCACCTCCCAGTAATGCCTGCCACTGGTGACAGCTGTGTCTGCCAGCACAACTGCCCACTCCCGGAAGCGCTCCACATTAAGGGCTAATTTTGTGGGCTCCAATCCCACCATGCCGTATTTGACACCTGTGTCACCTTTGAAGAGTAACAGGCTGCTGTGGGCTGTCTTTTCTTCCAATTTGAAACTGATGCCTGCGGGCAGAGCAAAAAAACTGGATAATGACGTGAGCTAGAACCCTACAACATATACAAGCCGATGTAAAACAGACAAATCACGAGGAAACACGGAAGAGTCAGAATGTCGAGCGGACAAGAGAGTGGGGGCGCTTTAGTACGGGCAGCCCAAGGAGCCGAAAAACTCGGACTGGAGAAGCCGTGTAATTTAAAGAAACCAGTGTCCCGAGTTTGGAACGCAGGTGGAGGACGGGAATGAGTCGAAGGGGCTGGGAATGTTTCTCCCGCGGGCTCCAGGAATATTAGACGGAAACTATTTTGGACGTAAAAGAGAGTAAACGCATAGAATCCTACCTCTGCGGGCTTCCGCGGCGGCAGCCCCCAATCGTTTGGCTCCCCGGCGGCACAGACACAACGAACGTGCAAAGGGGAGCGCCATCTTGCGCCACGGATGAACAGGGCACGCCCCCAGCTGAGACCGCTGCCCCCGCCCATCTGCCCGCCTGCTCCTCTTGCACGTGGCGTTCGAGAGCGCGCGGCGCAGTGTGATGACGTAAGAGCCGCCATTTTAGTGAGTTCTGTTTCTGTTCCCTCGGGGGTTGGTTAATCGGTTATTTTGCGGAGAGGAATGCTGTTCTTATTTTAACTAAATAGGACGTTTAGGAAGTGTAGCAAGATGGTTATAAGTATAGATTCTAGAATTAAACAATGATTGGATTCGAGCCCACCACCTGTGTTGTTGTTGTTCAGTGGCTCAGTCATTTCCGACTGCGACCCCATGGACTGCAGCACGCCAGGCTTCCCTCCATCACCAATTCCTGGAGCTTGCTCAAACTCATGTTCATCGAGTATGTGATGCCATCCAACCATCTCATCCTCTGTCGTCCCCTTCTCCTCTTGCCTTCAATCTTTCCCAACATCAGGGTCTTTTCCAATGAGTCAGTTCTTCATATCAGGTGGCCAAAGTATTGGAGCTTCAGCATCAGTCCTTCCAATGAATATTCAAGACTGATTTCCTTTAGGATTGGTTGGATCTCCTTGCAGTCCACGGGACTCTCAAGAGTCTTCTCCAACACCACAGTTCAAAACCACTTAATTTTTCTGTGCCATAATAGTCTCATTGAAAAAAAGGTGTCTAGCTGTCAGCCATAGTAAAAGTTAAATGAGAGAATACCCTAGAGTACATCTTGACAAATAACAACCACTGGGTAAGTGGCGGTTGTTAACAATAAATATTAATAAATGTTGGTTTTGTGTTTTCAGAGCTGGTAAGGGAAGGTTTAACTCAATATTTGGTTTTCTCAGCTTACCCCAAAATATCACTATTTTGGTTCAGAATGGATCAGTTAAGTGGGTGATTATTGAGGGCCTACATTTTGAACGTTTTTATTTGCTTGAGTCTCTATATCCCTGCTTTCTAGAATTATAAAGCCTCTTCTCAACACTCTACTGGCCACCCAAATAACATCCCATTGATGCTAACCAGGGTTCTGTGGGGCTCCCAGGCACAGAGGCCTTTTTGTCTCCCATTTCTTGTAAACAGGACTCCAGCTTCCATGACTTGAGTTCCAAAGGGCAGATCAGCCACAAAACCACCTGAGGCAAGATTAAAGCTCATCAAGATTAGGAGACAGGTTGTTAAGACCAGCACACATCCTATTATTGTCAACAACCCCACTCTTGAAACTTTGCAAAGAAAGAAGCATGTGTGACTTACTGCCTTGATTCTTATCACATACACTTGCCTGACTATATAACCTCTTCCTACACACTGGAGGGGTAGGAGGAAAGGGGAGTGGGACAGTTCTTGAGGCATTAACCTACTGCAGTCCCCCTTTGCCTGGCAAAGAAATAAAACCGCTCTTTCCTTCTCCTCCATAACTCCGGCTCCCTATTTTTGTTTGGCATTAGCACATAGACAGCCAAGATTCTGGCATCACCATCTTCCTCCTATTCCCCCGAAAAAGGGATTTCAAGTCTTTCAGCGCCTAATTTACCAAAAATTATTCTCTTATTCCAGAGTTCCAACTACTGGGCCTGTGGCAATGTCCCTAGTTCAGGGACTGTCATCCTTGACCTGAACGGGGACTTTCTTGTTTTAAATGTGGTAATGTGGTCGCCTCTAAATTGGTCTCCCAACTTCCACCTGTCTTCCAGTGTTCACACTACAGTCAGAGTGATTTTTTTTAAGTTTTATTTTTGGCTGTGCTGGGTTTTCATTGCTGTATGGGCTTTTATCTAGTTGCTGTGAGCAGGGGCTACCCTATGGTCACCGTGCCCGGGTTTCTCACTGCGGTGGCTTCTCCTGTGGAGCACAGGGGGTTTCAGTTATTGCGGCTCAAGGGCTCTGGAGCACAGAGTCGGTAGTTGTGGTGCTCAGGCTTAGTTGCTCCGCGACATGTGGATCTTCCCAGATCAGGGATCAAACCTGCGTCTCCTACACTGGCAGGTGGATTCTTTATAACCGAGCCAGCAGGGAAGCCTCAGAATGATATTTTTAAATCACAAATCTGTTCACGCCACGCTACTTTTATCTTTTGGGGTTTTTTTGTTTGTTTTTCTCTACTTAAATGTTTTACTATGCCTGCATCAAATTCCCTTGCACTGTTACAAGGTTTTACATGATATGACTGCTGCTTAACATCTTTTTCCCACAAAGCACAGTTCTTCTTTCAAAAGTCTATGAATCTAGTGGGAAGGTTGATGAGAATATTGGCAGCTGCATTATCATGGACTATGTGCTGTGATTGAAGTGGTTATAGGATGCTCAGGAAGCAAAGGAGAAGCCTCTGATTGAGTAGTACATGAGGGATTGTTGGGAAGAGCCTTCCCAGAAGCCATATCTATGGCTTGCAAAACAAAGGTAGTTAAGCTAATTTTGCTTTCCTACACACTTTCTCTTCCTCTATCCCTTGACTTGGTGAACTGTAACCCACAATTGTGCCCAGGCCAGAAAGCTGGAAGTCCTTGACTTCTTTGTCTCTCTCACTTAACATATCTCAGTTCAGTTCAGTCGCTTAGTCGTCTCTGACTCTTTGCCACCCCATGGACTGCAGCACGCCAGGCTTCCCTGTCCATCAGCAACTCCCGGAGCTTGCTCAAACTCATGGCCATTGAGTTGGTGATGCCATCCAACCATCTCATCCTCTGTCGTCCCCTTCCCCTCCTGCCTTCAATCTTTCCCAGCATCAGGGTCTTTTCCAATGAGTCAGTTCTTCACAGGTGGCCAAAGTATTGGAGTTTCAGCTTCAACATCAGTCTTTCAAATGAATATTCAGGACTGATTTCCTTTAGGATTGACTGGTTGGATCTCCTTGCAGTCCAAGGGACTCGCAAGAGTCTTCTCCAACACCACAGTTCAAAAGCGTCAATTCTTCAGCACTCAGCTTTCTTTGTAGCCTAATTCTCACATCCATACATGACTACTGGAAAAATGATAGCTTTGACTAGATGGATCTTTGTTGGCAAAGTAATGTCTCTGCTTTTTAATATGCTGTCTAGGTTGGTCATAGCTTTTTTTCCAAGGAGCAAACATCTTTTAATTTCATGAGTGCAATCACCATCAGCAGTGATTTTGGAGCCCAAGAAAATAAAGTCTGTCACTGTTTCCATTGTTTCCCCATCTATTTGCCATGAAGTAATGGGACCAGATGCCATGATCTTAGTTTTCTGAATGTTGAGTTTCAAGCCAACTTTTTCACCCTCATCAAGAAGCTCTTTAGTTCTTTGCTTTCCACCATAAAGGTGGTGTCACTGCGTATCTGAGATTATTGATATTTCTCCCAGAAATCTTGATTCCAGCTTCTCACATATCTGATTGTTATTATTATTTCTCCCCTGGTCTGCTGCATTGGCTTTTCACCTGGTCTTCCATTCTCCTCAGTGAGGCTGAGGGAACATTTAAAGAGGCTAGCCCACCCATTCGGTTGTGAACTCATAAGGGGCATTAAGTCCCTTGTACTCTGTGCTCCTGCGTCTCAATATTCCCCTTAGTATAGAGTAAGTGTTCACTGTTTTTGAATAAAGGAATACATAAGGGAGTTTTGTGCCAACGTTCTTGCACGCACTAGCTCATTCCTTCCACCAGGCGTCAGCCTGGCTCAGCCTTTCCATCCCTATTAGGGTGTGAGAAGAGAGGTTTCCATTCTCTTCAAGACTAGAAGCACACGTGTGAAGGTGACTTTTCCTTCAGTAGAGTCATCCTCTCCCAGGTGACTCTAGTGGTAAAGAACTCACCTGCCAATGCAGGAGACAAGAGATGCAGGTTTGATCCCTAGGTCAGGAAGATCCCCTGGAAGAGGCCATTACAACCCACTCCAGTATTCTTAACCGGAGAATCCCATTAAGCTAGGAGCCTGGCAGGCTACCATCTATAGACTCACCAAGAATCGGACAGGACTGAATCAACTTAACACAGCACTCAGTAATGAGAAATTTCCAAGGTTGTATTTCTGTAGGACTTCTTCTGTTCCTCCTGGTCCTAAGAGCTAAAGTGATCATTCCATGTTCCTCACGCTGTCAGACCACACCTGTATTACTTTATTCCCTGCTCAGGGAATAGTTTCTTACCTGTTATCTCTTGGATTATTTCACTTTCACAGACTATCTATCTGATAAACTCACCCTCATTCTGTTGATCTATCTGCCTCATTGCTAATGAACAAGTAATTAATTCTTAAACATTTCCATGCATAATAAATAATTAGGAAGAGAGAGAATTTTACTTGACAAAGAAGGAAAAGACATTTAAGCTAGAGGGAACAGCTTAGGGTAAAGCACTGGCTTATGAAATAGAGTGGATGTTAGACGAACAACAAGAAGCACAGTATTCCCAGAGTCACACGCTAGGGAGATAAGGAGTAGTTAGAAAAGTTGAGGCCGAATGATGAAGAGTCATGTATGCCTTGATAAGAATGTTTTTCAGGCATATAAGAGTTGTTAAAGGGAGCACAGGGTAATGACAAATTACAGGTCCTTTTACAAACAGAGAGCTGACAGCAACATGGAAAGTGAACTGGAGGGGATGAGACTAGAAACAGAGTTAAGCAGAGTCCAAAGACTCTGGGAGTCTTTGGTGTGGGCTCAGCTATCCAAAAAGTAGAACTGATGGAATTGTGGTTATTGTTAGATGGGATTGAGAGTCAGGAGAAGGAAACTTGATTCATAGGTTTCTGACTTAATGAGAGGATACAGCCAGGGAAGGCGGGGGCGAGGCAAACCCACGAGGGAGGGGATATATGTATACATATAGCTGATTCACTTCATTGTACAGCAGAAACTAGCACAACATTATAAAGCAACTATAATAAAAAAAATTTTGAATGGGATACAGAAGGAAAAACATGTTTGGATGGGGAAAGATAATTAATTAATTTCAGTTTTGAACAGGCTGAATTTGTGGTCTGTGGGACACCCAAGTAGGTGAAGACATTCTGTAGGTATCTGGATATAAATTTCAAAGGAGGGGATGACTTAGATGAAGTCATCCAAGGAGAGGATGTAAACTAGAGTAAGTAGGGAATAAGCTGAAGGTGTGATCCTAGGGAATACCAGTATATGAGATATAAAAGTGCTTAGAACAGGACCTGACCCATAGCAAACATTGGTCTGCCTGGCTTGGGTTACATCTGACTCCACAGGAAAGAAAGTTGAGAAGGAGGCAAGGACAGGGTCAGTTCAGTTCAGTCACTCAGTCGTTTCCGACTCTGTGACCTCATGAACTGCAACACGCCAGGATTCCCTGTCCATCCCAACTCCCCAAGCTTGCTCAAACTCATGTCCTTCTAGTCGATGATGCCATCCAACCATCTCATCCTCTGTCGTCCCCTTCTCCTCCCGCCTTCAATCTTTCCCAGCATCAGGGTCTTTTCCAGTGAGTCAGTTCTTTGCATCAGGTGGCCAAACTATTGGAGTTTCAGCTTCAGCATCAATCCTTCCAAGGACAGGGTAGACTAGACTATTTACTCTATTTCTTGGATTACCCCGTTTCTAACACGCAGGGGCCCTGGCCTGATACAAGTGCTAATTGGAGCCCTTAAATATGAGTGGGAGAGGGATGATGCCCTCAGAGCTTGGTGATTGTTCTGGACTTTGCCAGGAGTCAGCAGTCAGCAAAGCATTACCAGAGAAAGAGAGAGAAGGGGGGCCCTCAGGAGCTAGCCAAAGGGGCTGCTAGGCTAGCTTGTGCTGTGCTGGGGCCTTTGTCCTACTGAAACTGTCCACACAATGGAGCTGGGTTAAATGCTGACCTGGCATTCTAAGTACAGGGCTGGAATGGAGATTCCACGTGGTGGAAGCAGAGACGGATGGTCACCCAGCCCCTCAGTACCGTATCACTATTCACCCACACTGTAATTGCTAGAGAGGATGGTCCATACTTGATAAGCATGAAATTGTGTTTATATCTGATTAATGCATGAGTCAGTTCATTTATATTTCAAGGCAGTCAACTTAACATGGATGTATTGCTCAGGTGTATATCATCTTATCCTCATACAATCCTGTATGATCAACAAAGTGGATTTTTTGTGTTTCTTTTTTTAAAATTTCTTTCTAATTGAAGGATAAATGCTTTACAATATCGTGCTGGTTTCTGCCGTACATTAACATGCATCAGCCATAGGTATACATACATACCCTCCTCCTTGAATCTCCCTCCCACCTCCCACCTCCCACCACCCCTCTCTGTTGTCATAGAACACTGACTTGAGCTCCCTGAGTCACACATCAAATTCCCACCATCTATCCATACTACATATGGTAGTGTGTATATTCCCATGCTACTCCCTCCAGGAGACAGTGGACAGGGAGGCCAGGCATGCTGCAGTCCACGGGGTCACAAGAGTCAGATACGACTGAGTGACTGAACAACAACTCTCTCCATTTGTCAGCAAAGTAGATTTTTTATGGAACTCAAACTTGGGTTATTCTTTGGGTCCAGGGGATACAGGGTGGCTAGGGAGTAGCTTCAGAAAGGTAGAGAGTCGGTCCTAGGCAACCTCAGAGGAAACTGTAGTCATCATACGGGACCACTGTACAGAAATGCAGCAAGGCAAATTGCTCTGCCTGAAGATTCCCTACACTTTACAGACTCACTTGCTCCTTGGTGGTATGGATTATGCTTCCACGGCACCTCTATGGGACAGAAATGGGATCTTCTGACATGGGGAGTAAACAGGCTCACTAGCCCCAGGAACAGAAATAAGTTGAAAGGCTGATGGTTAGTAACCAAAAATAACTGAATCAACTGTAGAGATAGAGGAGACTCTAGAATGGATTACTATTACAAGCCATGAAGACTTGAAATAACTTTGTAACTACCCCAGGTTTGTTATTTTACAAGTTCCTTTTCTCCATTTCCATAGTTCCTAGTGGAAAAAACTTCAAAAATGTTTGCAAGAGGCTTCCCTGGTGGCTCAGTGGTAAAGAATCCGCCTGCCAACGCAGGAGACACAGTCTTCTCTGGTCCAGGAAGATCCCACATGCCACACCCTTGCATAGTGTGTGTCAAGCACGGGGTTTGCAGAGATGAGCAAATTGACAAGTCCCTGCCCTCCTTGAGTTTATATCTAGTGGAGATAACTTCCCTACCTAGAAAGTGGTAAAGCCAGGGTTTTTGTTGCTCCTGCTGTTATATATGGATTTCAAGTACACAGAATAGTCATTTGTCCATGACATCCCGTTCTCATTGGCCTACATGTGACTCCCAATTCCTGTACTTCATACGGGAACAGCTTGTGGCCTCTGTGACTAGCCACCATGTGGAGATGGTGAAAGCTAACAGTGTGTTCCCTTCTGCCTTCTCCACCACACAGCCCCCACCACTAGACTGCCAACTTCCTCACTAAGCCTGGCCACAACTGAATTTCTTTCTCCAAGCTTTTCTTCCCCATCTTGTCCTTTTCTCTCTCCTTGACCACCCTGCTGCCCCAGATACCCACATCCCCAGACCCTTCTCTAAGGGTCAAGATTTAAGACTTTAATGTCCTGATCATAGCCAGTTTAGGGGGTATTAGACGCTCCTGTTGCTTCATAGGCAAGACTCAATTTCCTTCCTTCAGTACTTCCTGCTAGGACCTTATGAATTAGGAAAGATGAAGTACAAGCCGATTCTGAGATTTAATTACTAACCTCTCTTCTCCTCTCCCTGGTGGCTCAGATGGTAAAGAATTAGCCTGTAATGTGGGAGACCTGGGTTTGGTCCTTGGGTAGGGAAGATCCCCTGGAGAAAGGAATGGCAACCCATTCCAGTATTCTGGCCTGGAAAATTCCATGGACAGAGGAGCTTGGCCGGGTACAGTCCATGGGGTTGCAAAGAGTCGGACATGACTGAGTGATCAACACTTTCACACTTTCATTTCCTCTCCCAGCTCCCCAACACCTCTCCCAACCTATCCATGGAAAATAGGTTTTTCCCTGTGGTTTAAAAGGCCAGGCTGGGACTTTCCTGGTGGTCCAGGGGTTAGAACTCCGTGCTGCCACTGGTCGGGGAAGTAAAACCCCGCAAGCCATGTGATATAGCAAATAAATAAATAATAAAAGTAAAAGGCCAGGCTGAGGGCTTGGAAAGAGAGGTGCTGGCATGCGTCAGGGGTAGGGAGCCCGGGCTCAGAGAAAGCCAGACGCAGCAGAACTATTCTGTCCCAGGGCTGCAGGGTCCACAGATTCCAGCCCAAACCAGCCAATGGGAGAAGGCCCCCTAATCCCAGAGAACTAAAGAATTCTCTTCAGTTATCCAGCTTCCCTGCCAGACTCCACTCCTGACCCCCACCCCCACCCTTACCCCTGGCCAGTTCAGAGGCGCCTAGAGGCCCCCAGGAGCATAGCCTCATGCTCTGTGAAGTGAACTCAGCTTCACTAACCTTCCCAGCAGAGTTGAGGAAAGCTCTAATACAGATGTCAGTCAGGACTATGAACCCCAACTTTGACGTGAAGAGAAAGGCAGACTCCTCAGGCCCCCTGTTCTCGGTCCTTTCTTCTTGGAGCCTCACACTAGCCCTGACCCCATTCCCACCCTCACACCCGTGGCTCTGCTCATCTCCCAGTTGAGGAGGAGGGGGAAATGCTGCAGCTTTATCTGAGGCACGAGAGCAGGCCTGCCCGCTGCAGCTGTGAAGGGGTTAAGAGGCTGGGCCAGTCACCTCAGCCTGCCCCTCCCAGGGATTAAAAGTCCTCTATAAAGGGGACTGTCCACCCAGATCAGGCCAGGGGGGTGTCAGGGACCCAGGCGTTGTGCCCATCCCCCCTGCCATGTGGGAACTGCGGTCAGCCTCCTTCTGGAGGGCCATATGTGCTGAGTTCTTTGCCAGCCTCTTCTATGTCTTCTTTGGACTGGGGGCCTCGCTGCGCTGGGCCCCTGGACCTCTGCATGTCTTGCAGGTGGCTCTGGCCTTTGGCCTGGCCCTGGCTACACTGGTGCAGGCTGTGGGCCACATCAGTGGAGCCCATGTCAACCCTGCAGTCACTTTCGCCTTCCTTGTGGGCTCCCAGATGTCCCTGCTTCGTGCCATCTGCTACATGGTCGCCCAACTCCTGGGAGCCGTGGCTGGGGCCGCCGTGCTCTACAGTGTTACCCCACCTGCCGTCCGAGGAAACCTAGCACTTAACACGGTAATGGTTGGCTGAGTGGGGCTGGGGGACTTGGTGCCTTGACTTCCTCCTGTGCAGGTAAATCAATTCCTCGGGGGTCTGGGACATTGTGTGTGTGTGGTGTGTGGATGTTTAGGATGGGAAGGATCAACACGTACTGTGGAGGGGTATGGAAGTCATCAAGCCCTGGACCTGAGTTTGGGTCCCAGCTTTTCTTCTGGCACCTAGCAGGTTCTTGAGGAAACTTATTTTACTCTATGGGGTCTCAGTTTCCTCATCCACGTAAATGGGTACATTTATTTCTACTATGCAGGAATATTAGTAGGAGCAATTAAGGAGCAAATACAATTACTGTGAAGGAGGTGCTAATATCGTTCCTCTCCAGGGAACGGATGCCATAATGGGGTTCCTACCTGGGAAGCTGTGAGGAGGTAAGGCTGTGGCAGCCCTGAGACACTGCCTCTCTTCTTCTTCCTTTGCCCAGTTGCACCCTGGGGTGAGTGTGGGCCAGGCCACCATAGTGGAGATCTTCCTGACGCTCCAGTTCGTGCTCTGCATCTTTGCCACATACGACGAGAGGCGGAATGGCCGCCTGGGCTCCGTGGCCCTGGCCGTTGGCTTCTCCCTCACCCTGGGGCACCTCTTTGGGGTAAGCAGGAGAAGGGAGCAACTTCTAGTTTTAAAATTCCAGGGCCCCCAAACCTTTGCCAACTTCTAAGCATTCTTCCTGCTCACTTCACTGTCAAACATGAACATGATCCACCTCCCTCTGTATCAGACAGCACAGAGCAACGAACCCTGCTGCGTTCCCCTCTCTCGTGACAGCTGTAGCTAGTCCTTCTTGACCCCACTGTAGAAAGGCATGCCTTCTGGGAAGACATGTCCTCCGATGAGCATTAGTGACCCCACTGTGGGACTTCCATGCACATTGTCATCCCTACTTGCTGCTGGCTACAAAGTGCCAACCCTTGGAGGGCAGGTGGGTGGTGGGATAGAAGCTGGGCTGGAGTAGGGGGGAAAAGTGTGTCAGTTACAACTGTGTCTTTTTCAGATGTATTATACTGGTGCAGGCATGAACCCTGCCCGCTCCTTTGCTCCTGCCATTCTTACCAGAAACTTCACCAACCACTGGGTGAGTGAGAGGAGGAGGGCCAGATCCTGAAGCCCTCCTGGACGGGTGTGGACTGCAGGTTCTAGGTTTGGTTCCTGCTTCCTATCTGGATGTGCTGACTGTTCTACCAGCCCTCAGCTAAGGGGGCTGTCACAGAGCTTGCCTGCCTGTGTGAGCAGGATTCATTATTTTGCTAGAAAGATGGACTCTTGCTCATATTGTTCCTTCACTAGTTAGTCAGGGCTTTTTTTTTTTTTTTTTACTAAATATTTGCTGGATTCCAAAACTAGGAGCTATGAGGACAGACTACTAAACAGGAAGACAAAAGCTTCTACTCTCAAGAGGCTGGGATGTGTACAAGCACGAATGGCCTCAGCCTCGTCCCTGTTCTGCACGTCACTAGCCTCATGTGTGACCATGACAAATAACTCAATCCTTCTGCACCTTGGTTTCCTTAAGTACAAAACGGGATATTATGAGAAATAAATGTGAAAATCATATGTATGGAATATTTAGCACAGAATCTGATACAGAGTAAGTCCTCAATAAAAATTGGCTATTCTTGTATTGTCTGGCCCTATGCCAGTCAAGCATATGTAAATAATTCAAAAAATTTTTCAAAGCTGGTACACTCATTTTCAAGGTAGCATTATTCACAATAGCCAAAAGGTGGAAGCAATCCAAGTGCCCCACACAGATGAAAAGATAAACGAAATGTAGTATATACATACAATGAAATAGTATTCAGTCTTAAAAAAGAAGGAAATTCTATACATGGTAAATAAAACATGGAGGAACCTTCAGGACATTATGCTCAAATAAGCCAATCAGAAAAAGACTCATATAATTCTACCTATATGAGGTATTTAGAATGGTCACATTCATTGAAACAAGCAAAATGGTAGGTAACAGGGGCTAGGGAGTGGGGGATATGGGAAGTTGTTTAATAGGTGTTGAGTTTCAGTTTTGTAAGATAAAAAAGTTTCTGGAGATGGGTTATACAACAACATGAATATATGAACACTACTGAACTGTACAATTAGAAATGGTTAAGATGGTAAATTTTATGTTATGTGTAATTTACTACAGTTAAAAAGAAATTTTAAAAGCAATATGGAGGGACTTCCCTGGCGGCCCAGTGGCTAAGACTCTGAGCTCCCAATGCAGGGGTCCAGGTTTGGTCCCATGTCAGGGAACTAGATCCTCCACGCTGCAACAAAGACCTTGGGCAGCCAAATAAATACATATTAAAAGACAAAACAAAAAGCAATATGGAAACTAGTACAAATTGATAGCAAAAAAATAGAATATACATGTGCTAAGAAGGTATGGGATAAAGGAATAACTTAATAAGTCAGAAAAGAAATGAATTCTGAAGTGCAGGCTATGGAGCAATCTAGGAGTTTTAAAACGAACACTGACTTCTGCTTAAATAGCACCCAATTGTATGTGCTAAGTGCAAGATGTCTGTTTTACAACAACGGGATTGGAAAAAGAGCAACCTTACTCTTCATCTGCTGCCCAAACCTGATTGTTTTTTTCCTCTTCCTACAGGTGTACTGGGTGGGCCCGGTCATTGGAGCAGGCCTGGGCAGTCTCCTTTATGACTTTCTCCTCTTCCCTCGGCTCAAGAGTGTTTCTGAGAGACTGTCTATTCTCAAGGGTTCCAGGCCCAGTGAGTCCAATGGACAACCAGAGGTCACAGGGGAACCTGTTGAACTGAAGACCCAGGCCCTGTAAAAGCTCCAGCCGGATAGAGGGAGTAGGAAGCTTCTGGGTTTACATGGAGGGGCTGAGCCAGCCCCCGGATGAAGAAAGAGACTGTGGGGAGGGGCATGTACTTCTTTATTTTTAAATTTATGTGTGTTTTTTTTTTTTGCCTTTTGCCGTGTGAAATCTTTCAAGTTGCATTCATGAGCTGTTTGGTGCAAACTTCCCTTCCTCCCCATCCCCCTTCTCTTCGCCGCTGTGTGTGGCTGTGTGTGCATGATTGTGCGTATGACTGTGAGTGAATGTGACTGTGTCTTGAGTTTGGGGGCTTGGCATGAGAGGTATGGAACGGAAAAGAGCTGTCACCCTATACCTTCCTCTCCCTACCCAGTGCGGTAAGTACAGGGAATGAAGACCTTAAGTTTCTGGCCTTTACCCTGCTGCCAGTCAAGTGTATACTCTGGGTTTCTGAGGGAGCAGGGAAGCATTTTGTTACTCCTCAGAGGAGGCAGATGGAGGGAAGTGGAGGTGACAAGGCATTCCAAGAGTTGGGAGAAGCAGCTGGGCGTGGTGTAGATATCAGCCCCAGATTAGAAGGCAACTATACCAAGAAGTTCTGAAGAAGTTAACAGGAGAGTGTAGCCCACTTATCTCAGGGATGCTTGCCCCACGGACTTGGGTGGCAAAATAGCTCTGAGAAAAATAAATACTGGGGTTGGGACCCTTCTGTAATTCCACATCAACCTCTCTACATCCACTGGCTGGGTCTGAGATTATTCTAGCATGATGGATCTCTTTGGAGGCCCTGGGTGACTGAGCTCCCAACCCAAGCAATGGATGAGCCTAGAGCCTAGAAAAATGAAGCAGCTTAACTGTTCTGCCTGACAAACCCCAGTGTGACCTCCAAACAGAAGGTACTTAAGTCCAGAAGTGCTCCCTAAGGCCAAAACAGGAAATCTGATGCCTAGAGCAAATGCAGTGGTAGGGGTGGGGGGCATAGAAGAAAGAGGATTTGACACTCAGAATTGTAATTTAGAGCAGCCCAAAATAATCTTCAAATGGCATCTTTCTGCCTTTATCACTAGTTCTATAGTCTTTATTTTCCATTTTTTTGTGTCTTTTCACTTTCCGCTCATCTGTCTTTTCATCTTCAGCCAATTTCTTCTGACGCCTGATGTCCCAGAAATTGATTCCTTATATTCAAATTTTAATAATTAACGAGATATTATTTGTTTGATCCCTATCTTCCTTCGTTGTTGGGAAAATACACTCATCTCAACAGAAGCCAGAGGAGCCCCTGACTTGACGATGAATACTTACGTTGACCTTTTCCTTTTAGAAGCCAACTGCACACTTCGCAAGCTTTAAACCTATACCTATAGTAAGATAGGCACCCTGGCCCCAATGAGACCACTATTGCGCATAGCCGTACGCTCCATTTCCTCACAAATAAAGCCTAACTTTTCTAACTAACCTTGGTAAGACTTTGGAATAATCCACTTGACTAGGAGAAGGGGAAGAATATTTGTAAATTCACCTCTATTCGCACTTAGATCCAAATGATCATAAGTCAGCAGGAAATCCATTGCACTGTGAGCTCGGGCTCAATATAAGGGATCGACTCAGATAAAACAATACTTGTACTCGCTTCTTTTTTTTTAACTTCATCACCAACTCCCCCGGCCGCTAAGGGTCACATGGACCAGCCTGGCTCGCCCCGCCCTCGCTCCCGACGTAGGCAGGGTCTGGTCCGACGTAGGCAGGGTCTGGTCCGACCCACACTGGTGGCGGGAAAAGCAGCGGAACTGTGCTTAACAGCTGCTGGCTCCGCGGGGATCTTGAGGAGCGGCGGGGGAGCGGGTGAGTGAGTGTGTGGGCAAGAAGGCTCTAAGTGGACTGCGTCCCTTCGTAGCCACGGGGGCTCTCCTGGGAAGCGCGGAGTCCCCTTTCCCGCCGCCTGGTTTAAAGGCAGGGGGCGGGGCGCGCGCCTTAGGTGCGCACGCGCAATTCCCAGTCGGGTCTCCTCTGTGGGTGTCCGGGCGTTTCCAACTCGCCTGGGACTCCCCCTTGTTCTCCCGAGGTCACTCCGCACGGCCTGGTCCGCCCGCGGGGGTGCGGCTGTGATGGAAAGGGGCTTGGAACCTTTACTATAAGACAGAAGCTTCCCAGGAATTTCCGCTTCTGAACTTCCCATCCAACTCAGACCCGAAAAAAACAGGTATGCAACTTGGTGGTCAGCAGGAGCCGGGATCCAGTGGTCACTTGACTTAAATCTTGAGTTTTTATAAAATGTATTTCTCATTCCCTTCTGACCTTTCCCTTGGTAGACTTATGGAGGTTACAGTCTCTGCTTGGGTTTGTTAGCTGGACCATCAGCCGTTAATTAAGCTCCTTCGCTTGAGTATCTCAATTCTTGGCCCTTCGTGCTGCCACTCATAATTACCTTTATAAAAAGTCAATCTGGTCATTTCAGATTACTTTTAAAACTCCTCTTTGGCTGCCCACTGTCAAGTTTAATTCCTTAGGTGGTGGGTGTCCAGGCCTTTGGCAGTCTGACTCTGACTCAACTTGTTTTCTAAAGGTTCTTATCATTTTTTTTTCCATCTCATGCAGTTGAATCCCAGCCCTGTGGAAAGCGTGTCTGTATTGTGTCTTTCATGCTTTGATACTTGTGCTCCAGCTGTTCCCTGAACTTGTTCTTACCACTTCTCTGCCAAGTGAGCTTCTCTTTCAGAAGCGAACTCAACTGTCCCTTTGAAAACCTCTCTTTCCAGCCCTCCTAGGCCAAAGTAGTCACTTTTTCCTTTGTGTTCCTGAAGTATTTTACCTCCTTCTGTATAGGACGGGCTTCCCTGGTTACTCAGTGGTAAAGAATCCATCTGCCAGTGCAGGAGACACGGGTCCTATCCCTAGGTCCGGAAGATTGCCTGGAGAAGGAAATGGCAACCCACTCCAGTATTTTTGCCTGGGAAATCCAATGGACGAAGGAGCCTAGCAGGCTACAGTCTATAGGGTCCAAAAAGAATCAAACACAACTTCGCGACTAAACATTTTCTATGGCACTTATACAATTGAGTAAAGGGTTACTCACCTCCAACTGTGCACTGTGTTCAGTACCAGATGGACAGAGATGAATAGAACAGAGTTCCTGCCTTTAAGGAACTAGAAGGAACAGATGTGAGCCCTCTGCAGTTACAGGGTGCCAGAGAATTCCACCCTGGCTTCCTTACTCTGCTCACTTGGAATTGTCTTGAGTAAACTTCTCTACTTTCACAGCTTGACAGGCCACCTAACAACCTGATGCCTCCAAATCTCCAGCCCCACCCTCTACTCCCTCAACTTCAAAACTTGTTTTAGAAAGCATGTATTGACACTTATGTTGTGCTGGTCACAAAGATTTCTAGTCTCAAAGAGTTTATATTTTAGTGCAGGTAACAGGAGCTTGAATTAGAGTCACCCAAAGAGTGTTTTCAGAACACTCTTGTCCAAGCCCCACTCCCTGTAGATTCTGACTCACTAGACTCTGAAATTCAAAGGTGAATATGAAACAATTCCTGCCTTCAGGGAATCTAAGGCTAATTCAGGGAGATAGATGTTTTAAACAATCTATTTAAGTATTATGTACAACATGAACTACAAATGCCATGATGAAAGTCTGTTTATGGCACAAAGTAAACACAAAAGAGAGATACTTTTGTATGGAGAAACCAGGAGGAAGTGCCAGTTGGGCAGAGTTCTAAAAGGTGAGTGGATAGACTCTAGGTAGATGACAGAAGGGTGTTCCTGACAGAGGAGTGTCCTAGGAGAGAAGGTTAACTAACAGACAGATCATGAAGGACTTTGTATTGTACGCATTAGCGAATGCTGAAGGCAAACAATTCAAATAGTACTGAAGAGAAAGATAACTATTTATCCTGACCTAGGTCCCCCAGTTCTCCCCAGAGACAACTACTATAAATTTCTTATGTAGTCATTGAAAGGTTTTAAGCAGTGTGGTTAAATGGCCAGACCTGGTAACCGCATTATAGATAGATTTAAGAGAATGAGACTGGACACAGGGAAAGAGGCTAGGTAGCAGTTGAGTAATCTAAGCAAGAGATACTCAGGACCTGAAGCGAGGCAGTGGCAATGGGGATAGACAAGGGCCAGACAGAAGAGCATAAGGAAGTAAAATTAGCTTGAGTGAGTGACTCAAGGTATTTAGAATGACTTCTAGGTTTCTTGTGTGAATAACTGAGTAGATTGTGTCAGTTCCTGAGAAATCCAACAGAGAAGTAAAGACAACCAAGGGAAAAGATGTTCCATGTTGGACATATTAAGTGTGAGGATTTGAGAAGATGGAGATGGCTATTCATTTGTGGGACTGGCACCAGCAAGTTCAAAGTGGCAGGAGATAACGGATTTGCTGGCTAATGGCTCAGAAATGGTAGTTGAAGATGTGGGAGTGGATGAGTTTGCCCAAGGAGCTGTGTAGAGTGAGACAGGAAGAGGACTAAAGGTGTAGGCTTAGGAGTCCCCAGTGGCCTAGTAGTTAGGATTCCAGGCTTTCACTACCATGTCCAGGGTTCAAGCCCCGACTGAGATCCCACAAGCCTTGCAGCCATACATACATAAAAAGGTGCAGGCCTAAGGACCATCATCACTTGAGGAGAGGGGGAACAGCCAGTATGGGTTTGAGGAAAGTTTTGGTTTTTTGATTTTCACTTTATCGGATTTTCCCTCCTCCTAAGATGAAAGAGCTTTGAGCAACTTACACGAGAATGGAGCCAGTATAAAGAGAATGTTGGAAACAAATGAGGAAGAACCAACTGAGGGATAAGAAGTGATTGATCAAGGATTTCCCTGGCGGTCCAGTGGTTAAGACTCTGAGCTTCCAGTGCAGGGGGTGCAGGTTCAATCCCTGGTCGAGGAACTAAGAGCCCACATGGCATGGCCAAACAGTTAAAAAAGGAAGAAGTGAGAAGTGATTGAGCTGTTACAAATGGAGAGCTTAGATTCGAAGCAAAAAAGTCACTGAGGGCATTTGAAATATGTTTGTTTTTCAGCTTGGTTGGAGAGAATTGAGAGAGTTCATTTCTGATTTCTGTTGTTCTGAGAGGAAAGGACCAGAGACACCAGCTGAGAGGTGTGGGAAGCAGTGGAGTAAAAGGATTTAAGGGTAATGGGTGAAAGTTAGAAACAGCTGTTCTCCAGAAGGAGAAGAGGGAGAGGACCAGGAATACTAAGGATGCTGGGTCAGGCTGAAGGCCTGTTCAGGTTGAAGCCCACATTTGTTGTGTATCATTGTGTGGGGTGGTTTGGTTTCCTCCAGCAAATCGTAGTCTAGATTTGAATCTAAGAGCCTGGAAAGTAAATGGTTGCATTGATCTGAGGCTGGGATCTTTTGTAGAGTGAATGCAATAAAAGGAAAAAAGATTGAGACTTTACAAGAGTTATGTGTAGTGATACAATAGTAGGATATATGCTCCTGCGTGTTCTACCCCAGTCTGATCATTTTATTTTTCAGCTTAGAAATCTTCAATTAGTCCCAGGCTTCTATTCTAAATCCTTAAATTGATTGTCAATAAGTTTTCCCATAAAGCCAGTTCCAACCCTCTTTTTCGTTGCTCTCCTGTTAAGCTCCTTTATTCATAGTGGTTCCCTCTCTGCTTTTGCTCTGGAAGATTCTCTGCTTAAATTCCCCTCCTCCCAGCTGCCTAAATTCTAAGGCAGCCTTCAAAGGCCCAGTTCTAATCACCCTTCTCTGACAAAACCTCCTTGACAAAACCTCGGTCTACTTCAGCCTGAAAAGAGCCCTAGTTTTTCAGAATTTTTTTTCAATATCACTTATTTAGAGCTTGTACTAACTTGCCTTTTATAGTGTTTTCTCTATATTAGATGAGTTTTATTTGTGCAACTAAATTCCTTAAATATCTTCAACACCTCAGCCACTGCACCTGCACAGCCGTGACTTTTGCCTAAGGCTCTTTGTAAGCACTTAATGACTAACTATAGAGTCCAGTAGATGGAGAGGAAATTAATATTTTGAGAAGTCTTTGTACTCAGCACTCAGTAAATATCAGTTTGATATCAGTGCTTCTCAGACTTTTTTGGTCAAGGACCAGGATTTTTCCTCTCCCAAGCTATTGCAGATCAATGCTTTCTCCCCCTCCCACTACCAACTTTATCGTGATATAATTGATATATAAAGAACTGTTTTAAAATAGTGGGACTAGGAACTTATATGGCAGTCCAGTGGTTAAGACTATGTGCTTCCAATGCAGGGGACATGGGTTCAATCCCTGGTCAGGTAACTAAAATGCCACATGCTGCGTGGCGCTGTACCCCACCCCCTACACATACAAATGTAACTTTAAAATTAATTAATGAATTTAAAAAGTAAAATAGTAAAACTTGAATAGTGTTATTAGAAAAATTAAATTACTAGAGAAGTAACATAAAAAAAGATGTACAGAATAGAGACATTTTTACTATTAGCCCATGGGATCACAAAGAGTCAGACACGGTTGAATGACTAGCACTTTCACGTTTTTCACTATTAGATTCAACATACATCAGCTCTGTCAGATTGCTATAAGACGTCCTAAATGCTTATGCTTTGTTTTCGTACTAATCTTGATGCAGACAGCTAACAGTTTGGACCGCCAATGGTCCACTGCTGCACAGATGACTTGAGTTCCATGACCTCATTTGAACCACCCCCTACTTGTTTTTCTTAGTGTACCAATAAGAAAACTGAGGTTTAGGTTAAGTCACATGCTGAAGATCACCACTTTAGTCCTGGACAGAACTGGAATTCAAATGCCAAGTGTCATTTTGTTCATACTGCTGCTGCTGCTAAGTCGCTTCAGTCGTGTCCGACTCTGTGCAACCCGACAGGTGGCAGCCCACCAGGCTCCGCCGTTCATACTAGTGCTACTCAAAGCTGCTTCTTGGAGCAGAGTGGGTTTGGGGCCAAAGTTTTTGTTTGGTTTTGTTTTCAAGAAGTGTGTTAATTTTCTATTTTGAATTACAAGCATTTTTAATCTTTTATCCTTTGTTTTCCTTTGGGTCTTGCATTTTGAGGCCTGCAAGTATTAATTTCAGATGATTATTGCCTCATCTCAACTGCTTAGTACTCAGCTGAGTGGGAAACTTAACTAACATTCCTTTTAAATGTCCAGGTCTGCTTTGTCTAAGGTGTTTGATAAAGTTCTCATCTGTCTATGATGAAATGTGAAAATACAGCATAATGAGTTTTTTTAATAAAATCAAATATATTAAAAAAAATAAATAAAATCAAATATATTAAATTCAAAGGACTATTTTATCCTGGGATTTTTGTCCTTGTTAGGTGTTCATGGAGGGGTTTTTTTTGGTGTTTAAATACTGAAAACAGAATGTGTAGTAATTGTGTGAGTGTTTTTATAATAGCTGTTTGGAGACACAATTCACATACCATAAAATTCACCCTTTTAAAATGTACAATTCACAGAGATGTGCAACAGTTACTGCTGTCTAAGTTTAGAACATTTTCATCACTCAAAAAAGAAGCCATGAACATGACTCCTAGCAATCGGCCCCATTCCCCCCTCTCCCCCAGTCCCTGGCAACCAGGGACTTTATAATACTTATAATATTATATTATAATAATAATATATATTATAATAATATTATAATACTCTATAATACTTTATATGTGTATGGATTTACCTATTCTGAGTATTTCACATAGATGGAATCGTACAATATGTGACCTTTTGCATCTGACTTCTTCACAGAACATAATGTTTTCAAATTTCATCCACATTGTGGTATGTATCAGTACTTCATTCCTTTTTATTGTCAAATAGTATTCCATTGTATAGATATACCACTTTTCGTTTATTCATTCATCAGTTGATGGACACTGGGGTTTTTAACATTTTGGCTGTTACAAATAATGCTGCTTGAACAGTTGTGTGCATTTTTTGGGTGGACATACATTTCATTTCTCTCAAATGTATACCTATGAATCGGAGAATGCAAAGGCAACCCACTCCAGTACTCTTGCCTGGAAAATCCCATGGACAGAGGAGCCTGGTAGGCTGCAGCCCATGGGGTCGCTAGGACTCGACTGAGTAACTTCACTTTCACTTTTCACTTTCCACTTTCATGCATTGGAGAAGGAAATGGCAACCCATTCCAGTGTTCTTGCCTGGAGAATCCCAGGGACGGGAGAGCTGGGTGGGCTGCTGTCTATGGGGTCGCACAGAGTCGGACAGGACTGAAGCAACTTAGCAGCAGCAGCAGCAGCATACCTACAAATGGAATTCCTGGGTCCTATGTTAACTCTGTGTTTAACATTTTGAGGAATTGCTAAACCAATTTCCACAGCAACTGCACTGTTTTATAGTCCTCTACCAGCAAAAATGAGGTTTGTGTGCCTGTATTTTTTTTTTTTAATGTCCTTAAGTTACAAAATTTAAAGACTGAAACCTTGGGTTCAGATCAGATCAGATCAGTCGCTCAGTCGTGTCCAACTCTTTGCGACCCCATGAATCACAGCACGCCAGGCCTCCCTATCCATCACCATCTCCTGGAGTTCACTCAAACTCACGTCCACTGAGTCAGTGATGCCATCCAGCCATCTCATCCACTGTTGTCCCCTTCTCCTCCTGCCCCCAAGTCCTCCCAGCATCAGAGTCTTTTCCAATGAGTCAACTGTTCGCATGAGGTGGCCAAAGTACTGGAGTTTCAGCTTTAGCATCATTCCTTCCAATGAACACCCACGGCTGATCTCCTTCAGAATGGACTGGTTGGATCTCCTTGCAGTCCAAGGGACTCTCAAGAGTCTTCTCCAACACCACAGTTCAGAAGCATCAGTTCTTTGGCGCTCAGCTTTCTTCACAGTCCAACTCTCGCGTCCATACATGACCACTGGAAAAACCATAGCCTTGACTAGACGGACCTTTGTTGGCAAAGTAATGTCTCTGCTTTTGAATATGCTATCTAGGTTGGTCATAACTTTTCTTCCAAGGAGTAAGCGTCTTTTAATTTCATGGCTGCAGTCACCATCTGCAGTGATCTTGGAGCCCAAAAAAATAAAGTCTGACACTGTTTCCACTGTTTCCCCATCTATTTCCCATGAAGTGATGGGACCAGATGCCATGATCTTCGTTTTCTGAATGTTGAGCTTTAAGCCAACCTTTTCACTCTCCACTTTCACTTTCATCAAGAGGCTTTTGAGTTCCTCTTCACTTTCTGCCATTAGGGTGGTGTCATCTGCATATCTGAGGTTATTGATATTTCTCTCGGCAGTCTTGATTCCAGCTTGTGTTTCTTCCAGTCCAGCATTTCTCATGATGTACTCTGCATATAAGTTAAATAAGCAGGGTGACAGTATACAGCCTTGACATACTCCTTTTCCTATTTGGAACCAGTCTGTTGTTCCATGTCCAGTTCTAACTGTTGCTTCCTGACCTGCATACAGATTTCTCAAGAGGCAGGTCAGGTGGTCTGGTATTCCCATCTCTTTCAGAATTTTCCACAGTTTATTGTGATCCACACAGTCAAAGGCTTTGGCATAGTCAATAAAGCAGAAATAGATGTTTTTCTGGAACTCTCTTGCTTTTTTCGATGATCCAGCGGATGTTGGCAATTTGATCTCTGGTTCCTCTGCCTTTTCTAAAACCAGCTTGAACATCTGGAAGTTCACAGTTCACGTGTTGCTGAAGCCTGGCTTGGAGAATTTTGAGCATTACTTTACTAGCATGTGAGATGAGTGCAATTGTGCGGTAGTTTGAGCATTCTTTGTCATTGCCTTTCTTTGGGATTGGGATGAAAACTGACCTTTTCCAGTCCTGTGGCCACTGCTGAGTTTTCCAAATTTGCTGGCATATTGAGTGCAGTACTTTCACAGCATCATCTTTCAGAATTTGAAAGAGCTCAACTGGAATTCCATCACCTCCACTAGCTTTGTTCGTAGTGATGCTTTCTAAGGCCCACTTGACTTCACATTCCAGGATGTCTGGCTCTAGGTGAGTGATCACACCATTGTGATTATCTTGGTCGTGAAGATCTTTTTTGTACAGTTCTTCTGTGTATTCATGCCACTTCTTCTTAATATCTTCTGCTTCTGTTAGATCCCTACCATTTCTGTCCTTTATCGAGCCCATCTTTGCATGAAATGTTACACCCTTGGTATCTCTGATTTTCTTGAAGAGATCTCTAGTCTTTCCCATTCTGTTGTTTTTGTGTCTTTCTTTGCATTGATCCATTAGTCTCCCTGAATTTAAAAAAAAAAAAAAAACAAAAAACTTAAAGACTCATCCATGAAATCCAAAAGTTTGGGAACTACTGCCTTATACCAGTCTGTATTTTAAAACAAAGCAAACGAAAACCACCAAAAAACCCTATCCAGAAGGTCATCAATAAAAAGAAATGATGAGAACTAACTGCTGACTGTTGAATAAAGTTATAGAACTGCCTTTGCATGTTGATTTTTCTCCAGCATAAAAGGCTTGTGTATCTTAAAGCAGTTTGCAATTACAGGGTCATTTGGCAGACATTTCCTAAATACTGTGCCTGGGCCCGTTTTCCTCAGCCCCTGGAGTTTCTGAATATTTGGATTGGGCCTAAGCAGACGTTCTAAGATGGTTTGGATTTTTTGTGTTTGTGCCTCATGTGGTGGCATGCAGGATCTTAGTTCCCCAACCAGGTATCAAACTCAGACCCCCTGCTTTGATCAGAGTCCTAACCACTGGACAACCAGAGGGGTCCCTCTAAGGTGGCTTTGAAGTGCAACCTGGTTCAAATGACTGCAGTCATTCTGGGTATATGTTAATTGGGTATAATACCAATTGAGGGTATAATGTTAATGCTTTTACTTGCATACTTGCATGTTTTGTTATTTCTAAGATATCTTTTTCAAGGGAAAAAAAAGAATTTCCTGTCTTCTTTTCTATTGATTCTTGGCAATCGTTTCAAGAAAAAAAAGAGAATTTCCTTTCTTCTTTTCTATTGGTTCTTTAGCAAGCCAGAATGCTGGTTTTACTGTTTTGCCTTTATTGTGGGTCAAAGAGGGAGCATTGGGAAAATTATTTTCAAAGTAGAAAACACGAAGGAGAATAAAGGACTCAGATTGAAACAAAGATAAATTAAAGGCTTGTATGGGGACTTCCCTGGTGGTCCATTGGTTAAGAATCCGGAACTCGGTCCCTGGTCTGGGAACTAAGATCCCACCTGCCCAGACAACTAAGCCTGCACACCTCAACAAAAGATCCTATGTGCTGCAACTAAGACCTGCTGCAGCCAAATAAATAAAAATGTTTAAAAAAGAACATTTAATAGAGAAGAAAAGAGATATTCTAGATAATTATAACATAAAGAAGTGTTCAGTGCTGGAGGAGGCAGTCCATTTAGAATGACATGTGCTGTCAGAACCTGCCCTGCTGTAGATGCCTGTCCTTGTGAGGAGTTGGGTGGCATTGAGCTGGACTGTGAATGTCAGATAGGCTTAGAACTTTTGGAGTTAAGGGAGATAGACTTTCCAGAAGGTGGGAGCAAGGTTTGGAGAGTGCAAGGCGGGGCTCTATGTCTAAGAATGTGTATGTTTATGTTCCTGAGCTGGAGGGTTAGAGAGCCAGAGAGGCAGCTAAGGCATGGATCTAGGAAGTGGTGGGTTGGGCAGGTGTGTGTGATGTAGATCACATAAGACAGATAATCAGATTCTAAGTGGTCTAGGAGAGAAAGAACAGGCCACACAGACTAGGTGATAAGTAGCTTCTATTTAATCAAATGAAAAGAGAGTGAACTATAAGTTTTCTGTCCCTGGCTGATTTTTTAATGGTATGTTTCCACCAGTGGGGGCTTCCCTGGTGGCTCAGACAGTAAAGAAACTGTCTGCAAGGCAGGAGACCTGAGTTCAGTCCCTGGGTTGGGAACATCCCCTGGAGAAGGGAATGACTACCCACTCCAGTATTCTTGCCTGGAGAATTCCGTGGACAGAGGAGCCTGGCGGGCTACAGTCCATGGGGTTGCAAAAGAACTGGACACGACTGAGTGACTAACACACCAGGGAAGGGAAAGCAGCAGCCTAGAGAAATAACCCAGTTACATAAACGCAGGGATACAGCACCAGGCATCAAACTTTGGTCCTTTGGACATGCCCATTTCCTGTGGGGGATCAGGGGTGGAGTTGGGCTAGAGGTACATATGGAACCTCTGTGGGACATATGGGAAAGGTCTTTTTAGAGGAAGCTGAGAGTATGGCTGAATGTGATAAGGGGACAAGATTGATGGATATTCCCGTGTATGTGTTTGTGTGTTACTAGTGTCAGGTTCTGAAACATCCAGGACCTGTACCTACTTGATTATCTGATGCAGATTTAAAGACTTTTGTAAAGCAGGGCATGCTTCTGAAAAGGAAGATGGTCCTTCTGTGCAGAGGGACAAGAAGTTTAACTAGTTCCTATTTACTTCTTTTCTTGTCCACCCTGTTAGGTGCTGGCTTCTACTGAGATCATCAAAACTTATGAGTAACTTTGGGGAGGAGAGTGAAGGAACTTTCTCTGCACAGCCCTAAGGTCTTAGAAGCCTTCGGGCTCCTGGGATATATCAGATCCTCAGTGGGATCACCTCACAGTCACAGCTGGGTTTTCTCAGTTCTTGTACAGAAGAGCCATAACTGTGTGTGGAAGGGGACTGGGGCTGGCAATTTTAAGGGAGAGGAAAGCTCGTTCCCCTCATAGAGCTGCAGAGCTTTCTCAGGGTGAGAGTCTCGGTGATGATGCCCTTCACTAACCAGCCTTTCTTTCTACTTCATCATCTAGACTCTGAAACATACAGTTTCAGACCCAGGTTGAGGATGCATGCATGCTAAGTTGCTTCAGTCATGTCTAACTGTTTGCGACCCCATGGACTGTAGCCCACCAGGCTCCTTTGTCCATGGGATTCTCCAAGCAAGAATACTGGGGCCCAGGGATCAAACCTGTCTCTCTCATGTCTCCTGCACTGCTAGGCAGGTTCTTTACCATTAGCCCCATCTGGGAAGCCGCAGTTTAGAGGATGGGATGGTTTAATTCTTAGGCTTGGAGCCTCCTTGGTTGAAGCCTTAACTTAAAGCTTTCCCTGAGACTGGGAAAAACACTGTTGGTGCTGATGGAAGTGAAGCATTTGAGGATTTTGTTCAGAATACCCAAAGCATCGGGGCCTGCGCGCTCCCCTCTCCCTTTTATGGGGAGGAGCCACATTTGTTATCTTTCCTTGTCTCTGTAGGCCTCGTCATTTCTGTGTCCCTTGGTTCATCCACTGATGTGTGGACTTGAGCATGATGAATTGTGAACTTCTTGCCACATGTAGTGCCCTTGGGTACTTGGAGGGAGACACTTACCACAAGGAGCCAGATTGCTTAGGTGAGTCCTTTTTTGAGGAAACAGATTAAAAAAGAAAAAAACTTACTTGAACCGAGATCTTTTGAATTTCTCAAGCCATGGGTATGAAGGGCACATGGACCTGGGTGGAGCTTCTTCCCTGGATCCATGTAAGTGTTTATTCTGTCCCTGAAGAGAGTGTGAAGGACTTGATCCGCTACTTGAGGCACGAGGATGAGACACGGGACGTGCGGCAGCAGCTGGGATCGGCTCAGATCCTGCAGAGTGACCTCCTGCCCATCCTCACCCAGCATCGCCAGGACAAGCCTCTTTTTGATGCTGTTATCAGGTTGATTCCCCAGCTTTTTTTTTTAATTGAAGTATGTTTGATTTATAATACTGTGTTAATTTCTGCTGTACAGCAAAGTGACTTAGTTATACACACGTATATATATGTGTATATATATACACACATTGTTTTTTATATTTTCTCTCATTATGGCTTATCATAGGATGTTGAATCTAGTTCCCTGGGCTATGCAGCAGGATCTCATTGTTGCTTCCTCCGATTTTTAAGGTTTATCATGTGCTAGCCTTTGGTGTTGGTGCCTGGTGAGGAAACTTAACAGCTTCTCCCTCCTTCATGATCTCCCTAGGCTGATGGTGAACTTGACACAACCAGCCTTGCTCTGTTTCGGCAGCGTGCCCAAGGAGCCCAGCTTCCGGCACCACTTTCTGCAGGTGCTGGCATACTTGCAGGCTTACAAAGAGGTGAGGTTTTACCCCAGAGTCCCTGGGGCAGAATTGGGGGCAGTGGGGATGGATAAAGTGGAGGCTACTTAAGGTCTACTCCCCTATTTCATAGGCCTTTGCCAGTGAGAAGGCATTTGGGGTCCTCAGTGAAACTTTGTATGAGCTGCTGCAGCTGGTGAGTCTCCGCTTCCCAAGATGCCAGGCTGAGGGGTGGGGGGGTGGGGGTGAGGGGTACAGTTAGCGCCATGCTCCTCCTCCGCACAGAGCCCCAGGCAGGGCATTATCATGGAGATATGGCCCCAATCCCTGGGGTACAAGTCCAATCCACCGCACTGAGTCTGCTGCCTCAGGACTGCTTGAACACTTCCTTTCCTTTCTTTTTAATCCTGACCCTTCTCTGTGCCTCTGTCCCTCTGTCAGGGTAGGGCCCTCCCGCTTTCCCCAGGGAGTCTCTTCCTCTATCTCTCCTTCTTCTGACCAGGGCTGGGAGGAACGCCAGGAGGAAGACAACTTGCTGATTGAGCGGATCCTGCTGCTGGTCAGAAACGTCCTCCATGTCCCCGCCGACCTTGAGCAGGAGAAGGTGATCTGGGGTTGTCTGAGTTCTCATGCTTGGTTAGGGTGAGCAGCCCCCTTTTCCACTGTTCTGTCCTCTGACCTTGGTGGGGGGCACTTTGGTCAAGGAAGGAGTTGAAGAACCTCAAGGCAGGGCAGGAGAACTGACTGAGTGCCCCCTTTCCACCTCACTGCTCAGCGGATTGACGATGACGCCAGTGTGCACGACCGGCTTCTCTGGGCAATCCACCTCAGTGGCCTGGATGACCTGCTCCTCTTCCTGGCCAGCTCACCTGCGGAGCAGCAGTGGAGCCTCCATGTGCTGGAGATCATCTCCCTTATGTTTCGTGACCAGGTGAGACCCTGACCTGTTGCCGCCAACCCTTCCCTCGTGTCCTTTTCTGCTGTGCGGCCAGAATTGCTCTTGAGTCATGACTGAAATGTCTGGGGAAGGCAGGAGACTTGTGGAGTGGCCATGTCTTAGGTACAGGGTCCCACCAACAGCCGTATTTTCGTTCACTCTTTCTGTCCCCCCAGGAGGTAAACTCAGAATAGGGAATGACTACCCTCCTGACTCGTCCCTTCTTGTTCTAAATTCAGAACCCTGAGCAACTGGCAGGAGTAGGGCAGGGACGCTTGGCTCAGGAGCGGAGGACAGATGTGGCAGAGCTGGAGGTCTTGCGCCAGCGAGAGATGGCAGAAAAGAAGACTCGAGCCCTGCAGCGAGGCAACAGGTGAGTGGCAGAGAGCCGCTCTACCCGTGTTCCTGTTCCTGCACCGCAGAATGTCAGGGCTCGGGCCAGACACTGGGTCACAGTGGTGACCAGAGAGCACTTTGCGGTTACAGCACGCTCTGATGTGCTGCTGAAAGAGTGAGGACGGAGCTTCCACAGAATTGAGGAGTCACCCTGGAGGTTTTTTGTTTTTTTTTTTCTTCTGCAGGCATTCTCGGTTTGGGGGTTCCTACATCATCCAGGGCTTGAAATCCATTGGGGAGAGGGACCTTGTATTTCATAAAGGTCTCCACAATGTGAGTATGGTCCTGTCGGGGCGGTTGGGGGTACATTGTAGAGTAGGGGGCCTACAAAGGGTAAACATCTCTGGAGGTAAAGCTGTCTCTGTTCTTGGGCTTAGAAAGTTAGAGACGTAGGAGGCATAGAGTTTTGGCAGTGTCTTTACAGGCATCTTCACTTAGTACTAGCGGGAGAGAACCTTCTATAAGTTTCTTCTGAGAAAACTAAAGTACCAAGGATGTGGAAAGAGCTGCCAGGGAAGGAGGTGTTCAGAAGTAATTCTGGTCCCCTCAACCTCTACCCCCAGCTCCAAAACTATACTTCTGATTTGGGAAAGCAGCCCCGACGGGTGCCTAAACGTCGCCAGGCTGCCCGGGAGCTGTCCATCCAGCGCCGCTCTGCCCTCAACGTGAGACTCTTTCTTCGGGACTTCTGCTCGGAGTTCCTGGAAAACTGTTACAACCGGCTCATGGGCTCGGTGAAGGTGAGAGCCTAGGAAGGATGGAGCACAGAGTGACTCCGGCCGCAGTGAGGAGAAGAGCAGGCTGGTGAGAAGCCCATGGGAAGCTAGCCAAAGACCATGGACTAGTAGGTGGGAAGGGTGTAGGGTGCTCCTGAGACATGGTGATGAAGTCAAGAGGGAGTGGGTTATTGATGGACAAAAAAGACTCTATAGAGTAGTTGCCCCAGAGGAAAGGGAAGGGAATGTGGAGAGGATAAGAGAAGGATGGAAATTAGGGTCCTAATATATTGTTACAGTGATGTCCAGGATCCACCCGGTCGCAGTAGGACAGGAGGAAGTGGGAAGCCCTGAGGTCACGGAGTGATCTGTTTTTCCTGGACATAGGACCACCTGCTTCGGGAGAAGGCTCAACAGCATGACGAGACCTACTACATGTGGTCCCTGGCTTTCTTCATGGCCTTCAACCGAGCTGCCTCCTTCCGGCCAGGCCTGGTTTCTGAGACGCTCAGTGTCCGCACCTTCCACTTCATTGAGCAGAACCTCACCAACTACTATGAGATGATGCTGACCGACCGCAAGGAAGCCGTCTCCTGGGCACGCCGGTGAGCGGGAGGAGAACTGCGGTCAAAGTGGGCATCTTGGCCAGGTTGGGAATCGGAACGCCTGAATTCGGGATGATGCTTTCTTCCCTATTTCAGGCTTCAAGTGGTCAGGCTGGGGGCAAGGATGGGCTGGGTCATTCAGTTTTTGATGGAACTATTTTGGGAGGTGGGGGTGCAAAGGAGTGATACTGTTTCCATGAACCAAGGTCCTAAGCTGTCCTCCCTTTCACCTCTTTTCTTCTTGCAGGATGCACCTGGCTCTGAAGGCGTATCAGGAGCTGCTAGCCACAGTGAATGAGATGGATGTGTGCCCAGACGAGGCTGTGAGGGAGAGCAGCCGCATCATCAAGAGTGAGGCCTGGCCTGGCTGCTGGTCCCGCCTTCCCTGCCTCTCAACCCAAACCTCACCCTTCCCATCCCAGCTCCACCTGTCTCCCCCATCCCCAAGCTTTCCAGACCAATCCTTCCATCCCCTTCTCTTCTCTGTTTGCAGACAACATTTTCTATGTGATGGAGTACCGGGAGCTCTTCCTGGCTCTCTTTCGGAAGTTTGATGAGAGATGCCAGCCCCGCTCTTTCCTTCGTGACCTGGTGGAAACCACCCACCTCTTCCTCAAGATGTTGGAGCGGTTCTGTCGGACCCGTGGGAACCTGATGGTGCAGGTATGGGGTGGCCCAGGGGTGTAGAAAGAGCTGGAGGGAAAGGAGGAAGGGGAAAGCTGATCTGTTAGAAATACTCTCAGCTAAGGCCAAGAGTTTTGTTGGTGTTGCCATTGTGAGTTGGCCTTGTAAATTTCCTCTCATTCAGTTAATTCTTGATCTACCATAAATATCTTCATTCAGGAACCATTTATTAAACACCTGCTCTTTGCTAAAAGCACATAGACTCTGGCGGTCCATAATTTTAGGATTTAGTAATTATGCGGTGCTATTTCCTGGTTATTCTTCAGAAGCACTGTCGTGAGATAGAAAGGGCCTTACCTTACAGTAAAAATCAGATCTGGGGACTTGCCCAGTAGTCCAATGATTGAGACTCTGCACTCCCACTGCAGGGGGCCAGGGTTTGATCCCTGGTCTGGGAATTAAGATCCTGCATGCCATCTAGAGAACCCAAACATAGAAAAAGTCAGAGATCTGGGATTTCGTCCTGTATTAGTTACTGTTAGAATAACTCAAGCTGCTTGTGTGCGTCTCCAGGTCTTTAAAGTTGATTATAATATCTACCCATATGAGCCTGAAATGAAATAATAAATGAAAAATCTGGGACAAGAAGAAAACCTCAAGGAGTTTCTATCCTGAAGACACAAGGACTCTGCTTTATAAAAATTTTCCTATACTTCTATTTGCTGCAGCTTAAAACTTGGTCAGAAGTGAACTTGAAAGGGGCTGTGGTACCAGTGTACTCAGTCACTCAGTTGTATCCATTGCAACTCTTTGTAACCCCATGGACTGCAGCCCACCAGGCTCCTCTGTTCATGAGATTTCCCAGGCAAGAATACTGGAGAGGGTTGCCATTTCCTACTCTGAGGATCAAACCCAAGTCTCTTGCGTCTCCTGCATTGGCAGGTGGATTCTTTACCACTGCTCCACCTAGGACACTTGTAGTACCAATGAGACTTTTCTAAAAGGCCTTTTTACACTCAGAACTCTGTTGTATTCTCAGTACTGTATTGAGCGTTTGGTGTTTACTATGTCTCAGATGTTGTGCTAAGATTTTCCCATAATCCTCACAACACTAGGACACAGGCACAGAGTGGTTAAGCAACTTGTCCAAGGTCTTGCTAGTAAATGACCAGCATCCATACTTAAATCCTGACCTGCTGGAATCCAGGCTTATGCTCCTGACCTTTGGTGTGTTTTAAGTTCCTTGAATATAGCATGAATCTCATTAAGGACCTCATAACCCATCTTATTTACTCACAGCCATGACTTGGCGAGACAGGGTCAGGGTATTGACTTTCATTCTCCTGCTTTTCAGGAGGAAGAAAATCATGGTGTACTTTTGCAGAATGCTTTCCTTTTCACAAAGCCTTTTCATATAGAAGTTTTTGTCCTTATAGCAAATCTGTTTATTCTATAGACTTCTGCTTAAGGTGTCACTGCCCCAAGAAATGAGTCACGTGCTGTTCCTGTGTTTTGCCATGGCATTTTATGCTCAGCCACATTCTAGGTTTTATCCATGCTGTAGTGTTGTTTACCTACTTACCTGTTTCCCCCAAACTAGTGCCTCAAGGAGAAGGCAATGTGCTGGTCACTGCTGCTTACCCATTGCCATCAAGTAGCACATAGTGGTCACTCCATGAATGTCTAATTAATTCAGACCTCTGACTAATTAGTTCTCAGAGGACATTAATGGGAAAAGGCGTCTCTGGCTCTCCTGCTGTCCTCACAGTTCTTTCTCCATAGAACAAACGAAAGAAAAGAAAGAAGAAAAAGAAGGCCTTAGATCAGTCTGTTGCTTCTGGTAATGCCCCCTACAGCCCAGAGGAACTGGAGGCCATGTGGCCCTCCCTGGCCGAGCAGCTGCAGTGCCGTGCCCAGGTAAGTAGCTGCAGAAACCTTCTCCTGAGTCTAGTGCCCTGGACAGGCTGTCTTGGCATCCCCTCACCCCCACCACTGTTTCCATAGCTTTAATCATCCCTCTCTAGGATTCTGAGCTCAGTTTGGACTCTGTGGTTCCCTTTGATGCGGCCTCAGAGGTGCCAGTGGAAGAGCAGCGGGCAGAAGCCATGGTGCGGATCCAGGACTGCCTCCTGGCTGGCCAGGCCCCGCAGGCCCTGAGCCTCCTGAGGTCTGCCCGGTAAGAGCGCTGCATGCGCATCCTCCTGCATCCAGCCCCTGGGCTTTTGGGGGCAGAGAGTGGCTTTCACTGGGGCACAGGGTTCTCAGTCTTTCAAAGAGAGCAGTCCCCTCAAAAGTGCAAGAGCTCTGCATGGAACACTTGAGTCCTGGGAAGTTTTGGTTGGTTTATTAGGGAAGTTTGTTGTTTGTTTTGTTTCACTTTTGAAAAATATTAGCACAGTTAGTTGGGGGAAAAAATAGAGATAATTCTATGAGCCAAAGATAGCCATCATTAACATTTTGATGAGTTATCTTCCAGAGTATTCTCCCCCTCTGTGTTATATATAGACATATGCACCTTCTTTTACAAAATCAAAATATTATGATACTGATTTGTAGTATTTTTTTCAATTCTCAATATATTGTGAGCATCATTTCACATCAGATATATTTCTGCAATTGTTAATGGCTTTAAAACCCCATCATGTATATTTGTCCAACTAAATGTCATGCATTTAGATTACTTGCATTTTGTTCCTTTGATTTTCATTGCAGTGAGGCTTATGAGGGAAAATTTCCCTAGAGTCTTTGTTTCATCTTTGAGATGACAGTTTGCATTCTCTTTCCAGTTGGAAAATAAGTCTAAATTCCTTCTACTACTTCAAATTATAATTCAGATTCCCTCTGGTGAAAGTGTTAGTCACTCAGTTATATCTGACTCTTTGGAGCCCCATGGACTGTACCCCACCATACTCCTCTATCCATGGAATTCTCCAGGCAAGAATACTGGAGTGGGTACCCATTCCCTTCTCCAGGGAATCTTCCCAACCCAGGGATTGAACTGAGATCTCCCACATTGCAGGCAGATTCTTTACCATCTGAGCCACCAGAGAAGCCCAAATTCCCTCTGGCAAAAAGCCTTTTTTTTTTCTTTCTGTGTTCCAGGGAGGTGTGGCCAGAAAGAGATGTGTTTGGTGCTCAGGACATCTCCCCAGAGGAGGAGATCCAGCTACTGAAGCAAATCCTCTTGGCCCCGCTTCCCCGTGAGTCTCCATTTCCTTCTCATCACTCTCCTTCCCATGCTTCTCTAGTGCCAACGTCACAGATACCCGGTAATCCTCACTCTTTCTGTAGGCCAGCAGGGTCTGGAGGAACAAGGGGCGGAGGAAGAAGACGAAGAAGAGGAGGAGGAGGAAGAGTTAGAAGTGGTCCAGGTGTCGGAGAGAGAATTTAACTTTTTGGACTACCTGAAACGGTGCGCGCCCAGAGGATGGAGTTGGTGTCAGGGTGCAGACCGGGGTGCCATGCGGATGAGCTATATCTTTCTCATGCCTGCATCCTCTCGCTCCTTGTCTCGGTGCAGCTTCGCAAACTCAACCGTCCTCCGAGCCTACCTGCTGCTGCTGCGGAGCTACAAGCAGAACAGCGCCCACACCAACCACTGTGTGGTCAAGATGCTGCACCGGCTGGCCCATGATCTCAAAATGGAAGCCCTGCTTTTCCAGCTTTCCCTCTTCTACCTCTTCAATCGTCTGCTCAGCGATCCTGCTGCCGGGGCCTACAAAGTGAGGAAATACCAAAGAATGGGGGTCTGGAGGCCTAGGGACGTCCTGGGGTAAAAGGTTGAGAGGTGAAGTGCCCTGAGGGGTGTCAGGGCTGAGCCATGAGAGAACAGTGTGGATGTAGGCAGGCAGGTTGAGGGAGTTGCATGGGGAAGGATAGAAGAGGCCAAGCAAGGAGGGCCAGCTGGGGAACAGGTCTAGAGACGATACCTAGAGGCCCGTGTTGATGTACGTGTGGCCACGGGCCTGACAGCAGCCTCCCTCTCCCACAGGAGCTGGTGACTTTTGCCAAGTATATCCTGGGCAAGTTCTTTGCTTTGGCTGCTGTCAACCAGAAAGCCTTTGTGGAGCTGCTGTTCTGGAAGAACACTGCTGTGGTTCGAGAGATGACCGAGGGCTACGGCACCCTGGATGGCGGGTGAGCTTGAGGACAGCATGGTGGGCCTGATGGTGGGTGGTGGGGGCAACCCAGTACAGTGTGCCAGAGCTGGAGGACCTGGCAGATCAGGTGGCGTTGCCTTTTCCCTTTCATAGGCGAGAAAACAAGCCCCGAAGGTGAAGCTAATTTCACCTGTTAGCTAATTTCACCCAAGAGAGAAACTGGGATCGAGCCTAAATGTCCTGTCTACTCTAGTTTCCTTCTCCTTCACCGGCGTTCGAGGGGCGCTCAAAGTTGGGGGTCCACAGAGACTCTGTATGTGCCTTATACCAGGAAGTGCTGGGAAGCCATAAGGAAGCCCAGAAATGCCTGTCCTCTTTCTGAGTAGCTCAGCTCCTCTCCTTTCACTCTTCTCTCTCCTCCTAATACCCTCAGCCCCTGCAGTGTCAGGTTCCAGGGGCCCAACCTGGAAACTCTTAGTTTGATTTTGGGATTCTTAAGTAGAAGGAGAGTAAAAGGAAGGAGACACACCTTAGGCCTCCGCTGGCTGGCTGCTCTGAGGTACCTGGGTCACCCTTGCTCCTGTTAGAAGAGAAGGCCCTTGGTCTCCTCTTTCGGACCCAGCAGCCTCCCCAATCCCCTTCTTTCCCCACTCAGATCTTCTAGCCGCAGACTCCCTGGATGGAGCCCAGAGGAGGAGGCCCAGCTTCGGGAACTGTATCTTGCCCATAAGGATGTGGAAGGTATGAGGCCTTGAGGTCTGAAGAGCTTGAGGGAGGAAGGCAGCCAGAGCCCCGGGAGCCCCCTTCCCAGCGTCACCCCTCCTCCACCTCAGGTCAGGATGTGGTGGACACCATCTTGGCACACCTGAAAACTGCTCCTCGGACACGCAGGCAGGTCATCCACCATCTGGTGCGGCTGGGACTGGCTGACAGCGTCAAGGACTTCCAGAGGTAGCAGCACATGCTCTGGAGGGAACTGATTTGGGAATCCACCACACAGCCCCTGAGCGCCCCCTTCCACTGACACCTCCCTCAATAGGAAAGGAACCCAGATTGTGCTGTGGACGGAGGATCAGGAGCTGGAGCTGCAGCGGCTTTTTGAGGAGTTTCAGGACTCCGATGGTGAGTGAGGGGGAAGCTCAGGGAGCCTCTGAGAGGAGAGCCAAGCTGTCCATTTCTTTTCCTGCCGCTTCCTCTTCCCAACGAAGGCTTATTTTCTCCTTTCTGTCCACCTGCTCTATTTGTGGTGACGCGTTTGCTTGTTTTAAAGGTATTTTTTTTTTTTTAATTACATAAGTTACAGGTGTACAATTCACTATAGTATGGTTCACTGTAGTCACTAGTTTTTTTTATAGTCACTAATTCTTAAATTTTATGCTCCATTTATCATTGTTAAAAAAATATTGGCTATACTCCCCATGTTGTACAATACGTCCCTGCAGCTTATTTTATACCTAAGCTTGCAACTCTTAATCCCCTACCCCCGTATGGCTCCTCCCCCTTTCCCACTGGTAACCACTAATTTGTTCTCTATATCTGTGAGTCTGCTTCTTTTTTGTTATATTCATTCTTTTTTTTTTTTAGAATCCACATATAAGTGATACCATATTTCTCTGTCTTAATTATTTCACTTAGCATCCTTATTGCCTCAAATGGCAAAAATTCATTCTTTTTTATGGCTGAGTAGTATTCCTGTATATGTTTATATTATTATTGTTGTTTAGTTACTAATTTGTACCTGACTTTGCAACCCTGTGGACTGTAGCCTGCCAGGCTCCTCTGTCCATGGGATTTCCCAGGCAAGAATACTGGAGTGGGTTGCCATTTCCTTCTCCAGGGGATCTTCCCTACCCAGGGATTGAACTCGAGTCTCCTGCGTGGCAGGTGGATTCTTTACTGTCTGAGCCACCTGGGAAGCTCTGTGTGTGTATTACATCTTCTTTATTCATTCGTCTGTTTATGGACACTTAGCTTGCTTTTATACCTTGGCAATTGTAAATAATTCTGCCAAGAACATTGGAGTATATGTATCTTCGAAGTAGTGTTTTTATTTTTTCTGGATATATACTCAAGAGTGGAATTGCTGGGTTATATGATAATTCTATTTGTAGTTTTTTGAAAGACCTCCATACTTTTTTTTTTTGTGGTGTCATTTTTGAGTGAATTGAGTTATCCCCTTTCCAAAGACTGCTCTCTGTTTCCTTTACTAGTCCCTTTACCCTGTTGCTCTTCACACTTTCTCTCTCTATAGATGTCCTGGGTAATATCATGAAGAACATTACAGCCAAACGCTCACGGGCCCGAATAGTGGATAAACTGCTGGCTCTGGGGCTGGTGGCTGAGCGGCGGGAGCTGTACAAGAAACGCCGGAAGAAGCTGGCACCCTTGAGCTTGGTAACAGTCTTACCCTGGCTCTGCCAGCTGGGCATGCCTCCCTCTCACCCCTCTCCCCCTGCAGTGCTCCTTAGAAGTAGCCCACCCAGATTCTTCCTGCTTCAGGCCCTTCTGAATAGGCCCCCCCAGTGGGGTAGTCAGGAACCAGAGGACTCCACACAGTTCCTTATCTTGTCTCCTTTGGTCCGTTTCTCACCCCAATGAATTGTAGCCTAATGAAGAGGAATCCTTGCACGATTTTTGCCAGGAAGATCTAGAAGAAGAGGAAAATGTGCCAGAGAAAGATAATGAAGAGGATGAAGAGAAAGAAGGCTCAGAAGCAGAGCAACCCCAGGGTGGCTCCATCATTTCAGCTGAATACCTTGGGCAAAGTCTGCACCAGGAAGGTGAGGGCTTGGTTGGGAGAGATGTCTCAGATGGCGGGGTTGGTTGTATGGACCAGTTGTGAGTTTCCCACATTCCTTCAGGCTTTTCTGCTCCCCTCCTCTGGCTCCAGAACTGCCTCATCCGAGCAGCAGATGATCGGGAAGAGGCCGGTGAGTGAATAAGTGACGGATTCGGGAGGACTGGGGTCTGGAGGCTGCTGGGGACCTGCCATGGGATGGAGGGCCAGTTCTTTCTTCACATCTTCACCATGTGACTGGGTCGTATCCTAGGCTGCTCCCAGGCAGTTCCGTTGGTGCCACTGACAGAAGAAAATGAAGAAGCGATGGAAAATGAACAGTTTCAACAGCTGTTGCGAAAGCTAGGGGTTCGGCCTCCTGCCTCTGGACAGGTAAATACATCAGTTACGGCATCAGCCAAGCATGTTGTTGCCTCTTTAAGATACATCTCCTCGCTCCCTGTCATCTCTGACCATGACTCCTACAGGAGCTGTCCTGCTAATCTTCTCCTCGCCTATCTTCTCTTCTCCTAAGTCCATCTTCCACACTGCTTCCAAGTTATCTTTCTAAAATATAGTTTTGATTATATCACTCTCCTGATCAGAGCCCTTGGTGTTCCCCACTGTTTGCAGGACAAAGTCCACAGCCTTTGAGTGATGTATCTGGCCTTGGCCAAGCTTTGCAGCCTCACAATTGTGCCACCCAACACCTGCCTCACACTGTAGTCATCCTGAGCTACTTTCCATCCTCCAAACAGACTTTTTCATACCTGTAAACAGTCAATCATGCCAGTTCCCCCTACTGGAAGGTTCCAACCACATACACAGGTGGCCGATCACCCATCTTCCTGATGAACCATCCACCCGACGTTCAAGAGTTTTAATTTAGCTGTCACTTCCTCAGGAAAACAGTCTCTTTCACTCCTTCAACCACACTCCCTACCAAAATTCACCAGATGCTCAAGTCTCTAATATAAAATGGCATAGTATTTGTGTATAATCTTTGCATATAGTCTCTATAGATTACTTGTCATAACTAATACAATATAAATGCTATGTACATAGTTGTCAGTGTGCAGCAAGTTCAAGTTTTGCTTTTGGAACTTTCTGGAATTTTTCATTTCTTTCCCCAATGTTTTTGATCTGTAGTTGGTTAAATCCATGGATATGAAACCCGCAGATGCAGAGGGCCAACTGTAATCATTTTGGTGGCTGTGATTTGTTCGTTCCGTTAGTATAGCCCCAGTCCTGTGGTGTTACAGTACATTGTTATAGTAGATTGGTTCTTTATCCTGTTTAATTGTGAGATCCTTGAAAGCATGGATCATATCTGACTCACTTTTAGATCCCCAGAATCTATTCATTTACTTATGTAATTAGCAACTATATTCTCTGGCACTGTGCTAGACACTGGGCATAGGCTGGATTAATAAGCAGTGAGAGTTCACAACCCTTGTGGCGCGTCACCAATGTAGGCTCATATGTATTCAGTGATTAATGTCAAAATCTGGTGAGCTAGAGGCTTCTCCTTTCCCATTGCTCCTGCTTTCAACTCCTTTGCCCCTGTAGGAAACCTTCTGGCGAATTCCAGCCAAACTGAATCCCACCCAGCTCCGGAGGATGTCAGCTTCCTTGAGCCAAGCAGAAGAGGAGGAAAAGCTTCAGTTAGGATTAGAATCTAAGGTCCCTGGGGAGCCAGGCCTAGAGGAGGAGCACCAACAGGAAGAGGAGCATCAACAAGAGGAGGAGCATCAAAAGGAGCACCGAGCACATGCCCTGAGGACCCTCATGTTAGCCCGGAAAAAGGAAGCAGGCCTGGTGTCGCCAGAGGGTAATACCAGGACCACTTACCTATTGTATACTTCCTACGTGCTGGCCATATCAATCAAGAGGGTCTACAAGACTTCTGAGACTACAAGAACCTAGTTCCCTAATTTCATGCCTCTTGTGGTTGTTTCAGAGGAAGGGACCAGTGGTGGGAAAGAGCAGCTGATAATGGCACCCAAGAAGCGACAACTGCTGGACAGCGATGAGGAGCAGGAGGAAGATAAAGGTGGGAGCAGAAGTGGGGGAGTCCGGTCGGGACCTGCTTTTTCTTCTAACCTCTAGCACTCTTCTCTCCAGTCTAGAAGATAAATGCTACCATCCTCCTTCTCCATACATACTTAGATCTCCTCTCTCTTTTTATCCTTGTCATTCCCATAGCACCAGAGTTGGGAGTTCCAGGAATCCGGAAGAAGAAACGGTTTCAGATAGAGGATGATGATGAGAGCGACTGAAGATGCAGATGCCCAGGGCAGATAAACCCCATTTTTAGGTGGTGAATTTGAATCCGAGTTTGGAGGGGCATACAGGACCTGGAAACCCCTCTTACTGGACAGCAGCTGTGGAGCCCCGGACTTCCCCATGGATTTAGAGTCCAGGAAGTCCAGGCAACAGTGTTGGCCTCCTGTTATTTCTTCCTTCTCCCAGTTTTATCAGGGTGCCTCAGTAGCTCTCTGGAGACTTATTCCTCTTCTTTGGTTTTAATAGCACTCCCTGGTAAAGGAGAGGTGTGAATGAAATATAGAAGGCACCTTGGACCCCCCTTAGTGGTCTGTTGTTTTGGCTTTCTGCTGGAGGTGGGTCCCAGCACTAGATGGGGAGTCTTGTGACATGAAGAGTGTGGGTGTTGCAGCATTTTAAAAAGGCTCCCATTCTCATATTCTTTCCTGTAATCATCTTCGAAACACCAGATTGAGCCCAGTTCTTGCCACTGAAGTAAGGCTGAGATGCAGTATTCTTCAGATGATGAATACATTTGGTTGGTGTTTGGCAGCGAATTAAACATGTAAAATGTAAAGTTGCCAGTGTTGATCTGACTTACCAATCTAAATACCCTAACCCTCCACCTGCATCTTTGTGAAAGAACTTTTAACTGTTAGGTTTAAAAGAAACCATCAGCCTTCCTTTTTCTCTTGCTTTCCCTACAAAAGATGCAAAAATATTCTTACCTCAAGATCAAAGGATAAATAGGATAAATCTTTAGGGTTAAAACAATATGCATCAGAACAGGCACATGAAAAAATGCTCAATGTTGTTAATCATCAGAGAAGTGCAAATTGAAACCACAATGAGATATCACCTGATACCTACCAGAGTGGCTGTCATCAAAAGGACCATGGATAATAAATGTTAGTTATAGAAAAAAGGGAACCCTTGTACAGTGTTGATAGGAACATACTGGGCTGGCACAACTCAAATGAACTTTTCTGTCAACCCCATAAACTGGTGTAGCCACTGTAGAAAATAGTATGGAGGTTCCTAAAAAAAAACCCTAAAAATAGAACTGCCATATGACCAAGCAATTCCACTCCTGGGTATATATCTGAAAAACGTGAGAACACTAATTCACAAAGATATATGCACTCCAGTGTTCATAATTATTTACCATAGCCAAAATATAGAAGTAACCTAAGTGTCCATCAACAGAAAAATAGATAAAGAAGATGTGGCAAATATGTAATGGAGTACTTGGCCATGAAAAGGGATGAAATTCTGCCATTTGCAATAACATGGAGGGACTGGAAGAGTATTATGTTTAGTGAAATAAGACAAAAACCGTATCACATGTATATGGAATCTGAAAAATACAGTAAACTTGTGAATATATGTTTAAAAAAAAAAACAGACTCGGTCTATAGAGAATAAACTAGTTTCTAGCTGGGAAACAGAAGGGGGAGGGGCAGTTTAGAAATAGAGAGTTAAGAGGTACAAACTGCTATGTATGAAATAAGCCACGAGGATATATTGTATAGAACAGGGATTATAAGTAATTTTATAATAACTAAATGGAGAATAACCTTCAAAATGTGAATTCAAATTCAAAATGTGAATTGCTGTGTCACATTTTATATTGTATATCAACTGTACCTCGAATTATTTTTTAAAAAAATGCATCGAGGACTTCCCTAGTGGCCCAGTGGTTAAGAATCCACCTTGAAGTCAGGTAGGTTGATTCCTCCAGTTCCATTCTTCTTTCTCAAGATCGCTTTGGCTATTCGAGGTTTTTTGTATTTCCATACAAATTGTGAAATTATTTGTTCTAGCTCTGTGAAGAATACTGTTGGTAGCCTGATAGGGATTGCGTTGAATCTATAAATTGCTTTGGGTAGTATACTCATTTTCACTATATTGATTCTTCCAATCCATGAACATGGTATATTTCTCCATCTATTAGTGTCCTCTTTGATTTCTTTCACCAGTGTTTTATAGTTTTCTATATATAGGTCTTTAGTTTCTTTAGGTAGATATATTCCTAAGTATTTTATTCTTTCCGTTGTAATGGTGAATGGAATTGTTTCCTAAATTTCTCTTTCTGTTTTCTCATTATTAGTGTATAGGAATGCAAGGGATTTCTGTGTGTTGATTTTATATCCTGCAACTTTACTATAGTCATTGATTATTTCTAGTAATTTTCTGGTGGAATCTTTAGGGTTTTCTATGTAGAGGCTCTACTACAAAGCCACAGTTATCAAGACAGTATGGTACTGGCACAAAGACAGAAATATTGATCAATGGAATAAAATAGAAAGCCCAGAGATAAATCCACGCACATATGGACACCTTATCTTTGACAAGGGAGGCAAGAATATACAATGGATTAAAGACAATCTCTTTAACAAGTGGTGCTGGGAAATCTGGTCAACCACTTGTAAAAGAATGAAACTGGACCACTTTCTAACACCATACACAAAAATAAACTCAAAATGGATTAAAGATCTAAACGTAAGACCAGAAACTATAAAACTCCTAGAGGAGAACATAGGCAAAACACTCTCCGACATACATCACAGCAGGATCCTCTATGACCCACCTCCCAGAATATTGGAAATAAAAGCAAAAATAAACAAATGGTGTTGGGGGCCAGAGTGAGGTACTCCGCCCGTGACAAAGGTCATGAGGAAGGAGGCTCGACATACGCAAAGGCGGGATCGAGCCTCAGGAGTCCCCCTGGAACTCCTCGAGCATCTACCCCCATAACCAGAGCCTGCCTACTTTACTACTTTGTGCTCACCTACACCTCTGACTTTACGGGGGGCTGTCCCCCACCACCTCTTTTGGAGAAGGAGTTAATTTAGAGCTCCAGTTTATAATAATTCCTGGGCGTGATAAGAGTGTTTTAACCTACAAACTCCTCTGAAGGTTCTCTAGCCTGCCTGACAGGCTCGTCCGGCCACATGTGATTGCTCACAGCCTCCCAACCGTGAGAGGCACAAGATGCTTTAAACCCTCTAAAAACGGGTTCTTTAGAGAAGTTAGAAAACTATTAGTATAAGTATAACGGGCTGATTAGAAATTGTATTGGTGAAGGGTTTTTCATTTGTTGAGCCAATGTTTGTTGCTAAGTCTCCACATCCCCTGCCCTTACACACATTAATGAATATATAGAAGAAATAAGTATTAACCTTTGATATTAATCACGTTAGACCTTAGGCTAAGTAAATTCTTTCCTTAGCTAAAACCCACTACACCCTCACCCTGTAGGAATGTAACTTTACTTGGGTGGCGTCTGTTTTGAGAATAATCAGCCCTGGAGAAATAAGTGTCCTGATTGACTGACCGCTGTCACAAGGAGAGGGTCGTAAATTGTCAGCAGGCCCCCCTGGCCAGAAGATGATGTAACACCCCTAAGACCTCTGTATACATTTGTGTGAAGCACCTGACTTTAATAAAAGTCAGGACTGCTGTCCCCACGTGACTTTTGTATAACATCTCAGTGTATAAAAACAGACTCTGGAAAATAAAGAATTGGGATCAGTTTCTCGAAATACTGGTCTCCCCATGTCGCTCTCTCTCTCACTCTGGTTGAGTCTCCATCTGGAGCGCGGAACCCACCATGCTTACTAATTATGCCTGGGCTTCTAAGATCCGACCGGGGAGGCCTCAGTGTCTCCTCTCCTTCGGGAGAACGGAAGGACGCCTGCGGCCTACGTAAGTGGTGCAAACTTCTTGTCTTGAAGTTTTATTGGTCTCCCGCGTAAACCAAGCTACTCAGCCTCTTTTCTCCACTGAATTTTCCTACTGAGCTATCCTCATCCTATTACTCTTTATATCTTTGATAAAATATTTAAATAAATAGGTCGCCGACGCCGTCCCCGCTTCGAATACCCTGGATCAGCCGGGGCAGGTCCCCGGCAGGTGGCGCCCGATACAGGGACGATTCGAAGGTAGGTCCCCAACCCTTTCCCCAGTGTTGAATTTTAGGGACGGATAGGACCCCACTCAGGGTGCCGCGGACCCCCCTGTAGGATAGACAGGGCGAGTAGGAGTGGGAAGTGTTGAAAGTGTTAAAGAGTTAGAGTTAGAGAGAAAAAATGGTTTCTGAAGTTAAAAGGCCAAAGAAAAGCCTGATCTTTTGAAAGCTAAAAGCTTTATCTTCTATTATATTTAACTTTCTGACATGGATAACACTGAAACTAAGAATGGCAACTCTTTATACAAGTAATCTGAAACTGTTAAAGAGGCTACTGTTAATTTAGATATTTGGGTGAAGGTGAAAAAACAACTGAACACTTATCCTATAAATATGATTAAAAATGTTCTGGACCCTCATCATGAGGCTGTGGGATGACCTATGGGAGAGGCTATAGCGGTGGATGGTAGTGGGTCTCCACCTTCTGCGCAGATCATATTTTCTGCCATTGACAAGGAAGAGGAGGGACACTGTGCTCTACCTCCCGAGGAGTGAGAGGGCTTACAGGACGCTGCGGCCGGGCGCCCTGGCGAGCCCCCTCTCCCTCTACACAAACCTTTAAAAATTTATCCAACAATTTCTGATTTAAGGCGACTACTCCACCTCCGCTTGCACCTCCCAGGGCCTAAAAATTCCCCAGTTTACATCCAAAGCCTCCCAGAGCATTGCCTAAGGTTGAAAAAGATTAAAAAGTTTTATTTTTAAAGAAAGGAGCTTTTAAAAAATACACAATATACAGAGCCTACTCCTTGCAGAAAAACCCCCTCAGGGGGGTTTCACCCAAGCAAAAAAAAAAAAAAAAAAGAGAGAGAAAAATAAAAAGAAAAAAGGAAAAAGTGAAAAAGAAAAAAGGAAAGAATATAGAGAAAGATCTAAAGATAGAAAAAGAACTAAAGAGTGAAAAGGAGAGAGGAACGGAGGAGGAAGAAATCAGGGAATGCAGCAAGATAGAAAAAGGAAAAAAGGAAGTTAGAAAAAGAAATACAGAGAGAAAGAGAGGGAGGAGGAAAGAAAAAGTTAGAGAGAAAGATGGTAAAGGAAAGAAATGAAAGAAAGAGAAGACAGTGAGAAGGAAGAAGGGAGAATGAAAGAGGGAAACAAGAAGGAAATGATAGAAAGTAAAAGAGAAGAGAAGAGGAAGGAAAAAAGAGAGTGAGGGAAAGAAAACTTGAGAAAGATTTAAAGAGAAGAAGGAAGAAAAAATCAGCAGAGGAGAGAGGAGAGGACTTACAGGACACTGTGGCCAGACGCCCTGGCGAGCTACCTCCCCCTCTGCACAAACTTTTAAAAAAAACTTATCCACCACTTTCTGATTTGGGGCGATAGCCGCCGCCTCCGTTTGCGCCTTCCAGGGCCCAAGAGTTCCCCACTTTGCCCCCAAAGCCTCTCAAAGTGTTGCCTAAGCCTGAAAAAGATAAAAAGTTTTTTAAACAGTGGAGCTTTTAAAACAGACTGCATGCACAATATGCAGAGCCTGCTCCTTGGAGAAAACCCCCTCAGGGGGGTCTCACCCAGGCTAAGAGAAAAGCCCAATGGTAAGGGGATTTAGCAACAATATTAACCCTTGACGAGGTTACTCCAATTCCAACGGGAGTGGCTGGCCCCCTACCTGAGGGCATTGTAGGACTTGTGCTAGGGCGTAGCTCGCTTTCTTAAAATAAATAAATAAATAAATAAATGAAAGAAGAAAGAAAAAAAAGAAAAAGAAAATTTCGGTGGTGCATGGTGTAGTAGATTCTGATTATATTGAGAAATTAAAGTTTTGTTCTCACCGCCTACTAAAACTGTGCAAATTAATAAAGGTCAAAGAGTAACACAGCTATCAGACAGGAAAAAACCTTGACTTCTCAGGCTAGGAGCCACAGAGCATTTAGATTTAGTGATCTAGCTTTTTGGGTGCAGGGAATTACAGCTCCAAGGCCTTTAAAAGATCTTTTAATTCAAGAAAATAAAATGTCAGGGCTATTAGACACAGGAACAGACATCTCTTAACATTGCTGGGAAAGACTGGCCTAGTTCCTGGCCCACGTATAATACTAAAAATGAGTTGGTGGGATTAGAGAAAGTGATATGCGGGGTGAGAATGCTGTAAAAAAAAAAAAAAAAAAAAAAAAAAAAAAAAAAAGGTGAGGGAGAGTTTAAAACCTTGAAGAGTAGTGAGTTTCCTGTTGTTGGACGTATTCAAGCAAAGATTAGATGGTTACTTGTCATCTAAAAAGCTATAGACCAGATTTGGTTTACAAAACTAACTGGAGAAGCTTATAAACATGTTGTGCAACACCTCTTTACTTGCTTCTCATATTTAGGTGTGCCAAAAGTTTTAAAAACTGATAATGCCCCTTTGAAGCTGCGGAGAGATTGTTTACTAACTTTAAATGGTTTCCAAAAATTATTAGGGGACATTAATTGGATATGCCCTCATTTAAAACTGACTACTGCAGATTTAAAGCCTTTATTTGATTGCTTAAAAATTGATCCTAATTCCAGTTCTAAGAGAAAGTTGACTAATGAGACAGAGTTAGCTTTTGTTAAAGTAGATGAGACTTTAAATGGTCAGTTAATTAGGATTAATATTACCAAAAGATGAGATTAAATTATTCTTGCCATAAAACATACACCTACAGGATGCTTGTGACAAAAAGGCCCATTGGTTCCATCTACCAGTGACCCCAAGAAAAGTAGTTTTATCTTATCCCAGCTTGGTGGCACAATTAATTATAAAAGGAGGAAAAAAGGAAGTGTGGAACTTTTTAGAAAATAAGTAGCAAATATAATAATTTCACTCAATAAGGATCAACTGCAAGTCTTTTACAAAATAGTGATGATTGGCAAGTTGCCCTGATAGATTTCAGGGGTCAAATTTTGTTTCATTTGCCCTCAAGCCCCCACAGTAGTTAAAAGTTCAAAAATGTTAGATTGGCAGTTTGAAGATACCTGTGGAACTTTCCAACCCTACGTAGTTCCTACGCTCCCCTTTACCCTATGGGGGAGGGACATGCTGTCTCAAATAGGAGATACTCAGAGAAGGGTTTTCTCAATTTCTTAGTTATCAACAGGCGGTACAATTAATAATACTATATATATTATTATAAATACATAATATAAATATATTTGCCTAATTGCAGTTCGCCTAATTAGGTATGGGTATAAATAAAATATAATAGAGGTATACCTAATTCTATTTATAGATCTATACTTAATTAATTTGTATATAATTAATATGTATAGTATATATGCATATTATATATATACTGTATAATCAAATATATATTGCAGTAGTATAATGTGTGTGGCTGATATTAATTGGTATGGTTTGATGTGCTGTGATGATATATGTTCTATATACTGTATAATTGTATATGTGTGACATGTATTATTGCAGTACATTGGTTTGTGTTGGCTGGTATTAGCTGTGTACGTGTTGTATTGCTGTAATATATATTAATTAACATATTAATTATAAAGATTAATTCAAGTATATTGATTATGTCAATAAGTTTATACTTGTTGCCATGTATAAATACATATATAAATACATTTTGCATTTAGATATATCTGTATACCAAAATGAGATAAGGAGATTATGCATTTATTATTTAAATTTATATAGAGACTTAAACTAAACATTAGACCTAAATTAACATATCCCAAAATTTATGCTGTTAAAATGTAAATTTTAAAAATTTTAAAAATTAAATTGACAACTGCTTGACAATTCTTTTACCATAAAACCCCCATAGGTGTAATTGTGGTAGCCAGACAAAAAATTGGTTTTATAGCAAAACGGCCCCCTAGAGTGGGTCCATCTTCCCGCTCAAACTAAAAATGTAGTGGCTTCTTATCCAGGATTGATAGCTACGTTGATATTAAAAGGAAAAAAGTGGAGCATTGAATTATTTGGTTAAAGAGCCATCAGAAATTGTAATTCCATATAATGAGGAACAACTTGGTGCTCTTCTAATGTTTGACAATCTCCTATTCCAAATGCTCAAATAGTTTTTACTGATGGGTCAGCAGACGGTAAAGCCTCCATAGTTACTAAAAATCACCAAAAGGTTTTAGAAACATGGGAAACTTCAAACAGCATAGAGGCTTTTGCTATGTTTGCAGATGAAGAATTTAACCTTTATTCTGATTCTCAGTATATTGTCAGGTTGTTTCCACACATTGAAACTGTGGTTTTTGTCTAAAAATAAAACTACCATATTTCATTTGTTAACTAAATTACAGCAACAAATTTGGAAAAGAAATAAAATATTTTTCATTGGACACATTCGGGCTCATTCCGGATTGCCTGGCCCTTTAAATGCCTTTAATGACTTGGCTGACTTGTTAACCAGAAATGCAGTGGCTACTGTGATTGAGGAGGCCAGAGCCTCTCACTCACTTCATCATCAATATGCTACTGCCTTAAGATATCAATTCCAAATTCCCAGAGAAACTGCTAGGGAGATTGTGCGCTCTTGCTTACACTGCCCCACTGTTTATAATATAGTCTACCTACGGGAGTTAATCCTCATGGTCTCAAACCTAACGTACTCTGGCAGACGGATGTAACTCATGTCTCTTCATTTGGAAAACTTTCCTTTGTTCATGTAACTGTAGATACCTTTTCTCATGTTATTATTGCAACTTCTCGTACCGGAGAGGCAGTTAAAGGTGTTATACAACATCTCTTTACTTGTTTTTCATATTTGGGCCTACCAAAAGCTCTGAAAACTGACAATGCTCCTGCTTACATTTCTAAGTCTTTTCAGGAATTTTGTTTACAGTTTCAAATTAAACACAATACAGGCATCCCTTATAATCCCCGGGGACAAGCCATTGTGGAAAGAGCACATCAAACATTAAAGCTTCAAATTCAAAAATTAAAAGAAGGGGAGTTTAAGTATAGCTCTCCCCATCAAATCTTGCAACTTGCTCTTTTTGTAATAAATATTTTAAATGCCGTTTAGGCTGGAACTACTGCAATGCTTCGTCATTGGTGCCTGGAGCAATTAAATGCAAAACCGTTAGTCAAATGGAAGGACCTCCTCTCAGGACAGTGAAAGGGTCCTGACCCATTATTAACTAGCGGTCGAGGATGTGCTTGTATTTTTCCACAGGATGCAAATTCTCCAATTTAGATCCGGGACAGGTTGATTCTCCATGTTGCAGACCCCCAGCCCCCATTGCTTCGATCACAAAAGAGGAGCCCGCCGGCAGGGGAGACAAGATAAACATCGAGATCCCGGCGAGACTGACAGGGCAGCTGCAGCGTGAACTCCAACCAGAAAATAATTCTACTTATTCTGTTTTAGCTTATCCACCCTTGCCTTATGTTTTCCTTTTTACTAATGACTCCAACAAACTTAATGTAGGCATGAATTATTCAGGTGGACCTAACGTAGTGACTTGTGAACAATGTATGCTTTCATCTTATTTAAACCCTCAATGTAATGTTTGCTCCTTTGTGGTGTTAACAATGCCCATCCTATCTTATGGTGCCTATATGATAGCTATGGTCTTACTGTGTTACAACAACTGCAGGATTTAATGCGATCGCGATGGTTTGTGGTCTTGCTTATCCTAGGAATATCAGCTTTGATAGCAACAATTACTTCTGTTACTGCGGCAGCAATATCATTGACTCAACAAGTGCATACTGCCCAATATGTTGATACCATGTCTAAAATTGTTTCTTTAACTCTAGCAACACAGGAAGCTATAGATAGGAAATTAGAGATGAGAGTAGACGCCTTAGAAGAAGCAATTATGCATATTGGGATTGAGTTACAGGCTTTAAAGGTGAAGATGGTTTTGACGTGCCACGCTGATTACAGGTGGATATGCGTGACATCTTTGAAGGTAAACGAGACAGATTATGAATGGGAAAAGATTAAAAATCATATCTCAGGTGTTTGGAACAGTTCTGATATTGGCCTGGACTTAGGGAAACTTCATAATCAAATACAGACCTTGGAACACTCTCGACTGGATTTTACCGCCACTGGAGCAGCTAATGACTTTTTTCACACCTTCTCTAACTTTATTTCTGGAAAAAATATTCTGTCTAATATCCCTAGTCTCTAATTCTACTTCTCATAATCACTCTTCCTTGTATTGTCAGGATTCTTCGGCAGAGCATTCGGAAGCTCGCGACTGAGCTGCATCTGGTTGTTTTAAGAAATAAAAAAGGGGGAGATGTTGGGGGCCAGAGTGAGGTACTCCGCCCGTGACAAAGGTCATGAGGAAGGAGGCTCGACATACGCAAAGGCGGGATCGAGCCTCAGGAGTCCCCCTGGAACTCCTCGAGCATCTACCCCCATAACCAGAGCCTGCCTACTTTACTACTTTGTGCTCACCTACACCTCTGACTTTACGGGGGGCTGTCCCCCACCACCTCTTTTGGAGAAGGAGTTAATTTAGAGCTCCAGTTTATAATAATTCCTGGGCGTGATAAGAGTGTTTTAACCTACAAACTCCTCTGAAGGTTCTCTAGCCTGCCTGACAGGCTCGTCCGGCCACATGTGATTGCTCACAGCCTCCCAACCGTGAGAGGCACAAGATGCTTTAAACCCTCTAAAAACGGGTTCTTTAGAGAAGTTAGAAAACTATTAGTATAAGTATAACGGGCTGATTAGAAATTGTATTGGTGAAGGGTTTTTCATTTGTTGAGCCAATGTTTGTTGCTAAGTCTCCACATCCCCTGCCCTTACACACATTAATGAATATATAGAAGAAATAAGTATTAACCTTTGATATTAATCACGTTAGACCTTAGGCTAAGTAAATTCTTTCCTTAGCTAAAACCCACTACACCCTCACCCTGTAGGAATGTAACTTTACTTGGGTGGCGTCTGTTTTGAGAATAATCAGCCCTGGAGAAATAAGTGTCCTGATTGACTGACCGCTGTCACAAGGAGAGGGTCGTAAATTGTCAGCAGGCCCCCCTGGCCAGAAGATGATGTAACACCCCTAAGACCTCTGTATACATTTGTGTGAAGCACCTGACTTTAATAAAAGTCAGGACTGCTGTCCCCACGTGACTTTTGTATAACATCTCAGTGTATAAAAACAGACTCTGGAAAATAAAGAATTGGGATCAGTTTCTCGAAATACTGGTCTCCCCATGTCGCTCTCTCTCTCACTCTGGTTGAGTCTCCATCTGGAGCGCGGAACCCACCATGCTTACTAATTATGCCTGGGCTTCTAAGATCCGACCGGGGAGGCCTCAGTGTCTCCTCTCCTTCGGGAGAACGGAAGGACGCCTGCGGCCTACGTAAGTGGTGCAAACTTCTTGTCTTGAAGTTTTATTGGTCTCCCGCGTAAACCAAGCTACTCAGCCTCTTTTCTCCACTGAATTTTCCTACTGAGCTATCCTCATCCTATTACTCTTTATATCTTTGATAAAATATTTAAATAAATAGGTCGCCGACGCCGTCCCCGCTTCGAATACCCTGGATCAGCAGTTTCTGCACATCAAAGGAAACTATTAGCAAGGTGAAAAGACAGCCTTCAGAATGGGAGAAAATAATAGCAAATGAAGCAACCGACAAACAACTAATCTCAAAAATATACAAGCAACTCCTACAGCTCAACTCCAGAAAAATAAACGACCCAATCAAAAAATGGGCCAAAGAACTAAATAGACATTTCTCCAAAGAAGACATACAGATGGCTAACAAACACATGAAAAGATGCTCAACATCACTCATCAGAGAAATGCAAATCAAAACCACTATGAGGTACCATTTCACACCAGTCAGAATGGCTGCGATCCAAAAGTCTACAAATAATAAATGCTGGAGAGGGTGTGGAGAAAAGGGAACCCTCTTACACTGTTGGTGGGAATGCAAACTAGTACAGCCACTATGGAGAACAGTGTGGAGATTCCTTGAAAAACTGGAAATAGAACTGCCTTATGATCCAGCAATCCCACTGCTGGGCATACACACCGAGGAAACCAGAAGGGAAAGAGACACGTGTACCCCAATGTTTATCACAGCACTGTTTATAATAGCCAAGACATGGAAGCAACCTAGATGTCCATCAGCAGATGAATGGATAAGAAAGCTGTGGTACATATACACAATGGAGTATTATTCAGCCATTAAAAAGAATACATTTGAATCAGTTCTAATGAGGTGGATGAAACTGGAGCCTATTATACAGAGTGAAGTAAGCCAGAAGGAAAAACATAAATACAGTGTACTAACGCATATATATGGAATTTAGAAAGATGGTAACAATAACTCTGTATACAAGACAGCAAAAGAGACACTGATGTATAGAACAGTCTTATGGACTCTGTGGGAGAGGGAGAGGGTGGGAAGATTTGGGAGAATGGCAATGAAACATGTAAAATATCATGTAGGAAATGAGTTGCCAGTCCAGGTTCGATGCACGATGCTGGATGCTTGGGGCTGGTGCAGTGGGACGGCCCAGAGGGATGGTGTGGGGAAGGAGGAGGGAGGAGGGTTCGGGATGGGGAACACATGTATACCTGTGGCGGATTCATTTTGATATTTGGCAAAACTAATACAATTATGTAAAGTTTAAAAATAAAATTAGAAAAAAAAAAAAAAAAGAATCCACCTTGAAACTTGGGGAACACAGGTTCAATCCCTGGTCAGAGAACTAAGATCCCTCAGGCCACTGAGCAACTAAGCCTGAGCACAACTGGAGGATTCGTGCACCACAACAAAAGATCTCACATGCTGCAACTAAGACCCTACACAGCCAAACAAACAAAAAAAAAGGCCTCAGGAGGAAGCAGGAGACACAAAGGGAGGAAAAGTCAGTCTGTCGGCATGGGGCATAGGGTAAGACAGTCTGGGCAAGAAAGATGAGTAAACGTTGCAAATGTCATGTCCTTCCCTTTTCTTGGAAGCCATTAGCTTTCTGGGCCTCTTCTGTTTCCAGCTGAGGTAGAGTAGAAGTGAGATTCAGGAAATAACTATTCAGATTAGGGAGAGGCCTAGGTAAACAATTCCCTGGTGGCTCAGACGGTAAAGCGTCTGTCTACAATGCATGAGTCCTGGGTTTGATCCCTGGGTTGGGAAGATTCCCTGGAGAAGGAAATGGCAACCCACTCCAGTACTCTTGCCTAGAAAATCCCATGGACAGAGGAGCCTAGTGTCCATAGGGTCGCAAAGAATTGGACACGACTGAGCGACTTCACTTTCACTTAGGTAAACAATGAGCTTCCCTTGTGGCTCAGCTGGTAAAGAATCCACCTGCAATACAGGAGACCTGGGTTCGATCCTTGGGTTGGGAAGATCTGGAGAAGGGAAAGGCTACCCACTCCAGTATTCTGGCCTGGAGAATTGCATGGTCTGTATAGTCCATAGGGTGGCAAAAAGTTGGACACGACTGAGTGACTTTCACTTCACATATGAGTCACCATGCTTACTGATCTTCACCCATGCAGAATTAAGCATAAAATAGTCCTTAATACTAACAATCTGGTGATCTAGAAAGAACAAGCTGGTTCTTTCACTCTACTGCATTTTCAACTTCTCTGACCCTATAGGAAAACTTCCTGTGGAGTCCACATATGCTGAACCCTGAGTATTTTAGATGCTTCTTTGAGTCACCCAGAGGAGGAAGAAAGCTTCAGCCAGTGTGGAACCCGAAGTCTCTTTAGGGCAAGGCCCTAGGGCCTTCCTGTTAGCCAGCAAAAAGAGAGCAGGTCCGGGGTCCCCAAGGGATAATAGCAAGACCGCTACTGATTACTTAGGTCCCAGCCATGCTGGTCTAGGGGGCTGGTGAAGTTACTCTGATGGGAGACCAGTGTGATAGGGATTGGCAACTGAAAACAGCACCCAAGATTTTTAGGACAGTGTAAGTATTCTGTATGATACTGTAAAGTTTTATGACATACATTTGGTATGATAGAACTGTGCAAATGCAAAGAACTGAACCATAATGTAAACTATGGACGTAGGTAATAATACATAACGTTTTAAATAATATAACTATCAAATGTAGCTAAGGTACCATACCAGTAGAAGATGTTAAAAATAGGGAAACTTGGGGGCTGGGGAAGAGGGAATATTTGGAAATTCTGTAGTTCTTGCTCAATTTTTCTACTAAAATAAACTTTTTTTTACTCAATTTCTTGAGCCATTTTATTTTATTTTACTGACCACGTTATGTGATGTGCAGGATCTTAGTTCCCCAACTAGGGATTGAACCCGTGCTCTCTTCAGTGGAAGTCTGGAGTTCTAACCACTGGACAGCCAGAGAATTCCCCAAAATAAACTTAATTAAAACAACAAAAAAACCCATCACTCAAGGAGTGATAGCTAATGGGAACTGATGAGGAACAGGTAGCAGATGAGGACAGGAGCATAGGTAGGGAGTCTGATTGGAGGGACCAGACTTTGTCTTCCTCTATCATTGCTCTCCTCAGTCCTGGAGACAAATGAACCACCACTCTCCATCCCCTACACATTTACACATTCTGTCTCCCCTGTCATTCCCAAGACACCAGAGTTGGAAAGGCAAGCAATTTCAAGGAACAGTAATTGTCATATTGAGGATGACCTGATTGTAGTACTGGAGGTCCAGTCACAGATGGGGAACTCAAGCCAGAAATGGGAGAATTTGGCAGGATCCAAAGATCTAACAGCTGTACAGAAGAAGTAGATTCTTGAGGTTCCCTGTGGACTTAGGGTCCAAGAATTTCAGGCAACAGTGTTGGATATCTCTACATCTGGTTCTCCCAGTTTTAGGAATGTGTCCCTGTAGCTCCCCGACTTCTCTTATTCTAGGATTGATTTCTTCTCACTTATTAGGGGGCCCTCCTGGGACTGAGAGGAGTAAATAAGATAGGAGGGGGGACCTGGGATCCCTTCATTGATCGGTTCCCTTTAGCTGTGTGCCATGGTGGGTTATGGAACCAGAGAGAAACCTTGATGCCATGATCACACGTGGGCTTTGTACCAGTTTTAGGAGGCACCATATGCCATCATTCCTTATTGTTCAGACTGCAGTTTCTCTCCTAGACCCCTGGATGAGAAATGAAGCCCAATTCCTTATATTTTTATATTGACTTAGAAAGGGATATTAAGGTAACACACGTTTAATTAAGGAACTACACTGGAATTAATGTAAAAACTAAGAAGTTGCTCTTATTTGGTCTGACTTGCTGGTGGATTCTATTGTTCTATTTCTCTACCTATTAAGTCCATTGAATAAGAAGTATTTTGGGGCAAACTTACAGTTACCAAAAGGGAAACTGTAAGGTAGGAGTGGATAAATTAGGAGTTTAGGATTAACAGATACACGCTACTCTATGTTAAAATAGATAAACAAGTACCTACTGTATAGCAGAGAGAACTGTATTCAATATCTTGTAATAATCCATAATGGAAAGGAATCTGAAAAATATATATATAATTCAGATATATATATCTGAATCACTTTGCTATACACCTGAAACTAACACAACATTGTAAATCAACTATACTTCAAATAGAAAATAAAAAATAAAAGAACTATTTTGGTGTCTCCTATCCAGAAATCACTGGCATTGCTGCCTTTCACCTCCCTCTTCCCCAGAAGACACAGAGGAAATTTTCCTGATCTAAGTTTGGGTCTAGAGAAGTCCTAAGGTGAGAGGGAGATGGGGCAGTATTCACAGAGGGAGAAACCTGATTTCAACTTCGGGGCAAAGGTAAGGGCAAAGCCTGAACTAAGAAGAGGCAGATAAATATTTGTGAAGGTTGTGTCCTTCACTGTTTTCTGTGAGGTCAACTGAGGTTTTCAGAGGGGTCAACTGTTTTCACTGAGATAAAGAGGTCAGATCTAGAAAGCGGTCATTCAGATCAAGAGAGGCACGGAGGCAAAGGACGTGTTCAGATCATCTCATTCCTCTGGCTTCTTTTTTTTCCAAGAGCAGGTAAGTATTTCCTACAGCCCATAAGTTCTGACGTCCAGGGTGACTGAAGTTTCCAAGGGCTGAGACACTTCCGATGTCTGACCAGTCCTGGAGTCTCTTCATCCCAAGCCTTTGCCCACTTTCCAGTCTGAGCACTGCTTCTTTCCAGCAGGGCTGTTCTGCTGTCCCACCATGATGCGGGCTGTGCTGCTCCTTTGCTGTGTCTTGATGTCCCCAGTGGCTGCCTTCCCAAGAAATGCCCAGGAAGGGGTCCTGACCTTCCAGCCATCTATCTCAGAAATTGGGCATCCTTTGAACCTGCTCTCCAACCAGATCCTTCTACCAGACCCTAAAACTTGCCAAGATCTCTTGCATGTGGCCCCCTCCTTAGCCCCTCTGCCTGAGTACCTATCCAACTTAGCTCTGGAGGTGGTCTTGGAAGAGATTGGTTGCACAACTGAGGCTCACATTCTGCAGCTCCAGCTTGTTAAGATAGGAGGAAAGGACACCACTGAAACCCTCATCCGTGAGAGCAAAAAGCACAATGAAGGAGAAGGGACTGGCCAAGTTAAGGTCATTCTGAAGGATCTGGGCAGATCTCCAGGGGAGCTTAGGCGGGCGCAGCGCTCAGTTACCCTTCCGGAGGCATGTAGGCAGGAAGATAGGTGGGTGCTCTATGAGACAGCAAAAATGATAGCTGAATTTGCTGAGAAGCTCCCTAACACTGAGCTGGTAAAAGAGTTTAAGGCTGCTGCCACTGACGTCACCCAGAAATGCACGGATGAGTCCTGGGAGTATTTGCAAGCAGTAAGCAACCAGCTAGTGAAGAGCCCTGAGATGAAAGACTTCACAATGCCTATGCAAGATCAGCTGTACTTTATCAAGCGTTCCATGACCATTCTGATGCACATTGTAGTGGAATTCATAAAGACGCAAGTCCAGAATATTTTCGGATAAGGAAGGCCTCCAAGGCACCCTATTTCCTTTCTCAAATGTCTCTGATAGGATCATGTACGAGGACTGGGCACAACAGGTAGTTAGAAATGTTGAGACAGCTTAGGGCAGAAGCATCTATTCGTGTGATCCCAATGCTAAAAGCCATGTGACCAGAGTCAGTTTTGCCCCCTCTCTTAATAAGTCCTAGTCTCTATTTTTTCCCCCAATTACTCTTTGTCAGGTACTGGGGATGTATTACGTACTAGACATGAAGGATATTGTAATCTTTCCCCATTTATCTACCCTTTACTTTCTAATTCCCAACTGGATGCTGTAACTTGTTTGTGTTCATTTTTAAACTGAAGAGCGAAATTAAATGTTGCTTCTAGATCAGAATCACAGTTATTTGATCTCTTTTAACTCTGTGTCTCCACAGCTTTTTTTTTTTTTTTTTTGGTGTTGCATCACACGGGATCTTGTTTTCCTGACTTAACCACTGGACCACCAGGGAATTCCTTCCATAGCTTCTTTTGTGAGCTGGAGGTAGAATGTGGCAGGACCCACAGGAAGTGCCAATGCATTTTGAGACTGAGTATGTAACAGAGGGACAAGGTTTGAGCAGTCAATACAAATGGGCAAATATTTGTAGAGGGCATGTCCCTTGCTGATTGTTGGGAAAAGCAACCAACTTTCCTCCTCATGGGATGGAGAACTGGGCAGAGTGAGTTTAGACCTACCAGAGTGGTTTCACTTCTTGGTGACTGGATTGTGCGGTAGTTTGGGGCCCTATACCTTTATGGAATGAGCCCACATAAAGCAGAAAAAGCCCCTGGTAATCTGGATGGGGAGACCAAAAAGAGCAACTGAGTCCCATTCTCTACTCCCTGGCCCCAAACTGAAAAGGAAGGGAGGCTGTGAATTGATGGGCAAGATGTCTTCCAACTGAACCCTGGGCTCCTTCGGACCACAGCCTAGAGGAAACAGTGTGAATGCTGTCTTCCACTCTAGTGTGGTCTGATCTGGCTAAGCACCACTGAGACCCATCGTGACCTGCTCCTTGAGTGCCTCCTGCTCTACCCTGTGGTTCTCACTTCATGTAGAGCCCAGAAAAGACCCTGGTATCTTTTTCCTCATCTCTGGGGATCCAGCCACCCTCTGGAGACTCCTAGCTCTGCCAGGCTCTACTCCCAAAGTCCCTGCCTGACCTTACCCCTTTTGTCCTCTGCCAAGAATGTCCTTGGAGCAAGCTGATCACCAGGCTGATCCCTAGCCCCTGCAGTTTCACCTTTATAACCTGGATGACATGAAAGCCAAGTAAGTTTTTTTCCAACCAAAAACAAGGTGCCAGATGGACAGTAGCTCAGGGAGAGGCCTCCCAGGGAGTGCTCTGGTCTCTGTACTGCAGTTGTTAGGCAGGGTTCAGCCTTATCCAGGAGAGAAAGATGTGCCTTCTCTACTCTAGAAAGTTAATAAGAGCAAGAGCAGCATATGTACAATGTACTCCAGCTGTCACCAGGAGTGGGAATCTACAAAGTCAAACATAGCTTTGTACTCTGCTGCTCAGAACTACAACAGACCCGAAGAGTGAGGCTGAGATGGGGCCATAGACCTGGGGCCATAGATCATGCCCAGGTTGTTGGGGGACTAGGGGCTATTGGTGAGCTCTGTGCTTAAATCTGCAGTGAAATCTGGGATTCAGTAGCTGATCTAGTATTACTATGAAAAAGAGACAAATACCCCTCTATTAGAGACTAGGGAGGAGGGCTTGGGAGGCAGCACAGATGTGAATCACCCAGAAGTGACAAACGACAATTAAGGCCTCAGAGGACAAGACTCTTGAAGAAGTGATCTCAACTCCTACTCATTTGGGGCCTTATTCATGGGCCATGACTTAGATACTTTTCCTAGTAACCTTATGCTTTACATAAATACAGAGGTTATGCACAGAAGGAATTAAACTGAATTTAAAATTGTCACTGACTCCCTTATCCTAATCCTCAGGTATGGAATGGAATGAGTCAACTATGATTATGTCAGTCTATCAGTATTCGTGCTAAGTAAAGAGAATCCTCTTACCTTAAACAAACAAAAAGTTTTTCCTTTCATCATAAAATCATATGACTCCGTAAGACATATACATGTTTGCTTTATTACTTCAGACTCTGGGTATTGCAATAAATTGAGATTTCCCAACGATCAGGTGGCCCCAGGAGCAAGAATGCTGCCAGGCCGGCAAGTCTTTCATCAATGTGCTAATCCACACATTGAAAATCAGAGGTGACATAAATCTTACCAGTCCTTGTTGAAATTTCAGATAGTTGGGACCAGGATGATCTGTCTGATTAAGGTAGGGAAGAGGAACCGAGGGATATATTAAAATGCAGTCTTAGGGGTTTTATGAATTCTTCCACAATTTTCAGACCACTGCTACCCAACAGAAACTTGAGGGAAGATAGAAATATTCTCTATCTGTGCTGTCTAATATGGTGGACACAAGCCCGATGTGTCTACTGGGTGCTTGAAATGTGGGTGGTATAACTGAGAAACTGAATTTTCTTTCCATGTTTTAAATTCTTATTCATAGTTTTTATTCTTGGTATTACATGATAATGTCTCTAAGTGTTATAAACTGAACCATTTATAACAAAATTTATAGATTGAAGTCCTAACCCAAAATGTGACTGTATTTGCTCAGAGGGTCTTTAAGGAGAGGGCAGAGGGCCATTAACCATTAAGGTTAAGTGAGATTATAAGAGTGGGACTGTAACCCAATGGGACTGGTGTCATAAGAAGTGGAAGAGACACCAAAAATGCATATACATAGAGGAAAGGCCATGTGTGGGACAGCAAGACAGCAGCCATCTGCAAGCCAAGGAGAGAGGTTTCAGAATTAACCAAACCTGCCAACATCTTGACCTTGGACTTTTAGCCTCCAGGTCATGAGAAAGAGAAATAAATTCCTTTTGTTTAAATCATCCCGTCTATGGTATTTTGTTATGGTGGCCCTGGAACACTCATATATTAAGTATGGGTCTTTTTTCACCTATTTTCTGGTATCCTGTGAGTCTACTCAATTTGAAAAAAAAATGTCCTCTTCATTATAAAAAAGGAACTTAAAACTAAAGAAAATAATTTTCTTGCTTCCTCTTTTTTTAGTTTACTTTTTTTTTTAAGCCACGCTACGCAGCTTGTGGGATTTTAATTCCCTGACCAGCAATTGAACCTGAGCCCATGGCAGTGAAAGTACCCAGTCTTAACCATTGGACTACCAAGAAATTCCCAGTTTAGGTTTTTTTTTTTTCAATTGTGGTAAAAAAAAAAAAAAAAAAAACACATATCATAAAATTTGCCATCTTAACCATTTCTAAGTGAACAGTTCAATAGCTGGCCTGTAACTATGAACTGTGTTCACGTTGCTGTGCATTCCATCTCCAGAACTTTCTCATCTTGCAAAACTGCAAATCTACCCATTAAACATTAACTCCCCATTTCCTCCTCCCCTCAGCCCCCAACCACCACCCTTATATAGAAACCATCCAAAGTTTCTATAACTTTGACTCCTCTAGATCTCTTCCTGGTCATTGCTGTTTGTCATCTCTGATTGAGATTCCTGTGGCAGCTGTCCTGCTTGTTTTCCTCTCTTCTATCTCCCCTTCTCCTAAGTTCATCTTTCACACTCCCTCTTGAGTGATCTGGGCTTCCCAAGTGGCTCAGTGGTAAAGAATCTTCCTGCAATGCTGGAGCCCCAGGGTTCAATCCCTGGGTTGAGAATATACCTGGAGAAGGGAATGGCAACCCACTCCAATATTCTCGCCTGGGAAATCCTGTGGACAGAGGAGCCGGGTGGGATAAAGTCCAGAGGGTGGCAAAGAGGTGGACATGACTGAGTACCCTTGCACATTTATCTTTCTAAAACATAGGTTTGATCCTTTCACTTTCCTGTCCAGAGCACTTGATAGTTCCCCCACTGCTTTTAAGACAGAGTCCAGAGCCTCTGAGTGTGTCTGGTCTTTAACCTTGGCAGCCTTGGGACCATGCCACCCACATACCTACTTTATATTGGAGTTATCTTCATCTTGGACTACTTTTCATTCTTCAAAAGCAGGCTTTTTCTCTAAATGCTTTGTCATGTCCTCTACCTGCCCTCCAGATTAAACTTCCGCCTTCAAGACTCAGCTCAGGGACTTCCCTGGTGGTTCATTGGTAAAGAATGCACCTGCCAAGGCAGGAGACTCAAGAGATGTGGGTTCGATCCCTGAGTTGGGAAGATCCCCTGGAGTAGGAACTAGCAACCCACTCCAGTATTTTTGCTTGGAAAATCCCATGGACGGAGCAGCCTGGGGTCCATGGGGTCCTGGGGTCCATGGACCCCTACAGTCCATGGGGTCACAAAGAGTTGGATGCAACTGAGCACACAGACCTCAAGGTTCATCAATGTTACAAATTTCCTACTTTTTATCCCATTGTACATATGTACCACATTTTGTTCACCCGTTTGTGACAGACTTTTAGATTGAGTGAAATAGTCTTTCACTGTGGTTTTGATTAGCATTTTCCTAATGATTAATAATGTTGAACATATTTAATGTGCTTACTGGCCATTTGTATGTCTTTTCTGGAGAAATGTCTATTCAAGTCCCTTCCCCTTATTTTTGGCCGCACCACTCATCTTGCAGGACCTTAGTTCCTCCACCAGAGATCCAACCACTGGACCTCCAAAGAATTCTCCTTCGCACATTATTTTTTTTTAATGCTAGAAGCAATCTTATGGTGTGATATGTGTGTGCTCCGTCATGTCCGACTCTTTGTGATCGCATGTACTGCAGCCTTCCAGGCTCCTCCATCCATGGCATTTTTCAGGCAAGAATATTGGAGTGGGTTGCCATTTCCTGTTCCAGGGGATCTTCCTGACACAGGGATCGAAACTGCATCTCCTGTGTCCCTGTATTGGCAGGCAGATTCTTTACCACCGAACCACTTGGGAATCCTCACTTTGCACATTTTTAAATTGAATTATTCGTTGTTAAGTTGTAGGAGATCTTTATATATTCTGAATATTAACCCCTCATCAGCTAAACTTTATGCGAATAGTTTCTCCCATCCTGTGGGTTACTTTTTCACTCTGTTGTTAGTGTCTTTGGATGCACAAAAGTTTTAAAAGTTTATTACTTTTAAGTTGTTATGAAGTTTAATTTATCTATTTTTCTTTTTTTACCTGTGCTTTTAGTGTCACACCCAAGAAATCATTACCAAATATGATGTCATGAAGATTTTTTTTCCAATGTTTTCTTCTAAGAATTGTGCGGTTTTAGTTATGTTTAAGTCTTTAATCCATTCTTTTTTAAAATATTTTTATTTCTTTAGGCTGGGCCAGATTTTAGTTGCAGCACACTGACTGGATCTTCAATCTTCCTTGTAGCATGCAAGGGCTTTAGATGCAGGATGTGGGACCAGGGATCAAACCCAGACACCCTTTGTTGGGAGCGCAGAGTCTTAGCCTCTGGACCACCAGGGAAGTGCCTTTAAACCATCCTGAGTTAATTTTTGTATATAATATAAGGGAAGGGTCAAACTTCATTCTTTTGCATGTGAATATTCAGTTGTCTCAGCACCATATATCTCATTCAATGCTTTCAATGCACTTGTAAAAAATTATTTAACTACATAAGCAAAGATTTACTTCTGGGTTCTCTGTTCTATTCCATTAGTCTATATCTCTATTTCTATACCTATACCATACCGGTTTTTGTGTGTTTTTGCAAGTTTTGTTCCTAGTTTATTTTTTAAACTGAAACTTTCTTTTGTTTTTCTCATTTATTTTTATAAGTTTCCAATACGTTAAGCAAAGTCTCTCATTCAGTTATCTGTTAGGGCTAACCTAGAATTATTTTCAAGAAATGCTTTCACTTGCCCAAGCATATTCTCTTAGGAGGCAAGCCGTGTTGAGTCGTGTATCCTAGTTGGTATCTTCATTTTTAAGAAGAGGATTATTCTCTACCTGCAGCTCAGCTGCTTATGAAAGCACACAAATGTGACTTTGATTGGCCTGGAAGAATGGCTCCTGTGTGGTACCTGTCATTATGTAGTACCACACTGTTTTGAGTACTATAGCTTTTTTAAAATTTTCAGGAACCACTTCATTTTTATTTTACTGACTTCTTTTTGATCACCAAATTTGCTTTCTTCTTTGTAGTGATGTAGCTTTGTAATACGGAGAGGGCAATGGCACCCCACTCTAGTACTCTTGCCTGGAAAATCCCATGGATGGAGGAGCCTGGTGGGCTGCAGTCCATGGGGTCGAGAAGAGTCAGACACAACTGAACGACTTCACTTTCACTTTTCACTTTCATGCCTTGGAGAAGGAAATGGCAACCTGATCCAGTGTTCTTGCCTGTAGAATCCCAGGGACGGGGGAGCCTGGTGGGTTGCCCTCTACGGGGTCGCAGAGTCGGACACGACTGAAGTGACTTAGCAGCAGCAGCAGCAGCTTTGTAATAAGTTCTGAAATCAGGAAACAAGTTCTCCAAGTTTATTTTCTTTTTCAAGATTGTTTTGGCTATTCAATGTCTCTTGAAATTCCATGTGAATATTAGGATGGTTTCTCTACTTTACAAAAAACATCACTAGGATTTTGGTAGAGATTGCATCAGATTTGTTAGTCTCTTTGGGTAGTATTGATATCTTAACAGTATTAAGTCTTCCAGTCCATGGGTGTGATAGCTTTCTGTTTATTTATGCCTATTTAATTTCTGTCAGCAATGTTTTGTAGTTTTCAGTGTATAAGTTTTTTTTTTGCCTCCTTTGTTTACTCCTAATTATTTTATTCTTTTTGATGATGTTGTAAAAAAAAGTTTGGTGTAAAAAATTGTTTTCTCTCTTAATTTCATTTTTCCATGTTTTTCATTGTTAGGGTATAGAAATGCAACTAATTTGAGGTGTTGATTTTGTATCCTGTAATTTTGCTTAATTTGCTTATTAATTCTAATAAGTTTGTGTGTGTGTGTGGTGCAACTATTTAGGGTTTTCTACATATATGATCATGTCTTCTGCAAACAGATAATTTTGCTTTTTTCTTTCCAATTTGGATGTCTTGTTTTCTTTTCCTTGCATAATTGCACTGGATAGAATATCTGACACTATGTTGAGTAAAAATGGCATAAACAAACATCTTTGTCTGTTCCTGATCTTAGAGGAAAAACTTTCAGTCTTTTTACCATTGAATATGATGTTAGCTGTGGGTTTTTCATATATAGCCTTTGTTATTGAGCAAGCTTTTTCCTATTTATATTTTATTGATGTAAGACGCTTCTCTACATCAATTGATATGATCATGTCATTTTTCTCCTTCATTCTGTTAATGTAGTGAATTATACTGATTGATTTTTACATATTGACCCACTCTTACATTCTAGAAATAAATCCTGCCTGATAATGTTGTATAACGCTCTTAATATGCTGCCAAATTCAACATGCTAGAATTTTGCATTCATAGTCTTATGAAATATGTTTTCTGTAGTTTTCGCTCCTTGTAGGGTCTTGGTCTAGCTCAGATATCAGGGTAATACTGGTGACCTAGAATTAGTTTGAAATGTCTCTCCTCTTTGATATACTGAAAGAGTCTGAAAAGGAGTGGTGTTAATTCTTCTTCAAATGTTTAGCAGGAAAAAAAGGAATGAAAAAGAAAACCCGCAAATGTTTGGTAGAATTCACCTATAAAGCCATTTTGTCTGGGGCTTTTCCATATTAGGAAAATTTTGGTTACTGAGTCAATCTCCCTACTAATTAAAGATATATTCAAATTTTCTATTACTTCATGATTCAGTCGTGGTACATTGTGTGTTTCTAGCAACTTATCCATTTTCTCTAGATTATACAACTCATTAGCATATACTTATTCATGCATCCACATATGCTAAGTCTGACTCTGCAACACTATGGACTGTAGCCCTCCAGGCTCCTGTCTATGGGATTCTCCAGGCAAGAATACTGGAGTGGGTTGCCATGCCTTACTCCAGTGAACCTACCTGACCCAGGGATCAAACCCAAGTCTCTTGCATCTCCTGCATTGGCACCTGGGTTCTCTACCACTAGTGCCACCTGGGAAGCCCACACCTATTCATGATATTCTCTTAAAGTCCTTTTTGTTTCTGTAAAACAAGTATTAATATCCCCATTTTTGTTTCTTCTTTTTATTGAGATGTAATTGACATATTAGTTGCAGATGTACAACATAATGATTTGATATTTGTATATATTGCAAAGCAATCACCACAATAAATCTATTTAACATCCATCACCAAGTATAGTTATGACTTTTTTCTTGTGATGAGAATTTTTAAGGTCTATTCTTTTAGCAACTTTCAAATATACAATACAGTATTATTAACTATACTCACCATGTTGTACATCACATCCCTAGGACTTTTCTAACTGGAAGTTTGTGCCTTTTGACTTCCTCTACCCATTTTGCTCAGTCCCCACCTCCTGGCAACTACCAATCTGTTCTTTGTATCTGTGAGTTCAATTTTTCTTAAAAGATTTCACACATAAGTGACATCATGAGGTACATGTCTTTCTGAGTCTGACATTTCATTTAGCAAATTGCTCTCAAGGTCTATCTAGTGGTAAAGAACCTGCATGCCAATGCAGGAGATGTAAGAAATGCAGGTTCAATCCCTGGGTTAGGAAGACCCGTTGGGAGATGGAATGGCAACCCACTCCAGTATTCTTGGCTGGAGAATTCCAGGGGCAAAGGAGCCTGGCGGGCTATGGTCCATAGGGTCGTAAAGAGTTGGACACGACTGAATTGACTTAGCATGCTCACATGCAAATTCAGGTAACTGGACTTTCCTGGTGGCTCAGTGATAAAGAATCCACCTACCAAGGCAGGAGATGTGGCATCAATGATCCCCAGGTCAGGAAGATTCCCTGGAGAAGGAAATGGCAACCAACTCCAGTATTCTTGCCTGGGAAATCCCATTGACAGAAGGAGCCTGGCAGGCTACAGTCCATGGGGTTGCAAAGAGTCAGACACAACTTAGTGACTAAACAACAACAACAACTTCAGGTAGCGCTGGATCCCTCCCTTTGCACCTCGTTCTTGCTTCCTACAGTTTTGGTAGTGTATCTGTACAGACCAGCCCCTCTTCTTTCTTCTATCTGCTCTTAGTCGTCAGGGGCCACTTTTGGGAACTAAGAGAAATAAAATAAATAGAGGGAAGGACCCTGAGCCCCTCCCTCTGGCCTGTTCCTTTTGGTTATCTATCAGAAGTGAGTGACAACACCAAGGAAACTTTTTACCGCAACCATATGTAGAAACCTGTACTAGTTTCAGAAGGCATCAGATACCATCTTTACTGCTAAACCCTAGAGGAAACTGCTTAAACCTAAACTCCCAATTTTTGGAGTATTGGTTAGATATGGAAAGAGTTACTACCCAGATGATGAATAGATTTTTTTTATGTTTCCCATTAAAATTAGAAAAGTGAGAAGTGAAAGTTGTACTGATTTCATTCAACTTACCAATATTTTCAGTTTCCCAGAACTTCACCCAGTGTATCCTGTTAATGAGAACTTATTAAATGTTTTGGGGAGTCTTGCCAGAGATCATCAGTCTTTTTACCTTACCTCTTCTCCCTTTCAGAATCTACAGAGGAAATTTCCCTCATCTCATGTATAGGTCCAGGGTAAAACCTTAGGACGATAGGGATATGGGGCCGGAGTAGCAGGGTCAAAAACAGAAAAGGCCCTATATTTGTCAGCATAGGACAAAGGTGAGAAGGACAAAGTCTGGGCTGGAAAGAGATGAATAAATATTTGCACATGCTACGTCCTTCACTGTTTTGGATGCTATCAGCATTCTGGTCCTTGTGATTTGGGCTAGGCTAAAGAGGAAAGTGGGATACAACCAAAAAATCAAAATAGTCATTCCAGCCATGAAGATATCAAAGCAAAGATGTTTGGACTTTCTTGTTCCTCTGGTTTGTTTCTTCCTCAAAACAGTGAGGACCTCCCATAGCCTTTATGGGTGTGAGGTATGTTCAGGGTAACTGAAGTTTCTAAGGGCCAAGGCACTTCCAAGCTCTGACTAGTCCTGGAGTCTCTTCATCCCAAGCCTTTCCCCACTTCTCACTCTGAGTCCTGTTTCTTTCCAGCAGGGCTGTTCTGTCGACCTACCATGATCCAGGCTGCGCTGTTCCTTTTCTTTGTCTTGCTGTCCCCAGTGGCTTCCTTCCCAAAAAATGCCCAGGGAGGGGCCCCGACCTTCCAGCAGTCTATCTCAGAAATTGGGCATCCTCTTAACCTGCTTTCCAACCAAATCCCTCTCCCAGATCCTAAAACCTGCCAGCATCTCCTGCATGTGGCCCCCTCCTTAGCCCCTCTGCTTGAGCCCCTATCCAACTTAGCTTTGGAGGTGGTTCTGGAAGAGGCTGGTTGCACAACCTGAGGCTCACATTCTGCAGCTTCAGCTTGTTAAGATGGAAGAAAAGGACTAAACCCCTTATCCATGAGAGCAAAAAGCACAATGAAGGAAAAGGCACTGGCAATGCTAAAGTAATTCTGAGGAATCTTGGGGGACCACCAGGGAGGCCTGGATAAATAAAAAACTCAGCTACTTACCTTGAGAGGTTTATTAATGATGGTGAATAAAACCCTCTGGGCTGGCTAGTCTGCCAGTTAACTTGGATGGTGATTGAATTCGCTGAGAAGCCATCTCCCATGTTGCTGGTAACACAATTCAGAGCTTTTGCTATCACCATCTTCTAGAAATGCCAGTATGAGTCTTGGGAACTAGTTGGAAAATTAGGTAAAAAGCTTAAAACATCCCCAAGTTAAGAGCCTCTCAATGTCTATGGGTGACAACAATATAATTTATAAAATGTTCTACAGCTATTCTGAAGTGCTTTATGGAGAAACTGATTCAGGAACTTGTCCAGATTCTTTACTTCAGATATTCAATGCCACATTGTAGACAGGTCTGCTCTTCCAGGACTGTGTTCAAAGATGGGACAGGGACTTCCCTGATGGTTCAGTGGTTAAGAATCTGCCTTCCAATGCAGGGGAAGCACGTTTGATCCCTGGTCTGGGCACTAAGATCCCACATGCCACAGGTTAACTAAGCCCATACACCTTCAACTATGCACCACAACTAGAGAGAAGCCCACACAACGTAACAAACATCCTGAGTGCTGGAACAAATACCAAACACAGACAAATAAATAAATAAGATGGGACACAGTAAGTAGGCAGAAATGTTGGACACTACTTAGGATGCTGCTGCTGCTGCTGCTGCTGCTGCTGCTGCTGCTGCGTTGCTTCAGTCGTGTCTGACTCTGTGCGACCCCATAGATGGCAGCCCACCAGGCTCCCCTGTCCCCGGGATTCTCCGGGCAAGAACACTGGAGTGGGTTGCCATTTCCTTCTCCAATGCATGAAAGTGAAAAATGAACAGTTAACGTGAAGTCACTCAGTCGTGTCCGACTCTTAGCGACCCCATGGACTGCAGCCTACCAGGCTCCTCCATCCATGGGATTTTCCAGGCAAGGGTACTGGAGTGGGGTGCCATTGCCTTCTCCCTACTTAGGATAGATATACTCTATTTCATCCCAGTGCTGGTGTTAACCTTGCCCTTCTCCACTTAGTAGCTCTCAGTCCTTATTTCACATTACATTTTTCATTTTTTCTTTCAGTTAGCATATACTGTGCCTGTAATACATCTCAGCATGAGAAGCATTTGAACTTTTTTCCTCATCCATCTACCTGTACTAAATCCCCAATGAGACACTGTAGCTTGCTAATTTAATTTTTAAACTGAAAAGAGAAATAAAAGGGAATCATAGACATCCCATCTCTTCTGATTCTTAATCTCCCAGCTTCTATCATGAGCTAAAGTGGGAACGTGACAGGGACTGGTTGTAAATGCCAAATACCAAAGTTTTTAGATACTGAGGCCAAGTGTGTGACAAGCGCACAAAGTTTGAGAAGCCAGAAAAGATGAATAAATATTTGCAGAGATTACATCTCTTACTGATACTAGGGGAAAGCCAGTATATCTGCTCTCTTCATGGGGCACAGGAATCAGCAGAACAGGATCGAGGGGCTACCAAATCCATCAAGGCAGTCTCACTTCTTAATCACTGGACTGTTTGGTAATTTGGAGCTCCTTGTAAATGGGTGGAAATCATGCTGAGGAAGACCTGAAGATGGAGAAGGTCAAGTGGGAACAATTGGGTTGAGTTTCCTGTTTCTCAGTCCTTTAGCTAAAAAAGAACAGAAGTTTGGAGGTAACAGATGAGGTTCGCCCTGAGTCCTGGGCTCCTTTTGGACCACAGCCCTTAATGAAACGGTTTGTATGTTTCTGGTTTCTCCCCTCTCCAGTGCACTCTGTTACGAACCTGCATGGTCTCAGACTCATCATGTTACCAGTTGAGCTACTTCTTTGCTGCTTCCTGCTGCACGCTGCAGATGCCATTTCATCTGGAAACCAGATGGATGTCTTACTACATCTTCCTTCACCCTTGGAATCCTCGTTAACTTCCTCATACCCCTTGTCTTGCCAGACCCTTCTTCCCAAATCCCTCCCTGGCTTCACTCAGATGGCCCCTCTCCCCAGGTTTCTGGTAAGCCTGGCACTGATGATCGCCCTGGACAAAGCTGGTTGTCAAGGTGATGTACAGGTCCTGCAGCTTCAGCTGTACCGTCAGGGGGGTGTAAATGCTACACAGACCCTCATCAGACATCTTCAAGAGCTGGAGAAAAGCAGAAGCACAGGGAGGAGAGTGTCAGTAGATGCCCTGGCCTCTGCTCTGCAGCTGTGGGCTAGAGAGAACCCAGGCCCACAGAGAGCCCGACGATCACCCTCCATCAAAGACTGTGAGCAGGAGCAGGAGCAGAGTGTGCACAAGATAGCCCAGATGTTGCCGGGAGTGGGAACCTTCTACAATCTGGGCACAGCAATATATTATGCTGTTCAGAACTGCTCGGACGTGGCCAAGGAACGAGGCCGAGATGGGGTTATAGATCTGGGTTATGACCTTCTGATGGCCATGGCTGGAGGGTCAAGGGGATCCACAGGACTAATAATCGGTACTGCACTTAAACCTGCACTGAAGGCTGGGGTTCAGCGGTTGATCCAGTATTACTATGAGAGAGAGGCAAACACCCCTCCACCAGAGACCAGCAAGGAGGTCTTGCGGAGCACCTCAGATATGAGTGAAGTGGAAGAAACAACTACCATGGCCCCTTTCGTGTCAAAAGTAGTAAGTTCAAATCCATGCTGGGGGTGGACCTTATTCAACAACTGTGGCTTAGATCCTAGGTATTGGAATATTGAGATATAAAAGAAGGTGGTAGGATCCAACCGTTAGGACTCCACCCTTTCACTGACAGAGGGCCTAGGTTCAACCCCCAGTCAGGGAACTAAGATCATGCAAGCCGTGCAGCACAGCCAAAATAAAAAATAAAAAGATGGTTACCTCTGAGTAAAGAGAATTCAATCCAGTCCTCTTAATCCAGCAGAACTCTACTCTGATTCCTTCCCTTCTATAAACTACCATCCATAACCAGATCAGGATTAAGTGTTTCGAGATTACAAAAAGGCAAAGAAAGAGGGGAATGAGAAGAGCTAACCTTTTTCTGCTCACCTTTTGGCGGTCTGCCAAAAATAAGTACATAATAAAAGAAGGTGGTAAACACGATGACTAGATCTAGTATTCTGATAAGTTGTAATGTGTGTGTTCAAAATCCAAATCTCTGATTTCTTATCAAGGAGAAAAGCAGTACTGTAACGTATAAGAGTTTTAAAGTTTGTGGTTTGGAATCAGAGGATTTGGCTTTGAATCCAGGCTCCACTTGTTAGAGCTTCAGTGATCACTGACTAGTAACTTATTTCTCCAAACTCAGTTTTTTTAAAATTTGTAAAGTGAGGGTAATGATTTGCATCTCAATAGGTTTCGTGGAAATTAAAAACGATATGCTGTACTAATGCTTAGCACCGTACCAACAGTAAAGAAGCTTTTGTCATTGTTATTGTTGTTGTTACTTAAGCCCTCCCCTTCCCGTCCCAAAGTGTCGCAATTCCGCTTCGTATATCAACGCCTACAAGGTCTTGTCTAGTCTCGGTTCCACCGAGTGGGTTCTGATTCTCGGAAATCAGCTGTTTCAGTCCTGAACAATTCTGCTAATTGGACTCCTCCCTTCGCACACACGGGGCGGGGCTTACTTGAGCTCGCCTACCATTTGCTGCTGCTGGAGGTGTGGTTTCGGCTCCTCTTGCCCCGCCCCTTGGGGAAGGAGGAGTTGTGGTGGCGCCAATGAGCTCACTGCCTGGGGAAGCGTTTGGCTGAATGGCCGCCAGTGCCGAAGTGCTCCTCTGGAAGTGACGAACTCTGAGATTCAGCCTCTTTCTCAAGCCTGCGGAAAGGGGGCGGGTCCGAGACGCCGGCAGAAGCAGAGGGCGTCTCTGGAGGCCCTGGTGCCGGAACGCTTTCTGGAGACCGGAAGCTTGGACCGGAGCTACTGCAGGGAACTGGGCCTGAGACCCTAACCAGGTACTGGCCTTGTGAGGGCGCGCGGGGGTGTAGGTGGAGGCGCGAATTTTTTCCTCAGATGGAAGGTAGGCCCGGGCGGGTACACCCATGAGGGGTTAGACTGTTTCCAGGTAGAAATAGGAGCTGTCGCTTGCTGCCCCTCCTGTCCAACCTAGGGGTCCATTCGTAATGCCCCACTCCAGAAACACCCCTACCTCCAAGACTCGAAACCTGGCATTGTTGCATTGGTTCAGCGTCTTGGCCAACACTTTTACTTTTTGGTCTGTGTGTGTTTGTTTTGTTTGTTTTATTGGAGGACAATTGCGTTACAGTATTGTGTTGGTTTCTGCTATATATCTGCATGAATCAGCTGTAGGTATATATGTGTCCCCTCCCTCTTGAACCTCCCTCCCACCTCCCACCCCATCCCACCTTCTAGGTTCAGTTCAGTTCAGTTCAGTCACTCAGTCGTGTCCAACTTTTTGCAACCCCATGAACCTCAGCAAGCCAGGCCTCCCTGTCCATCACCAACTCCCGGAGTCCACCCAAACCCATGTCCATCAAGTCGGTGATGCCATCCAACCATCTCATCCTCTGTCGTCCCCTTCTCCTCCTGCCCTCAATCTTTCCCAGCATCAGGGTCTTTTCCAGTGAGTCAGCTCTTCGCATCAGGTGGCCAAAGTATTGGAGTTTCAGCTTCAACATCAGTCCTTCCAATGAATACCCAGGACTGATCTCCTTTAGGATGGACTGGTTGGATCTCTTTGCAGTCCAAGGGATTCTCAAGAGTCTTCTCCAACACCACAGCTCAAAAGCATCAATTCTTCGGCGCTCAGCTTTCTTTATAGTCCAACTCTCACATCCATACATGACCACTGGAAAAACCATAGCCTTGACTAGACGGACCTTTGTTGGCAAAGTAATGTCTCTGCTTTTTAATATGCTATCTAGGTTGGTCATAACTTTCCTTCCAAGGAGTAAGCGTCTTTTAATTTCATGGCTGCAGTCACCATCTGCAGTGATTTTGGAGCCCAGAAAAATAAAGTCACCCACTGTTTCCACTGTTTCCCCATTTGCTTGCCATGAAGTGATGGGACTGGACTGGATGCCATGATCTTAGTTTTCTGAATGTTGAGCTTTAAGCCAACTTTTTCAGTCTCCTCTTTCACTTTAATCAAGAGGCTCATTAGTTCTTCACTTTCTGCCATAAGGGTGGTGTCATCTGCATATCTGAGGTTATTGATATATTTCTCCCAGCAATCTTGATTCCAGCTTGTGCTTCTTCCAGCCCAGCATTTCTTATGATGTACTCTGCATATAAGTTAAATAAGCAGGGTGACAATATACAGCCTTAACGTACTCCTTTCCCGATTTGGAACCAGTCTGTTGTTCCATGTCCAGTTCTAACTGTTGCTTCCTGACCTGCATATGGTCTGTGTTATTTCTGATCCTCAGCAAAAGAAAAAAAAATACAGTTCAATTCAGAAAAGCTTACAGAGAACAAAATGTGCACCTGAAAGAGTAATAGATAACTGGAGAAAGAAGAGTTTATAGCCCTTAACCTCCATGTTTGCAATGTATTTAAGAAGGCCAGGTTTCTTGTTTTTTTCATATTTAAACCTCAGGGTTTACTTGCCACTTTGCTTTATTAATACCAGCTGATTAGTTCCTTAGGTACTGAGGCCTGGTCATTTGGTTTTTTAAAAGCAATACAAATACATAGTTTAAAAAGTCAAGCTCTATTAAAAGGGTTAAAATGGTGGAGCCCCTACCCAGTTCTTTCCTTCCCCTGTTTCTACTTCCCAGAGGAAGAAATGATTACTATACTGGTGGAAAAGAATCTTTCCCACCCTAAGCATTTGATTTGTAATTAAATCATGTGACCTTTTCTTAGACTACAGAAGGGGGTGTTTATTCTTTTCTGTTAGGCTCAGGCTGCAAGAAGTTTAGATTTCCTAAACAGACAGATGGCAGTGGGCAGGGAGAGGTAAGGGGAACAGTTTTTCACCCAGCCTGTTTGGTGACCGGCAAAAACCAGTTTTGAGTGAAATTGGTTTCACTCAATTGAAATTGGGTATTGATTATCTCACAAAGTTGATAATCCACATGAAGAATTAGAAATTGACAGAGGTCATACAAGTGTCATAGTCCTAGGGATTGAGTGACCCCTTGCACAGTGTTTAGGCATCTGAAGCATCTGCTAAAGAGTGGAGCTCCTCCTTCCAACTGGGAGAGCAGTTTATCTCCACGGAGGTTTCAGCCTCTGATAAAAGGTTTGGGGCCAGCAGGGATAATGCTGAAATAAAAACTCAAGGCTGACTTCTAAATGGTCCAGCATAAGTGTATACAAAACCAAACAAATGCATGTATAAGTTCACTGGGGGAGATAAAGATTGAGGAAATACCATTACTGCTTATTGAAGTTGGGTGACAGTTGGTGATGGACAGGAGGCCTGGCGTGCTGCGATTCATGGGGTCGCAAAGAGTCGGACATGATTGAGCGACTGATCTGATCTGATCTGACAGGTACATGGATGATCCTTGTACTACTCACTCAATTTTGTTGTGTGTTTGAAAATTACCACTGAAACAAAAAAAGCCTACACATTGGAGCTCTTAAATAATACTCCATAGAAAAATATGCACCAAACTGGTAATACTGGTTACTTCTGGAGAGGAGGAAAAGGGACCAAGATTGGAAGTGGGATCAATCTAGAATTTAATTTTTTTCTTGCTGGTATGATTTAATTTTTAAATTTGTAATAATAAATAATCATGAGACTGTGGATGATTTAGTCCAGCAAAATTTCCAATTGGGAATCTACATCCTTCAGGCTCAGACCCCAAATGGCGCAGTGGGAGATGCTGCAGAACCTTGACAGCCCGTTTCAGGATCAGCTGCATGAGCTCTACTCAAATAGCCTCCTGCCGATGGATGTTCGACAGCACTTGGCTGTCTGGATTGAAGATCAGAACTGGTGAGGCCTTCTGGGAATTGGGGGGATGAAGAGAGTGATTTCTTTCTCCTGAGCCCCCAGGATCCTGGAGACAGCCAGAAGGGGTTGAATGGCCTCAAAATAGTACCAGTCCTGCAGACACACACATCCTTGTTCTTCCTGGTCCACAGGCAGAAAGCTGCACTGGGAAATGATGCTGCCATGGCTAATATGCTATTCTTGCACTTCTTGGACCAACTCAACTCTGAGTGTGGCCGATGCAGCCAAGACTCTGAGTATTTTTTGCTACAGCACAACTTGCGAAAATTCTATCGAGATATTCAGGTATTCAGAGGAGCAGGGGATAACGTAGGAATGGGAGCTGAGTGAAGAGGAGGACTTTCTGGATATGGAACGTGGAATAGAACCTGGAGGTTCAAAGGGACAGGAGAAGATTTGGGGGGAAAAGGACAGAGTCTGGATTTAGGGGATCCCTGGAAGAGAGAAGGGCAGAGTCTAGATGATCCTATTAGAAAGAGGCTAGGGTTTGGAGAACCAGTGGTGAAACGGGGTAGGGCTTGGGATCCTGAGGAAGGGGAGAATACCGAGGCCACCAGTGTGGAGGGTCTGAGGTGGTAGTTTATTGATGGCAGTTGAGTTCTATCAATCCTTCCTCTTTTCCTACTGCAGGCCCTTCCCACTGGCTCTACCCAGTTGGCTGAGATGATCTTTAATCTCCTTCTGGAAGAAAAAAGAATTCTGACCTGGGCTCAGAGGGCTCAGCTGGTGAGAACAATTTGGTGGTGTGTTGAAAAGCTCCTGGAGTAGAGAGGGACCATGGAAAGGACTCAGGAAATTTGCCTCAGAACAAGATCTTCCACATCCTGTGGTTTAATTTCAGGTCTGGATTTTAGGGGTGACAGGTCAGAGGTGAAATGTGCTCATAGCCTTTTATTTCAGGAGCAACGAGAGCCAGCCCCTGAAGCACCTGGGGAGAGCCAGCAGCATGAACTTGATTCCCGGATCCTGAAATTACAGGCTATGAAGGAGGTTGGTAGACGTGGCAAGAGCCAAGGTGGGCAGGACTCAACCTGCCTCCTCTCACAGAGGCAGCCTCACTGGGGTCTCATCTCTTCTGCAGAAGCTGGTGAAATCCATCAGCCAACTGAAAGATCAGCAGGATGTCTTCTGTTTCCGATATAATATTGAGAAATCAGGTAGAAAGCACTTTGAGGGGTGGGGTGCCTACCGGGAGGCTGAGGGTAGAGTAGAGCAGAAGGGAAAAGTCCCAGTAAGTGGTAATCAACTTGTGGCTGCATCTTGCTGGTTATAGTCCTGCTGCCATGCAATGCTGGAGGTGCCAGGGTATGTTGTATAGGTCAGGGTAGTGATATAAACCAAGGAATAGCTGGTGAAGATTGGAGGAGGTGTTTGGGAACCTGCCTTGGCCGATTGAGTGGGCTTCTAGTTCTAGCAAGACGATGCAGAATTTGCCTGAGGGCCCAGGGGTGCCTGTGCTTTGCTTGGTTCCCTTTCTTCTCCCTTTCAAACTCCCTTCTCCTGACTCTAACTGAGGTCTGGGTCAGGAGGAGCCCTAGGTCTGAGCACTTGTCTCCCTCCCTCTCCTGCCGTCCAGTGAGGACACCTTCTTTGGACCCCCGTCAGACCAGACAGATGGACATTCTTCAGGAAACACTCAATGAACTGGACAGACAGAGAAAGGTGGGAGTCAGAGGACAGAAGGAGTGGGCAGCAGGGAACTGGGGAAAATGAGGCATTGGGAGCCCTGGCTTCCTGGCCTTGGTTTCTTTGTCTCTTTATGCCTAGTTGGATGGTGGAGGGTAATGGTAAGAGGCTCTCAGTACTTACTTTATGTCTTTCATAGGAGGTGCTGGATGCCTCCAAAGCACTGCTAGGCCAATTAACTACCTTAATTGAGCTATTGCTGCCCAAGTTGGAGGAATGGAAAGTCCAGCAGCAGAAAGCCTGCATTGGAGCGCCCCCTGTCGGAGGGTTGGAACAGCTGGAGAAGTGGTGAGAGACACCTCCCCAACTTCATGCTCACCTGTCCATAGTCCTAACTACCACCTGTGCTTTGTAGATTATAATGCCCTGAATGAGCTTCGCCAGTTGCTCAGTGGTAAGGAATCCACCTGCAATGCAGGAGACCTGCATTCAGTCCCTGGGTTGGGAAGATCCCCTGGAGGAGGAAATGGCAATCCACTCCAGTTTTCTTGCCTGAGAAATCCCATGGACAGAGGAGCCTGGCAGGCTACAGCCTGTGGGGTCACAAAGAGTCAGGCACGGTTGACTGAGCACACACACAATGGCCTGTATATGACTAGAGACACCGCCCTCCTTAGTCTCTACTCCCCAGAATGACCTCAGCTCCCTTGTCTGACTGCAGCTACACGCTGCTCTTCATTCTCACCACTCAGCAAGCCCAGAGCCCAGTCTTTGCTTTGGTGAAAGACTCTGATCCACAGTCCAATTTTTCCTGCCTCTTTAATCACCAGAGAAATATCTTTTTACCTTTTTTTAGTGCAATGAATATAATGCCACCAAAAAAAGGAAAAGAAAATTACCTGTTAACCTTAATATCAGGTTGTAGCTACTATAATATTAAACAAAAATTGAAACGTACTGTTCAAACTACTTTGAGACCTGTGAGTTTGTTTTTTTAACTTAGCATTATATAATATTTACTTGTGATATGTTTTTTTTGGCCATTCCACACGTCATGTGGGATCCTAGTTCCCCAAGCAGGGATCAAACCCATGCCCCTTGCAGTAGAAGCCTGGAGTCTTAACCAGCAGGGAAGTCCCTACCCATGATACTTTTAATAGATGCATCATAGTTCCCTTTATGGGAGTAATATAATTTAATTAATAAACTCCTATATTTGGATATTCAGGTTGCTTTTAATTTCTTGCTATTGTTTTCTAGTAAACTATCTTATATTATCTATTGTGATGTTAAAAAAATAACTAATGTGTCCTTCAATATATTTGATTTGAAAGATACCTATTATTTAAATATCTTATGAGAAAATTTATTATAATTTAATCTATTAAAAATACCCCACAGGGAACTTCCCTGGCGGTCCAGTGGTAAGACTGTGCCCTTCCACTGCAGAGGGCATGGGTTCGATCACTGGTCAGGGAACTAAGGTCGTGCATGCTGTGTAGTACAGCTGAAAGTTAATAAATAAATAAATAAAAAATATCACAACTTTCAGGTAAATTGAAAACAGGTGTATAGGGCTTAGGGTACAGGATAAGTATTTAAATTACAGTTGCAGGATTGGCAAACTATGGCCTGTGAGTGATTTCTTGCTTTTTTTATTTTTGGCTGTGCTGTGCTGGCTTGTGGGATCTTAGTTCCGTGACCAAGGACAAACTCATTCCCTTTACAGTGGAAGTGCTAACCATTGGACTGCCAGGGAATTCTCGATTTCTCACTGTTTTAAACAGTGCTGCAGTAAATAACCTCTTGTGCATTTGCATGCGTGTTGAGTCATGTCCAATTCTTTGTGACCCCATGGACGGTAGCCTGTTAGGCTCCTCTGTCCGTGGAATTTTCCAGGCAAGAATACTGGAGTGTGTTGCCTTTTCCTCCTCCAGAAATAACCTCATAGTTACATCTTTATTTACAACCCTAATTTATTTCTGTAAGTTATTGGAAGTGATATTCCCAGGTTAGAAAATATATCTTTTCTTGGTGGTGGTGCTGTTATTGTGTTGTTCTTTTGTTTCATTGTTTTTATATACAAAGAGCTTTATTGCTTTCTCTGATTGTAAATATATGCCAGTTGAAAAAATTTCAGACTACTGAAGAGAGGGAAAAAAAGTAAAAATTATCCATCTGCATAATCTGATCATGCAGAGGTACCCACTGTTAATGCTTTTGAATACATTTTTCCAGATTTTCCCTGTGCATATACACAAATATACATCTGTTTTAAACAGAAATCAGATTATATCATATATGTATACTATCTTATATTTTTTAATTTAATATTTTTGGACATTTTCCATATTAAAATTTTCCACCTATTTTATCATTATTTTTAATGGTTGCATAGTATTCCACGATGTAACTATAACATAATTTATACTGTGGGATCTCAAAAGAGTCAAACATGACTTAGCGACTAAATTACCACCACGTATACCCAGTGCCAAGTGTTTCTAATTTTTCTATTACAGATAACAAAGCCATGAACTGTGACCATCTGTCTGTCCATTTGTTTGATTATTTCCTTAGGGTGTATCTTAGAAATGGAATACTATAAAGCATATATACATTTTTGAGGCTTTTTAAAAAATAGTTCCAAACTGCTATCCCAGTCTGTTTGCTTTTATGTAGTGGACGATTGTTTTCCTGTTACCACATTGTCTATTGTTCTTATATCTTATTATAAAAACAGTAAAATATAGAAGTTAAAAGTATGGATTGTACAGCCAGACTGCCTGGGACCACATACAACTTCCTTCTTTACTAGTTTTATGACCTTGAGCAAGTCACTTCACTCTTTCTGTGCCTTAGCTTTATCCTCCGTAAAATAGGGATAAAATAGTACCTACCTCATAGGGTTGTTTTAAGAATTAAATGCATGAAGATGTGTAAAGCACTTTAAAAAAAAGTAGAGATGAAGCATCATATGTTATCTTTATTATGTTAATGAATTACTGGTTTTATATGTGAAAGTGGCTTTCATTTTCATTCCTTGCATTATGAACAATGTTGAATAATCTTTCATACACTTCCTGGATTCTTTTTTTGTCCCAATCAGTTTATGACTTTCCACATAGTTAAAGGGGAGCTTTTGGAGCCTGTTTGGGGGTTCCAGGAAACTCATGATTCTTTCTTCCTTGGATTATGTCATTACCCAGGTTCACAGATGGAGCGAAGCTGCTGTTTCACCTGCGGCAGCTGCTGAAGGAGCTGAAGGAGTTGAGTCACATGGTCTCCTATGATGGGGACCCTCTGAACAAAGGGGTGGACCTGCGGGAGGCCCAGGTCACAGAGCTGCTGCAGCGCCTGCTCCACAGGTCTGGAGGCCAAGAAAGGACCCCTCAGGGAGGCCAGAGGGAAAGGACCAAGGGAGCCATTCTTACAGATACTGACCTCTATATATTCTCTCCACATCTCTCCAGAGCCTTTGTAGTAGAAAATCAGCCCTGCATGCCCCAAACTCTTCATCGACCCCTCATCCTCAAGACAGGGAGCAAGTTCACCGTCCGAACAAGGTTGGCATCTCAGAACTCATTCCTGCTTTCTTTTTCCAGCCCTGACACTGCGTGCTCTTTGGCTTTTCAGATCTTCTCACTCTGAGCTGTTTCTTCTCTCATTTCCCCTTGGTCCACTTACCCCTTCTCATCTCTTCCCTTATCTTTTTTAAACATCTGTTCTATCCAGGAGATTGAGGTTGACCACTTTCCCCCATCTACCTCCCTCTCCTCCAGGCTGCTAGTGAGACTCCAGGAAGGCAATGAATCACTGACTGCAGAAGTCTCCGTTGACAGGTAAGTTGGGGCAGGTGAAGGGTGGGACCCAGAGGCGCCCAGGACACGGGATGATGGAGTGGAGGAGACAGCTACCATTCACAACCAGGCCCTAGGGCTGTGTTCTTTCCTCTTCCATTACTACCTCATAGAAATAGTTCATCCCTTTTGAGTCCTTACTATGTGACATGTAGCTTGTCAAGTACCCAATTTAAAATTGTCACAGGAACCCCAGGAGTTAGATATTATCAATGCACTTTATATCTCTAGTGCAAGCCACATAACTGGTGAGCTATTTGAACTTAGGTCTGTCTGACCCCAAAGACTGAAACACTTCTACATTATTTTGCTTCCTAATGATTTTTTTTTTTCTTTTTAGGGATTCTCCCAAATCACAAGGGTAGGTACCTAACAAGGATGCTGCAGACTCTGTGCACTGCATGAGCTACACAGTCACATGTGACAGCCCTGATGGGGACACAGACAAGGAGGAGGTTGATTTGTGTGGTGCATAGACAGAGAAAGGAGGGGGGAGGTCTGAAATGAAGTGAAACTTTTGTTGTTTTCCTACCGGACTCTGCTCCTGACCTCCATATATCTTCTTTTTCCTCGAAACAGCTTCCGGAAGTTCAACATTCTGACCTCAAACCAGAAAACTTTGACTCCCGAGAAAGGCCAGACTCAGGGCTTAATTTGGGACTTTGGCTACCTGGTAAGGTGGTTAAGAAGGAATGCTTTTTTTTTTTTAATATTTATTTTTGTTTATTTGGCTGGATTGGATCTTTGTTGCAGTACATGACATCTTTGTTGTGACATGCGGGATCTCTAGTTGTGGTACATGGGCTTAGTTGCCCTGTGGCATGTGGGATCTTAATTCCCAGACAAAGTATCAAACCCATGTCGACTGGAAGGCGGATTTTTAGCCACTGGACCATCAGGGAAGTCCCAGAGGGATGCTGTTTTAAGCCTGTAGTGCAATGGAACAGGCTGGGGGAAGTTCCCAGGCCCTGGGAAGTCCTGAGGACAAAGCCGGGGTTCCATGGGCCCTGGGGTCTCTTCTCTGGCATTTTTTCTCCCTCCCTTCCATTCACAGACTCTGGTGGAGCAGCGTTCAGGGGGTTCAGGAAAAGGCAACAATAAGGTGAGGCCTGGACAGAGGGTTACGGGGCAGGAGGAACTTGCCAGAGGGCACTCTGATTACTGAGTCTTCTGTTGTCCCAGGGGCTGCTGTCCGTTACAGAGGAATTGCACATCATTAGCTTCACAGTCAAATACACCTACCAGGGTCTGAAGCAGGAGCTGACAGTGAGTGAAAATGAAGTGCATTTATGGGGAGACATAAGGAGGGGTTAAGCAGAAACCATTCAGGGTAGGCTGTGATCAGGCCCTTACCAAACGTCTACAGTTGGAAACCTCACATCCCTCGCTGGTGATTTCTGTCTCCTCCTCAGACGGACAGCCTCCCTGTGGTGATTATTTCTAACATGAACCAACTCTCAATTGCCTGGGCCTCTGTTCTCTGGTTCAATCTGCTCAGCTCAAACCCCCAGGTAGGAGGTGGGGCCAACAGGTGAAGGGAGGCCAGGAGGGGCGTGGAGCTTGGTGTGAGGGCACTGCTTCTGAGCCACCCTGTCCCCTCCCACCTCTGCAGGATCAGCAGTTCTTCTCCAACCCCCCGAAGGCCCCATGGAACTTGCTGGGCCCTGCTCTCAGTTGGCAATTCTCCTCCTATGTTAATCGAGGCCTTGACTCAGACCAGCTAGGCATGCTGAGGGACAAGCTGTTTGGTATCGATACTTCTCTTCTGTCAGCCTTTCCCTAGCCTCTGTCTGCCCCAGCCCTCCGTCCTTGCTGTCCCAGGACCTTTGGCCTTGCCTCCTTCCGTCATCTTGAACTGTCCTTCCACAGGGCACAACTCCAGGACTGAGGGTGCATCGTTGTCCTGGGTTGACTTCATTAAGGTAATTCCCTGCATTCCTTGCAGCTGGCCCCTGGCCCCATCCAGTTACTAGCCCTTCCCCCACCCCTCGCTTTCCACTCCCGGGGCAGCTCTGCACCTCTTCCTGCCTTGCCGTTCCTCCTTCAGCGAGAGAGTCCCCCTGGCAAGCTACCGTTTTGGACATGGCTCGACAAGATTCTGGACCTGATACATGACCACCTGAAGGATCTCTGGAAGGATGGGTAAGGCCTTAGTCTCCCTCTTTCCACTCCCTCAGGCCCAGCTGCCTTTCTGGGCTTGAGAGTGGACTCTGTGCGCCCTCGTGTGGCAAGTAGAGGGAGTGTGCAAAACCCGCTGCAGGGTCACACCCCCTCAAGTTCGCAGTAGTAGTCTCCTAGCCTGTATTTGTCAAGCATCCACTGTGTTCCAGAGCCTACTAGGTGCTCTTGATGAATTCTCTCATGTAATCCTTTCAGCCCAGCTGCGTGGTGGGTGTTGCCACCCTCAAGTGAGGAAGTGAGGGCTCAGGGAGATTAAGGGAGTTACACCAGGGGGACAGTCGGGATTCGAACCCAGGGCTGTCTGACCCCACCCCTGTGCACTTTCCACCACACTGCCTGCCCATTTAGGCAGCACTTTTTGCCTTTTACAAGGTGCTTTTCACCTGTGTGATCTCACTGAAGCTTCACACCTCTTCCAGCCCTGGGAGGTGGATACTGTCAGTCAAGTGAAATGACTTGGCCAACACAGAACAGTCTGTAACAGGTTGGCAGGGCTGGGGCCCAGCCCTGGCACTCTGTCCTTCTACAAGGGGAGTAGGAAGCAGCAGGGCCTCACAGCTGCTCTCCATGCTGCAGACGTATCATGGGCTTTGTGAGCCGGAACCAGGTGCGCCGGCTGCTGAAGAAGACTGTCTCCGGCACCTTCCTGCTGCGCTTTAGTGAAACGTTGGAGGGGGGCATTACCTGCTCCTGGGTGGAACACCAAGATGATGGTCAGCAGCTCTGCCGTTCCCTCAGCCTCTCCTTTCCTCCCTTCTACTGCCCTTGGCTTCTCTGGCTCTGTCCCAAATCCCTTGGCAGATTTGGGGTTGGGCAGTCAGGGTGGGAAGCCCTCGGGCCCAGCCTCTCCTCTCAAGCCTGCCTGTTCCTACTTCCGCTGTCTAGACGAGGTGCTCATCAACTCTGTGCAGCCCTTCACCAAGGAGGTGCTGCAGTCACTCCCACTGACCAAGATCATCAGCCAGTACCAGATGCTCACGGAGGAGAACATACCTGAGAACCCACTGCGCTTCCTCTACCCGCGAATCCCCCGGGATGAGGCTTTTGGTTGCTACTCCCAGGAGAAAAGTGAGAACCATTGATATATTTCACTGGTAGAATGCAGGGGTCCACAGGCATCCATAAATGCAGCTCTTCCGTTTCAAGATGGGAAAACTAACATCCACAGAGGGGAAGGGATTTGTCTGTGGGACGCTGCTAGTCAGTCAGTAGGGAGACATGGCAGTTAGGACCACCTGCACTAGAGGACCCTGGGGCGATGTGTCCAGTCCACTGACCTCCCCTGCCTCCTGTGTCTGTCCCCCATAGTTAATCCTGAGGAGCGGAAGAAATACCTGAAACATAAGCTCATTTTTGTCTCTAACAGGTGAGATATGAACTCTTTGCCCACCTTCCTTAACCCTTCTTGGCTAATATAGTTACCCAGACCTGCCCAGTTCCGGTCTCCTCAGCCTTCTCTCCTACCAACCCAGGCTCCCCAGCCCTCTGGGGTTTTTTTCCTACTCTTTTAGTGTCTCTCTATTTTCCTGCTGCCATCCTTAGGTTGTCTCCATGGGGGTTCCCTGATAATAATCGTCATCATCACTAATGTTAATGGACATCTACTTGATGCAAAGGATAGTACTAGATTCTTTTAGAACTTTTTTTTTTTTTTTCATTTAATCCTTATGAGAACCCAGCCAAGCCAGAAATGGTAATAGCCACAGTTAATGAAAGTTCATTATGTGCCAGGCACTGGGCTAAAAGCTTTGTGTTCGTTTTCTTTAGTGATTTCATAACAGTCCTGTGAGGCAGAAAAAAAAACTGTTATTACTGTTTTCAGCTGAGGAACCTGAGGTATAATGTGGTGAAGTGTCATGCCTCGGGTACATGGCTGATCAGCAATTCAGGTCTCTCAAATTCCAGAGCCCTGATTTTAACCATCCTACTCCTCTCAAGTATTCTGAAGTATGCTTGTTTAGGCTCAGAGTGGTTGGGTCACTTTGCCTAAGGTCCCCCAACTAGTAAATGATAAGATTTAAACTCTAGTAAGCCTAATTCCAGAGCCTATGGTCTTAAGCCCTCTGCTCTGTTGCCTTTTTAGACTAGAAAGATAGCCTCTGCTTTCTCTGCCATTCCCCACTTCACCTAAACAACTGAGCCCTGCTCTTTTGTCTGTATTGGGTATCCAGACAGGTGGATGAACTGCAGCAACTGCCGGAGCTCAAGTTGGAGCCAGAGCTGGAGTCATTAGAGCTGGGTCTGGGGTTCACATCAGGGCCTGAGCACGGGCCAGGCCTGGACTTAGAGCCACTGCTGGAGGCAGGATTGGATCTGAGCATGGAGCCCATGCTGGAGCCCACGCTGGAGCCCACACTAGGCGAGGTGTCACAGGGAGTCCTAGAACCACACCCGGGACCACAACTGCAGCTGGAGCCTATTCCAGAGCTCGAACTACAGCCCATGCCAGAACCAGATTTGCCCTATGATCTGAGACACTTGAACACTGAGGACATGGAAAGTAAGTGATGATGTGCAACCAGGGAAGAGAGGACGCATTGCCTTTCCCAACTCCCCTCCCTCACTCGCTACAGAAAAAGCCTGTGTTCTAAGCTCCTCATTGGAGAAAGGCTGATTTCGCTGCAATTCATTTCATTAGGAAATACACATGCCTCCCCCACCTCACCTAATGCCCCCCTCAGGCCCTATCTAGGCCTCTGCTGCCATCCTCTCTCACTTTGCCTGCTGGTTTGGGAACTCCTAGTCTGAGATCAGGGCCTGACTTCTTTCTCTGGATGATCTAGTCTTTAGGAACAGCATGAGGATTGAAGAAATCATGCCAAACGGTGATCCAGTGTTGCCTTGCCAGAACACCATGGATGAAGCTGACATCTTCAACCCCAGCCACTTCTATGCAGATGGGCCCTTGAGCCCTTCTGACTACTAGGAGCTACATTGCCTCAGATTTTTCTGTGCATTTGCCCCTCGTACCCCTCACATCATGACACTGCTCTCCAAGGATGGGACATGAGGCATGTGCCCCTTCTAAACTGGGTTAACTCTGGGGGAATGTGAGGGAGAAGCATAATATGGGTAAGGGAGAGGCAGCAGTGAATCAGCAGAGATGTTACCCATGGCTCCGACTAGGAGCCTGGAGGCTGCCTGCTGTGCTGGGAGGTACAGGCATTCAAGGGCAGACCAGGACAGTTAGGAGGTTCCTGTATGGCTCAGAGAAGTGGCTTCTTTCCAGTATGGAAGGCTTTCAACATTTTAGTGACTGATAAGACTAACCTGGTGCTCATTTCATCTTTCTGGAATGCCCTTTCTGCTCATAACAGCTCTAACTTCTGATCCTGCAGTACCTGGGGACTCCTGTCATTGGCCAAATACACTGTTGGCCAAGAAAGAAGGGAAGGAAGCCCTGGGTCAAGGAGCAAGAGAGGGCTATGCTTAGGAGCGATACTTCCCAATTGCAGTCCCTTGTAACCTCATTCAGCTTGCTCAGCCTTAGCAGGGATTATGGCCAAAAAGATCCTAGTTACTCTATATACCAAGGGGTCACGAGGTAAGACCCCTTTCCACCGTAGCCCTGCAGAGCAGAAGGATACATTTTGTAGTGCTTTGGCCCTATTTTTTCCATTCTGTTTCTTTTTACTGACAAGCCTAGACTTAGAGATCCACATAAATAAGTCTTTATTGAAAAAGGTACATAATTCAGTATAAATATAATAAATAATCCTCATCCCCAAGCTCCTGCCACTATAAATAATCCCAAAATTTCCCTTCCCATGTAATAAATATTCAGCCTCTCCTAGGTCAACATCGTCAGTCAGTCAGTTTTGGTAATTTTTCAACAGAATAAGTCTCATTAAAATTAATGGACCAATGAACTTGTTGGCTCACAGGTGTCTAGTTGATAGATTGATCTTAGCATTACTGAGCCACGGAGGTCTGGGTGTCATCCTTAAGCTACTGGCTTTAGGGGCTCAGAGTTGCTGCTCCGTGGGCAAAGACCCGGGCAGCTACAGCCACAAAGGCCTGGAGGCTTCGAAGGATCTTGAGACGGAGAAGGAGGCGCTGCCATGGCTGGCTGGGAATAGGGCTTGGAGTCTGCTCAGTTTCCCAGTGGTGACCCTTGGGCTGAAAGGACACAGGACACAATCAGAGAAGACTAAATCATTCACCCCACCCCCACCCCCAGGCCCTGTCTCTGACACCTGCAAGCTCCTCTCCTCCAGGTCCCTAGTTCATACCTGCAAGAGTTCCCTGAGGCCCAGTATGGAGGCGTGAAGCTGGTCCACAGGGCCATTTGGGAGTAGAGAAGGCTCCCCTGTGAAAATATCTGAGCCCAGCAGCTTCTCGTAAAAAACCAGGCCTCGATGAATTCTTTGCAAGCAGGACTGGGGAGAAAAGAAAGCCATGAAAGAAAACAGATATGGGGACTTCCCAGGCGGTCCAGTGGTTAAGATGCCACGCTTCCACTGCAGGGGCCATGGGTTTGATCCTTGGTTGGGCACAGCACAGCTCAGCCAAAATCAAAATGAAAGAAAGAAAACAGATCCCTTCTAATTACTCCACCAAAGACTCACCTGATATTTGCCATTCTTAAGACATGGCTGTGATCTGAATGTTTGCGCCCCTGTGAAATTCATATGTTGAAATCCTGACCCTCAGTGTGGTGGTGGTAGGAAGTGGGACTTTTGGGAAGTTACTAGGTCATGAGGATGCAGCCCTCATGAATGGAATTATTGGTCTTATAAAAGAGACCCACAGAACTCCTTACTCCTTCCCACAATGTGAGGAGACAAGAAGTCTGATCTGGAAGAGGGCCCTCACTTAACCACACTGGCACCTTGACCTCAGACTTCCAGCCTCCGGAGCTGTGAGAAATAAATGTCTGTTGTTTATAAACTACTGAGTCTATGGTTTATTATTACAGCAGGCTGAATGGACAAGGACAGATACAACTTTTACTAATTCACCATGGTATCCAGCTCTATCTCCAGTCCCCTCTTCCTTGGGGGCCAGCCTCATCTTTGTACCTGACTGTTGTCCCTGAGTCCTTGTGGATCACAGCCATCCTCACACTGGATACGGGGGACATCATCTGTAGTCTTATCACCTCCTTCTTCTCTTGGTAGATCCTGAAATGGAAGGGTGGAAAGAGTAAAGAAATAAGTACCCTCAAATCCTACCTGGACCTTTCGGCCCTTACTCTCCCTGGATCCCTTCTTCAGGGGTTCTCTCAACCACTGTTCTCTCTTACCCTGATGGCTTTCAACCCTCCAGCTTCCACCCCAGGCCACAGCATCTTCCACTATAGCCTTGGAGAGCTCAGATGGGCTCTAGGGGCCGCCACTCACCACATGTCCCATTGGTAGGTGTGCACTCCAGGCCAGCATGCAGAGTTGCTGTGAGAGCTGTTGGCCCCGAGTCCAAGCAGGGCTGCTGTCCTCTGACACAGCCCGGCCCTGAGCTGTCCAGGGCAGCAGTAGCAGCAGCAGCAGCATCACAGCTCTGTTCCCCAGCATCTCGTTGCCTGCCTCTCCAATCTGGCTGGCTCCGTGCCTTGCAGTCCCTGTGGAACCTCTGTCCACTTCCCCTTGCTCTGAATCTGATTCTCTCTGTTCTGTGCGTCTGGTTCTCTCTTGCTCACCGTGGTTCTGAGCTGCTTCCTGTAGATTTTCTCCCCTTGTCTCAGTCTCTTTTTAAGGTCCTTGCATTGTGAGACCCGCCCTTTATACTAGCAGGTGACTCACAGCAGGTGGGATTCCCCTCCTGCATCATCCCCCTCCGTGGGGAGCCCAGGTAAGTAGCCTCAGTTCCAGGGGAAATGAGTCGTGTGGTGGCTGTGGCTGGAGGCCTGGGATGAGACTTCTGTGTAATGCTCTCCAGGAATCAAAGTGGCCGAAGACAGGGGGAGGGGTGGGAACAGCAAATATTTAAATGAATCTAGTCTCAAGTTCCTTCCTGTTTAACCTTTCACTCATCTTTTTGTGTCTCTAAGCTATATTAGCCCTCCCTTTAAACCTAATTTCCTCACCTCCTGCTTAAGTAAAAACCAAAACAGAAGCATTCATTTATCTCCCAATAGGATGGCAAGATCAGTTTGGAATGAAGCTGGGTTCCCACCTGATGTCCTCAATCCAAGAATAAGGGGGCTTCTTTTTCTCTGTTGGGAAGTGTTATTTTCACTAGGAGAGGATGGACATGAAACATTTTGTGAACTGGGAAGCCACATCTGTTCAGTATAAGGTATTACTGCTCCCTCACTTCAGGCCTCATGCTGGAGGCTAGGGGGACTGTTGGGAGGAGAAAACTGTTGCTAAGAACCATCTGATTCCTCAACCTTAGTGGCCCAAGTTTCTTGGGCTCTGTGGGATTCAGGTGATTTGGGGGTAGGGGACATCAGTGTGTAAGTGAGGTCTAGAAATCCAACTGGAGATATTCCAGCACCGAGCCCTTCACCGTGGCTAGAAAGTCCAGGGTTCTGGATAGTTGAAGGTGCACTGTGTCAGCGACCCTGGCTGGTCCTTCAGCCTGTTGCATCCATGGGTAAAATCCGCTGATACTGATTTCATCACCATCCCTGATGCAACATTCAGTGAAACAGCTGAGACTGTGAGGCTGGGCGTGGGAGTGGAGGGTGGCCCAAACCTGGGACTGTCCCCACCCCAGTGGAGGGTCCCAGGACAATCTGGACGTCAGAATGAGGCCATGGATGACCACACAGATGGCTCCCAAAGCCTTTCCAAGAGGTTGACCCTTTTTCTCTGAGAAACTTACCCTCGAGAGAGGTCTCCGTTCCCTTAGTACTATTCAAAACTGCCCAGTGAAATTTCTGATTCAAATGTGATCCTGTGGTAAATCCACCCTTGGGATAAAATATTTCCAGCCTCAGAGAAGTTATCTCAGTTTGAGTGAGAAATGGTTTGCCTTCTGAGAAAGATGGATATGCATGAAATAAGGAAATTGGGAGTAGGGTAGGGGAGCTCACCTCACTTTTGTATGTCTTCCACGCTTTTCCCACCTCTAGTTCCCATTCTGGGAGCCGTTTAGGATAAGAGATCGAAGGTGAAAAGGAGGAAGAGGAGGAAGTGGAACTCTGGGGGATGGGATGAGAGGGACAAGGGTGAGCTGGAAGCACGGGGCTTTGTTTCACTTCCTGGTGCTTTGGGAGTTGGGTAGGAAGCAAGGTTGGTGGGGTGACTGTGGGACTGTTGTGTGACAGGAACTACTTCCAGGACTATATCTGACCTGGAGCTGCAAGGAGACCATGACGTCAGCAAGACCTCAACCGTTATGCAAATTAAATTGACAAGATACTCCCAAGCAGGCCTTTCCAGCTGGATGCCTGGACACCAAATCCAGTTGAAGTTTCCCCAGGTGGTTAGTAATGATGGCTTCTATCCAACTCTCACTTTATACCAAATACTTGGTTTAAGCACTTTTCATGTATTAACCCATTTAATTTTCACAACAGCCCAATGAGATGGGTACAAATGAGGAAACTGAGGTGCAAAGATAAGTAACTTACCTAAGATCACTATTAAATGGCCAGAATTACCACATAGACCAGATTCTGCATTCTCATTCTATTATATTGGATGCTGTGAGGGGACACCACGCATCTTAATAAAGTAGCTCTTTTAGCCTGATGTTGCTGGTATCTCAGGCCTTGTAATTCTCACTGTTAAGTCTTAAAAAATTTTTTTTGGCTACACTGGGTCTTAGTTCTGGCAAGGATCTTTGATCCTTGAGGCATGCAAATTCTTAAGTTGCAGCATTAGGGATCTTGGGATTCCCTGACCAGGGAACAAACCCAGGCCCCTGCATTGGGAGCGAAGAGTCTTGGCCACTGGATCACCAGGGAAATCCCTGTTAAGTCTTTCTTAATTTGAGACCTAAATATGGAAATTTCTCAAAGTGTAGGAACTGTCCCTATTACTCAGCACACATTTTTTTACAAGATTTTAAATCTAGGGACCTCTGAAGTCAGATCAGTTTGAGAAACCCTCTTGAGTTAAATGTGCTTTTCTCTTGGTCTATGACCTCTAAGCCTAGAATCCTGACTCAGAGAATCCTGAATCAGAGGGGTTCTAGACTTAGAGGTCATAGACCGAGAGAAAAACATGTTTAACTCAGAGGGTCTCTCAAACTGATCTGATTTCAGAGGTCCATAGATGGTGACTTCCCTTGTAGCTCAGTCGGTAAACAATCTGCCTGCAACGCAGGAGACTGGGTTCGATTCCTGGGCTGGGAAGATCCCCTGGAGAAGGAAATGGCAACCCACTCCAGTATTCTTGCCCGGAGAATTCCATGGACAGAGAAACCTGGAGGGCTATAGTCAATGAGGTCGCAAGAGTCGTACAGGACTTAGCGACTAACCACCACCACCACATTGAGATGCTTTAAAACTGTATTCTCTATCAGGAATCCCATCAACGCTGCCCTTTATGTGGCCTTTACAAACTGAACTAAAATACCCTACAGACATCTAACATTCTGGATCTATTCCAAAGCAGTTCAAGCTCAGAGTTATACCCCAAGAATCCCTGAGTAAGTGTTGACACTAAATCTGTTAAGTCTGGGGAAGGCAAACGTCTCAATTTGCCATGTCCTGCCCCCTGAGGAATAATGTCCTGCTCCACGAGCTAGGGGAATTTTATAGCTGAGGGGTCCTGTTCCCTGGAAATATTACCGGTGACTCTGGGGAGGCAATAATCACAGATGGGAGTTTCAGATGGTTGCCTTTAGAATCGTAGAAGATGCAGCTACTTGAGCCATGTTAGGAGGCTGCCTCCCGCTTCCTTTTTTCTCTCCCATGCCTGAAAATGATAGGAAATGCCGGCAAGTTTCAGGAGTAACAAGTCGGAGTTGGCGAAGTGCTCACAAGAGTACCACGGGGAAAGGGGGTGGACTGGGCCATAATGGGAATATCCAGCAATCGATTCCCAGTGCTTTGCTTTTGGGTTCCCCTTACTCTAGTCTGGAGATATACAGAGCTTGAAAGTTCGGGCTCCAAGCCTGGGGCTTTCTAATTTCTTTTAAAGAAGGCTTAAATAAGACAACGGTTACTCTACCACCACCGAACTGGGACAAGGTTCTGACTCCGTTTGTCCCTATCCGCGCCCCGTAGGTCTTGTTTTGCTCAGCTCGCGCGTCACACGTCTTCTCGCGGGTCCGGCTGTACCTGGCTGCTCCCGATTGGCTAAGGTAAGCCTCTCGCCCTTCCTAATTGGAAGCTGAGACTGGGAGTGCACGCCGTTTCCGTCGTAGAGTTTGGTTGAACCTGAGGCGCGGGGGAGAAGTGGGGAAACTGGAATTTCCCGCGGAGCTGACGGCGCTTGCTCTCCCCCTACTCGTTTTAATTCCACGCGCTCCAAAATATCCGCCATGGAGAAATCTTGGTAATGACCTAATCCCCGTAAGCATCCCAGGAACACATCTGACCCCTGCCCTAATCCCTCCCCTCCCCGCCGCCGAGGGAGAATTATGGGTAATTGATTTTTCTGGTTCCCCCAGAGAATTCTGGGTAACTAGTTATTTCCTTCACGTCCCCCTACCCCCCGCCCCAACTGTGGGTAACTGGCCAGTCTTATTTTCCCCTAGCGAATCCTGGGTAGCATTGCAGAGGATTCTGGGAAACTGACTTACCTTGTTCTGCCCTTTCAACCGTCTACCCCTATCCCTAATTCTGGGAAACAAGCACTTTACCCACCTCTACCTAACCCCTACCCCCACAGTTGCTGCTCCTGACATTGATGGTTCAGGGATGAACCAGGCAAGTGAGCAGCCCTGAAGGAGGGTGAAAAGGAAGTCAGGGATTAAGTTAACTAGTGGGGTCCTGGGAGTTCAGAGTACCTTAGAGGAGAAGAGCAAGGGACAACACCTTCTCCCACCTCTACCCCAGTGCCGATTACCTTCCTGCCTGTTTCATCCCCTGCCTTGTATTCTTACATCTTCTGCCTGCCTTGTCTCCGTCCTGCCAGTAAAACCTAGAACACACTCAATACAAGTACCTGGGCCTACCCGTGACTTAGCTCCCTCTTTCCCTTTGCAGGTCAGGATGTCCATTCTAGGTCCAGTGATGTCCTGCTGATTGGGTCAGGCATCCAAAGGGGCTGTGGCAAGGGAGGGTGTGTGACACGGGTCAGTCTGCTGCTATCGTCATCATCACCATCATGAACTTCGAGGGTCTGGACCCTGGACTTGCAGAGTATGCCCCGGCCATGCATTCTGCCCTGGATCCTGTCCTGGATGCCCACCTGAACCCGAGTCTGCTACAGAACGTGGAGCTGGACCCGGAGGGAGTGGCCCTAGAGGCTCTTCCAGTCCAGGAGTCAGTGCACATAATGGAAGGTGTCTACTCTGAGTTGCACAGTGTGGTGGCTGAAGTGGGTGTGCCTGTCTCCGTCTCCCACTTTGACTTGCACGAGGAGATGCTGTGGGTGGGAAGCCATGGGGTAAGAACTGTACCCCTTTGAAAGGGCTGAAAGGAGATATTGGGGGTCTCTTACCTGGTTTTAGCCCAAGAACAACTGCTTTGCAGGGAGCCAGAACTGAGTTGAGGTGATGGAGTTAGCTGGGTTTCTAAATCAAGCCAAGAGGAAGGGAGGGGAGGGAGAAGGAGGGAGTCATAGAATGTAGAGATGGATTACATCGGTGTTCTTATTCAGAAGGTATCCCACTTCTTCCACAATTTGTCCATTCCATGCTTTGATTAATCTTGATAACTACGCATTCAGTTAGTCTATAGCCATCTGAATACAGTCTCTAATGCTCTTCCTCTGTTTTCCATTTTTATAATTATAGGATGTTTTCTTTTTGACCATGCCAGCCGCTTTGGGGATCTTAGTACCCCTGACCAGAGATCAAACCCGGGCCTGGGCAGTGAAAGCATGGAGTCCTAACCACTGGACAGGCAGGGAATTCCCTAATTACAGAATGTTTAACTACTGTTTCTGCACATATTACATGGAATCATTTTGTCTTTGGCTGACTTTAATCTCTCCAGGAGCAGTTATCATTGTTCATTTTTAAAAATGTATCCATATTGCCAGTATACTCGGGAGCCCAAAGATTTTGGAAGAAATAACATGGTGTCCATGGTTTATTTACTTTCCATAGGATGTGAATTGTTTTTCTGTTGGAAAGAGTGAATTTTTTGGTAATACATTCATTTCAGTAGGCACTGTCTACTGCTAGACTAGGCTCAGGGAATAAAGCTTAATAAAACATAATCTTTGCCCTCAAGGAGGTCACAGGACAATGAAGGAAAAAACCCAAGTATATGAATGTAATTTTATGGCATTTTATTTTATTTTTTATTTTTTTTAAATTTTATGGCATTTTAAAAGAAACTAAAAAGTGTTTAACTTAATAATTATGAATTTGGGATATGAACTTAATAAATGCCAGTGTGAAAATACGTACTGGATGTTGGTGAGCAAAGAAGAGAATTAGAGGATCTCCAGAAGGAAGTGACACCTGAGCTCAGTCTTGAGAGATGCGTAGGAGCCAGATGAAAAAGGGGGAAATTCCGTTTTGGGAAAAGCAATGGAATAAACAATGATTCCCAAGCTAGTACACAGCTTGGTGATTGCACAGTGCAGGAACTACAAGCAGGTAGGGTTTACTGGAATGGAAGATGAAGCTGAAGAGTTAAAGACTTCTCTTCAGCCAATGTTTTTGAGCACCTTTTAGGTGCCAGACCTTGTTCTGAAGTCTCAGTTTTGAATAAGCATTTTAAAAGGCAACAGAAATATATTTATGACATATCCTTAAGAAAAATAGAATCCATAAGAAAAGTACCGTGGAGTTAGGGGGTTGAGGTATTGAAAGATGTGAGGTATTGCTGTTTTAGATATATGGTCAAGGGAAGGGCTTTCCGATAAAGGCACACTTGAGTGGAGACCTGGATGCAGGCCAGGATGTCCATTCTAATCTCCCTGGAAGGAAGGGAAGGAACCATGCAGTTGTCTGTGGGAGGACAGTCTGGAAAGCCTTATAAGCTCTGTTAAAAGAGCTTGGACTTGATTCTTTAGTTCACTAAAGGTTTTTATCCAGAATGACAAGGTCCAGTTTGCATCTTAGGTGGAGTGCTTAAGTAGCAGTATAGAGTTTGATTTAAGGAGGATGGGATAGGACTCCATGAGGTGAGTGCACAGAATTTTGTAGTAGTTCACCTAAAATGTGATGAAGCCCTGAATGAAGCACTATAGAGATTTATATGTCAGAACAGATTTGGCAAGTATTTAGGAAGTTAAATTTAAGTCGACTACCAGTGACTTACTCCACTGGGTAGATCATGGTACCATAGGGAATACAGTTAAGAAGAATTGAAATGGGGGAAAATGGTGAGTTTTCTTTAGGATGTAATGAGTTTGTGTTCTCATGGAATAGCTAAAGAGAGGCATGTGGTAGGTATTTGGATGTACAAGTCTGAAACTTGAGGCAATGGTCTGGGCTAGGGGAAAAAATCCGGTTTAAGCTGAATGTTTAAACCTTAAGAGTGGGTAAAATTAGGAAGACAAGTAGGGTGAGAAGATGGTGGGCTTGGAATAGTCACGTTTCAAGAGTGGTCATAAGGGTTGCACATAAGGAGAAGATATGAGCTAAGAGTCAGGAGAGAAACCAGGAGTGGATGATGTCATAGGAGCCAAGGGTGGCATGAGTTTCAGTCTCTCTGTTCTAGCCTGTGACCCACAGTACACATTTCCCAGATGGCTTGTGGAGATGAGGACTTGACTGTGGGACACAAGACTGCCACCTGGCCAGTGGAGGATTGGACCTGTGTCCCTAACCTTCTGAGTACTGTTCTAACAAACTGAGGCATTACCTTTTCAGCAGGGTCATTGTGAGGATAAAATGAGGTAGAGTTTATAAAAGTACTTTGTGAAGTATTAAATGAACATAAGATAGTATTCTCAGTGTTTTTATCATAACATATAAATATCTTTATATTTAAAGATACTGTATCATATTATATAAGATTGGTGCCCAGCTTTATGCCTTAGTCACTGCCAGCCAGAAAGGCCAGGCAAGAATGGAGGAAAAACTGAGCAATGTCTAGTTCTCTGATTTGTATCTGGGATAGCCTTGCCGCTCCAGTCAGGGTGTCTCTCATCTTCTCATCCACTACAGGGCCATGCCACATCATTTTTCGGCCCAACTTTGGAGCGCTACTCATCATTTCAGGTCAATGGCAGTGACGACATCCGCCAGATCCAGAGCCTGGAGAATGGCATCCTTTTTCTTACCAAGAACAACCTCAAGTATATGGCCCGAGGGGGCCTCATTATATTTGATTACCTGTAAGTGGCTTCTTACCTCTGGACTGGGGAAGGGGATCCCTTACAGAGTGGGAAGGGTAAAGGATTGGAAACTTTGGAAACCCTGGCCCCTGAGCTTTTCATCTCCCACAGGCTGGATGAGAGTGAAGATATGCACAGCCTGTTGCTGACTGACAGCAGCACTCTGCTCATTGGTGGGCTGCAGAACCACATATTAGAGATTGACCTGAACACTGTCCAGGAGACTCAGAAGGTACAAGTGGGACGCAGGCAGGGCCTGAGGTTATTGGGGGCAGTATAAACTGGAAATGCCTATGATGCTCATATGACCTTTCTGTTCCTTTGGTCTGTGGGAAGAATCATTCTCACCGGTTTCTCCCGCTTCCCTCACAGTACACAGTTGAGACACCTGGAGTCACTATCATGAGACAGACGAATCGCTTCTTCTTCTGTGGCCACACATCTGGCAAGGTGAATGACTAAGTTCCATTTTTCCTCCCACCTTGGGGCTCTGTTTCACCAGATATGTGATTGGGCTCTGTTTTTTACTCAATTCTGGGGCTCAGTAGTTGAGGAGGTGGGAGGAGTGAATTGAGTTCCTACTCAGCCATGTTATACTATGAGATTATCTTTGAGCCTGATATTTTCTGTGGTAAGTGGGGTATCTTAGAGGCAAAAGGGTAAACAAGTTCTCTTTGGGGTCCCTTCCAGATCTTGGCTTCTCTTTTTGCTTTTTTTTTGTGCTTTAATTGCCTGTATTGTGGTGCTAGTGGTATAGAACCTGCCTGCCAGTGCAGGAGACATAAGAGATGTGGGTTCGATCCCTGGGTCAGAAAGATCCCCTGGAGGAGGGCATGGCACCCCACTCCAGCATTCTTGCCTGGAGAATCCCATGGACAGAGGAGCCTGGCAGGGCTCACATAGAGTTGGGCTGACTGCAGCGACTTGGCACACACACATTGTAGAGCCTTAGTTCTTTTGGCAGGGGCCTCACAGGGTTAGGCAGATGGTGGGTCCTATTCCTGATAACAGTGCTGGCAGATAACGAAGATCTCTCTTCTTCAGGTTTCTCTGCGAGATCTCCGTACTTTTAAGGTGGAACATGAGTTTGATGCCTTCTCAGGGAGCCTGTCAGATTTTGACGTGCATGGCAACCTGCTGGCCACCTGTGGCTTCTCCAGCCGCCTTACTGGTCTGGCCTGTGACCGTTTCCTCAAAGTTTATGATCTACGCATGATGCGTGCCATCACACCACTTCAAGTTCACGTGGATCCTGCCTTCTTACGCTTCATCCCTACATATACTTCTCGTCTTGCTATCATCTCCCAGTCAGGTATGAAGGGGACATAGGATGGGATAAGAGTCGATGAATGAAAGAGGGGATCTAGGAGCAAGAAGGAGTGTACTCCCTGAAATTTTTTTGCTGTGAAAAAAGTAACCTTTCTAAGGGGTCTCAGGGTCTCACTTAGGTTTGGTAAGAGATTAGAGCTTTTATTTTCTCCCTGGATGTGAAGAGCACATATGCAAAAAATACAGGTAGAGCAGGCAGACAACTAGAGAACTGGTCTCCAGTGGGTAGCAAACCTCCTTGTGATTTATGGGAGGCACCAGATGGTATTTCCTCTTATCTCTAGGCATGGATTTGGGGCCCATCTTTTCTTGAACCAGGGGAAGAGAGTAGGAAGGGCATAACAAGATGGCTCCCTTTCACCTTCCAGGGCTCAGTGGGCTTCCTCCTCCCTCCTAGGGCAGTGCCAGTTTTGTGAGCCCACAGGCCTGGCCAACCCAGCAGACATCTTTCATGTGAATCCTGTGGGACCTCTGCTAATGACGTTTGATGTGTCAGCCAGCAAGCAGGCCCTCGCTTTTGGGGATTCTGAGGGCTGTGTGCACCTCTGGACTGATTCCCCTGAGCCTTCCTTCAACCCGTACTCCCGTGAGACCGAGTTTGCTTTGCCCTGTCTCGTGGACTCACTGCCGCCTCTGGACTGGAGCCAGGACCTACTGCCTCTTTCCCTCATCCCTGTCCCGCTCACCACTGACACGCTTCTCTCTGACTGGCCTGCTGCCAACTCTGCTCCAGCTCCCAGGTTGTACCTCCCATCTGGGCCAAAAGGAGGGAGGGGGAAAGGGCCAAGATACCAGGAGTCTCGGCAAGCCCTGTTATTATTCTCCTTCTTTCCTGATTGTTGTCTACTCTTAGTATTTTTTTTTCTGGTCCCTTGGGGATTGGGAATTGGATGGGCAGACACCACAGTCTTCAAGCCCTAGAACTATACTACATTATAGGCGAGCACCGCCTGTGGATGCAGAGATTCTGCGCACCATGAAGAAGGTGGGCTTCATCGGCTATGCACCCAATCCCCGCACCAGGCTGCGAAATCAGGTTTGTTCAGAGGGGAGAGGGTCAGCCCCCGCCCCAGCCCATTGGTGTTTCTCCTTTGTCTTTAGTAATTCTCCCTAGTTTTTGTTTTTAGTCAGTCAACAAAGGTTTTTGAAGCCTACTAAATTGGAAGTATTATACTAGGTGTTAGGGTTCAGATACATAAGAGATAGGGTCCTTGCTCTTTAGAGCTTTAGTGTTTGGTTGTTGAAGATAAGACCTATCCATGGCAGAAGTTATTTATGCTTTATCATTAAATGCTAAAGGAATGTTAGAAGCAGTCAGTGTTAGAGCTGTTTAGAGAGAAAAGGGTACTCTGGTCAGAGGCTAGACTGGTCAGAAAGGGCATACTCCACGAGGTGGGTGTTGAGCTGGAAGGATGAAAGACGGGTAAGTAGATAGTAAGGGGAGCCTTTCAGGATGAGAGAACAGTGTTAGTAGAGGTCTCAGGAGGTCTAACTGACAGGGACCATGTTGGACCGGCTGTTAGTGTTGGGAATCAATGAGAAATGAAGTTTTGAACGGGCCTGGTTGTGAAACCTTGTGCGTACCAGTGTACAGCGGAAGCAGTGCACCAAAAAGGCCATGCTGTGGGGGTTAGCTCGGTGGCGGTGTGCTGGACTGAGTGGATTGGGGTGGGGGACCCACTGTGGAAGCATCGGTATCGTCCAGCTGTGATGAGGTAGGGTGATGGCAGTGGGAATGAAAAGGCAGCGGTGGATGCCGAAAACCCCATGAAATTATTAGGTTCGGGACTTGGTGATTGCTTCAGTGTTGGAGTAAAAGGTAGGCGGGACCAAAGATCATTATACATCCAACAAGGGTACCTCTTTTTAAAAACCCTAGATTCCTTACCGACTCAAGGAGTCTGACAGTGAATTTGACAGCTTCAGCCAGGTCACTGAGTCACCAATAGGGCGGGAAGAGGAGCCACATCTCCACATGGTCTCTAAGAAGTACCGCAAGGTGCTGGGGGATACCAAGGAAGGGGCCCTCTGGGATGTGGGGGCAGGTTCCTGGGAAAGGTGGTCATCGGAGAAAGGATTGAAGGGCTCATTCAAGAAGCCTTTGCCTATCCCTCTGGACTTGGGAAGGGTCTGGGGGAAGGTTATGGTTACTGCAGAGATTTAGGGGGCTCTGAGGACATCTTCATCTTGCTCAGACTATTTCTGCCTCAGGTGACCATCAAATACTCCAAGCTAGGGCTGGAGGACTTTGACTTCAAGCACTACAATAAGACGCTGTTTGCTGGATTGGAGCCCCACATCCCCAATGCCTACTGTAACTGCATGATCCAGGTAAGGCTGGGTATTCCCACGACTGGAAGATGGCTACTGCTTTTCTTCTCTCTGGGCCCCTCAACCCCTCTTTTTCCAGGTCTCCCTAACCAAGTGGCCAAGTCCACTATAGTCTCCTCTGCCATTCTTTCTTGCCCCACAGCCTGCAAGTCCCCCATGAGCTCCTCTTCTTCAGTGGACTCAAGCTTTGTGTTCTCCACCATCTCTTAGCCTTCCCACCGCTCCTTCTCCCTGTGCCAGTTGTCCGCATCAGATCTCCTGCTCTTCCCTCCAGGTGCTCTATTTCCTGGAGCCTGTGCGCTGTCTAATCCAGAACCACCTTTGCCAGAAGGAGTTCTGCCTGGCCTGCGAGCTGGGCTTCCTCTTCCACATGTTGGACCTCTCCCGAGGCGACCCCTGTCAGGTCAGTGCCTGGAGACCTGGGACAATAAAAGGGGAAAGGAGGGGGATAGTAAGCAGGGTCATCACTCTTGCCAGTAATCACAGAAGAGGAAATAACCCTTTTCCACCGACACACTTCCTGGATTCCAGGGCAGTAATTTTCTTCGAGCATTCCGCACCATTCCTGAGGCCTCAGCCCTTGGTCTGATTTTGGCTGACTCAGATGAGGCTTCGGGCAAGGGCAACCTGGCCAGGCTCATTCAGAGGTGGAACCGTTTCATTCTCACGCAACTTCATCAAGATTTGCAGGAGCTGGAAGTACCCCAGGCTTACCGAGGTGCTGGAGGCAGGTATGGAATAGTTAAAGTCACCACGGCAGGCCCCTCTGTGACTAAAAGGGTGTCCTGACTCCCTCAGTGTGCATATCTTGCCCTGTCCACTCTTAGCAGCTTTTGCTCATCGGGGGACTCTGTCATTGGGCAGCTGTTCAGCTGTGAGATGGAAAATTGCAGCCTCTGCCGCTGTGGCAGTGAGACCGTGCGAGCCTCATCCACACTGCTCTTCACGCTCTCTTACCCTGAGGGTAGCAACAGTGGTATACCCTGCAGCCGGGGTGGGGGGGTGCTCCCCCAGGTGTCCTGAAACATCAAGGAGAAGGGTGTTGGGGGGTTCATGGTGGGGATAGGGAGGACCTGGAGTGAAGCATCCAGTTTCCCCTCAGATAAAACCGGGAAGAACTGTGACTTTGCTCAGGTGTTGAAGCGAAGCATCTGCCTGGAGCAGAATACACAGGCCTGGTGTGACAACTGTGAAAAGTACCAGCCCACGGTGAGTGGCGCTTGCCCTGGGCCAGAGTCCTGCCACATGGGGGACTCAGCTGTGGTCTCATCTGGGACAGACTAGGTCAGCACCACCATCCAGAGATCTCTAGTGGGTGGGAAGAACCCCAGTTGGAGGAAGCAGATCCAGGCCTAAACTGTTCCCGTCCAGGTTTCTTTCCCAGTGGGCCTCCTGCCATTCCTTGTTTGTTTCATTCTCTCAGATCCAGACCCGCAACATCCGCCATCTGCCAGATATTCTTGTCATCAACTGTGAGGTGAACAGTTTGAAAGAAGCTGATTTCTGGAGGATGCAGGCTGAGGTCAGGACTTAGGTTGGAAATAGGGTGCTAGGAGTACTTTTTAGTTTTCTTCCTCTTTTAACCTCCATATATGATTCATGTTCTCCGAGGAACTGGATGTTTTCTCCTTGTGTGCAGGTTGCCTTCAAGATGGCAATAAAGAAGCATAGTGGGGAAATCTCCAAGAATAAGGAGTTTGCTTTGGCTGATTGGTAGGTATTGTCTGTAGAGTGGTCAAAGGATTGAACTACCCAGTGGCCCCTCTTGTCACTGGTCAGATCTCCTTAGAACAAATTTCCAATTCTCCTGTCCTGATAGGAAGGAACTAGGCAGTCCAGAGGGCATGCTGATGTGTCCCTCCATTGAGGAGTTGAAGAATGTCTGGCTTCCTTTCTCCATTCAAATGAAGATGACCAAGAACAAAGGGCTGGATGTTTGCAATTGGACTGATGGGGATGAGATGCAGGTTGTTGAAAAACTGGGAAGAGGAGGGGGAATAAGGGAAAGAAGGTTGGGAAATTCCCTGGTGGTCCAGTGGTTAGGACTCGGTGCTTTCACTGCCGGGGCCCTGGGTTCAATTCCCTGGTCAGGAAACTAAAATCCCATAAGCCTTGTGGCATGACCAAAAAACAAAAGGGAGAGATGGGGCAGAAGCAGGGCAAGGGAAAGGTGGAACTTTTAGTTTCCCTTAGTATAGGGGGAAAAAGAGAATAAGGCCTAGTATTCACCAGCTATGGGCTTTTGTAGAGTGACTCAGTTCAGTGCTGGGAGTCATAGTTGGGCTAGGATGGAAAGAACCCAACCTGGTCCCCTATCCCCATCCCCCAAGCTCCCTGTCCTCTATCCCCATTCCCCTTCCTTCCCCACCCTTAAACTTAGCTTAGCAGCCTGGGTACCCCCCTCACAGTGGGGCCCAGCCAGGGCAGAGGAAGAGCATGGTGTCTATGTGTATGACCTGATGGCAACTGTGGTACACATCCTGGACTCACGCACAGGGGGCAGCCTGGTGGCTCACATCAAAGTTGGAGAGACCTACCACCAGCGCAAGGAGGTGAGTGAGGTAATACAGGGCAGGAATATTCCTGGTGGTAGCCACAGTGGAATCCCAGTTCTGTCCTTATCTTGAGTCTGAGCCAGAATGCTCTAGCCATCACTTTGGCATCCTCTGTATCTCCACAGGGTGTTACCCACCAGCAGTGGTATCTCTTCAACGACTTTCTCATTGAACCTATCGATAAGGTTAGTTGTAACACATTCCATTCCCCCTTGCATCTCCCCTTTCCCTGGCATCCTCATCCTCAGTACCCAAGAGAATGCCAGGCAGATTCAGGAGGAGGGATGGGTCCTCAGTAGTAAAAAGCATTAGCAAAGCTAAATATAGCACCTGAGTCCTTCTCTCTGACTTGGGATAAAGGGGAAGAAAGGCGTATATGTCGACCATTAGGTGCTTTTTCTTTTATAGCATGAAGCTGTGCAGTTTGACATGAATTGGAAAGTGCCTGCTATCCTTTATTACATCAAAAGGAATCTTAATTCCAAATACAACCTGAACAGTAAGTAGTATAGCATAGACCCAAGGGTGTGAGCAATAAGATTCATCTTCAGGAAGAGATCTGGAAAACAGCTTATTAGGATTGGCAACCAGTGTTAGTATTTCCAGGGACAGTAGAGTGATTCTGCTCATCAGGCCTTAAATTTAGAAGCTGGGGATCCTGAGGGTGTAATGGGAACAGGTGATGAGGGGTGATATCTGAAAATGGCTAAGGTTATGATTTTGAGCTTATCTCCAAGTAAGGATCTCTTCTTTTGTGTGTGTGTGGTAATAAACTATATTATTCTAGACTTTCTTTTTTTTTAATTCTGGATTTTCTAAGGTAAAGTCCAAAGTGAAAATCTCACTCCTTTCTGTTTTTTTTTTTTTCTTAGCATATTTCTTGATAATTTTCTGATTTGACCTGTTTGTTGGCCTGTTCTGTTCATCAGACATGATCTTTTTAGTCACATGCTTCGATTACTGGGATCACAGTGTAGACCCAGTCTGTAGTCAGCCACTCTGGTTTCCCTCCCCTGGTCACTTCCCTCTCCGCAGCCATCTGTCTTCTGGATTCTCCCCTCCAGTTAAGAATCCTATTGAGGCAAGTGTTCTGCTGGCTGAAGCCTCATTAGCACGGAAGCAGCGGAAAACACATACTACTTTTATTCCCCTGATGCTGAATGAGATGCCACAGGTTGGGGACTTGGTGGGCCTGGACGCTGAGTTTGTCACCCTTAATGAGGTAACCAAGACCAAAAGAGTGGGATGTTAGAACATAACTCTGGGGATATCAGGAGTCACAAGCATTTTTCTGGTTTCCTTATGAACTCTTATATAGGAAGAAGCAGAGCTGCGCAGTGATGGCACCAAGTCTACCATCAAGCCAAGCCAGATGTCAGTGGCGAGGATTACCTGCGTTAGGGGCCAGGGACCCAATGAGGGTATCCCCTTCATTGATGACTACATCTCTACCCAGGAGCAGGTATTAGGATGTGGATGTGCAAATGTGACAGACCTGTGCTTCTACAGAAGGTCCTAGAACCTGGGGACGAATGGCAGGGGGAACTGTGCATTTCGCTTCTTGTGTGACTTGACCTTTTCTGTATCCCTAGGTGGTGGATTACTTGACTCAGTACTCAGGGATAAAGCCAGGAGACCTTGATGCCAAGATTTCCTCTAAGCACCTCACAACTCTAAAGTCTACCTACTTAAAGCTTCGTTTTCTCATAGACATTGGAGTCAAGTTTGTGGGTCACGGTCTGCAAAAGGACTTCCGGGTCATCAACCTCATGGTTTGGGCAGGGCTCTTTTAAGAGTCTTTCTTTGTGTGGGCCCCCCAGGGTATACATTGTGTTTTGGGAAAATGGGAAATTATGGATCCCCTGCACTCAGTATCCCACTGTTTTATCCCTGGCAGGTGCCCAAGGACCAAGTCCTTGACACTGTTTATCTATTTCACATGCCCCGGAAACGAATGATTTCCCTGCGATTCCTTGCTTGGTACTTTCTAGGTGAGTTCCTCTGCCTTGTACATCCTTGTGTGGAACAACAGCATGAAAATGTGTGAGAGGCCAAGGGGAATAGGGATAACCCTAAATTACTGGTGAGAGTTACAGGTGGATTTAATTAGCTTCAGTATCCCTTTTGTGCACTAGGGATGGTGTTTGGCTCTTTCCCTTAACGGCAGTCAGGGATTTTTTGTTTATTGAGAGTGGGGATGTGAGTAGAGGACATATTCTTACCTTCCTTTACTAGGTCCCAAACTATTCCACCTCTGCTTCCCCTAGACCTGAAGATTCAAGGGGAGACCCATGACAGTATTGAGGATGCCCGCACAGCCCTTCAGCTTTACCGAAAGTATCTGGAACTAAGCAAAAATGGCACTGAGCCTGAGTCCTTCCACAAAGTTCTCAAGAGCCTTTACGAGAAAGGTCGAAAGATGGACTGGAAGGTGCCTGAGCCTGAGGGCCAGACAAGTCCCAAGAGTAAGGCCTGGGACGGGACAGGGGAAACTGGCCTGGGTGGGTTGTGAAGATTATAGCCACCATAATAAGAACAATGAAAGTGAAAGTGAAGTCGCTCAGTCATGTCCGAGTCTTTTCAACCCCATGGACTGTAGCCTGCCAGGCTCCTCTGTCCATGGGATTCTCAGGCAAGAATACTAGAGTGGGTTGCTGTTTTTTTCCTTTGCCAAATAAGAACAATGGTGATGTTAAAACAGTACCACGCCAGCCTTCTGTTTGTAATAGAAAGCACTTAACGGTTTACAAAGCACTTATTCCTTCCAATATTCAGTGAAATCAGAAATCAGTTTTATTATTGAAGCTCTCTATTGGTCCTAACCTTCTCTTTCCCAATTCTAAAAAGTTTGGGGGAGGTCCATGCCTTTTTTTCTCCTGCATTTTTCCTTCATAAGAAATGTCCCAGGTGCTTTTTCTCCTGACTCACCTTAGGAGTCAATGCTCTTGGTTTTGTCTCTGACAGATGCAGCTGTCTTCTCTTCAGTGCTGGCACTCTGACCTCATGCTCTCCCAATGAACAGCTCCCTCCCTTTAGTGTTCTGTGGCCCAGAACTGGGAGATGAGTTCTCAAGTTGGCTATACCCTGTATACTCCCAGAATTGGACTTGCTCAGGGTCTACAGATGGTGCTATTAATAGAACTGGAATGCAGCAGGATTGTTGCAGAAGGTCTAGGAGCCAGATTACTTTTTCATCCTTTGCAAAATAGTGGGCCAGAAACAGCCTGGAATTGACCCAGATAGAAAGTAATTCGTGTTCTTAATAATTATCCTGGGTAATTAATATACAGGTAAAGAAGCTCCTGGAACCAAAACGCTCAGTTCCTACTGAAGTCCCAGACACTGATAGGATACAACAGAAACTCAAGACCTAGCCTAAGTCTGGCTGCTTGAGGGTTGCCCAGAGGGGCCAGCATTTAGAGTCTGGTGGTCCCAGCAAACCAGTGTTGCCAACATCATCATTGCCAAAAGGGCCTTTGAGTCCTAGACAAAGCTTGGCTGCTGGCTTCACTCCTGCTGACAGCTGAGAAACCTGTCTTCCATCCACTCTCCTGTCCCAAGTTTTGTTTTCTTGCTATTTTTTTAAAATTCTTGTTTTAAACTGCATGTTTTGTAAAATAAAAACAAAAATATTATTGAGTGTCATCTATTTCATTAGAAATATCTGCACGTGGGGTTCTCTGACTTCAGCCTCCTCTCCTTTGTGTTGGCTTTTTATTGGGTTGGCCAAGAAATTCCTTCAGCTTTTGAGTAAAAATAAAGGACACATTTTTCATTTTCACCAATAACTTGGTTGAACAGCCATTTTGTTTCACTACCTTCTGCCATTTTTCAAGCAACTCCATAATTCCATTTTCCCAAAACTTTTCTTTTTGAACAAAGGACTGTTCCAGGTGCCTTGTACAGTCTTCCAGAGAATTGAAATTTCTTCACTAAGAGAATTTTGTAAAGACCAAAATTAATGGAAATCCAAAGGTGCAATGTCTGGTGAATATAACAGATGCATCGGAACTTCCCAGCCAAGCTGGAACAGTTTTTGCCTGGTCATCAAAGCCTTGCGTTATCCTAATGGAAGACTATGTTTTTTCTGTTAATTCAGGACACTTTTCATTGAGTGCTGGTGTCAGCTGGTCTAACTGGGAGCAGTACTTGGAATTGTTTGGTTTTCTGGAAGGAGCTCATAATAGAGAACTCCCCATCCCACACAACTTCACCTTCTTTGTATAAGGACCAGCCTTTGGTGTAGTTGGTGGTGATTCATTTTGCTTGTGCTATGATCTTTTTTGTGTCACGTTATTGTACAGTATTCACTTTTCATTGCTCATCACAATTTGTTTTAAAAACAAGGTTTTGGAACTTCCCTGGTTGTCCATTGGGTAAGACTGCGCTTCCACTGCAAGGGGCACAGGTTTGATCCCTGGCCAGGGAAGTTCTGCATGCCTCCAAGTGTGGCCAAAAAAGAATACGGAACGTTTTCATTAGGGTTAGTAGAGAATTGCATGTGGAAATATAGCCAAGAAGGTAATGTTTTGGGTTTTTTTTTTCCACTTAACATATGTGGAACCCAAACAACAAAACAACCAAGCTGGTGCAAATTATTTTCAATGTCTGATTTGGATTCTTTTAAAAAATCTCTTCACTGATTTGGATATTTTGAGTATGTCAGCTGTCTTCCCTCGTGGTATAACATTGATTGTTCTCAATGTCTTGATTGATTGCTATCAACCTCAACTGGCCTACCCAACCGTGGAGCATCCTCCAGCAAGAAATCTCCAGCCGAGATCTTTGCAACCCACTTTTGACACATTTCATCGATCACAGCGCCTTCTCCACACACAACACACATCTTTTTGCGTTTCAGTTGCATTTTTTTTTCTCTCGAAACAAGCAATATGCCAAAAATGTTGCTTTCTTCTTTCATCTTAAATAGTAAAATGGCTACACAAAAATTAACCAATTTTGCTAAGTATTTTTAGTGCATGCTGATATGACAACTGTCACACTACAATCTAACAAAATTGCTTCAAATGAAGTTAAAGAAAACTAAGCACTACTACAGACATCTTACATGAAACAAACCAAAGGAACTCTTTTGGAAACCCAATATTACAAGTGGAAAAAACTAAGTCAAAGTCTCACCCATGAAGATAAAATTCTCAAGTCCAAAATTCAGGATATTGGAGAAGTATGTCATTCCTGGGCAGTTAGGCCTTTGGTGTGCCTGCCTAGAACCCGAGGGTCGGATTCTTTTAAGAGGTGCAGTATGGTTTCCCCGTTTTGTGCAAAATGTGAGTTGGAGAAACTGACAAACTACAGGTCCCAAGAATCTTAAAACCTGTAGCTACTAACAAAGTATCAGTGTGGTGATGTGGTGCTTCCTGGGAGATGTAGTTTCCCGGGTATTAAAACCAGGGATTCTCACTGGCTAGCCGCATTACCTTTCTCTTAGAAGGTCCGAGCCCACCTAGATTGGCGTGTGTGAGCCTGACCGCCTCCGCGCACGACGTCAGGCTCTGACCCTGCTTCAAGCCACTCCTATTCTTCGGCTGACCTCTGATGGTCACGTGGAGCTCCTCGCCACGCAAGTCTGGGTCCTGCGATCCACCGGGGTCCTTGCTGTCTGGGAGCCGCTCCTAAGCTGCCTGTTCGCGCGAGAGTTTGGAGGGGCGGGTTTGGGGTCGGTCTCCGGTGTGCGACGCGTACTGTAGTGCCTCTGAGCCCTGCTTAGGAATCCACTTAGGACTCGAGGAGCTGGCTCAGGCAGTCACCGGGGCACCCCGTGTCTGGAGCGCGCAGCAACGCTCTGGAGAAGCCTGGACAGCCCCGCTCCCCCGCAGCCAGGTGCTAGGGTCGAGAGCTAAAGTGAGAGGTCGGCTGTCTTCCAGTGCCTGGGCCACGGCGGCGGCCCTGGGAGCAGAGGTGGGATGGATCCGAGTGGCACTGAGGGTCGGGGTTGGACTGGAGCGAAGGCAGTGGTGGGGTCTTTACAAAGGGGGCTGGTCCGCACGGAGGAATAGCTTATAGGCTGGAGGTGGGGATGCACCAGTCTTCGGTGCTGGGTCCAAATAGGCCCTAGTTATTTTGTGCTCTTCTCGCCAGTCAGCCACCTCGCTACCTCTTAGCCAGAATCAGCTACTCTCCTTGCCAGCAGCCCTTCTGTGCCTGTCATCCTTGCTTAATCCCAGCCACCAACCCATGACTGCCACATAGCCCTGTGATCCTAGGCAGCCACCGCTTAAGTACCAACATCTGAGGGCTCACCTGTCGACGTAGTATCTGGAACTAAGACCCAAGTCCCAAGCCTGCTCTCTCACCCACTGCCCCGGGGCCTCCGGGACATCGAGCGCCGGAACAGAGGAGCCCCTTTGTGTCCAGGCCATTTCCTGGAAAGTAGAGCCAGATCACACTGAGGCCTTTGTAGGCTTGGGATGAGGGATGAGGAGGGGTGGTGGTGGCGGGGATTAGAGGCTGACTGGGTGTCGTGGCGGGCGGGGCGGGGCGGGGGAATGGAGTAGGCTTCTCACATCTATGCTTTAAACCCAGGTGGAGCATCCCCATTGCGTCAAAGATGAAAGGCTGGGGTTGGCTGGCCCTGCTTCTGGGAGCCCTCTTGGGAACTACCTGGGCCCGGAGGAGCCAGGATCTACACTGTGGAGGTAAAGGCACAGAAGAAGAAATGGGAGGAAGCAGGGTGGGATGGGGAAGATAGAGCCTTGGAGAGGATGGGATCCAAGGCCTGGGAGAAGGATGAGTGGAAGCCCCTAGGTTGATTCCTTTCTCCCCTTACCCCCTTGCATCAGCTTGCAGGGCTCTGGTGGATGAACTTGAGTGGGAAATTGCCCAGGTGGATCCCAAGAAGACCATTCAGATGGGCTCTTTCCGAATCAATCCAGATGGCAGCCAGTCAGTGGTGGAGGTAATTTGACTGTTCCCCCAAATAGCTCACTCTAACTTTGAATGAGAACTCAACTAATGAGATATCTAAAAGATTGGGCTGTTTCATTTGGAAGAGGCTGGAGGCTTGTATCCCATACATTTGCTTCCCTGGCTCCCTAATACAGCAGAAATCCTAATACTTTGTAGAAGTTGTAGAAGTTGTTACAACTTAGCGTGCATGCAACTGTCTGATGCTCTCCTTTTAAGGGCAGGTATTAGCCTCATTTTAATACCAAATAAATAAATAAATAAATAACCTTACAGCCATAAGAATTAAAGAAATTCAAAGGAAGAGAACACATAGTGACCAGGGTTAATCAAAGAGGTCATTTATCTATAATTTGGAAAGACACCTATTTTATTTTTTCCACTTGTATAATGAGGTAAAATAAGATCACATATTTGAATGGACTTTGTTGTTGTTTAGTAGCTAAGTTGTATCTGACTCTTTGCGACCCCATGGACAGTGGCCCTCCAGGCTCCTCTGTCCATGGGATTTCCCAGGCAAGAATACTGGAGTAGGTTGCCATTTCCTTCTCCAGGGAATCTTCCCCGACCCAGGGATTGAACCCAGGTCTCCTGCATTGGCAGGTAGATTCTTTACTGCTGAGCCACTAGGACTTCAGAATTACACAAATCATAATGGTTTTAAATTGGAGAAGGCTTTTTAGAGTAGGTTGTTCAAGATAGATTTGGAAGGAAAAGTAAGGGTATAAATTATTAATGTACAGAGGTAGAAGAATATGACCCAAGGCTGAGGACATTTCTAGGTGCCTTATGCTCGCTCAGAGGCCCACCTCACAGAGCTGCTAGAGGAAGTATGCGACCGGATGAAGGAGTATGGGGAACAGATCGACCCTTCCACGCACCGCAAGAACTATGTACGTGTCGTGGGCCGAAATGGAGAATCCAGTGAACTGGACCTACAGGGCATTCGAATTGATTCAGACATCAGTGGCACCCTCAAGTTCGCGGTGAGCTATGGGAATGGGTAGCTGATTCTTGAAAATTAGGGGAGTTATTGGAGAGCCCAAGTGGAAATTTGAGTTCATATCCTTCTCCTCCTCTCTGGAGGTGGAGACCAGAGGCTTCCCCTTGCTGGCTTCTCTCACTCCTTTCTCCCTTGGGTTGACAGTGTGAGAGCATTGTGGAGGAGTACGAGGATGAACTCATTGAATTCTTTTCCCGAGAGGCTGACAATGTTAAAGACAAACTTTGTAGTAAGCGAACAGGTAAGCTACGGTCACTTTACCTCCTGTCCTCACATCTCTGTGGAACCTGGCGCATTTTCTAGTGTGTGTCCCACTCCCTGTCCTCCAGCACCCCCCAACACCTCCTCCTCCAGCCTACTCTATGAAGTTAACTTAAGAGTTACTTATGGCTTAGGGACTTGGGTTGATCCTCTGCATTCTCTTCCTATCAGCTTTCAGAATTTGTGGCTCCCTCACCTGAGATACATAGAGGGGAGAGGATGATGGGAGAGTTTTATCATTTTAAAGTCTATGCGGGGGGGTGGGGGACTTCCCTGGTGGGCCAATGGTTAGGACTCTGCACTTCCACTGCCGGGGGCATGGATTGGATCCCTGGTCAGGAATTAAGACCCCACATGCCTTGAGATGTGGAAAAAAAAAAAAAAGCATATGATCCGAAAAATGGTGGTCGGTGTGTGTCAATTTGTTTTGGGGTATTTTCTTGATAGTGGCATATATCAGCGTGAGAGTGGCATTTTCTTTGAAACTGTCATGTGCTATTTGCAGATCTATGTGACCATGCCCTGCACATATCCCATGATGAGCTATGAACCACTGGAGCGGCTCAGACTGACAAGCTTGATGGATCACCCCCAGGAGGGGAAGAGGGTAGCGATGCCTTTTATATTATGTTTTTACTGAAATGAACTGAAAAAATATGAAACCAAAAGTATGAACTGTGTTGTCTTTTCATGCCCAGAATTGGCCCTTACATTATGCTTGAAAATAGGAGATTCCAGACAGGAAGAAAAAAAAGGGAAGGAAAGGAAAAGCTTTGGGAATTGTATAGAGCTAAGGTAGAAGGGCAGGAGGAGAAGGGGACGACAGAGGATGAGATGGCTGGATAGCATCACAGACTCAATGGACATGGGTTTGGGTGAACTCCGGGAGTTGGTGATGGACAGGGAGGCCTGGTGTGCTGCGGTTTATGGGGTCACAAAGAGTTGGACACGACTGAGTGACTGAACTGAACTGAAGGTAGAAGGAGCCTGAACCATAATTCTTTTGTCATCTGAAATTCCTGATGGACTAACAAACTGGATAAGCATTTATTCAGTGCTTACTCAATATAATGTGTTTAGAGTCTAATTATTGTGAGAAGAGGAACCTCTGTGTTTAAGCTAGGGAACATGAATAAGTGTATAGTAGTATAGGGCTTCCCTGGTGGCTCAGTGGTAAAGAATCCACCTACAGTGCAGGAGCTGCAGGAGATGTGGGTTCAATCCCTGAGTTGGGAAGATCGCCTGGAGAAGGGAATGGCAACCCACTCCAGTATTCTTGCCTGGAGAATCCCATGGACAGAGGAGCCTGGTGGGCTACAGTCCATAGGGTCGCAAAGAGTTGGACATGACTGAAGGGACTTAGCATGCATGCATGCATTCATGGTAGTATAGGATTCTAGAAATTAGTTGTATTCATACTGATGAAACATAAGATAGAGCGCAGTCCTAAAGGAAATGGATTATTTTATCCTCTGTACCCTTCCAGATGGAGGGATCAGCAAGAGCAGACAGGAAAGGGCAAATGGATGTGATCATCTCAGCTGACAAGTAAGGGCTTTGTCAGATAGGGAGAGATGAGGTAAGAAATGTTATTGAAGGAAAGGTCTTGCTTTCAGATTTCATGCCAACAGCAACATGTCATCTCCATCCCTAGCTATGGCCAATGTGGACTATAAGTACACTACAGTGTGGACTACACACACTTTCTGTGCGTAGAGATTCTGTCCTGGGACACAGGATGAAAATGTAAAGGATACTTCTTTGAGGAGCTTCTAAAACACCCTGATCCTAAAGTGGCTGTCTCAGGGTTTGGAATGGAACATCTGTCCCAGGGAGAAACACCTGTTACTAAGGTTTATTACATTTCAAAGACTTTTTAAAAATTATTTGGCTGTGCAGGGTCTTAGTTGTGGGAACTTTTACCTGCAGCATATGGGATCTAGTTCCCTGACCAGGGATTGAATGGGGTACCTAGCATTGGGATCGCAGAGTCTTAGCCACTGGACCACCAGGGAAAGCCCCATTTCAAAGACTTTTTAAACTAAGCACTTTAGAATCTAAGGGCCCTTGGAGGTCATAGATACCCCCAAGGTCATCTTGCAGGTTCACTTCTGCAGATGAAGTAACTGATTTTACCGATAAAGAAACTGAGGCCCACAGAAACCACAGGTCCTCAAGTTCTGTATTTAGTGGCAAAACCAAATCTATAAGCTAATGTTCCCAAATGTCAACTGATCTAATATAGCTGTGAAGTAGCTTCTGTATTAAGTCTTTTTTTCCCCTCTTCATACCTTGCACTAAGCCTGGCACATGTTCAGCAAAGCTTTCTTGTACCAGAAATCCCTATGAAATCTAACTAGCTCAGAGCAAGCACCCTGATACTAGTTGACAACTAAATTCAGGGTCAAGTGCTAACTCTTTCTCTCATCAGTCATAAGAAATGTATCCTGTCAAATCACTTTTCTAGCTGTTACTACTAAGCATTATGTCTTCTGTGATGCAGGTGAATAATGTTCACATGCTTCATTCCCCTATGAGTATCCCCAGGATTCTGTCCATTGTCTGCTTGCAGTCTGAAAAGTTCTTCCTCTTCCACCAGAAAGTTTCTCAGAAACATAAGTGAGAGTACTCTTATGGGGAACTCAAAACTCTTCTAATTTACACACCAAAAAGATATTTACAAATTTAAATAAATAAAACAAGTTACTTGTGATGTGCCTCATTAGTTTGTCAAGGTACAGCTGTTAAGAATGTTCCAGACCAAGAGTTTTTGCCACTGGGACACAGGCATGTGTCTCATATGGGAAAGAGTGGATCTTATCATCCTTGACTTGATCCTCAGAAGGTCAGGAGGATATATTTTGCTTATCTCTCAATTCGTACCACAGGTTAGCACAAGGAACCCATGAATTTTTCTGAACCTTTCTGGAGGCTACTAAAACTATTCTAGCCTAGTATTTGGTAGAGCATATACTCAACCCTGGCCTTCCCTGGTGGCTTAGACAGTAAACAATCTGCCTGCAATGTAGAAGACTGGGGTTTGATCCCTGGGTTGGGAAGATCCCCTGGAGAAAGAAATGGCAACCCATTCCAGTATTCTTGCCTGGAGAATTCCATGGACAGAGGAACCTGGTAGGCTACAGTCCAGGGGGTCGCAAAAAGAGCTGGACACAACTGAGTGACTCACACTTTGACTTTTCACTTTCATACTCAACCTCATATTATATGGTTACACCCTAAATTTTACATGCCTTCTAAATGAGTTTATCAGAAAAATGTTAGCATTTAATGCAACATTCCCAAAGACAATGTGATAGCCTTGTTTCTTTTGTTTTTGGTTTGGTGAAGCTTACAGGATTTTAAGAAGACTCTTGAGAGCCCCTTGGACAGCAAGGAGATCTAACCAGTCCATCCTAAAGGAAATCAGTCCTGAATATTCATTGTAAGGACTGATGCTGAAGCTGAAACTCCAATACTTTGACCACCTGATGCGAAGAGCTGACTTATTTGAAAAGACCCTGATGCTGGGAAAGATTGAAGGTGAGAGGAGAAGAGGATGACAGAGAATGCTATGGTTAGATGGCATAACGAACTCAATGGACATGAGTTTGAGTAAGCTCTGGGAGTTGGTGATGGACAGGGAAGTCTGGCATACTGCAGTCCATGGGGTCGTAAAGACTGAACTGAACTGATAATAGTTTTAGCTCCCCAAACAAACTCAGGTACTTGGCAGTGACTGGACTGCCAGGGAATTCCCAAAGACAGTGTTAAATGAGATCCAGGGTGACTAGGAAAATGTATTGTGTGAAAATCTAGTCTATGTTTTAGAGGATTTTTTTTTTTTGCTGTAAAAGGATTCTAAGCAGGAACAAAAATCCTTTAAATATAAGACAAAAATGAATAATAAGGGAAAAATAAATATTTTACTTATATAACACACTTATTTAATCTTTATAACTCTAAGAAATACTAGATATTACTCCCATTTTGCAGATGCAGAAAACAAGCTCAAAGAGGGTTGCGGTAGCCAAGGCTTCATCCCCAGTGATCACCTCATGCCTAGGCCAGTGGAGTCTTCATATAGTCCCTAGTGGCTCTGTAAAGTAGTACTTCTTTTATTTGTTTGAAAACTACCTTCAAGTTTGAATGCAAGCCCTCTGAATCTAATAATGTACAGTGAAAAAGCACTGTATCCACTTTTCAGCCTTTTTCCAGCCTGATTATTCCTTGTAAGAAGTCCATTCTATCCCCCTAGTCTTCTTAGGTGCTAAATGTTTGTCTCTCCTACCTTTATTACCTGTATACTGGGAAGGTCATCATTTATCATGTATTTCAGGTATGAGTGTACAAAGGTTTTACAGGATGAATGAGACTATAGTTCTTTATCTTTTTGTTTGTTTAGTTCCCCAACCAGGGATCAAACCCCTGCCCCCTGCATTGGAAGTGTGGAGTCCTAATTACTGAACCCCAGGGAATTCCCTATAGTTCTTATCTTTTAAAATATCTTTAAACATACCACTGAGCTAATGTGCCCAAGAGACAGTTAACAATGACTCAAAGTCCCCTTCCTGAGTTGCAGCTGATAATATACAGTCATCATCATATAAACAATACAGCTTAGTAGTTACAATACAGCTTCTGGAGTGAGGCCAACCTAGGTCTGAATTCCAGCAATGCCAATTATAAGCTATGATCCTGAGTGGGATACTTTATCTAAACCTTGGGTTCCTCCTATGTAAAGATACTACTATTACCTACATCCCTTAGAGTTGTGAGGATCAGTTAAGGTAATGCATGTGCCACATTTACACAGTATCTGGAAATAGTAAGCACTCAACAAATTTTAGTTATTACCTATTTAAGTAAAGGAGTTTGGTTTCAGTTCAGTTCAGTTGTTGATTCGTGTCCAACTCTTTGCGACCCCATGCACTGTAGTACACCAGGCTTCCCTGTCCATCACCAATTCCTGGAGCTTGCTCAAACTCGTCCATTGAGTCAGTGATGCCATCCAACCATCTCATCATCTGTTGTCCCTTCTCCTGCCTTCAATCTTTCCCAGCATCAGGGTCTTTTCCAATGAGTCAGTTCTTCCCGTCAAGTGGCCAAAGTATTGGAGTTTCAGCTTTAGCATCAATCCTACCAATGAATATTCAGGCCTGATTTCCTTTAGGATGGACTGGTTGGATCTCCTTGCAGACTCTTGAGGGACTTTCAAGAGTCTTCTTCAACACCACAGTTCAAAAGCATCAATTCTTCAGCACTTAGATTTCTTTATGGTCCACCTCTCACATCCATAAGTGACTACTGGAAAAACCATAGCTTTGACTATACAGACCTTTGTCGATAAAGTAATGTCTCTGCTTTTTAATATGCTGTCTAGGTTTGTCACAGCTTTTCTTCCAAGGAGGAAACATCTTTTAATTTCATGGCTGCAGTCACCATCTGCAATGATTTTTGGAGCCCAAGAAAATAAAGTCTGTCACTGTTTTCATTGTTTCTCATCTATTTTCCATGAAGTGATGGGACCAGATGCCATGATCTTAGTTTTTTGAAAGTTGAGTTTTAAGCCAACTTTTTTACTCCCCTTTTTCCCTTTCATCAAGAGGCTCTTTAGATCCTCTTTGCGTTCTGCCATAAGGGTGGTGTCATCTTCATATCTGAGGTTGTTGATATTTCTCCCTGCAATCTTGATTCCAGCTTATGCTTTATCCAGTCCAGCGTTTTTCATGATGTACTCTGTATATAAGTTAAATAAGCAGAGTGACGATATACAGCCTTGACGTAGTCCTTTCCCAATTTGGAACCAGTCTGTTGTTCTGTCTGGTCCTAACTGTTTCTTCTTAACCTGCATACAGATTTCTCAGGAGGCAGGTAATGTGTTCTGGTATTCCCATATCTTTAAGAATTTTCCACAGTTTGTCGTGATCCATACAGTCAAAGGCTTTAGCATAGTCAATGAAGCAGAAGTAGATGTTTTTCTGCAGTTTGGTTTACTGATGAATTTTTAGGGTGTATTTTTCTACTTATCCTTGGCCACCAGAGGGCACTATTGCCCTTGTCCATTTTAAAGAGGTCATTCCCAAGGTCAAGATGACCTCAATTCTGTCTTCTCTCCCTTGTCCCCTCCAGTTTTTCAGACATGTAGCTGTATTTGGACCTATAATTCACTTGGCTGCTTTATTCATGCTAATCCTTCTCCTTTAACTTTTTTCCCCACCTCCCCAGATCCCAGATAGCTTCAGAGAAAAGACTCTAAGCCAGTTACTGAAAAATACCATTCAGTCCCTTTGATCCCTGGGTTTTCCCATTGATCTTATAGCAATGGATGTCAGGACTGAACAACCTTAAAATAAGTCGGTTGCAGGAAGGTGGACTGTTTCCAGGGCCCAAAAAGTGTCTCTTGTCTAATATTCAGAAATGAATTGTCTGAGGAGACACACATGCTGACAAAGCAAGAGACTTTATTGGGATTGGGTACCTGGGTGGAGAACAGTAGGGTAAGGGGACCCAGGAGAATTACTCTGCCACGTGGCTCAAAGTCTCAGGTTTTATGGTGATGGGGTTAGTTTCTGGCTTGTCTTTGGACAATCATTCTGACTCAGGGTTCATCTTGGTGGCACACGCATTGCTCAGCCAAGATGGATGCCAGCAAGAAGGATTCTGGGAGGTGGTAGGACATGTGGTGTCTCCTCTTAATCTTTCCTGAACTCTTCTGGTTGGTGATGGGCTTATTAGTTCCGTGTTCCTTAGTAGGACCTCCTGTCATAAAATAACTCACGCAAATAGTTACTATGGTGCCTGGCCAGGGTGGGCAGTTTCAGTCAGTGTGTTTCCCCTAACAAGTCCATAAAGGCCTCATGACACTAGGCTCCAGGACACTGTAAGTATTATTATTCCCCACCCTTCCTCTCATCATTAGAGTTCCAGAACAGGTTACCCTCATGGCCACTCAGTAATTATCCTTTTGGTAGACTCACCCTAAGAATGCCTTCTGTCTGTCCGGGCACTAGAGTTCAGTCCTCTGGTCTGCAGGCTAGTCTCTGTGGATGATTAACCAGAGAGAAGAAACTAGGTCAAACTATTCTAGGGTTAGGAGGAAATCCTCTGTGAGATGCTAAATTGGGAGCAAGTATTGATCAGTGGAGCTTTGAAGTCACTGAGGAGATAGCTAAGTTCAGTGCTCCTCTGGGGCACTATTTATGAAGTTCTTTCCTAGGATCTGATCCCCAAGCCAAAGAAGCATTGCTTGGTAGGTGTAAAGCTAAGTATAAAGAAATCTGGCAAGAGAAAATGACTTTTCTTTCTCTCTTTCCAAGTTCAAGCTATAAACTAGGTTCTTTATAAATGAGATCTAGCTAAACCTGGCTTAGATGGTACTGAGACCTCTGAACTTTGTTACTTCTATGTAAGGAGATAAAAGGACTGTTCATCTGGGTGTAGGTCAGTTCCTCTCTGCCCTTGGGTCAATGACAGTGATAGTTTATAGAGGTAGAAAGGTTCTAAGTTCTTGTCTACCCAGAATAATTAGTCAAGAATGATATAGAAGATCACTTCAGTGCCATGGTTCATTTAACGGTCTCTGGGGAGCACAGGATAAGAGTATATAGAAGACAGACAAATACGTGTAAAGGCCCAGAGGCCCTATGAGAGTAACAGGAGTGATGTAACAAAAAAGGAGGTGATTTTGGGTGAAGGGTTGTTCTGCAGCTCCTGATCTTTTGGTTATATGTGGTATGGACTGGTTGTGTGGGATTATGTGACTGGAGTGGCAATGAGACTAACGCCCAGGACCCAGAGGCTCTGGACCGCTCTGGAAGCCCTCACATTAAGGGGGCCTTTGTAGGAGTTGCTTTGTCTGATACTCGGATGGTAAGGAATCGGCCTGTGACGCAGGAGACCTGGGTTCTGATCCCCGGGTCAGGAGGATCCCCTGGAGGAGGGAATGCCAACCCACTCCATAATTCTTGCCTGGAGAATTCCATGGACAGAGGAGCCTGGCGGGCTATAGTCCATAGAGTCACAAAGAATAGGACACGACTAAGCAAATAATACTTCGTAAGACTTGGGTTTCCTAGCACTAATCACAGAACTGACAGCTGGCGAAGACCACCCGATATTCAGGTTCCTGCCTTTGCTTTCCTTCTCCACATTTTGGGATCTGTTGGTATCTGTAATACCACGCCTTCTGCTTACCTCAAATGATTTCCAAGTAGCTAATTCTGGCATCATAGCCTGTGTCCACATGATGTCACCTCTATGGCCATTAAGTCATTAACCAATGACATTGATCAAGAAAGCATGCCAATGGAGTAGGATCAGTTGCCGTGATATTAAGGGGTTGGCTTCGGAGGACCTTTCAAAGGTCAAAGGCCTTGGAGCTTTTTTTTCTAACAGCCACCTTACAGTTAACCCTAAACGTGTTAAGGGCAAGGGGAAAAGCCTAAGAAGGAAGTTAACTGAGTTCTCAGGCACATACTTAACCACCTACACGCTTCTCCCCGCCCATCCACCCTCAATTAGCCCACCTGGAACGGTCCAATCCTCCCCGCCACAACTGCTGTCAATGGCTTAGGACCCGCCCCCCCACGCACACTGGACCAATGGCCGAGCTCGAGGCGTGTCCCCTGAGAGGGGGCGGGAGCGGGTTCCGGGCGGTAGGCGGGGCCTCACCGAGGACCCCGGGCTGGGCGCCGCCGCCGGCTCATCTACTCTTTCCCTCAGCCTCCTCCTTTCAACCTTGTTCCCCTCGTCCCCGCGGCCTCTGGTGCAGCAGCGGCGCCTCCCGTTCCTGCCGCAGCTCTCTTCCCTTCTTCCCTCCCTGACAGATCCCCGAGTTCGCCCGCCATGGCTTTACTCACTGCGGCCGCCCGGCTATTCGGAGCTAAGGTGAGCATCTAGGAAGGACCGCGCGGTTCCAGGGTGGGGCTGAGGCGACTGCAGGCCCTCAAGCCCGGGGTCTCCCTCCCCTACCCAGGCGCACCCCAGCGCGTCTTAAAGGGGCCCTGCGCTTGGCTGGCCGCCTGCTCTGCTTGGAGCTCCCAGGGCTATGTGCCTTCCGGCCCACTGCGGGTGAAGTGAGTACTGCCCGCCCTGGCCTGAGGTCTTGGGCCGGTGGGGAGGCCGTACCGAGCTGTCACCCCGCGTGTCAAGGGTAGAAGAGGCGGGGGTGCTTGGCCTTGGAAAAAGGAGTGAAGAACATAGATGTATTCCACTGGGATTAGGGAAAGAGCCTGTTTGGAAGAAAGGGCTGGCTAAGAGAAGTGGCAAGGGTGAGCAGACGTGCTCACTCTATCCTGGGCCGGAGCTGGAGCCGTGGCTAATTTCAGCTTCGACTGGGTAGAGAGGTCCTTGTCAGTTTCAGAACTGCCGGCTTCCATTTCTCCAGCCCAGTGATTTAAGCCTTTAGTGACCAAGCATAGCAGTTCCTTCTGGAGGAATGCGACTCGGGTCCTCTTTGTCCTTGGGACTTTTGCAGTTACTCTATGTAGGAGGAGCTTGGGTGGGGTGGAGGGCTTGTGTAGAACCTTCTGCATGATTATCGCATGTGATTGAGGAAAACTTGTTCCTATAAACTGCAGGCTGATAAGTGAAGATAACTGGGCGGGAGATAGTAATTCCAAGGTTACGTCCTACTACTTGCTCACTTAAGTTTTACTATTGCTTTTAAATATGTTCTACCCAAGAAAGGTTCCTCTTTTGGGGGGCCCTTTTACTTTTTAAAAATTTATTTGGCTGCAGCACACGGAATCTAGTTCTCTGACCAGGGATGGAATCCAGGCCCTCTGCATTGGGAGCGTGGAGTCTAAGCCACCAGGGAAGTCCCATGGGGGGCCCTTTATTTGACTTTTGTTGTTGTTGGGATCATAAGGAATATTGTTGCTTACACAATGTCTTCAATTTCATATTGCCAAAATTACTTTTGTCTCTGGGTAACTGGGTCCTTTAAACAGAAAGACTGGTGTGCTGAGGGGTCCCAGCCTTCTAATCCAAGCAGGGACAGTCCCACAAGTGACCTTGACTCTTGCAAAGAACTTACACTTTTTTCTTCTGCAGACAAATTAAAGCTGCCAGCACCTAAGGGGAGGAAAGGAAAAGCCTAGAAAGGTTTTGGCTTACAGTGTGTTATCTTGAATGGTTGGCAGATAAAGTAAAGCCTGTAGCATTTACAGGTTTTTCCAGGTACTCAGCAGCAGCAGCAGCAGCAAGGTGGAGGCTGGCCATTTAGGAGATACTTGTCTTACTTGATGGTAGTTCCTTCCACTACCAGGGAACAGGGAAAGGAAACCTCTTGGGAAATGAAGCAAGTTCTGGATAGTGTTTTGGCAGAATAGGAGATACTATAATTAGCTCATTCCAGAGCTGCTAACTCTACAGTTTGAAACTGCCTTTGGAATTTACATTTGAATTTAGTTTTTCTCTTAAACCTCTGGGGAAAGAAACTCAGAAAGTTTTTGAATTGACAAGGCAACCTAATTGTAGTGATCATTATTGTTTTGTTTACTTTCCTGTTGGACCTGAGGATCCTAGAAACCTGTATATTGGAAGCCCTTAGAAGGCTTTCAACCTTTATAACAAAGCTCAACAGACCAAGCAGTGGAAACTTCCTGAGATGTAAGCAGTATAGCCAGAATACCAAGAAGTCTTTCAATCTGACAGCATTGCTAGCACCTGCCTGAACTTTCCAGATTAGCCTACAGCTTAATGGTGCTGTTTTTCCTTCGCTATTAAGGTAGACTTTAGAAGGCAAAAATAGTGCCTACTACTTTGATTCTCAAAGTCAGGTGTAATTCACTTTTCTGAGAAAACTTTTTAACCTTGCTGCTGCTAGTGCTGCTAAGTCGCTTCAGTGTGTCCGACTCTGTGCCATCCCATAGATGGCAGCCCACCAGGCTCCCCCATCCCTGGGATTCTCCAGGTAAGAACACTGGAGTGGGTTGCCATTTCCTTCTCCAACGTATGAAAGTGAAAAGTGAAAGGGAAGTCGCTCAGTCGTGTCTGACTCTATCGACCCCATGGACTGCAGCTTACCAAGCTTCTCCGTCCATGGGATTTTCTAGGCAAAAGTACTGGAGTGGAGTGCCATTGCCTTCTCTGTTTAACCTTGCTAGGAGACACAAATGCTAATCATTGTTCTGTTGTTCCACCCTGCCCACTGTCAGGTAATTTAGCACCTGAGTTGAAGAGACCACCTCATTCAGAGCCTTAAGGTTATTTGACTTCTTGTTTATCTGAACGAATTTCTAGTAAGCAATGGCTTTAGTATTAGCTGTGGGTGCCTTCGCTTTGTGCTGTCTTTTCATAGGTGATCTGAGTTGGGAATTAGAGTAGATCCACCAATTAACTTCTGCATTCTTAATACCAAAGTGACAGACAGCCCTACTTCTTATATCTTTGAGAATTATTCCTCTAAGCTGTTTGATAACTTTAGTTAAGTCAATCCAAAAGTGTTTCTAGATTATTTCTAGACTTTTTCAAGACACTTTACAGCAAGCCCACACCCCTACACATCTCTTCTGTAAATTCAAGCCTGAAAATGGGTTCTACACAATTGAGTCAGTTTTGTCCTTTGAAATATTAGTTAAGCTTAAAGCCCAAAGCGTGTTAAGGGCAAACTCTCGAACTTCTTTGATTCTCTGCTACCCAAAGTGATGGCAACTGCCTGATGGCTTACAAGATGAATCAAAGATGAACAGTGAAGAGTGATGCCTCATCCTGTGCTAGTGGTGGAGTGATTGTATTTGTTCTTCCTGGTGGTCTTTAGATTGATAGCCCTTGAATACATGGGTGTGGGGAGGCATTGAGATAAGCAGGGATTAAGCAGGTGATCAGAAGGGAAGGCTGACACTCCAAGTGGGCAGAAGGCGGGAAACCAGACTTGGTGGAGCTTCCTAAAGCCACAGAGTAATTCCTTCTGCCCTGTTTTTGGTGCCTTATGTAATAGAGTTGAATAGGATTTGAGTGAAATTAAAACCAGTAGAGAGACAACTTTAGCAGCAGATCTTAGGATCTGTTTTTCAGTTCTTTCCTGAAATTGCCTGAATTCCTGTTTCTTTTAACATGTTATCATTTTAAAAGATCTGTAAGTAAGTTCACAGTGAGCATCATCGCCTGGGGTGGCTTGTTTACCTTGCACGTTTATGAATCCTATATGCAGATTCTGGTTCAGCAGAGGTGGGGTGGATCTGGAAATTTGTATTTTTTTCAAGTGTCTCAGTTGACTGCTTGGTGATCCCCTCCTGTTGGGCCAATAAAGCCACATGCAGTCCTTTTTGCTTGTAACTATATTTAATATATATGTGTGTGTGTGTTGAGCTTTTTTTTTTTAATTAGTGATTTTTTAAATATGTATTTAGTTGATTGCATCGGGTCTTAATTGCACTACACAGAATCTAGCACAGATTCTCTAGCTGTGTCACATGAGCTTAGTTGCTCCTTGACAAATGGGATCTTAGTTCCTCAACCAGGGATTGAACTTGCGTCCTCTGTATTGCAAGGCAAATTCTTAACCACTGGACCACCAAGGTAGTCCCTAACTAGTGATTATTTTTAAATGACTTCAAAAGTAGCTGTAGTCTGTTTTAGACTATTTTCTCTAGATAGGTGTTTAGCAACTATTAAAGAACAGTAAGAATTTCTCTAAAAGAAAAATTAGGACTCAATTCTTTCCTGAGGCTGAATTGGTGTCCTTTGCAGTCTTCTTCATTGAATAATCAGCGAACCTTTAGAGAAGGGTCTGTTAGACAATGGGAGTTGGGCAGAATTATTAAGGAAATTCTTATGAGTATGAAGGGCATCAGAGTACGAAATCTAAAGATTTCTCTGCTCAGGCTATTAAGTGGCCTGACCAAGTAGTGCGGATAGACTTCCAGTATTACCCTTGTGAAACACAGATGTTAAATGGCTTTAGTTCTCTGACCTGGTTCTGGGGAGAGAGGAGTCTTTGTCCTGCGTGTGTTCGTTTTTACTTAATGTAAGTTGTTTCTTCTGCACTGGAAGCCTTCATAGCACAAGCTTTTTCTTGCAGTTATTAGAGAATTGTGTTGTTTCATCAACTAAGCCAGTTCTGCTGGCTTGGCAAGCTCTGATCTTTTGTTACTGGACAAGGGTGCTAATAAAATCAGGAGCATCTCTCACAAGTTTTTTTTTTAATTAATTTTTAAATTGAGGTGTAGATTATTTACAGTATTTCAGGTGTACAACATGGTGATTCACAATTTTGTAGATTATAATCCACTTATAAATATTATTATGTATTGGCTATGTTCCCTATACTATACAACATATCCTTGTAGCCTATTTATTTTATACACAGTAGTTTGTAGGCTCACAAATTTGATGTTGGAGCTCCTGGATATGTGCCAGGACATGTTCTGAATGTGTTTGATGGAGTATTGAAGGAAATTTGGCTTTTCCCTTGTAGAGTAAGGGTCCTAGATATAGATCAATGATGATAATAGGCTAAGAGGAATAAGAGAGAAGTAACTACATTATTAAGTAAGTGCTTATCCAAATGGGATTCTACTGTTTGCAGAATCTGGGGGAGAAGGGAGTAGTTTTAATTGATTTTTGTTAAGGGACTTGGCCAATACCCTAAAGTATTATAAGCAAATCTTTGGCAGAATTTCCTGCATGTTTTATTTGTCCTTTTCCTCCCTTGGCCTTTTAAGATAGAGGTTCCCTTAATTGTATTTTTCCATCCTAGCATAGCACATTTGACAGCTGCAGCCCATTTCTATCAGTAATAACCAGCTCACTAAAAGTTATTGGCATGGGATGGCAGCATGTGGGATTTGAAAAAGCCTTTTAGTGATGGTAATTCCCACCACCCTGTAGAGAATTCTGGCAGACAGAAGCTGTAAGCCTGGCCCTTGTCTTTGGAAGTAGCTCTTACTGTCTCTCCCCATGAAGCAGCTGACCTACTGAGGCAGATGATTCCGATTCACCTGACAGCCGCCTTTCCTGTAGAATGACTCCACACGTGGCATGTAACCAGAAGCCGAAGCTCAGTTGCCACACCTCCAGAATTGGGGGGAGGGGCTAGGAGTTGAAAGTTCGGGGATGACTCAGAGATTTGTAAGCTGGCCTGTTCTATCTGTGAGTATAGCCTGAATGCACTGTACAAAGCCATTTAGCAGCTTTCACTGGCAGCCAGGAGGTAGAAGAGATGAGGTATGTAGCCTAAGGTATGACAGCCCTCTAACACCTCCTGCTGGTAGATTAGATTATAGTTAGTTAAATTTGTTTCCTCTCCCTGAGACTCTTCGCTTGGTCAGGAAGCCCTTCAGAAAGTTGGGGCTTTATTTCCTGTTCTTCAACTACAGGGAATTATTCACTCACCCCTTCCTCAGACTTGACTGTCTCTTTCCTGGGATCCAGCTCCATAAGAGAGTTGTGACACAAGTTGGTAGGTAATAAGCCAACACATAACTAAGAAACATGTTTACTGATCTCAGCTATGCAGAAGGCTTTGTTCTAGATGCTTTCATGCAAATTATTTCATGTAGTCCACTTGTCTACCCTGAAATTGGCTTTATTACCAATTTTGAGATGTCAAAATTGAAACTAGAAGTTAGGTCTTAGAGCCATGGTAACACAGCAGGATAGTAGCGGGACCTGAATTTAGGACTTGACTCTTAATAACACCACATCCTAGACTCTTGGTGTTCTCCCCTCTGCTTCCTTGCTTAACACTTTAAATCATGGATGTTTCTCAAACTTTACTGTCGATAGGAATCAACCTAGTGAGTTTGTTAAACTACAGATTTGGATTCAGTAGGTCTGAGGTGAAACCCAAGATTCTGCATTTCTGACAAGCTCCAGGTAATGGTAATATTGCTGGCCAGGCAGTCATGTTTTTTAAATAGCAAGGTTTTTATGTACCTTTATATATATGTCCTTGTTGGAACCTTAGGATCAGACTTTGGAGCCAAGTAGCTTGAGTGTTATCCTAGAAGTGGAGAGGGCAAGGGAAACAGTAGTAGTTTTGCTTTAGATGTCTCAGTTATTTAGTAATGGAGCTGGGACTGGAACCCAGATTTCCTTTCCTAATTCCAAGCCATGTGCTCTGTCTTCTACATCATTAGGTAGTTATCCTAACCTGAATTTTTTCCAATATTCTATCCATATTGATTGTTTTTAAAATCCTTTATATTTCTTTAGTTTTTTTCCCCCCCCTAGGCTGCAGGGTGAGCTAAAATATGACTAAACTTGACATTGAAGAGTGCTGGAAAGTAGCCATACTATTTAATTTTCTATATTTATTAAATAACAAATATACAGCACTTGGTGCTGTGTGCCAGGCATGATTGTAAGTGCTTCATAAATATTGACTTAATTCATCCTCCTAGCAGTGCTTTGAGGTGGGTTCAGTTATTTCCATTTTACAAATATTTTCTCAGGTCCTCTCTCTCTCCTCCTTCTGGGACCTGTGTAATGTGGATGTTTGTGCATTTAATATTGTCTCAGAGGCCTCAGACTGTCCTCATTTCTTTTTTTTTCATTCATGTCTTCAGGCTCACTTATCTGTTTCTTCTGTGTCACTTATTCTGCTATTGATTCCTTCTAGTGTATTTTTTATTTAAGTTATTGTATTGTTTATCTGTTTAACTTTCCTGGTGGCTCAGATGGTAAACGTCTGCCTACAATGTGGGAGACCCGGGTTTGATCCCTGGGTAGGGAAGATCCTCTGGAGAAGGAAATGGCAACCCACTCCAGTATTCTTGCCTGGAAAATCCCATGGACAGAGGAGCCTGGTAGGCTATAGTCCAGGAGTCGCAGAGAGTTGAACACAACTAAACTTAAACTTTATTGTTTATCTGTTTGTTCTTTAGTTTGTTGTTAAACATTTATAGTGTGTTGGTCAGTGCCTCTATTCTTTTTCCAAGATCTTGGATCATCTTTACTATCTTTACTCTGAATTCTTTTTCAGGTAGATTGTTTACATTTTAGAGATAAGGAAATTAAAGCACAGAAAGATTAAATGACTTGGCTAGGCTCACACAACCAGAAGTATAGTAGGAACAGAATATTCTACCTTCACTTTGGAGCTACCTAGCCATGCTGTTCACACACTAGCATTTTTGCAAATTGGAGATCTGGCTAAGAAGTGTTGCAGATGGAGATTAGGGACAGTTGAGATCAGCTCTCCTCAAGTTACATTGAGGTGCCTCATTAAATGGCAAAGACACGCTCTACAAAGGAAATTAAGACTTTGCTGGTGGTGCAAGTATGGTAATACTTTCCATCTGATGCCTTTAAATGATGTTGCATTCTTATAGCCTTGTTAGTTGACCTTCCACTCTTCTCTTTCTGATTTCCTTTTTTTTTTTTAACCTTAAGTGAAGTAAAAGGAGAAGGAAGCTCATTGATTCTAGTAGTTCTCTCTTATAAGGGGAAAAAACTGTTTTTGTTTTATGTTCATACAGGCATATTGCTGGAAGAGAGACCTCCATTCTGAGAGGATTTCATTTTCATCTTAAGATCAGGCTTTCATTCTGTCAGCTTAGCTTGGATACATTTTTTTTCTTATGCCTAAGATTTAACCTTAGACTATTCTTATAATGTCTTCCTCTTGCCAGTGAAGTAGCCAGCCATTATAGAAACTTAAAGATGTTTTAAAAGTGAAAAAATTATCATTATGGAGAGATTTCAACTTCTTTTTTCTCTCAGATGGTATGTTCCCCTACAGCCTCTTTAAAAGCAAACCCACATAACCAACTACCCACAATTAAAGGGTCTGCTGAGTGCTGATGTGGTCTCCAGGAGATAGGGCTTCTATAATAGGGGATCTATGGGACCGTGGAGCATGAAATAGCTTGAACATGGAAAGTGCTGTAGAAGAGTAGTTTGAACCCACTCAAGGTTTTCCCTTGTTCACTTTTGGATGACTAGTAAGATAAAGGAAATAGTTATTTCTTGAGTGCTGGGTGCACTCCCATTCACCCCATGTAGGATGAACAGCCTAAATAGCTATTTGTGCTGTGTACATTCTGCCCAAATGGTCCTCAGTGAGCTAGAGGAGATTCTTTAGAAAGTTAATGAGAGGAGTCGAAATCAGCCCTCATTAACAATCTGAGGCCTTCCCCCTTTGTTTTAAGGCCACATTAGCTTGCCTTGTGTTCTCTGAATTTAGCTTTGGATATTCTTGGCCTGGGAAATCCCATGGATGGAGGAGCCTGGCAGGGGTCACAAAGAGTCAGACACAACTGAGTGACTTCTCTTTCTTTCTTTTGATTCTTCTTAAAATAAAGTTTTCTGAAGGGTCTCTTCCCTTTCCATTTCTTCCTCCTGCCCCAACAGAAAGAGGGGTATGAAATTCTAAAAGCCTCAGGCACTACTCAGTCTCACCTTAAGCATGTGGTGTTTTGGAATTTATACACCACCACTAGTTCAAACGATTTCCAGCACAATCAGACAGCAACACAGTACAGTCGGCCCTTTGTATCCATGGGTTTTGCACCTGTGGGTACAACCAACTGTGGATCAAACACATTTTTTTAATTCCAGAAAGTTTCAAAAAGCAAAACTTGCACTTGCCATGTGCTGACTACTGGCATAGCATTTACTTTGTACTTCCAACTATATAGCATTTACATTGCTTTAGGTATTATAACAGAGAAGGCAGTGGCCCCCACTCCAGTACTCTTGCCTGGAAAATCCCATGGACAGAGGAACCTGGTAGGCTGCAGTCCATGGGGTATCGAAGAGTTGGACACGACTGAGCGACTTCACTTTCACTTTTTACTTTCGTGCATTGGAGAAGGAAGTGGCAACCCACTCCAGTGTTCTTGCCTGGAGAATCCCGGGGACGGGGGAGCCTGGTGGGCTGCCGTTTATGGGGTCGCACAGAGTCGGACACGACTGAAGTGACTTAGCAGTAGCAGGTATTATAAGTAATTTAGAGATACCTTAAAGTATATGGGAAAATATGCATAGGTTATATACAAATACTACACCAGTTTATGTAAGAAACTCGAGCTTCCTCAGATTGTGGTATCTGTTGAGGGTGGGGAGGTCCTGGAACCAATTCCCCCTTGAATACCGAGGGATGACTGTAGTTACTTAAAAAAGTATGTCTGACTTTTTGGCAAAAGGAGAGGTATAGACTTGCATGGTGTGTGTGTGTGTGTGTGTGTGATCTTTAGTTTGCAAAGTGCTCCCACGTCCATTGTAATTTAATCATCACAAGACAGCCCTGTGGGATCTAGTGGGTATCAGCACCATTTTATAGATGAGGACCCTGGGGCTTATTTTTTACTATCTAATCTTATCTTCAGAATAATCTGAAGAAAAGTCAGCCTCCTTGGCTAAATCCTTAAAACTTGGTAGTACAACTGGTTGTCTTTTTCAAAGGCAGTGTTGAACTTTCTCTTGCAACTCAGCAATCTTCATAGAAAGTTGTGTTTCTTGGGGGGAAAAAACTATCTCTAAATATAGAAAAATATAGCCTAGCTACAAAATACAGAAGCAATCTAAGTGTCCATCAAGAGATGAATGGATAAAGATGTGTGTGTTATATACACAACAGAATACTACTAAGCCATAAAAAAGAATGACATTTTACCATTTTCAGCAACATGTATGGACCTGGAGTGTACCATGTGAAGTGAAGGAAGTCAGAAAGACAGATGCTGTTTATCACTTACATGGAATTTAAAAAGAAAACTAGTGAATATAACAAAGAAAAGTACAGATATGAGAATAAACTAATGGGTGCCAATGGGGAGAGTGAAGTGGGGCAATAACTATAAATGGAATATAACCTTAAAAAATTATGAATCATGTTGTACACCTGAGACTGACAGAATACTGTACAAGAATTATACCTCAATTAAAAAAAAATTTGTTTGGTACAGGTGTGTGAGTGATAAACTCTCAGCTTTTGTTTGCCTGAAATGTCTTTATTTCACCTCCTTTAAGAGTTTTTTCTTTCTCACCTGGGTACACAAGTCTAGTAATTTCTCTCAGTATGTTAAAGCTAACTTAGCAGTTTTCTAGTTTCCATTGCTGTCGTTGAGCAGTCTGGTTGTTACTTTGTAGATATCCTGTCTTCTCCATGCTTTTTCCAGGAGCATTTCAGGTAGTGTTGTAAAAGGTTGCTTTCCCCTCTGGACTCTTCTAGAATGGAGAGGTTGAAGTGCTGCCAAAGGACTAGGTGCTGAAGAGAGATTACCAGCCTGGTTAAGGGATTGATCAGTTTCCTCGTTGCTTTTCTCAGGGCTCCTCAGAGCTACGGAAAGCTAGATTTTTGAAGGACTGGGTACTTTAACAACTGCCTCTCTGCCGTTTCCTTCATGCCTAACAAAGCCCAGCCCTTAGAACCCAGGTGATGGGAGAGGCTCTTCGGGGAGTGCTGATGAAGCTGCTGCCTCCAGACTGGAAATTCTTTCCAGGTTGCTCAAGGCCTTATACAGCTTTCATATGTCAAACTGTCCACAGAGGCTAAAATAAAGAGAGAGGTTGAGGCATTGTAATCACAGGAAGGAGGATGGTTGTATAAGGTTTTGTGTTTTTTTTGCAGAATGCATCCTGTCTTGTTCTTGCTGCCAGGCATGCCAGTGCTTCTTCCACGGTAAGATTTGGAAAGAGGACTGAGGATCATTGAGGCAGCTGGACACTGGGGTGGGCTACCATCCAGGCTTTTATCATTATCCCAAGTGTCTCCTGGAGGTGACCAAGACTCTTGTTATAGCCATTATTACTACTGCTATTTTAAGATAGCTAAATCACTGTGGACATGATAAGGGCTGTGGGATTTTGGCTGGAAAAAAGTAGTTCTGTAATGTACTTCAACCAAAGTACCATTCTCTTCACCGACTATTCAAAGCATTCTGTCCCATAAAAGGAAATGCTGGAGCTTATGGTATTCATTAGAAAATAGACTGTTCTCAAGTTTATAGTTTAGGGGTAGTTAAGTAATTCACATTATTGTGCAAATATCATCACTATTCATCTCCAAAACTTTTTTTTTTTTTCATCTCCAAAATTTTTGTCTTCCCAAATTGAAACTGTACCCATTAAACAACTCCCCATTCCCTTCTTCGTCTGCCTAATTCTTTTACCCTCATCTGTACAGAGCAGTTGACCAGGCTTCCCTGACAGAGAAAGCCAAATTCTAAAAAGCAGTCTTAACATATCAACTTGGCAGAAATATAATCAATATTTTGATCATCACTTAGCCTCTCTACTTCTCTTTTTAGAATTTGAAAGACATATTGGCTGATCTGATACCTAAGGAGCAGACCAGAGTGAAGGCCTTCAGGCAGCAACATGGCAAGACGGTGGTGGGCCAGATCACTGTGGACATGGTGAGGGCTGTGGGGTTTTGCCTGGAAAAGGAGCTCGGCACCACGCTGGGGCAGAAGCACCACCCTCCTCACTGACCATTCAGAGCATTCTGCCCCACATAGGGAAATGTTGAAACTAATGGTGTCTGTTAGAAATTAGACTGTTCTCTTCCACAGATTTCATAGTTGAGGCTAACCTAATTCATGTATGGGAAAGGATGAATGAAGTTTCTATTACTTTTCCCAACCCCTCAGCTTTTGGGCCCAAGGTTCTCTGTCTCTGAGTTGATCATCCAGTTAGACCATAGCTCTAGCTGGCCTTATAGAACAGCTTTAGGATGGTTTTTCTTCAGTTCTGAGAATCTCAGCAGCTCAGATGATAATTTCCTAACACTGTTTAGCCATTGGTCTCCATCTTCTTTCCATATAGTCAATCCCATTCTGTTTACTTTGGTTGGTGGGAATGAGGGGAGAAGAGCAGGCAGGAGAAAAAAATAACAAAAGGGAGCACAGGCAGAAACATTAACTAAAGATAGTGATTTCTCAACTTAAAAAATTCATTTCCAGCGTTAGCAGTCTTTCAAAATTACATTCTGTAGAAAGTTAACTCAGAAATCTCCCAAAGTTTTGCAAGTCAGAGACTAAATTTCCTCCCCCAGATCCCATGAAGCTCTAACAAGCTCTTGCCTGAATTACTTGGACAACTTGTTACATCCTCTTTTCTTTAGATGTATGGTGGCATGCGAGGCATGAAGGGATTGGTATATGAAACATCAGTTCTTGATCCTGATGAGGTAAGAGACTTCCTGTCGATTACTAGTAATCACTGACTTTACTTAGTTGTGCACACCATGGATTAAATCACTAAGGGTGAGGAGAACAAAATAGGGCACATACCTATATATTTTGGAAGGTGAAAATAGGTACATATGGAATAGCTGAAAAATAACTTTACCTTTTAAATATATCAACTAGTAAAAGTACAAAGCAAGAGTAAGTTACCTAAAGATTTACATTTTGAAAGTTGTAACTTGTTGACAGGTCTGAAGAAAGTGAGATCAGTCAATTTATGTGATTTTTGAGTTGTAATCCTTACTCCTCTCCCTCAAGGGCATCCGTTTTAGAGGCTACAGCATCCCTGAATGCCAGAAACTGCTGCCAAAGGCTAAAGGGGGCGAAGAACCCTTGCCAGAGGGCTTATTTTGGCTGCTGGTAACTGGACAAATCCCAACAGAGGAACAGGTAAGCAGAAGGACATTAGCCCTTCTCATTCCCCTCCTTTGCCTTTTTCTAATCTCAAGCACTTAATATTATTCTGGTTATGGGTGGTAGTTTATAGAGGGGAAGGAAATCAGAGCAGAGTTCTGTTTTGTAAGTGGACTGGATTGAAATCTCTTGGATTTTATTTACTTGAGGTCAATCTTTTCATTTTCTTTAAATTTTTTATTTTGGTCACACCAGGCAGCTTGCAAGATCTTTGTTACCATTTTGCAAGTTACTCACAGCCAGAGATTCAACCCAGGCTCCCAGCAGTGAAAGCGCCAAGTCCTAACCACTGGACCACCAGGGAATACTCATTGTCTTTTTTTTTTTTCCTCATTTTCTTCCATTTTGGCTGTGCTGTGCTGTGCCATGCGCAGGCTTTCTCTAGTTGTGGCACACAGGCTCTAGAGCACATGAGCTTCTCTATTCTCCAGTTGCAGCACGTGGGTTTTGTTGCCCAGTAACATGTCGGATCATAGTTCCCTTCCATGTCCCCTGCATTGGAAGGCAAATTCTTAACCACTGGACCACCAGGGAAGTCCCCTGTTGTCTTTTTATTTGTCTTCTTTTTCCTTGTCTAGTGTTATAAGCAATGTCTTCCTTTTCACAGGTATCTTGGCTCTCACAGGAGTGGGCAAAGAGGGCAGCTCTGCCTTCCCACGTGGTCACCATGCTGGACAACTTTCCCACTAATCTACACCCCATGTCTCAGCTCAGTGCAGCTGTTACAGCTCTCAACAGTGAAAGTACCTTTGCCCGAGCATATTCAGAGGGTATCAACCGAACCAAGTACTGGGAGGTAGGAAACTTTGCTGTGATGATTGATGTTTGATAGAGATTCAAAGGACCTGAGTGCAAAGAAAGAAAAAGGAATGAAGAATTCTTAGGAAAATTACTACCCTGAGTTACGCCACAGATTCATTTAACAAAATTTTATTGTAGGGTTGCTTTTTATGGGTTATTGAAATTACAAAGATAAATGAAGCATGCTTTGTATCACCAAGGTTATTGACTTTAGTAAGGGTGATATACACGTAAAAAAGGAATTACAGTTCAGTAATCTTGCTATAATAGAGGTATGTACACAGCACTGTTGGAATATTGAAAAAGGTGTGACTTTAATTGCAGGGTCCCTGAGGAAGGTTTCGCAGAGTAGACATACCCTGGCCCCAAAAGATCCTTTCTCCTCTTCTTCAAATGAGAACCTTTTTAAGTTGGAAGAATGGCACCTAAGGCAATTCTGGAGTCTAGGAAGGACCGATTGCAGTCAGCCACTGTTTGGGCTAAGCCACTCCAGATACCTGTCAGGAGTGGAAGGGTAGTTAGTATCCTGGAATGAGGATGCAAAAAGCAAATGAGCTTTATTCTCTGAAAACAGTGTGACTTTCACAGTTTGAACTCTGTAGTGAGAGTATGAGAAGATTGTTGGGCCTTGTCCTAGTACACAGGACACACTTCCTTCTCTCCTCTTTCCAATACATCACAAATACTGGGTAAAGTACAATTTATCTGGCTAGGTCTACAGAAGGACATCTCTTTTTGTTTGTTTGTTTCTTATTTAGAGACAGGTAGTATAGGAATGGAAAAGTCCCTTTTGGCAAAGCAGATGCACTAAATGATTTTTGACCAGAAGGCCCCTAAAGAGTTCACTGTGAGTTCATACTATTCATAGAATAGTATGGCCCACTTGTCTGATGAAATCTCCTTGGGGTTTTGGCAAGTCCCACTCCATTTGATTGGTCAGTGTTTACTCAGTGCCAGCTCTGTGTACAGAATTGAGTGCTATTGAGGGAAAGAAGGAGAGAAAGTTTGCAATTGATACTAGTCTGGTTGGCTTTGAGGAGAAAGGTATAGGAATGATGCAAACTAAACATATCCACAAGCATTTATGAAATCACAAATCAGCAGATTCAGAAGGTTGTATAATCTGAATATATTGCTTTTCATTTTTTTTTTAAATGCTCTTTCAAGTCATTGTTATCTGTGTGGGTCACCATAACAGAAAAAGTTAAATCAAGCCCAACATTTCTTTTAAAACTTGTTTGTTAGAAATTGACCACTCAGGAGTGCCTGTTACTACTTACGATGCTGTTGTGTTGACTATTGTAGAGTTCTTCCTCAGATCAGATCAGATCAGATCAGTCGCTCAGTCGTGTCCGACTCTTTGCGACCCCATGAATCGCAGCATACCAGGCCTCCCTGTCCATCACCAACTCCCAGAGTTCACTCAGACTCATGTCCATCCAGTCAGTGATGCCATCCAGCCATCTCATCCTCTGTCGTCCTCTTGTCCTCTTGCCCCCATTCCCTCCCAGCATCAGGGTCTTTTCCAATGAATCAACTCTTCGCATGAGGTGGCCAAAGTACTGGAGTTTCAGCTTTAGCATCATTCCTTCCAAAGAAATCCCAGGGCTGATCTCCTTCAGAATGGACTGGTTGGATCTCCTTGCAGTCCAAGGGACTCTCAAGAGTCTTCTCCAATACCACAGTTCAAAAGCATCAATTCTTCGGCGCTCAGCCTTCTTCACAGTCCAACTCTCACTCCATACATGACCACAGGAAAAACCATAGCCTTGACTAGATGAACCTTTGTGGGCAAAGTAATGTCTCTGCTTTTGAATATGCTATCTAGGTTGGTCATAACTTTCCTTCCAAGGAGTAAGCGTCTTTTAATTTCATGGCTGCAGTCACCACCTGGAGTGATTTTGGAGCCCAGAAAAATAAAGTCTGACACTGTTTCCCCATCTATTTCCCATGAAGTGGTGGGACCGGATGCCATGATCTTCTTCATACTTTGCAGTAAATACCTACAAGGTATTTCCCAGGTATCCAAACAGGCTGCACTGCTTCACACTGTCCTTTATTGAATCAGGAAGATGAATCTTGTTCTCTGCTTGCTCTTGCCTCCGATTCAGTGTACAGGTATTGGTTGGTTGTTCTGTTACCTCTTGGGAGATGTCATTTGAGGGTGGTTGTCTTGAGGTAAAGATTGTATTTCAAGACTTTACCAACCTTGAGAGTATTTGTAAGCATTACTGATAAATCTGTCAGCCTCAGGATGTGTGTCTAATAAAGTTCATACTGAACAAAAGTTAGCTCCAGTAATTGCTCTAGTGGAACTTGGTGCTATTTTGCTGCCATGTCTTGTATCTCTCTCAAAGGTCACTGAAGCACTATTCTACTATTCTGCTTAAGTAGAATTACATGACAGCATTCAACTGGTTATTTCTGTTTAAAAATTTATGTTAAAGAGTACATGTGATCTAAGTCTCTTCTACAATTATCCGTTCATGCTGTTTTACATATATCTCAATGGATGATCTGCCTACAGCTTTCCTTCCATAGCAGTTTACATGACTTTAGATAACTGTGTAGTCTCTTGAGGTGAAAGAGTTAGGTCTTTTTATAATTGACTTAACTTCACTTGTGACTAGGAGATTACTCTGATGCACAAGCTGTTTAACTGTGAGGTAGCCTTAAGATACTGTTGGATTGGGTAAAATTGGCAAAGTAGCTGACAGATCAAGTTTTTCTAGTAAGGCCTATGAACAGTATGTGTAGGGTTTGAAGCTGTCATTCCAACACCTAACAAACAACTCTTGAAAGCATCAGCTTGAATGCTTATACTCATCTGATTTAATCATCAGAACTACCCCATGAGGTAGACCTTACTGTTTATTCTCATTTTACTGAATGGCAAAGTTGAAGATGAGAGAAATAAAGTAGCACGCCCAGGGTCATGCAGCTAGTAGCTGGTGGAGACCAGGTTGAGACTTGAGTTTGTTTCACTCTAGGGTCTCTTCACCATTAATACTGACTCTTCATTTTCTGTGTCTTCTTAATAATGATTGATAGCTATTAGTAGTACAACACTGTAAATCAACTATACTCCAATAAAAATTTTTTTAAATGATTACTTGCTAAGTACTTGGCCAGAATTTCTCTAGCCCTAGAGATGCTGGATCACAGTGATGATTGTGGCCAGTTTTGTTACCTTTATTCCAGGCAGATGCAGTGGTGGCATATTTTGTCCTTTTTTCTTCTGAGGGTTTAAAGATGAAGAATGAGTTAGTACCAGTAGCTAAGTAGCACCTCAGTCTTATTAGCTTATTAAAGAAGAAATAAGGAGTTCTCTGTCCATGTGTTTATCTATTGAATCTCTTGACAGTACAGCTTTCCCACTACAAAAAGCAGGGTAAAGATCCCACAGTGTCAGACCTGGTCTGATACTAGCTGCTTCATAAACTTCATCCTCAGTGGTAGAGGTTGAAACAATCTTTTTGTAGTTTCTTTATGAATCGGTCATTCATACTTCACAAACAATTGTGAAAATTAGTACATAGTCCACAGATGCCAGTTGGCCTAGCCCAGGATCTTGTTGTTCTTGGCATTCTGCTAATCGATCCAGGTCCCTTAGATCTGCATATCCTTTAGGCATACTTCTGGAAAACATCTACTTCCTTGGGGGATGTAAATCTGCAAGGAGGTGTGTTTAATAGTATGATTATCATGTAAGTAATCTCCTGAGAACTTGTGTTAGCTAAGTACTTCTTGCTTCAAGTAGCTTTTTAATTTTGGCAGTGTTCTCATTGACTCTTGGTGGCACTGACAAAATTCAATGCTGAGTACTTGAGTAATAGATGACTTCACATAGATTATCTCATTTAAGATACTTATTATAGATTTTGTTCTTTGTTCCAGCAGAACTACTAAAACCTCATGACTTCTTACAGGAACATCTAGCCAGTTAACTTGATAGGACAGCACTATATAATATCAGCAAGTATTTTCTCCATGGTTCCTATGTACTGTGACTGAAAGTAGAAATTTCTTTGTTTTTTCTTTGGCTGCACCTCATGGCTTGCAGGAACTGAAGCCAACCAGGAACTGAACCCAGGCCTTGGCAGTGAAAACACCGAGTCCTAACCACTGGACCACCAAGGAATTCCCAAATTTTTTTGTTACTAACAGAAAAAATAGGAATTCCCTAGCAATCCAGTGGTTAGGACTCTGCTTCCACTGCAGAGGACGCAGGTTCAGTCCTTGGTCAGTCAGCTAAGATCCCATAAGCTGTGCAGCATGGCCAAAAAAAACCACAAACTACTAAGTTCCTCCCTAGAGGAACTTAAAATCCCTATGAGAAGATAAAATTGAGACATAAAAGTTGAGCAAACCATTAACATCACAAAAAGACAACCAGATGTTATATGTTTCTCTTAATCAATGAACATAGCACTATTTATCAAAAAGTCTTGCTAAAAAAAAAATTGAACCTGAATCTGCTCAAGCCTCCATCTCTTATCAATTTGTCAGAAATAAAATGGACAGAAGGACATGTTAAATGACATCACAGGTATATAACCAGCAAAATCTAAACTAAGGGAAATTCTCCAGAACAAATGAGGCTGATTTTCCACAAGTAAATTGCAAAGTAAAAAAAGGACAGCATAAGAGGGAACTTAAATTGATTAAAAACTATTTCAGAGACATCAGACAATTGTAATGTGGGCTATTTTTCAGTAAAACAAACAAATGAGGGGGAGCTTTAATCAATGAATGAGGTGTGGAGGGGATTTCAATACTGATTAGTTAATGATATTGAAGATTTGTTAAATTTTTTTCAGTGGGATAATGGTTTTGTGATTTTGATTATGAAGGATCTTTATCTTTTAGAGATACATGCCTAAATATTTACATGTTATATATGATATCTGGGATTCACTCAATAATTTGGGAGATGAGAGGGGAAAGTAAGGGTATAGATGAAACAAGCATGGCCATGAGTTAATAATTTAAGCTAGATGATGCTTATTAGCTGAGTGGGTAACTTTGTGCCCCAATTTTTACAAATGAGGGATATGTTATCTTACAGGACTATTGTAAGAAAAGAAAAAACTGAAAATAATCGATATTATAATTACTAGTAAATGCTTTAAAAATGGAAGCCTTTGTTAATAACTAATGATTGAATGTCACTGTTTGACCCTTAGCATATATAGTAAATTTTCTTTGAAAGATGGAACATAGAATTATTAAATAACCTAAAGTCTTAGCATATTGTTTGAGTGCAAAGTCATATAGTGGAAAAGATCATGTTTAAATGTGTAAGGGTTGGAAATCTGACTTTGGCATTGACTGAATGCTCTGAGGTTTGGTTCCCTTTTCTGTAAAGTGAAGGTCATTATATATTTTGTAGAGTGGAGAAAAATTGGGAATAATATTTTAATATACATGGGATACCATGTGTAACTCCCTTGATGCAGTACCTGGGTCATAACAGTTACTCAGTTACATGGTCATTGTTGTTATTTACTCCATATATAACCACCCAGCATATAATCCAAATATCCATATCAATCCAAAAAGCCCAGTCCATGGAGAAGAGACACGATCCCTGCCTAACTCTTCTTTGCTGATGATTCCTCTTCTTTTTTCTCCATTTTCCTTTTCTCCCCATCAGTTGATTTATGAAGACTCTATGGATCTGATCGCAAAGCTTCCTTGTGTTGCAGCAAAGATCTACCGGAACCTGTACCGAGAGGGCAGCAGTATTGGGGCCATTGACCCTAAGCTGGACTGGTCCCACAATTTCACCAACATGTTAGGCTATACTGACGCTCAGTTCACAGAGCTCATGCGCTTGTACCTCACCATCCACAGGTGAGGGAGACCCAGCCACCAGGTTGCTGGATTGGTGGTGAATATTAAGAGAAACTCCTTGGGACTTCCCTGTTAGTCCAGTGGTTAAGACTCCGCACGTCCACTGCAGAGGGTGTGGGTTCAATCCCTGGTCAGGGAATTGAGATCCTGCATGCTACACAGTGCACCAAGAGAAAAAAAAGAAAAAGCTCCTTAACATTCTCGTCTTTTGGGAACAGGTGGTAGGCAGCAAGGAGATGGAAGCACAGAGTATGGAATGATACAAAGCATGAAAGGGGTCTGGTAAAGGCACAAGAGGTCTAGTGAAATTACTATAACCACACAGAGTAAGCTAGTGCTTCTAGCTAGGAAAAGGAACTAGCTGTTCGCGTTAGGTGAGCCCTTTGGCTTTCCAGGAGCTCCCTCTTCTGGCCATTGCTATTAAAGCTTGAGTGAAAGTCAGGGAGCATGGCACACAGGCTGGGCATCATCAACCAGTAACCTTTCCAGTTCTGTGGATTAGTGAACAAAGGCTGATGATACATTGGGACATCTCTTACAAGAGCTTATGTATAAATGACTGGCTCTAGGCTGGTGTGAACCCATAGCTAGGCAAGTATGTGACAGTAAGAGAACAGCAAGGTCCCTGTTAGCATAGTCTCCTCCTTTTTTCCCCTTTCTCTGGGCCTTTATTCTCCTTTCTTCCCCACAGTGACCATGAAGGTGGCAACGTAAGTGCCCACACCAGCCACTTGGTGGGCAGTGCCCTTTCAGACCCCTATTTGTCCTTTGCAGCAGCCATGAATGGGCTGGCAGGGCCCCTGCATGGACTGGCAAATCAGGTAAGACTCTTCTTCTCCTGCTCCATGTTTTTCTCACTGGCATGCTTTTGTTTCTGATCCTGGCATTCTCTCCTGGCATATACATTGACACTCTTATTCTCTAAACCTTCCCCATAGGAAGTGCTTGTTTGGCTGACACAACTTCAGAAGGAAGTTGGCAAAGATGTGTCAGATGAGAAGTTACGAGACTACATCTGGAACACACTCAACTCAGGACGGGTGAGCAGAGATACTTAGCAACTAAGAAAGAAGCCAAGACTAAAGTTCAATAAATTGAAAGAATGAAGGAGAAAACAATGAGATAACTTCCTAAATTAGAGGAGATTTCTTTTCCATTTGTCTGCCCTGAAGAATTTAGAAAAGACAAAAATTTCTGCCTGAGAATACAACTGGTTTTCCCCCAACCCCATCCTTTGCAGGTTGTCCCGGGCTATGGCCATGCAGTACTAAGGAAGACTGATCCACGATATACCTGTCAACGAGAGTTTGCTCTGAAACACCTGCCTCAGGACCCCATGTTTAAGCTGGTTGCTCAGCTGTACAAGATTGTGCCCAATATCCTCCTAGAGCAGGGCAAGGCAAAGAATCCGTGGCCCAATGTAGATGCTCACAGCGGGGTGCTGCTCCAGGTGAGTCCTGCTTTCCTCTAATTTATACCATACCCTACTGTTCTCTGCCATGCACAAAATCAACTCCCTAGTCAGAGCCAGGGCTCTCACCTCCTTCCTTAACCCTGTTGATAAAGTTGCCTGTGGTGTAGAACATGTGGGCTGGAGGGAAGGGATGATGATTTCCTTTCAGAATGCAGTTGCTATACTTTTCCCAGTCATTTCTATTTAAGGCTAATTGGGTTAAGGCTTTTAATCACCCTGGACTTGTACATGCAACTACCTGTGGGCCTTTAACACAACTTTTTTCTCTTTTACCTTACAGTACTACGGCATGACGGAGATGAATTACTACACAGTCCTGTTTGGGGTATCACGGGCACTAGGTGTATTAGCACAGCTCATTTGGAGCCGAGCCCTAGGCTTCCCTCTAGAAAGACCCAAGTCCATGAGCACAGATGGTCTGATGAAGTTTGTGGACTCTAAGTCAGGGTGAAACTGAAGATGGGGAGGAAACTATCCACCAGAGAGTGAGGGATCTTTAAAAAAAAAAAGTATACCTTTGTTTCGGGGCTTTTAAAGACTTAAGATTAAATTGTATTGAGGTACTGATGATAAGTCTGAGGTTAAAATATAAATTAAGATTTTTAAAAGAAGAAAAGTAACCCGTTCTTCCCTGACCAGCTCCTTTCCCCTGCCTGGTGTGAGTTGCCCACCAACTGTAGGATGACCAGGACTAATGCATGTAGTGTGGGTTAGGTTTCACCTCACCCCCATCTTCAGAGTGGGAATCTGGCTCTTCTTTCCCTAGGTCATTGCAGAGAATTTGCTGGTTGCAGAGAATTTGCCATCACTTCAGAACTTTTGGTTCTACTCTGTCCACCCTTTAATAGGCCAGCAAACCAGGACTCTACCCCTTCTGTTTCCATAGGAATCATGTTGGATTGTCAGCTGTACTAAGCCCCATTAACTTCTCCCATGCACACAGACACTTCCTAGCAAGATCTATTGGGTGATGCTGTGGCCTTTTTTTTTTTTTTTTTTTTTGGTTAAGCTACCAGATGATCATAAAGGCCATGGTATTTGTTGTTGACTGGCAACCAATATTTGGTTTTTATTTTTCTTTTTTAAAATTATCCTATTAAAATTAAGATCTAGGAGTGTTCTATTCCCCATTACTTGAATACTCACCTCTTTCCAGATTTTCTATACCTGCTGCACCTCAAGCCAAGGTTGCTGTGGACCTTCCTGTCTTGGTCCTTCCTAGAGACCTCTTTTCAGCAGGTATATACAGCACTGTCTACTATGTGGTCTTTCCTAGTTATTTGGCTTTATCAGTGCTTAATGTGAACTAAGTTTTTACTTCCTTGGAACACAAACCACTACCCTGTGACCTTTTTTTTTTCCCCTTTAATATGCTATGGGCTATAGAACAGGGACTTAGGAAAGACCAGCATGATATCTTCATGGCCTGATCCCAGGAGTACTAGTACCTCTTTCTGAACAGGGAAATGATTTTTAAGATTGGACATGGTCTCCTTTGACTATCAGGTGCTGGGGCTGAGGACATTAAAAATAGTAAACCTCCCTCCTCATCCCCTGCCACAAGCCAATATCCCTTTATTTATCAAGGTTCTTATCCTGTCCCTTCCCCAAGAGCTCACAGTACACTGTTTGTTTTAGAATCCCCATATGCACAGGTTTCAAGTGACTCAGAAGGTTCTACTGCCTTTTTAAGAAAGGATTAAAAATACACTCCTGCTGTGCCCCCCTTCCTCCCTTGCAACTCCTGCCTGTGTTTGTGTGGATCCCTAATCCCCAGAACCATGCTGTTGAGATGGATAATACTGTCTGTAAACCCTTGGGTAACTGTCATGATGCAGACTTCAGGTTGTTCTGTATAAAATGCAAAATAAATGTTTTTATTAACAATGTTTGAGCCTATTAAATGAGGCCTGGAAGAGTCTCCATTCTGAGGTAAGCAGTCTGGCTAGCAAGATCCTACACTTAGTAGGTTATACGTTATCCTGTGCATCTCTTTTTAGGCATGTTTGGCACTCACTTACCCTAATCAGAAGACAGGTTCCCTGTGAGATTTCCAAAGAAGATTGCTGCTGTCTTAATGGTTAGAAGTCCTTGACCTTTAGCCTCCATCCTTCCTAAATCTGTTGTAAAGTAGAACACTCAAGGACTAGAGACCTCACAACTGCTTAGGTGACTAATCCAAGGAAGCTGGTCCAGCCCAGTGGGTGAAAGGAAACTATACCAAGGGCAGTTAGGGTAGGACAGCTGACTCCAGATCTGACCCTCCAGAGGGCTCTGGAGCTTTGTGGAATGCCGATCCTTCTTTGCTGCCTCCCTTACAGATCCCCCAGAATAAGAGGTGGTCTGGAGGGCATCAGTTATATGGGAGGTCTGAGACCAGATTACTCTGTCCTGAGACTCCTGCTGCAACTGACCTTCTGAAAAAGTCTATAAATAGGCAAGGGAGTGGGTACTAGGTCCTGGCTTGTAGAATGTGCTACTATAGTTAGCAGGGACGCTATGTCCAAGAGCCCTTCTTGCACCTTTGCTCCCCTAGGAAAGGAAGCCATAACTTTCTTCTGCTCTGCTATATCTACATTATTCCCCCAAGAAGCAATATGAAAAAGCCAGATTCACACTGTCACAATTAATTTATTGAAATTTTATAAAAACTCAGGCCAAGTAGAAGACAGCCCAGGAGTACAACTGTTCAGTGCTCTTTTGCTCCTTGCCCCTGTGGCACTGATGGCTGAGAAAGTCCCTTGCTCTCCACTAGCCAGGCAGCATGGAAGTAAGGTCATAGGGATTTCAAGCTGGGGCCAGATCTCAGGCATCTCCTGAGGCATTTCAGGTAGGCAAGGTTATTGACCACCCAGTAGCTCTGTGTCAGAACAAAGAGTTCAATTTCTTCAGTCCTAAGAAAAGCTTTCTTCCCCTGGTCAGACACTAAGGCACCTTGACAAGAGCTCAGAGATGACCGCACAGCCCCGACTATAATTCAGTGTGAGAAGGTGGCAGGCTTCAGGCATATGGTGCTCTCAGGATAACCCTGACCCTTTCCTGAGCATATCTCCTTTCCATGCCTCCTTGCCTTTTCTTTCCCCCAGCATTTCTAGCCAGCTCAGAGCCCAATTTTGGGGGATTTCAGAGGGAGAACAGTAATACGAACATGGACTCTTCTCTCAGATTGGAACAGGAGCCAAATAAATAAGAAAATTGGGTGAGGAGTGGGGGGAGAAGCGAGGCTAGGGAATAATCCTTTGCCTCAAGCCTGGTGCACCTCATGAAACATCAGTTCACGGGGGACGGCTGTTTCTGGACCAAACTTGGTTGCTGCCCGGCGCTCGAAGGCAGCGACATTCTTTTTGACAACCTCATCAAAAAAGATGGTGGCCAGCTGGGAGTGCAGCAGAGAGCGAAATTCAAAGGAAATCTGGGAATGGGTAAGAGACAGTCAGAAACTCTTCAAAACCATGTTGGATAGTCCCTGACCAAATGCAAGGGTACTTACTATTCAGTGCCTTTTCCTCCCCCCAACTCCTATTCCTTAGATCTCCTCAAAAGCCCTAGGACTGAGTACAAAGTACAAGTGTGATACAAGCTGACCCCTGTGGAGAGTGTAATTGACTTGGGAAGTAACTGTCATAGTACCTCGGCTCAGCCCCTACAACCCAGTTGTAGCCCTATGTAGCCTCCTGACTCACCGAAAAGTCCACAGTGCAAGTTCGAGGATAGGCAGGAATTCCAGGGCTGAATCGCCAAATGGTCTCTAAGTGGTTGAAGAGCTTGCCATCAGTGCAAACAGCCTAGAACAAGACAGGTAGTTAAAGAATATTACAATGGAATGAGACCTACATCAGATGTAGGAAGCTGTACGAAGGAATTGAAAGCCATTTTCCTTTCCTTCAAATATTGGAAATATCTGACACATGGAGATAGAAAAATCATAAGGAAAGCCAAAATAGCCCTTAAATGTAAAAATGCCACAGAACACAGAAAAAAAGATCCTGATCAATCACTCCCAACCAGGCCTCACCTTGACCATATGAGGTTTGACCATGGAAACAGCAGAAGTGTAACGTTCCACAACAGGTGGAAAGCCAACCTCCAACTGGGCCTTCAAGTGACCTTTGCGGCTGGATACCACCAAAGACTTCTTACACCAGGGCACAAACTCACGATACTCCTGGACATTGGCTACCACCTCGTACATCTCCTGCATTGAGTACCTAGGGGAAGGAGTCACAGAGGCCAAGAAGATGCCAGTTGGCTCAGGTTCCTCCTTGCCGTAGGCACCCTCCCCTCATACCTTTGCCCACCAATCATGTACCTTCAGGAACTAGAGATCCCAAATAAGCCCCCATGAATGATTTTGCAAAAGCAAATGTCCAGATTTCCATGATGTTAATGCATCTCAAGTCTTGCCATTTAGAGAGTGTTTTTGCATTTACTATCTATTTTGATCCTTAAAAGGGTCATGTCTGGAGAACTGGGATGACTGGTGATTCACACAGGGACGCAGATCCTAGCTCTGTAACTTTTTGACAAAGCGGCCCTAGGAAAATTATTGTCTCCATTTATCTTCTCTGCAAATCATAATAGTAGTAACTGATTCATAAGTTTGTTTAGAGGATCAAATGGGAAAATCTGTGATAAAACACCTAAACAGCCTAACTGCTAGCAGTAGTTAAGTGTTCAATAAGTGTTAACTCATATTTGCTCAGAATACCTAAAGTCAGGTCAGTAAAGAAATAATACCCTATTGTCTTATGTTATTGTCCAACTCTAGTCACGTTTCACAATGTACCTGCACAGCAACCAAGAAGAGGGGGACTGAGGTTGGGAGGCTGCCAAAGGAGGGTAAAGGATCAGTAATACCACTGGGGACAGTGGGATGGCCAGGGATGAATCTTGCCCACTATGGCTACTCTTACATTCTACCCTGGACATGGTGTTTTGTTTGTCGGGAAAAGGAATGTGGAGGGATACCGGACAGGAGAGCATGCTCACCCCATGATCCGACGCTCAGAGTAAGCCTTTCGCTTGTTGGTGAAGGGGGCAGCAAAGCCCATGAAGGAACGGCTGGGAGGTAAGCCAGACTCAGTCGCCAAGACCTGGGGAGCCCGGGGCAAGAAGAAGCTGCAGGAGATCGGAAATCTAAGGCCAAAAGGAAAGGAGAGACAGTGTCAAGATTCTTTCCTTGTGGTCCTCAATCATTCTCAGGTGCAGAAGAAGAGGGGCGCATCCCAGAAGGAAGGTCGTCCAAACAAGCTTTTCCCCTAGCACCTGCTGCAGCCCGCCAGGCTCCCCGGCCAGGCAGTCACGAGTGCGAAAGGTCGAGGGCGGCTGAGGACAGTGCCGAGGGAGGAGATGGGAAAAAGAGGGGTGCGTGCGAAGCTCCAGTTGCCTTTGACTGGAGGCTACGCTACTGCTGAAAGCAAGGACTCTCGGGATGCCTCACAGCCCCCGGGGCCTCGCAAGCCGGCGGATGCCAAGGCACCCGCGACCGGCAAGATGTGGTTGGGCACTCACCTCGGGGACTGCCTCGCCAATAATTTGCAAAAGCATTTCCCCAAAGCAACACATTATACCCCAGGGTATGACCACCGCCGCCCTCCCACCGCGCTTGCAGCCAGAGTTGCAACTCTCCACCGCGGAACTTCGGGGTCCTGGGTGACCCCCTCAGCTCCAGCGCGGACGCCCGCACCTCCCTCTCACCTCATTGGTCCCAGCGGTCGCGGAGGGCCCGGGGGCGGAGCCGGGCGCAAGGAGAGGCCGCAGCAGCCCCGGGCCGCGGCGCGCGTCCCGGCAGGGAGTCGCCGCGCGCCCGCTGAGGCCATGCGCGCGACCCTCCCTTGCCCTCTCTGCTCTGATAGCGGCCGCGCCCTCCTCACTCCAGAGGGAGAGCGGAGGGTTAGCAGTCGGGCGGATTCAGGGCCGGCGAGGGCAGGGGCGGCGCGGGGCGATGGCTGTTCTCGCCCAGCTCCCGCCCGGGCGGCTGGATAGCTTAGAACTGAAGCCGCTCCCGCAGCTCCCAGTACCCTCACGTCACGCCGTTGCCATGGCTCGGGACCGGGAGAGGGGGGAAGGAAGGGGACCACGCGGCCTGTCGGGAGATGTAGTTTCACACCTCTGGCGAGAAAGGGCGAGGGCGCTGGAGTGGGTATTTGAGAAGCTGCAGACATGGCCCGGTGGGGCGAGGTCAACAGGCAAACTACTTGCGGGGTCTGATCACGGGCCTGATACATAAGCACAGAGGTGGCTTAGTGGCCGTATCAACAGCAGATACCCTCGGTCTTCTGCACGTCTCTTAGAGCCTGTACTATATTTTGCCTTGTTTATAGTTAGAAGTTCCATTCATCTTTAGAGCCAGCATAGCGCATAGTGCAGTGCTTTGAGACAGAAAATTAATGTTCCAAGATCTGGGCTAAGACTTTGCATCATTTTCTCTTAATAATTATAGAAAGCAGTGGAAGTGAGAAGAACCAGACTTATTTTTATGGTAGATAGAGAACCATCTTTGCCTGGAAAAGTGTGCATTTGATAGAAGTGAGACCTCATGGGCCAGGAAATGTCACTACACTGCTTTCAGTCATACTACAAGGGTAGAAAAAGTGTCGATAAAAGTGGGGAGAACAGATGAAAAAGAGAGAGAAATCAACAATTAGAGACTAGATCTAGGTGGGTACAAGAGCCCTTGCAATTCTCCCACAGTGGAGTAAAGGAAGGACACTTTAAGAACAGTGGTATCTGCTATTGCACTTAAAGATGTTTACACTAAAAAAAAAAAAAAAAAGATGTTTACACTATTACAGTGCAACCCCCCTCTCTGCTTTAGTCTTGAGAGCATAAATCTTTAGTCATGTTCTCCACATTCAGGAAATCTTTATCTGAGTAGTGTGGTGTGGTTGGTGCTTCCCAGATGGTGCAGTGGTAAAGAATCCACCTGCCATTGCAGGAGACGGAAGAGACATGGGTTTGATCCCTGGGCTGGGCAGATCGCCTGGAGGAGGAAAATGGCAACCCACTCCAGTATTCTTGCTTGGAAAATTCCATGGACAGAGGAGCCTGGTGGGCTACAATACATGGGGTCACAAAGAGTCGGACATGACTGAGCGACTGAGCACACACCATACGGTCCTGGGGTTGAGGGTGGAAGAATGAAATGATTAATGATGGTGTTGCCCTTAGGATCTGCAGTGAGTCCACTACATACAAACCTTCAGGTTGTGAACTTTCAAAGATGCAGATGTGCGTGCACACTTCCAATAACATCAGGTAGTTCGTGTGTCTGGTGTACGCGGTCATGTGCATGCATCCTCTATAAGTGGTTGTGCTTTTGTGTACTCGACAGTACTGCAAAGAGGACAACAGTAGAGTATCTTTATTTCAAGCCCAGGATGTCCATAACCAACTGCGAAAGTGGTGGTGATGTAGCTGGTACTGCTAAGAAGCACCAAGGGATTGCGATGGAAACAAAAGTGAAAATAATTGAGAGAATGGAGTGACAAGGGGAAGGAGTAACTGAAGAACCAGAGATTCACAATGCAGGAAGCAGCAAGGGGATTTTCTTTATCTGAGGAGGCACTGTTAGTTTTGAGGTGCAGGACCTGAATGTAGAATGGTACACGAAGGTTGCAGCAGCCATTCAGAATGCAGTCCAGTGCTACTGAGTCATGTATGATGAGAAAAAAAAAAAAAAACGAGCTACTACCTGGTCATCACTGGATCATTTTTTCCTGAAGGTAGATAGAATTGACTTCAGCAAGGAACCAGAACTTGTACCACCAATGTCAGGCAGGAGTGAAATTGCAGCTTGCCCTCATCTCCAGTTGCTGATGACCATTCAGCTCTACCATCTCTCACCTCCTCTGCCTCCTCCAGTCAGTAACTCTTCTTGCTTGTTCACTCGATGATGCCAGCCCTGGTATGCCAGCTGTTGTATTGTACTACTTTACTTTTCAAGATATTTTACTGTAAGATTAAAAATCTTTTATTTTTTGTTTGTTTTTTGTTTTATTTGTGTGAAAAGTATTATAAACCTGTTTCCATACAGTACTATATAGCTGGTTGTGTTAGTTGAGTACCTAGACTAACTTTGTTGGATTTACAAACAAGTTGGACTTACAAACATGCTCTCAAAACGGAACTCATTTTTATGTAGGGGACTTGCTGTAACTGGAAGGGAAGAGAGACAGCTTGTCCAGAAACAAGGCCCTGAAAACAGATACAAACCTTCCAACTTTCCCCACGGTTTGAGATTGGCATTTATTTGGGAGATTTCGGTGGATATGGATTGATTTTTTAAAGTTTGGGCCATTTTGTCTGGATTTCATGAAGTGGGGTCCTCCCTTGAACTGTGGCTTACATTTGCCATTTTTCAAGGAAGGCATTTCAATCCTTACTTTGTATTATATACACATGAAGTCCCAATTGTGGAATGATCTCATTTCTTTTTCTTTTTTAACATTTCTTCTTTCCCCCTCAGAACCCTCCCTGCCAACAAGACACAATATGTTCTTCCAGTTTGAAGATGGTCATGGGGAGCCATTCTCAAAAGGGTATGTGATCTTGAGGAACAAATTTACTTACTCTTTCCAACCCAACTCTCTTGTCCACCCCCTCTGACTAAGGGCTTACACATGTGAGACAGCTGTGTAGAGTGGCGGGTAAGGATCTGGTCAGATAAAAGACAAATTAACTGGGATACATAAGTAAACTGTGACCTCATTAACACTATGCCTTAACCGAGTTAACTGCTACAGAATCCCCAAGGAGGTATAACAGGCCTGCCAAGCCAATTTGCTTGCTGTCCCCCCTACTAATTAGATTAGGTAATTATTGCCATTTAAACTCTTCCTAGTTCATCCCTTGTACTTGAAACAACCAGTTTCCTTCCATTTCCCTGTCATTCTACATCAATAACTTCCTTCAAGTACTGACAAAACACACTTCCTCCAGGAAGACCCTCTTGACTGAATCCATCTCTCAACATTATTGTGAACACATAATGCCACATAAAGTAGATTGAATTCTATATTCTCTAATTGTTTCATGTTCATGTATATGTTTTTCTAACTTATAAACACAAAAATAGACACTGTTACTTAAAAAAAAAAAAACCCTACTATTACATATATTTTTCTGTTTTTTGGCAGCACCTCAAGGCTTGTGGGATCTTAGTTCTCGCCCTTGGTAGTAAAAGCATGGAGTCCCAACCACTGCCCACCAGGGAAATCCTGAAACCATTACTTCTAAGTTTCTACCTCCAAACCAGTTAGTACAGGGCTGAATTCAATGGTGAAGCCTCAGCAAACGTTTGTTAGAATGAAAATTGAGGCTTAAAGACAGGCAGGCATCTGCTTAGTTATCCAAATATGAATACAGTAGTGTACTCCAGAGGGAGAAGGCAATGGTACCCCACTCCAGTACTCTTGCCTGGAAAATCCCATGGATGGAGGAGCTTGGTAGGCTGCAGTCTGCAGGCTAAGAGTCGGACAGGACTGAGCAACTTCACTTTCATTCATTGGATAAGGAAATGGCAACCCACTCCAGTGTTCTTTGCCCGGAGAATCCCAGGGACAGCGGAGCCTGGTGGGCTGCCGTCTATGGGGTCGCACAGAGTCAGACACTACTGAAGCGACTTAGCAGCAGTAGTAGCATCAGTGTACTCCAGAAGGACAGTTTGTGTAAGAGGACTTTAGGACCACTTCCGGCCTCCTTATCCCCACGCCTTGCATCTCCTTGAGCCCTGGAAGTAACTGTGTTACCTACATCATATCCTTTTTTCCCTATTGGGAAATCCTCTTTCTGTGCTCTGAATAATATTAAAAATAACTCTTCTAGCCCTTCCTCCTCCTTCCAGCTGCCCAGAGGACCTGGCTGGCGTAAACTCCCTTGTTCACTTCCACTCAGGAGCCAGAACCAGGCACGTGACCCCAGTTCAACCTCTGACTCCAATTCCTCAGGTTACCAAAAGCTATTTTGGGCAATGGAGGCCATGTAGTCCCCTCCTCCCCATCCTCTGGGCCATAGCTTAGCCCTTCCTGGAAGGTCTGTCAAAGCTAATAGATAAATCAACATGTCCCAACACCCCTATCCATCAGATTCCAAGCTACCTTCAGTTTCTACTTCTTCAGCCTCATCTTCATCATCATCAAGCATTAAGTGTCTGTTCCTATTACTTCTCTCCTTGAACATCCTTTTTTCATAGAAAAGAAAACCAATATACAGTCCAATGTTGGAAGACTCTGGCTAAGAAGGAGCTTAAAATCCCTTCTGAAACACTGGATTCCTGTATGTCAAAGATGTAAGGTGAAATAAAACAATAAAGATGTGCAATTTAAACTTGATTGTGACTGCAATATAGAGAATATAGCCAGTATTTTATAATAACTATAAATGAAGTATAACCTTAAAAATGTGAATCACTGTGTTGTACATCTGCAACATATAATATTGTGCATCAACTATATCTCAATTTTTACAAGTGGAAAAAAAAAACCCCGCCTGAAACAACAACCTGATTGTGACAGTGTAAACTAAGTATAGAAGTGTTAAGGAGACCTGTCAAAACTAAAAGAAACTGTTAACCAGGGAAGACTTCCTGGAAGAGGTAAGTTTTCAGTAAAACTGTGAATTTTGTTTTCAAAATGGTAAAAATTTTTTAAAATTAAAGGTATATACTGATAGGTAAATTTCTCTCTCACTCCTTATTCCCTGTTCCCCAGTTTTTCTCTCCAAGAAAAACCACTGGCACTTGTGTATTTTTCAAGGGATCAAGATAATGAAAATGATGAGGGTCATAGATTGTCGGAAGGCAAAGGAGGGCTTTTATGCCTCTGTCTTGACAGGGTGGGCAACGTGCTATGCTTCTTTTTTCTAAGTGTGTTCCTCAGATTGCATATATTGAGTTGCTGAGCTCTGCACAGGACACTGAATCATGTTTTATAAATTGTATATAAATTCTTCAATATCTACTTTTCTTCTCTCTTTTTGCCTTTTTGGTAAGTCAACCTCCATCTAGATCTTGCCTGATTAGCCTGGTCTCTCCAGTGGAGAAGTACCTCGACCCTTTTTTTGGGGAGAAACTGATGAGTCTTTTAAAATGTAGCCACCCTACCACCTTAACCTAGCAATAGAGTAGGCAATGGAAAAGCCCCCTTCTGTTGGGCTTGGAGTCCTTCAGTTGCCAGCTAGCTATCTTATCCTCTCTGTGGGGTTTTTCTGCAGCTAAATTGAGGGTGGTTTTTTTTTCCCCCTCCTCTGCAGTTTGGGCACTTGTGCTCTTTCCTTTCTACCCAACTCTTGTCACCGCCAGCGGAGATACGCGCCTTCCCTGCCTCTGGGACTATTGCCATATATAACCCCCAGATCTCCACGCCCTGCTTCCCCAAGTCAGTGGGGAATGTTGAGTTGTGTGATCGCGGACTGGAGGCGTTCGCTCAGAGGAGGCATTGTGGGCTGAGTGAGATCTGGCCCGCCATTTGGTCCTCAGTTTGGAAGGCAACGCAGGAGGGCCGAGGCTCGAATTGCCGCTAGGATTTTGTGGAGCATCCCCCGTGAGCTTCAGAGTGGAGCTAAGAGCCCGGCGCGGCCGGCCTGAGGAGCTGGGGAACCAGGGCGCGAGATGGGGGGTGCCCAGGGCGCTGGGACCGCTGGAGAAGGGCGGAGGGCGCCGCGGCCTGGGGCAGCCTGCGCGGCAAGCGCCCTGAGGCCGGGCCCCCGACGGCCGCCAGGGAGCGCTGCGGGCTCCCGCTCGCCCGCCCCCCGGTAGGCGGGGCTGCGCTCTCCCCGCAGCCGCCGCCGCAGCCGCCGCCTGGGCCGCCCCGTGTCCCCGGTGGAGCCGCCGCCGCCGCCGCCGGGAGCTCGATGCGGACGGAGCCCGGGCCGGGCCATGGGGATCCTCAGCATCACGGACCAGGTCAGCCCTCCTGCCCTTGCTCGCTTCCCCCTTCCAGGGCCCGACACCGCCGCCACGCGAGCCCGGGGATGTGCGGCCTAGGCTGGGCCCGAGCCCGGGGCTCCCGCCCCGCCCCACGCCACGCTCCCCTCAACCGAGCCGGTGTCCTTGGGGGCCTGGCGACCGGCGGAGACACCGTGGAAGCCCCCTGCAGCCAGGACCCCAGAGCGAAGCCCCTCCGGCGTCGCCCCCCCCCCCCCCCCATCTCAAACCCGGTGTCCCCCGCCCCCCTCCCCGGTTCCGCTCCGGCCCGCTCCCTGAACGCCGGTTCTCCCTGCAGCCGCCCCTGGTCCAGGCCATCTTTAGCCGAGATGTGGAGGAAGTGCGTTCTCTCCTCTCGCAGAAGGAGAACATCAATGTGCTGGTGAGTTGAGATCAGGGAGGATGGCGAACCGGTAATCTGGGCCCTGGCGTTCAGGACCCCTCCCCACGCGTGGGGCGGCTCCGTGTCTGTTCGGCTCGGGGGAGGCCGCAGCTCTTTCCACCCTGGGATGGGCGACTGCTGTACATTGGGGATGAAGAGCAGGGCAGGCTTGGAGCACAGACCAGTAGGGCTGAGGATGCCCAGAAACGGTGTTCTCTTCTGAACCATCCGTGTCTGCAGCGCCCCCACCCCTCCTGGAAGAAGGAGGTTGCTTCGCTGCCGGTGGCCCCGACCCCCTGACTCCACCCTCCTAGGTCCTGGCTTTGACCTAGGATTGGGGTTTAAGAGGCCACAGAACCTGTGCGAAGAGGTTGTGGGGAAAGGCCTGGAGCATTAAGACTTGGGGTCCTGGGTAGTTCACCCCCATAGCCGCTCCTCTTCTCTGCCTTACCAGGACCAAGAGAGGCGAACCCCACTGCATGCTGCTGCCTACGTAGGCGATGTCCCCATCCTCCAGTTGCTACTGATGTCAGGTGAAAGTGGGGAGCTGGAAGGTGTGGTGCCCAGGGAGGGACCGAGGGAGGAGCCTATTTGTTGTATCCAAGGATGGTCCAGCTGGGTCCAGGCGAGGTTCTGTCTCCATCTAGATTTCCTGGCCTGATTCTGGCTTTTCTTCCCCACCTGCTCTCCAACTCCCACCAAAAGAATGTATTGCGTCCCACAGGTGCTAATGTCAACGCTAAGGACACACTGTGGCTGACCCCTCTTCATCGTGCTGCTGCCTCCCGAAATGAGGTACTGGCCTCCCCGCTCCTTTCTCCCTTCCGAAGGGGATGAGTTGGTTAAAGGAGGATGACAAGGGTTGGAGAGCCTTAGTCCGCTGCCCCACAGGTTATAGTCTACCCCCAGGTTGGGAGGAGACCAGACCTTGGCCCCTCCCTCCTACCCCTGGAACTGGCTGGTAAGGCGGGGTGGGGGCTGAGTGTTGCCAGCTGATGTGACGTCAGGGGAGAGCTTAACACTGGGCTGGCAGACTGCAGGGGGCCCTGCTGCCAGGCCTGAGTGACTCATCCCTCCCAGGGGGGCCACCTTGGAGTCTGGCCCCCCTCTGGGCACTAAGATTTCTTTCCTTGTGCTTGAGGGGCGGGGGTTGGGAGGGAGTGGTTTGTGACATCCCTAGCCCTTAGGTAGCCTGGAAGTTGACAGTGCAAGGATCAAACATACCTCATCAGTTGGGCCCCTCAACCCTGAAGAGCGGGAAAAGATGACCTTCCTCTTGGCTTGGCAGTCACTCCCCCTGGCTCCAGCTACTAGGGAATGGGAATGGGGTGGGTGGTGAACAGGAGGGGCATTTTAGCTCCTCTCCTAGAGGAGCCAGTATCTGCTTACCTAGGTAATGGAGATGATTTTGATGTCTATGGAAGGATAGAAGGGGGTATTCAGGGCATTAATGTAGTGGGAGCATTTATCTTTCCTAAAAGTGGTGGGAGGTCAGGAGCCTCTGTGTGGGGATCTGCTCGGTAGTGGCTGTATGTGTGGGTGAAGATTTTCAGGGTATGGGTTGGGAAACGATACCAGTTGACTTGAGGAAGAGTTCTGTGTTTTCCTCAGCAAGTTAGGGAAGATTTTAAGCTCGAAGAAAATCCAGAAGATGGAAAGTGGGTATTGAAAAGCTCACTGTGTTGGAAAAATGAGAGTAACTCTGTGCTGGGGTAGTGGGGAGAGGGGAACATGTGTTCTGTGCTGACCAGTTCTCCCCTCCATCTCCTATTGGTTTACCTCCTGCTCCCCCTCTGTCTTCTCTTTTATCCTCCACCCCTCCACAGAAGGTGCTGGGACTGCTGCTGGCACATTCAGCAGATGTGAATGCCCGGGACAAGCTGTGGCAGACACCATTGCACGTGGCTGCTGCCAACCGGGCCACCAAGTGTGCTGAGGCTCTGGCACCCCTACTGAGTAGCCTCAACGTGGCTGACAGGAGCGGGCGCAGTGCCCTGCACCATGCAGTGCATAGCGGGCATCTGGAGGTGAGGACCACTGCAGGCCATGCCCAGCTTCCTGCCTTTTTCCTTCCCTTCCCGCTCCCCTTCCCCTGCTTCCAGGCCATTAGGCCTGGGGAACAGCAGCCCAGATGATTATATAAATACCTGGGCTCAAGCATCAAATGAATGGTTGGGTTAGAGGGGAATTCTTGACTTGGACCTCAAGAGGGTGATAAAACCTCTGAAGCTGCATGGAAAATGTTTGCCTGCGTGCCTTTTTCTGAAGGGAGAGTCCATGTCCTTCAGCACATTTAGAAGACTTCGAATGAATTCAAAAACCACCAGATCACCTGAAGAGACTCTCTTGAGTTTACCTCAGATTTCCACTTCTATCTGGGTTCTCCTTAGTGTCTGCTTTCTCCATTCCCCCTAGTTCTCTGTTCTGCCCAAGAACAGAAACATTGGGCTGCCTCAGCCTTTTCAGGTGCTCTTAGGTACACTGAAGACAGGAAGCTGGCTCTGAATAGGTGTCTTTGCTGTCCTGCTACAGACGGTGAACCTGCTCCTCAATAAGGGAGCCAGCTTGAATGTTTGTGACAAAAAGGAGCGGCAGCCTCTGCACTGGGCAGCTTTTCTAGGTGAGAGGAGAATCGGGATGAGCAGGATTTGGGGTTCCTCGGGCAGGGATGTAGGGTTGCAGCCTTTGGAGGTACTCACCCTCCATGTCCTTGAGAGCATGCACTCCCTTCCCAGGGCATTTGGAGGTCCTGAAACTGCTGGTGGCACGGGGCGCAGACCTCGGCTGCAAGGACCGCAAGGGCTATGGGCTGCTCCATACAGCTGCTGCCAGTGGCCAGATTGAAGTGGTGAAGTACCTGCTCCGGATGGGGGCTGAGGTCAGGGTGCAGAGCATGGCGGGGATTCGGGGTGAGGCCAGGGGGCTGGAGTTCAGAATCTCTTCGGGAGATGGGAGGGTGCTGGGGTTCCTGTTGTGGTTTGGGGAGTTGGGGGGATGTGGTGAGAGGATCTGAATAATGCTTGTCTTAAGCAGAAGTGCCTTCAGTCTCTGGGTTGGGAACCTTAGGAGTCTGAGGCCATTGTTGGATTTCTGGGACTCTTTAGGCTCTGTGCCGGCTTCCACTTTGTTTAAACTGATACCTCCCTTATCCCCTGACCCTCACCCCTGGAAATCCAGATTGATGAGCCCAACGCTTTTGGAAACACAGCTTTGCACATCGCCTGCTACCTGGGCCAGGATGCTGTGGCTATCGAGCTGGTGAATGCAGGAGCCAATGTCAACCAGCCGAACGACAAGGGCTTCACGCCGCTGCACGTGGCTGCAGTCTCCACCAATGGCGCGCTGTGTTTGGAGCTGCTGGTCAATAACGGGGCGGATGTCAACTACCAGGTGCCTGAAGGGAAGAGTCGGGGACTAGGGGGAGAGGACCCTGGCTCGGGGTGCTGACTGTATCTGCCCCTCTGGATAATTCTCTGGGGAGTCATCTGCTTGTGTCCTGAATTGACCAGACCTTCCCAGGAGAAAGTGGGTTGAGAAGATGTCCCTATGGTCGGCCTATCTTCAAAGATGTGTCCTTTCGAAAGGGGACTAGGGCATGCTCCATGCTTCGCACTAGGGGAAAAAATGCTGTGTTTCCACAGAGCAAAGAAGGGAAGAGTCCTCTGCACATGGCTGCCATTCACGGCCGTTTCACCCGCTCCCAGATCCTCATCCAGAACGGTATGGACTTGGGAGGCTTTGTGACCTCTTCTTCTCCTTCCTCAGAGAACTCATCTCTAGAGACCCCTCTTCTTCCTTTTACCTCCCACCCCATCTTCAGTCAGGACAGGCATCTGGCACTCTGGAGCAAGGCGCTTGTGGAAATGGCCCTGCTCCACCTGCCCAGCCCCCCTCAGATGGTGGCTCACTAATTAGTGGGAGTGGCCTGAAGCCTAAGGGTTAGTTCAGTGTGTGCATGCGCTGCCCCCTTTCAGGCAGCGAGATTGATTGCGCCGACAAATTTGGGAACACGCCACTGCATGTGGCCGCTCGCTACGGACACGAGCTGCTCATTAGCACCCTCATGACCAACGGCGCGGATACCGCCCGGTGAGTGCAGAGACCCCCGGCCCCACTCCTAGGCTGCCTCAGACCCCAGGCTGGTGGTGGGGCTGCAGCTGGTCCCCACTGAGGACTGAGTCCCTCCCCTTCTCTCAGGCGCGGCATCCACGACATGTTTCCCCTGCACTTAGCTGTTCTCTTTGGATTCTCTGACTGTTGTCGTAAGCTTCTTTCCTCAGGTATGAGCTGACTGGTTTGGGTGTGGGAAGGAGGGCAGGAGAGCAGGGGCCATGTCCTGCTCTGGCCCATGCCCTCAGGTGGGACCTGCGGCTGTTCTGGCCCCTCAGGTCAGCTGTACAGCATCGTATCCTCACTCAGCAACGAGCACGTGCTTTCAGCTGGGTTCGACATCAACACACCTGACAACCTTGGCCGTACCTGTCTTCATGCTGCTGCTTCCGGAGGGTGAGTTCTCATCCCCCTCTTTCTCCCCCAGGCCTAGCGAAGGAGTCTGGGCAGCAGTCTGGACCCTTCCTTCTCTCCTGCCCAGAGCTCCCCACCTCTCGCGGTGAGAACAGTGGCAGCAGAAAGGGCTGTCCAGTTCTGTCCCCCTTCAGCCTCTCCCTGGGGAGAAGCCTGTGGCTTCTCCTTGAAGCGCTTTCTCTCATTAACCCGTACCCTCCTTCCTTTCAGGAATGTTGAATGTCTTAACTTGCTGTTGAGCAGTGGAGCTGACTTGAGGAGGAGAGACAAATTTGGAAGGTGTGTTATTGTGCAGGAGTGTATATATACAGAGAGGGTGCCCAATCAGAGACAAGTGATGGAGGAAGTGATGGAGGCAGGGTGGGGAGTTGGAGACTGAGGGAGGAGAACATTACAAAGCAGCTTATGGCTGCACCTCTGGTTGCATTTGGACCTGCCCCTGATTCTTTTCTCCACCCTCCTCTGCTTCTCCCCAGGACCCCACTGCACTATGCAGCCGCCAACGGCAGCTACCAGTGCGCCGTCACGCTGGTGACTGCCGGGGCCGGCGTCAACGAGGCTGACTGTAAAGGCTGCTCTCCCCTCCACTATGCTGCCGCCTCCGACACCTACAGGAGGTGAGGCGCCCTCTTGGTTCTTCTCAGCCCCACTCTCCTCCCCGAGCACCCTACCAGACTTCCTCACTCTCCTCTACCAGGGCAGAGCCCCACTCACCTTCCAGCCATGATGCTGAAGAGGATGAGCCCCTGAAGGAGTCCCGCAGAAAGGAGGCCTTCTTGTGAGTAGCAGAGAAGACCCCTGGGCTGCACCTCCCCAGCAGGGCAGATTCCCGTCCTGTTATTCTCCACCACTGTCTTCTGCTGCCTTACACCCTGAGTTTAATCCTGGACCAAGCACCATGGGTACAGGCAGAAGTGGGAGAGATACTTCCTTCAAGAAATGGATGGTCTTCTTGAGAGGATCAGAAAAGCTAAACACAAATTCATTTATTCCTCAAGCATTAAATGAGTATTTACTTAATAGGTACACCAAGTACTGTTGTAGGTGGTAAGGATAAAAGATGAATTACCCCGAGATTCTTATTCTTGGGGTAATACCCCAAGATTACACCTTCTAGTGTAAGATGTTAATAATAGAGGAAATTGGGTGACTAATATATGGGAACTCTATTATCCTTGTAATTTTTCTTTATGACTGTTTTAAAGGGTTTATTTATCTAACAACAACAACAAAAAGATATTTAAAATCTGGGAGGCCTAACTTGTAACTGTGTGACTTCTGGCAAGTAACTTAATCTCTGGGCCTCAGTTTCCTCAGACACAGTTGGGATAAGAACAGTATCTACCTCAAAGGATCATTGTGAGGATTAAGTGATTTACCACACACTTACTACACAAAACGGTGTTTGACACGTTGTAAATGTTAAATGCAGTATTACTATTACTACTAGTAGAGTTGCTACTGATCTGTGAGAGTGGTGCCAGGGAAGGAGGCACCTGTTGGGAAGGCTGGGGAGGGCCTCCCACAGAAGAGGGTGCTGGGAGTGAGTGTGAGACAAGCAGGCCTTTTCCCAATGGGCTAGGAGGAGAAGGCAGGGTCAGTGTGCCTGGAGGTGGGGAAGAGTGTTTCAATCAGCAGATTGGTAACTGTGGTTGTGCTCCAGGGTCTCTAGGAGCACATTCAAAGGGTCGAGGAGCTAGAGTGGTTCAGGGCAGACCTGGAGGTGGTGGGTCTGGGTCAAACGGGCCGGAGTTAGCCTCCTAAGAGTGAGGGGTGAGCGTGGGCCACCTCAGCCTGGAGGGGCTCCTTTGCCCTATCCTCTGCTCCTCCCAAACTGTACCCTCCCTGGCTAGGCCTGTCCCTTCCTCACCATCTGCTCCTGTCCCACAGCTGTTTGGAATTCTTACTGGATAACGGTGCAGACCCCTCCCTGCGGGACAGGCAGGGCTACACAGCTGTGCACTATGCAGCCGCCTATGGCAATAGACAGAACCTCGAACTGGTACGTGTGGGACCTGGTTTGGGGAATGGGAGCAGGGCAGGGCCCAGCACGCAGTCTGCTTCTGTGTCTGGATTCTCAGGCCAAGGGGTGGTTGAATCCAGTGTGGTCTCTAGATCCAGGGACTTCGGGGATTGCTGTGGGTGGAGTCAAGGGTGATGTCTTGGGAATACCAGAACCTCAGCACCTCCTGTTCTGTCCATTGCAGCTCTTAGAAATGTCCTTTAACTGCCTGGAGGATGTAGAGAGCACCATTCCAGTCAGCCCTTTGCACTTAGCTGTGAGTCCCAGGTCTTTTCCTCTTGCCTTCCCTGTCCCCACCCGCCCCAGGCCGGCTCACAGGTACCAGCACGTGTGAATCCGTCCTTGCTTCTGCCTTCTCGTGGGGATGTGGCAAGCAGGCAGTGGTCTGAGAGGGGCCCAAGGAGCTCACGGGGAGGCCTGCTGCCCAGAGTCTCCCCGTGGGCCCCAAGAGCAGAGTGGGGCCATGTCTGGAGCTTTATCCATGGATTTCCCACACCCCTCCAGGCCTACAACGGTCACTGTGAAGCCCTGAAGACACTGGCTGAGACGCTGGTGAACCTGGACGTGAGGGACCACAAGGGCCGGACCGCGCTCTTCCTGGCCACTGAGCGAGGCTCTACTGAGTGTGTGGAGGTGCTAACGACCCACGGCGCCTCTGCCCTCATCAAGGAGCGCAAACGCAAGTGGACACCCCTGCATGCTGCTGGTAAGGGTGCCCTGTGGGCTGCTTCCTCCCCTTGCCACCCCAGGCCTCCTCTGGGACTGGTCCCCAGCTCCCTCCAGAACCCTGAAGGGACTGGGGTTGAGATAGGGTAGGGCAAGGAGGATGCAAACCTCAAGTGCTGACTCTCCCCCAAGACTTCTCCCTACCCCGTGTCCTCCCATGACCTCCACCCTCCACCTGGTCTTCTTCCCCGACCATGCCTGACACTGAAGGCCCCCTCTTCACCTAGCTGCCTCTGGCCACACTGATTCCCTGCACTTGCTGATCGACAGTGGGGAACGCGCTGACATCACGGATGTCATGGATGCCTATGGACAGTGAGTGTGGGCTGGGGGTGGGGTGCAGGGTTCCCAGCCCTGCCAGGCCCTCACCCTTTCCCTGCCCCCTCGGTAGAACCCCGCTGATGCTGGCCATCATGAATGGCCACGTGGACTGCGTACATCTGCTGCTAGAGAAAGGATCCACGGCTGACGCTGCTGACCTCCGGGGCCGCACCGCCCTCCACCGCGGGGTGAGTGGGCTTCAGGGTGGGGTTGCTCACAGAAGGGCTCAGACACAGGAGCACACAGTAGGATATCAGATTGTCTAGTAGGTGGGCCGGAGTCTTAGTGGGCCTTAGCATGCTTGTTCCAGGATGAAGATCTGATGCCCACAGTTCATCTTCCTGATTACCCTGCTCTGTGATCCTGTGTAGTCACCTGCTCACCGCCCAGACTCTGCCCAGGGTCCCCAGCTGGCCCTCTCCTGTTTGATAATGATGCCACTTGCCCGATCCTTCTCCACCATCACCTGCCCTAAAGCTGTCTCCTCCTCATCCCATGGGGTTGTTTGACTCCTTAGTCTCCCACTGCAGAGGGCCAGTGTTAACTCTCACTATCCTGCTTGTCTGATGGCATAGAGTCAGGGAAGGAGATGCCGATCCTTAATACTTAGAATTATTAGAAAAGACCCTGATGCTGGGAAAGATTGAGGGCAGGAGGAGAAGGGGGCAACAGAGGATGAGATGATTGGATGGTGTCACTAACCCAATGGACCTGAGTTTGAAGATAGTGAGATAGTGAAGGACAGGGAAGCCTGGCATGCTGCAGTCCATGGGGTCACAGAGAGTGGGACATGACTTAGCAACTAAACAATACTTAGAATCATGGTTGCAAAGACAAGGATTGGAGCCCGGGAAGTGATTCTTACTCCTGGGTCAGCCTCAGGACTGACACCCCCGCGTCACCCACAGGCAGTGACCGGCTGTGAGGACTGCCTGGCTGCCCTGCTGGACCACGATGCATTTGTGCTGTGCCGAGACTTCAAGGGCCGCACGCCCATTCACCTGGCCTCAGCCTGTGGCCACACCGCAGTGCTGCGGACCCTGCTGCAGGCCGCCCTGTCTACAGACCCCCTGGATACCGGGGTGGATTACAGCGGATACTCGCCCATGCACTGGGCCTCCTACACTGGTGTGGCTCTGGGGCCTTTGTGGGGACAGCTGAGATGGGGGTGGAGGGAGGCAGACAAGGACTCGTGGGTTGCTCTGGATCTGGAAGTAGAATGGGGTGTCAAGAGATGGGACAGACCAATGAAAGGGGTCGTGGTGTTATTTCTCTCCATCACCACTCTTCCCTCCTCGTCCTCAGGACACGAAGATTGTCTGGAGTTGTTACTTGAACACAGCCCGTTTTCATATCTGGAAGGAAACCCCTTCACTCCTTTGCACTGTGCAGTGTAAGTCCCTTCCTCAGCCCCAGCTCCACCCAAGGGTCTGTGATGTGGGCATAGGACAGACCGTCTGTTTCCCCATGCCCCTCCTGCTGACCCTTCCTCTTCCTCCAGTATTAATAACCAGGACAGCACCACAGAGATGCTGCTGGGAGCTCTGGGTGCCAAGATTGTGAACAGCCGAGATGCCAAAGGACGGTGAGTGGCAGGAGCCTTGGGAGACGCCTCCGCTGCCCCTGGCTTCCTCTCTGCTCAGGAGAAAGGGTCTCCCGGTTCACTCTGCCCTGACTCCTCCCCACAGGACCCCTCTTCACGCCGCTGCCTTCGCAGACAACGTCTCTGGGCTCCGGATGCTGCTGCAGCACCAAGCCGAGGTGAACGCCACGGACCACACTGGCCGCACCGCGCTCATGACAGCAGCTGAGAACGGGCAGACTGCAGCTGTGGGTGTGTAGGGGCCCCATGTGGATGGGAGGTACTCCCCCTGGGTTTTCATGAGATGAGTCAACCCTGCCGGTGGGGGTTAGGAGGCAGGAGGCTTGTCTTTGGATGTTTCACTCTCTGCAGAGGGGATGCAAAACATGTGCAGACAAGAGCAAGGAGAGCCAGACTAGCCCAGCTCTGGAAGGGAGCATCACCCCTCTCTGCCTCCCTTCCCTTGTAGAATTTCTGCTGTATCGAGGGAAGGCAGACCTTACTGTGCTAGATGAGAACAAGAACACTGCCCTCCACTTGGCCTGTAGCAAGGTACCGTCTGTGGTGCTGGTGGGGGTCTCTGTATGGGGCAGGGCCTGATGAAAGACCTGGGTCTGGTGAGAGGGCTCAGGGGAAGTCAGGATTGTCCTGTCTGCTTGGTGGGACAGCTTTGTGTACCCCTGCCACCCTCCTCAGCTCCTGTGGTCAGGCTTCCATTTCTCCAGCCCTCACTCTCTGCCCCCCTCCCTCAGGGCCATGAGAAGTGTGCCCTCATGATCCTGGCAGAAACCCAAGACCTTGGCCTTATCAATGCTACAAACAGCGCGCTGCAGATGTGAGTGCCTGGGGTAGGGGGCTCTTGGCTGAGGGGTGGGGGCTGGGGAGGTGGAAAGGAGGCTGCTGCCCATTCCAGGGGCTCCAGCTGTCTGGAACTCACAGTATTCGCCCGGCAGTGTGGCTGCTCTGGCTGAGGGTGGAAGGGCAGCTTGCCACCCCCTTGACTTCACACTCCCCTTTTCTTCCTTTCTTCCAAGGCCACTACACATTGCTGCCCGGAATGGCCTAGCCTCTGTGGTGCAGGCCCTGCTGAGTCGTGGGGCCACCGTGCTGGCTGTGGATGAAGAAGGTGGGTGGGGTCTGGGGTCAGGGACGTTCTTCAGGAGGTGACTTCTTAACCTGGCTGGTTAATAAACTGGATTTTTTTCCCAAGGGAACTCTTCAGAGCAGGGACCCAACACCGATACGCTAGAGTCTCTGAGGGGAGTCTGACGGAACTAGGTGGAGCCTGCAGGGTCCTCAGGACGACCTCCCGCACACCTCAGCCTCCTGTCCCCCAGGCTCTGCTCTTTGCCCCTCACTTGGACAGCCTGCCTGTCAGCCTCCCGGGGCCCTTATAGCCCCCGATTGTGACCCTATGGGGTGCTTGCCTGCCTCAACTCCCCTCTACAGAGAAGAGCACTCAGGGCCCGGGGCGGGTGGAGGGGGCCCGGGAATACAGGACTCTGGGCTCAGTTTTCCCCTTTGCCCCGCAGGTCACACCCCAGCATTGGCCTGCGCCCCCAACAAAGATGTGGCAGACTGTCTGGCCTTGATCCTTTCCACCATGAAGCCTTTCCCACCCAAGGACGCTGTCAGTCCTTTCAGCTTCAGCCTGCTCAAGAACTGCGGCATCGCGGCAGCCAAGACGGTGGGTGGCTGCGGTGCCCTGCCCCATGGGGCCTCCTGTCCCTACAGCCAGGAGCGGCATGGCGCCATTGGGTTAGATGGCTGCTACTCCGAGTAGCCCCCTCCAGTGTCCCTCCCCCTGCCGGTGGCTTGATATCTTATTCTATTTATTTAGAAAAAGTCTATACATTTAGGGCACTTTAAAGGAGAACACGACTGGGTTGGGGGGGGTGGAGTGGGGAAAAAGCACTGGGGAGCAGCTGCTCACCCCTTTGCCACACCATCCTGGCCTGGCAGGGGTCTGGGACCAACAGGGAGCACCCCAGGCCCTTGGTACCCCCAGGGCAACCCCTTCTGCCAAGTGTCCCAAAATGATTGCTTGCTGCCTGGCGCCCTCTCTTCTGTCCGCTCTCTCAGTTCCCCTTCTGCTGCCAGCTGCCCCTTACTCTTCCTTCTGACTCGCCCCAGTTCCCTTCCCCCTGCCCCTGCCAGGCAGATCTCCGCCTCCTCTTCCATACCCATCACTGCCTCCCTGCTCGGCCGGCCCCTCCATCCCCGCAGCAGTGAGAAGCCTTAATTTCTGGTACTGTGTGAGCACTCTGGGGGTGTCCCCCTCCCCCTTCAGGGGCAGCTAGCGGACGAGGGGGGAGGGTATTTAGCACTGGGGCCTGGAGCTTTTCCCCTACTTCTGTATCCCATCACCCCTAAAGTTCAAATGCAAAACACTTGAAGCAGCAACTACTGTACCTGGGCCCCAATCCTGCACTCTCCCGGCTCCTCGTATGCAAATCAAGGGCTGGCATTGCCCCCATAGCCTGCCCCTCCCCTCCTTCCGCCCCCTCCTGGCCTGGCCTCCTAACCACGCACTTTAACACCCACCCCCCACCCCGCTTCTTTCTTTTAACTTCTTTTGGGAGGGTGGAGCCTGTGGCCATTCCCTCTCTGGCTCTCCCCTCCCTTGACTTTGAGGCTTGTCATGAATTTTTAAGTAAGCATTTTATCCTTTAGGGGAAGAAACAAATTAATTTCCTGTCCATTTCAAAACCACAGCCCTAGTCTGTCCTCTGTGTTTCAGGCATGTGTTTGCATGTGTGTGGAGGGAGAGACTGTTCTTCCTCCTGTGTCCCCCAGTCCCACAGTTGCTCTCTGCCCTGACCCCACCCCACCTGCTGCCGCCTTCTGTGATGTCCAAGAGTACCCACTGCCCCCAGTCACTCCTGATCTGAAGCCAAAGATGGAGGGGCAGGGCAGACTAGGGACCGTGGCTGCTCGGGGGCCCAGGCGTCTCCTCCAGTGAGAGGAGGAAGGTCTGCGTCTACTGGGGCTTGGTTCCTGCCTTCCCAGCAGCTGGGAGAGAAGGGATCAAGCTAAGGGCTGCGCTGAGATTTCCTGATGTTGCACCCTATAAGCCAAACTGGGCTGGAGTGAGGAGGGGGCAGTTTTCTCTCTAAATGTAGCATTGAATTTGGCCCTGGTCCCTTCAGACGCCCTGTCCATCCATCTCCTAGCTCAGCCTCCTGGACAGTGGGACCCGCTTCCTTAGCCCAGCGTTCCCTTCCTTAAACTCAATACCTCAGCCAGGGGCCAAGACACAGAACTTGAATAGAGGTCCTGCCCTCCCCCCAACCCCAGTGCATCCTCGCCCAGTCTGGCTGCCATCAGTATTGTCCCTGGAGGACTGGACAGGCTTCGTTTACACAGTACAGGGCCTCCCCCCGGGGTGGGGTGGGGGAGTCCCCTCCGTCTCCTTCCCCCACCCGTGCTTGCTTTATTCATAATCTTACACCCTTTTCAGTTGTGTCCCCCACAGGTCTGGCCACCCTTGCTGGGGTGGGCTGAGGGGAGAGTAGGGACATCCCAGGGACTCCCCGCTCCCTCGCAGACACCCTTCACCATACCTCATGCTGGTTTCCCGAAGCCTGGGGTGTTCATCCCAGTCCTTACTCTTTTTGTCTGGCTCCCTTTCCCTCCCACCCCTCCTCTCTGTGTCTTGCTTCCCCCAACCCTCAGTTCCTAAACCATTTCAAAGCTTCCAAATGACCATTATTGGTGAGAAAGAGTGTGCAGCTTTTAGTTTTAATCTTTATTTTCTAAGCCAAAGGGCCTTGCAATGCCCCTCTTGCCCACCTCCCTGCGCACCCTGTCCTCCCCTAGACGACAATCAACGTGACCTCTCTTAAGGGCTGCAGCCCCCACCCTGCCCCCGTCCTGCTGGTTCTGCAGAGCTTGCCCCTGACTTCACTTCTCTCTCCTCCTTCCTGTTCCACCCCCACCCCCTCATTTTGGTGCTGGGAATTAGGTGGCGGGGGGGGGGCAGGGGGCGCAGGGAGATGGGTCCTCTGGAGAAGACTCTCGGGATTGCAGTCGTGTTCTCCTTCATCAGTGTCTGGTGACGACAGGAAGACGCGAGTGTTTGTCAGGAGCCCCTTGGTTTTGCTAGATGAGATTTCTGGTGACTGCCTGGTCCCTGCAGTGCCTTTGGCACACCATCAGCAGTGCTGGGGCAGGCCATGGGGCGTCCTCTGTCCTCCTCGTGTGGCTGTGAGGAGGCCGGGAGGCCGGGCAGCCTCCTCCCTTATGCCAAAGGAAATCCCACACCCCACCCCAGGCTCCCCAGCCCCTAGTGTCTTTTGAAGCATTTTGACCATTCTCATGGCCACTGCATATTTATTTTAATGTTAAGTTTTTGATTTTTGTTTTAAACCTCTTTGACATAAACGGGTGCGGAGAAATCAACCAGGCAGAATGCCCCCCCCAATCTTAAGGAGGTAGGGCGGGGAGGAATCTTCTCCTTCCCTTCGCCCTCCCTCTCCCTGTCCCCCTCTCCCCACCGCAGCTCTAAAGCACTTGCTTCAAGTAATAAGCACTTTTGAGAAAAGGCCTATTTTAAGTGAGGACCCTGGGAGCCGCCCCAGGTCCCAGCAAAGGGGACAGAGCGAGGGCTACGTAGGAGACAGGGAAACAGATGTGTGAATCAGAGGGCGAAATGGAAAGAGCCAGTTTTTAGTTTCTGATTTTTGGGGAGATGTTTCTGATTGGGCGGTGGCTTTGGTAGGGTTGTGTACTATCCTTCAGAAAAACAAATGGCACAAACTGTGGGTCCCTGGATGGACCAACAGACCCGGGTCACTGCCACTGTCCAGCCGAGACTGATGGGCCACCTCCCCCGCCCCGTGGCCCCCTGAGCCATAGGACTGCTGAAAACCACTGAATGTACAGCCCAGGTTGGGGTGGGGAGCAGCCCCTGGGGGAGGGGGCTTCTCCTTTCGTTTGGTGCTGTGGGGGGTGGGAGAGATGAGACGGAGGGACTGCCACCCCACTTCGACATGTGTTCCTTGGGGTGGAGGGGCTGAGGAGGGCCTGCCTCCCTCTCCAACCCCAGCCATGGCCCCTCTTCCTTCCTCACCCCTATCCGTTTTGACTGTAAGTCCAGCTCACCTTTGCCTTCAATATGTAACCAAAGGAAAACTCAATACTGTTTCCACCGCTGTCTGCCCACCCGAGCACCTTCTTACTCCCCGGACCTAGGAGGGGAGAAGAGGCGGGGTGGGGCGGGAGGCGTGGGGCCAGAGTGAACGGTTCTGCAGCTGTGTACCCCCCCAAACCTCCGTTGGGGTCTTGGGAGGGGGCATTGGGGCCAGACTGGAGGCACTGGGAGCAGGCACGCTCGGGATCTTGTGTATGTGAGTGTGACTTGGTCTGAGTGGCTCTGGGGACTGTGCTCCGGAGGGTGGCCCCTTCCTCCTTCCCTCTCTGCCATTTCTCACCCTCTCCCCACACCCAGTGTTCATTCCCCCACCTCCCCTTCCTGCCGCAAAGGAAAATAGCCTTACAGACCCTAGCCCAGAACCCCTCCTCTCGGGGCAAACCAGTACGGGGCCCCAACCCACCTAGTTTGAACCCTACCTTTGAAGGAGGGATAAGGAGTAAAGCAGCCCCTTCCCATCTAATTGTGGCTCCAGCCCTCAGCCTTGACCCAGATCGGGCAAGAGCTGAGGGGAGGGATCTTTGAGGACCAAGCCCAGTGGTCTGGGAAGAGGGAGGTAGAGAGGGAAGGGTCTGACTTGGGGACCCCCTCCTGCCGACCCAACCCCTAGAGAAGCGACCAAATCCCAGAGATGGGAGGAAGCTGGGGTGGGGAGGGTCTGCTCTATGAATTACTTGAAGGTACTGACTGAGGCTGCTGTTGCCCACTTGGGTGTGAGGGGGACACTGTCACTGCGTTTGGGAGGGCCGAGGGTGGCGGGGTTGAGAGGGTCTGCCCTGGGCCCTCGCTCACTCCCGCCAGGCCCTTTCCCTGGGGAGCCTGGCTTCGCCCCTCCCACCTCCATCCCTCACTCTGGGCACCCTCTCCAATTGCACTAAAGTAGCTGTGTGCCAGTGTTACCCCACACCAGGGCGGGGTCTCTGCTTCCAGTCCTTTCTCCCCTACCCCGCCTCTGCTCCTGTCCCAGACAATCTCCTTGTTCCTCTGTATTCCTGGGTAGCTCAGCTTTGTGTGTGTGTGTTTTGGGGGGTGGGGTGGGTTCTGGCTGGAGTGGGTTTGCTAGGGGTTTGGGAAGGGCTAGGGGAAAGATGGCGGATGAAATCTCCTGCCCCCTTCCTCAACTCCCGGCCACATAAGCCTGGGAGGGAGGGTGCCTACTCTCGCTGCCGCGTGTCTTGCAGATGTGCCAAAATGGGGGTGGGTGGGGGGGAGGGTGCCTGGCAGAGCAGCCCCCAGGGTGGCTCTCTCAAAGCAATACAGTTCCTCCTGCCTGGGGGACGGCAAGACAGGGGAGAGGGTTGGGTTGGGGACCTGGGGGTTCCCTGTGTACAGCTGTGTATATTCAGGGGTGTTCTCCGTCTGGTACCCGCTGTGGGCGTCTCTGTGTGTGTGAACCTCCCCTTCCCCGTGCCCTGCATGACCTGTGATGCTGCAGACACCACCATCCTGTGTGCAGGGGTGTGTTGGGGGCACCGAGGGGCACGCCCCATGTCCTGTTGCGCCCGCCGCCCTGTGACCCATGTACTCGGTTGTAGGAAGTAAAGAGAACTGAGCACAATTCACTGGATTCTAGTTGAATCTTTCTCTAAGCAATGTTCCCCGCCTGCCCTTCTTCCTGTCCTGGATTCACCTGTGGTGCTAGCATTGGGGTCGGGGGTGGGGGGCGGGGTGTTAAATGCTGGTGGGCAGCAATAAAGGGCAGCCCTGCCCGGATGCCTGCATCCCCAGGGTGCTGAGGGCAGCAGGGAGAAGTGGGGACCTTGGTGCATCGTCCCGACCCAACTCGCCCCTTCCTCTCTGGGCTGAAGCACAAAGCTCTCCCCCGCAGACCAGATCCAAGCGTCCTGCACCCTCCAGGCCCTCCCTCCCCCTACCTGCTTTGAGCCCTCCTCCTGCCACATCCCTGTTTTCTATGCTGTTTTGGTGCAAGTACAACTGTCGTAGTCATGGCTTGGGGATGGGTTCTGTTTATTAAAATCCTATTGATCCTACTGGCCCTGTGTCCCGCCTCCATTCCTCTGGCCGGGGGGAAGGCAGGGCAGCCTGGATGCCTTTCCACCAGCCCCCCTCAGTCATCAGAGACAAGGGGCCACAACTGCTCCTCCAGCAGGGCTATGGTGAGCATGAGGGCACCCCCCAGCAGCAGCCCCAACCCCTGCAGCAGCACGTGGAGCGGGGGGAGAGGCTCAGGAGGACGAAGCAGGGCTGGGAGCTGAAAGGAAAGAACATCAGGGGGTCAGAAAAGCCCCCTGCTTCCCACCCCCGCCCCCCCCACCCCACCCCTGCCAACCCTGTGCTAGCTCTTCCACACTCCCGCATCTCAGATGCTGGTGAGGCAGTGGTTCCCCCCAACCCCGACCCTGCCACCCTTCTGGTGGCTCCCAGTGGAGGCAGAGGGGCTGAGACTCCCCTCTCCACACCTGCCCGCTTCCCTTGGTTTCTCTGCACCCCCCACCCCTCACCATGTCCACAAGGGCCACATAGAGGAAGACCCCGGCAGTGACCCCAAACACCCAGGGAGTGAGGGGGACAGGGCCCAGGCTGAGCCCCACCCCCAGGGCTGCACCCCCCAGCCCCAGGACTCCAGACACCAGGCTCAGCAGGAGCAGCTGCCGGAAGGGCAGCCCAGCCTGGAGCAGCATGGCGAAGTCACCTGTGCAGAGAGGGGACAGGGCAGCAGGGAGTTAAGCCCGGGCCACCCCTCACCCATGTCACCCCCCAGCCTCCATGTTCCACTGCTTTCTAGAGTCAACCTCACTCCACTCCGGCCATTCCTACCCAGTTCGTGGGGCAGCTCGTGGCAGAAAACTGCTACAGTGGTGCTGAGGCCACTGGAGAAGCCATCAGAGAAGGCAGCCCCTGGGTGGGCAAGATGGGAGGTGGATAGTCTGGAAGAGGGGTCTTCCCAGAGGCAGTAGCACAGGGGCCCAGAGCTCCGCGCCCCCACCTTCCTGGTAGCCCTCTCCCAGCCCCACCCAGTAACTAGAGGCCCACCCTCTCCCTGACCTCCCACCCTCCATCCCCTTTCCCACACACCTATGGCCAGCCCATCAGTGAGGTTGTGCAGACCGTCTCCCAGGAGGACCATCCACGTGATGTTGGTGCCACCACCACCCTCGTACCCGTGACTGTGGCCTTGGTGCCCAGGAGGGGCTGGGACTGCTGGGGGCTGGCTGTCCTGCTCCCTTGGGCTCTGAGCCCCTGGCTCTGCAGGAAGGACAAGAGCCATGTTGGCGGCTGCAAGTGAGCTGGGAGCCAGGGCCCGCTCCTCATGTTCTCTGGTCACCTGGAGCTGCCTGCAGTGGCTGAAGGGCCACCCCACTGCCATCCTCCAGGTCTAGGTGTGGAGTTCTGAGGTCCTTTCTTTTCTGCCCGCAGCATCTCTGAAATGGGAGGGCATCCTTCCTGATGGAGGAAGCAGCAGAGCCAGGGGGCAGGGAGAGCCCGGGCTGCCGGCTGCGAAAATGACACTGGTTCCACCTCTGGCACTTGGGGATGTTCCCTGGCCTCTGCTCTCTTCCCAGGTTGGCACCCCTCTGTTTCTCGTTGCCCCAAACTCAGGAGAGGAGCCCGTTTGGCCAGAAGTCCTGGGTCTGTGCTGAGGAGCCCAAACCCGCTCCCTGCTGGCCATCAGGCCCCGCACAGTCAGGCAGACGTCAGAGCCAGGAGCGCTCGGCCCCTCACCTCCTGGCTCCAGTGGCCAGTTCTCGGCTAGGACTCTGGGCTCGGCAGGAAGAGGACATCAGGGTGTCACTCACTGGCTTGCGCCCTCGACGCCGCAAGAGCCCTAGCACATTCTCCAGGATGAAGAGCAGGAAGAGACCTCCAAGCACCGAAAGTCCTGGGCCCAGGTCCTCCTCTGGCTGCCCACCAGCTCCAGTGTGCTGCCCTCCTTGTGCCTGATGGAGAGGCGGTCAAGGGCAGACTCCAAAAGCCCCCTGCGCCCGACAACACCCCTCTCCTGAGGTGGTGGAGGGGGCTGGCAAGCCTTCACCCACACTCCCTACCAGAAGGCAAATGTGGGCTGAGGCTGGGGTGGAGAGAGGATGTCCTGTGACTGCGGACACGGGCAGGGGGCAGGGAAGGGGCTTCACGTACGTGCGGCAGCAGGTGCAGCAGCGCATCCCCACAAAGAGTGCCCACAGCCACGGCCCCCAGGAAGCCCAGCAGGGGCCGCAGCAGACGAGGTCCCAGGAGCCGCAGCAGCAGCAGGGAGAGGGGCGCAGGCAGGCTGAGCAGCAGGACTGCCAGGGTGCTATGAATCAGGGCTGCACAAAATCAGGGGCTGGAGTCAGGCGGAGCTGGAGGGACACCTTAAAGGTGGGATGGGGCAGAGAAATGCTGCAAGGGGAGGCAGGACCCCAGTGAAATGAACCCCCTTCCTTGGCTTGAGACCCACTTCCCCCAGCATTCACGTGTCCCACCCCCAACTCCCGCTCTCACCCACTGACCAGATAGTAGATCCCCTGAGGGGGTCGGAGCTGGGGCCCGGATGCAGACACGGCTGTCAATCTGATAAAGCAGGGCTGGACACAGCAGAGCAAACTGACGAGGAGTGAGAGGAGCAGCAGGGCTCAAGCCAAAATTGACCAGCAGCTGGGAGCCATTCAGACACTGGGGAGGTAGAATTGGAGGTTAGGCACCAGGGAATTGCTGAGACCTGTGACTCAGATCTTAAATGTCGGCCCTTCCATTGCATGAACTCCTGGGTCTCTTCCAGGGTCCCCTTCACTCACATTGCCAGGTGCATCAGGGACTCAGGACAGTTATAATCAGCATTTAATTATCAGTAAATATTCAAACCAAAGCTAATAATTCAATTCAGTGCAAATTGGGTGCTAGTGAGCACTGCCACCATCTCCCTCCCTCTGGAGCTCTGGTGTCTCATTAATTTGGTGATGATGGTCAGATAACTAGAGCCCTCCCTTCCAGAATCTTAGAAGGGAGAAGAACCCTAAAATGCCATGCAAACCTCCTCTCAACAGCCCTGACACTTATTCCACCAGCCTTGGATCGAGTGCTTCCCATGATGGGGCGCTCAGCCTCACCAGGTCTGTTTCAGGGCTGGGTTTGGCTGCCCTCCGGTGTACATGGAACATGTTCACTGACTTTCTAGGTGATGATAGCCATCTACCCGCTGCAAGCCTCCTCTCCAGGTAACCAGCCCCAGATCCCACCCTGGGCTGCTCCTCTGGATTCTCTGCTTTGCCAAGTGTGGCCCCTAAACCCAGTCTTAGAGCTTGGGCCATGGGTTTACCTACTGTGAGCACAGGGGAACATATTTCTCTACTGGAATAATGTACCCTAAGATCACACCTGGAATTTTTTTAAGTAGCCATTTTAAATTACTGACTCTTCAAACATTTCAGACCATCTAAATCCCGTGGCTCCTATTCCCTTGAGGGATCATCACTCACATCCTCATTCAGATGGTCAGCCAGTGAATGGTCCAGCAGCAGAAGCCTGTGAAAGAGGCCCAGGCCCGAGGGGCCTGGCCCATGGGGTGGTCCTGGGGCCTCTGTCTCCGCCAGGTCACCCCACCCCGAGGGGTCCAGAGGCAGCCCTGTCCAGACATCCACACTCAGCTCGGGGTCCTGTGGCCTAGAGTGGATGGGATGGCAAGTCAGGCTCCCTTGTGTTCTCTTACAAAGGGGCCTTGAAAGGATACAACAAATCAGGGTCTGGAAAACGTGTAACTCCAGGAATCTAATGTTAGGAAGGCAGAGCTAGGCAGCCAGAGGAGACTTTTCTCAGTAGGGAAGAGCTGGGGTGTGACACTTTAGGTGGGGGGAGATGGGTTAGTACCTGTGTGTGGAATTGTCTCCCGCTGGGGGCGCACCCCGACCAGCAGGAGGCCCGTGGTGTCCCAGGCGAAGGGCCTGAACTCGGCCTAGTCCCAGGCTGTGGAGGAGCCTGGCTAGGCCCGCTGCAGTCAGCGTCCCATTTTCCCCATACAGACCAAACAGCTGGGCGAGGTAATGGTTCTGTTCCTGCTCAGCAGGGCCCAGGTAGGGGGCTGAGCCCTCCACCTGGCCCAAGGCCACCCACACACACAGGCCAGCCAGCAGATGACTCATTGGGGGCCCCATCACTGGGGGGACAGGCTTAGAGGCTCTGGTTCCGGCTTCTATTCCCCCTGGTGGAACATCCTGAGGACTGTGCCCTGGAAGAACAAGGAGGAAGGGGCTGGGGCTCCTGCCATGAGCCTGCACTCCTCATACCAACCCCCCAAGCCAATACAGCGGCAGCCCCACTTGCTCACCCTTCCTCTGCTTTGCCTCCTGAGCAGCCTCTTGTTTACCAGTTTCTAGAGCAAGCACTTTTCCTGACCCAGAACAATCCCTTCACCTGATCCAGAGCCGCCCAGCCCCTGTCCCTCCCATGTCCCCCAGAGCCCAACCCTCAACCTCACCCCACCTCTCTTATACTCGCTCAATCCCCAGGACCTCACCCCCACTGGCAGTGTGAGAGCCGTCACCTCAGGTCCCCATGAGGCCTGGCTGTGGGCACTGAGAGGTTCCTGACTTATGGAGGGGAGCCAGGCTCAGTCTCTAGCTGCCCAGGTAAATTGAAGGCCACGTCAGATAGAAAGCCAGGATGGCCAAGCCCCCGCCCCTAGCCCACCTGCCTGGGGGTGGGGCCAGGGGAGGTGCCAAAGTGGGAAGACTCACATCAGAGGAGTTAATGGTTCACTGGTCTCTGGGGTGGGGGTCAAAGGTCAGTCTCGGCTGGGCCCCCGAGTAGGGAGGGGCCACTCTCTTCCCCTGGAAAAGCCACATGGCCAAGGAGAGCCTGGGCCTGGCCTTTTCTTCTAAATAATTTACACACACCCCCAAGCCAGTCGGTACCATCTTAGCCTCTTGCTGTCTAAACTGCCACCCCACCTACCTTACATATGGCATTGGGCTTCATTCAGCTCCAACCCCCATGCCCCATGCCCACATTCCCTGGAAAGTTGGCCCCAGATGTCCCCTAAGCTGGAGAGGAGGGTAAAAAGGCAGATGAGTGCAACACCAGATGCATGGGGAAGAAATTGTTTTTAGCAATTTCTCATTCCAGAAGAGAAAGGGCCAGAACTCAGGGAATCATGACCAAGAAAGGGGACACTCTGGTGGGAGGAGGAAAGGAGCGTCCAGGCCCTCTGCAAATGTCTGACCTGGCTTTAAGTTGGGGAGCACAGTCTGAGCGGGGTGATTGGTCCAGGGGGTCGAGGTTGGCATTACCTGACAGCAGCAAACAGGGACACCCAGAGGAAGGGGGACGCCGTCTTCTTGGTTCCAGCTGTGGGGGGTAGGCAGGCGGGTGGACAAGGGTCACCGGTAGGGAGGGGGCGGGGGAGGGGCACTACCTTAAAGGGGCAGGCGCTGCCTCTCCCCTCCACCTCCTAGGGACACCCCACCTTTCGGAAGGCCCAGCTGCCGATCTCTTCATTTTCCCATGGAAAGCAAAGGAGTCCAGTACAGAGTGGTAACATTTATTAGGAGATTCAATTAGACTTCCACATCACACACTCAAGAAACAGACTAACCGTCGTTTCTAAGCAGGAAGGAGGGGAGGCAGAGGGCCCCGAACCCCAGGAGACAGGCAGCTTCAGCTGGACAAGGAGGGGAGAATGGGCTGAGGGTGGAGAAAAGCCACTGCTCACCCACCCTCCAGTGAAGTTTAGTGGCTAAAACACATCCACCCCCTGGCCCCCCAGAGACGGCAGCCCAGGAGAAAGCTGTGTTCTCTAGCAGATGTCTGGCTTATGGCTGGTGGCGGGAAGGGGAAAGTATCGCTATCTCTTGCTGCTCCTCCGGGTTTCTTTGCCGTTACTGACGGGGTTGTTGGAGGGGCCGGGGGGGCCGGCAGCTGTGTGGTTGGGCTGGCTTCGGGTAATTCGGGTGCTGGGGGGGTGGGAGGGAGTGTGAGGCGGGTGCGGGCCACCACCAGAACCTGGTGGGGCGCTCAGTCCATTCCCGTTCTGGCTCTCAGAGGCTAGTTGTGGGAGAAAGAGGAGAAACACAGGAATCAGAAAACTAAGGCAGGCAGGCATCCATCCCCAAGACCTCCCTGCAGCTCCAGCAGACAGAACAGTCTTTACCAAGTACAACTGCACATTTAAGGCTGTGTGACCAAGTGCAAAGAATGTGAGTTTTAGGAAGGGGCCCCAGAGAAGACGCAATCATTGTGACAGTTGCTACATGAACCATTGTATATTTTCTTCTTTTTTTTTGTATATTTTCTTTAAAAAAAAAATGGCTGCACCTCACAGCTTGTGGTATCTTACTTAGTTCCCTGACCAGGGATTGAACCTGGGCCCTCAGCAGTGAGAGCAAGGAGTCCTAACCAGTGGACTGCCAGGGAATTCCTATTTTTTCTTTTTTATTCATCTCTATCATTAGGAGTCACACCTAGCTGTTTAGTTCTAGGCTCAAGGACCACCAACAAAATAGCTCTTGACCAAAACTGACTGTAAAACTGGAGAATCACTGGGAAGGGAAGTTTGTGTTAAAGTGTAAGAAGGATCTTGAAGAAAAAAGTGTGGTGTGTATCACAATGAATCACATTCACTTGAGAAAATATAAACAAGAATAAGCAAAAACAAAAAACAAAAAAACTATTATACATACTCACACCCCCAAAATAATAGACAACACTTTTGTGTATATTTTTAGTGTTTAATCCTTGAACTACCTTAGCTGTGAAAACCACCATCACCACACTTACCACAGTGTATTATTAACATAACCATCATCTGTGGGACTATTTCCTGCATGGACTTCGAGCTCCTAAAGACAAGTGCTGTGTTTTTTCCCTTGTATTCCTCATCTATAAATGCTTGTTAAATGAAGATAGATGCCTGCCTCTCATATACACAAGGCACCATGAACTCTAACCATACCCCTGCTGATCCATCAAAGATATCTGCAGCCAAAACTGAAGAATAAAGCTCCTTCCTTAATTCACAGAAATAATTAGGAGAGTATGTAGAAAGTAACTGTTTTGATGCCATACATTTTTTTCTTTAAAACCTTCTGTACCTATTAGCAGAGGACAAAGCAAATAAACATATAGCAAATGAATACGAGGGGGCAAACAGGCTTAAATGTATCTTATTTAAAATATTTTTGTAAATGATGGAGTTATAGAGACCAGAGAATATGTAACTGTCATATTTTCAGTTGGAAATATGGATGCTTACTTTTTATGGTGGAATTAAATGTTGTTATTTCATGGTGTTTCCAAAAAAAACACCATGACCTCGAGTGGTTCTAATGCAGGTTAGGAAACCATGGTAACTGAGGATGCAGACACAGACTGAGGAATGCCAGAGGCAGCCCAAAGCCTAGTGTCACGGGAGAAACGCAAGGTGTGGACCCAAGGCAAGAGAGCCAAACATCCAGGAGAGGAGCGTCAGCTGGGAGATGACCCAGGAGAAAAGAACAGTAAAAAAACAGGTTTCTAAGGAAAAGCCAAGGGAAGAAGAGAGTGATGTTGGTGAGTGATTCTCATTAAAAGTTGATGATCTACAGGAAGGCAAATTCTCAAGAGACCAAAAGCAAGGGCTTCTGAGTTGGAAGAACCATAATCCTGAGGGCCAAGGCCTAGGAGCGGGGCCTTAAATTTCAAGAGTGGCAACCCTAAACAGAAACTATGGGCTTAAAGTGGTGCCGTATGGACTCCATGTGGAGTCATATAAGTAACAGTGTATCAGAACTGATACTGAATCAGAATAGGCAAGGGTGGAAAATGCCAAGTTTCTGCCAAAGGAGAAGCAGAGAGGAATGAGCTAGAAAGAAAGAGGGCAGTCTGCAGAGAAACTGCTCTCATTTTTGGTTCTGAGTGTTAGTGGCAAAAGGGAGCTCTATCAGTCAGTGATAGAAACATATCCCCAAATGTTTTCACCTGAGGGACTTGCAAAAGAACTGGGAGAGGGACTTCCCTGGTGGTCCAGTGGTTAAGAATTCGCCTGCCAATGCAGGGGATGTAGGTTTGATTCCTGGTCATGGTACTAACATCTCACATGCTGTGGGGGCAACTGAGCCCACGCACCACAAGGAAGATCCTGTGTGATGCAACTAAGATCTGACACAACCAAGTAAATAAATATACAAACATTTATTAAAAAAAAAAAAGAACTGGGGAGGAAAAGGCTATAATCACAGAAAAGAGATTTGAAAAAGGGATGAAGGCAATGTATCTCTCCAGGCTGGGGAGATTAGGGAAACTAGGAGGACTAGTGAATGGAAGAGAACACGTTTACCTGGAGAAGTAGCAGGGGGTCCAGTGGGAGGCTGGGGAGCTGCAGGGCCACTGTCGTTCTGCACCTGAATGCACAGATGACATATGCAGACCTTACTCTCTGCCAGGCTTCTTGGCCTGACCTGCCCTCCTTCCCCACATCACAGTCATGGGACCCACCGTCTTGTTGGGTGCCTGCTGGGCGCTGTATTCGGGGTTTGGCTCACTGAAGTTAGGAACCTCAGAATAAACCATACAGAATCTGCAAGGGGAGAAAGCAGCAAAGCCTCAGACCCATCCCCTGGAAACCTCAGAAAGGTCCAGGCTCCGAACATGGAATGCACACCCTCACGCTGCCTCCTGCAAAACACAAACTGCTTTCCTTCGCCTGTGCTTCTACCTTCCCAAGATAGCACTTACTCTCCAATCTTCTGAAGATCACCCCCACGGCCAGTGTACAATGTCAGACAACCTTTGAACACTGACGCGTACCTGTGGGGGCAAAAAAGCAGGATTCAGAGTTACAGAGAAGGCCCTTGAATAACCAGAAGTCATCTGATGGCTTACCCTTTGGTGAGCCGGATAATATCCCCAGGCTGGATCAGGTTGCCCACGTCATCCCAGACAGAGATATTGATGCTGCCAGTTTTGTCCGCCACTTTGCAGGTCCGAACCTCGTGCCCGTCCTTTGTCTTGGTCACTCGGCCTGGAGGAAATAGACCAATGGGTGGGGGTGGTCAAATAAATAGGGGTGGTGATGATCAGAGGGATGAAGTCTAGATATTGGCGGAGTGAGGTGTACAAACAGGGCAAAGCCAAATCCCTGGGGCAGGGAGGAGCCAGCACCATGGAGAGGGCCCTGAGTGGGAAAAGGCCCGGAGGCACTGGAGGCTTGGATCTGGCAAGAGTTCCCTCCATCTACCCTACACTCGACTACAACTCTCCGGGCGGGGGCTAGGAGAGAGATTGGACGTAAGCAGTGTCTTGGGGTGCGCCCTGCCATTCTGGGTGCCAGTTAAGAATGGTTCTCCCCAACCCCGAGAGCCTACGCAGGGGGCCCGCCGCCCCAGCAGAGCCACCTGTCTCCAGCACAATGAAGATGAGGTTCAGATTCTTGAGCCCGGGCTTGATATCCTTCACGAAGGTCTCCGTCGTCATGCTGCCCAAGCCTCAGCACCCCACTAGAAGGGGGGAAAGGGGATGAAGGTTCAATGCATGGACCTTCCCATGTCCACTTCGCAAGGCCTATCTACCACACTAGGCTGGTCAGGCAGCCCTAAACCATCTAACTCTTCTGAAAGGGTAGAAACGAACTTCCCCGTGGGCCTCCAACTTCAAGATCAGAATTTGGGTCTCTGGATAGGCTGCTTCGGGGCTGGAAGTCCCCCCTCCCCCGATGCTCTTTCAGTCTCAAGTCCCGAAGTGGGGAAGCCGACGGAAACCGGGGCAGAGAACCTGATGCAGAGCCAAGGAATGGAATCTCACTCGCCACACCTTCCCGAACCCTCATCTGGACAATCCGGGACTCAGTCCATCCTCTCCCCCAGCTCACAGCCTACCACCCACCCAGCCAGCCCGCCGGACTGTGCACGCCGCCGAGTCGCCCGCAGGGGGAGCCAAAGGTCCCCAGGCCGCCGGATGCGGACCAATGGACCGCAGGAGTAAGAACATTCCCGGAAGTTTTCCCCGGCCGGCCTCCTCTAGCCAATCAGCACTGCCCCGGCTCGGCCCCTGCGTCCCGCCGCGGGTCCCCACCCGGCCAATGGGGATTCGAGATTCACGCGCCGCGAAAGGGGTGGGATTTTAGGTATTAAAGGAGCTTCAGAGGGTTGACTGCGCAAAGAATAACGAAGACCACCAGGGGGAGCCTCAGGTCCCAATTTTCCTCCACTTGACTAGGCGCTGCTAAGTCGCTTCAGTCGTGTCCGACTCTGTGCGACCCCATAGACTGAAGCCCACCAGGCTCCCCCGTCCCTGGGATTCTCCAGGCAAGAACACTGGAGTGGGTTGCCATTTCTAGGCGCAAGAACTAAGATTTTCTTTCTCCAAGATTTTCTCCTAGTCGTGAGACAGTGGAAATAGGACCAAAGGTTTTTTGGAATCCAGTGGACAAAAGCATAAAAACAAGCTCATCACTTCACTTTTTTACTCGACAGTTCTTAAATATGTGATTCCATTTTGCAGACGAGAAAAGGCAGTGTCTCAGTTCAATTCAGTCGCTCAGTCGTGTCCGACTCTTTGCGACCCCCTGAATCGCAATACGCCAGGCCTCCCCTAGCACATGTTAAAAGCAGTATCTAGCACACAACAGGCAGTTTCCTCCTCTTCTCCAACTGCTCTAACCCTCATCTTTATTTCTGATTTGGGGCCCTCAAGTTTAATGCAGTAACCAGCTTGGTCAAGATCTCTGGAAAAAGTAGCATTCACACCAGAGACAGACAATTGGCAGCCTCACTCCTTACCCCTTGGAAATAATGGAATCTGGGGCTCAGAGAGCCCCAGTTCCTCTCACAGTCCGAAAGGCAACTGTTCCTGAAGTACTCAATCCCTAGACCTCAGGATCCTCAGAGGACTAAAAAGAAGAGGCCGGAACCTTTAGTTCCCTTTGAGACTTGATACATAGTCAACAAAATGTAGCCAGCTCTGTAGTATTGCGTATAAACCAATTATATATATAAACAATGTACATACATGTGCGTTACCATTTGCCTAGCGAACATCGGTAAAAAATACTGCTTATTATCAGATTAGCCTAAGAGGCCATGCAATTGTAATACCTTGGTTTGCTTAATCAATCCCTTACCTTCTTCTAGAGGGCTTTAGGCTCCACCTTGACTTTCCTCGGAGCTCAGGTTCTCTCCCACCCACACCCCCAGCCACGGTGTTGTACCTTAAGGAAAGCAAACCACAACCCGGGAAGAGGGACATTTTTATCTCCCTTCTGTCCCCTGATGTGTTTCAGGCAACTATACGAGTGCTCCGAAGGCCGACGTAAATACGGCGGGAGTGAGACTGGGAGGGAAGCGGGCAACCATAGATCAAAGTTTTCCGGTCAGACACTCCCCCATTCCCCACCCAGTGGTCGCCTCGTTGACTACATATCCACTCCCATGACTATGAGTCATAAGATCAGGAGGCTCCGGGATGCTGACCACGGCTCTGGAAACGGGAGAGGGGCCGGGGAGACGGCAGGTCACTGCAGGCCAGCCTACTAGCGACGATCTCGCACCAAGTCGCATCAGCTTTAGAGCACGAACACGTGCACCCCTCCAAAGCGAAGTCTCGCGCTCCTGGAGAATCGGCCTCCTGCTCAGCCCCTGATGTTCACGCTGGGAAGAACATAGAGTCCTCCCTACCAAATGGCTATCTAGTTCTCCCTGGAACCATAAAGACTTCCGGTCTAGAGCGGAGGCCTGGCTAGCCTTCACTCTCCTCGTTGGCTGCTCGTGGTTTCTAGACCAGGACGGAGTTAAACAAAGAGGCGGAGTTTGGTGACGGGCTTCCGCCGGGTTGCGTAGCAGCGGTGGGCGGGGCAAAGGTTCCGTCCCACACGGCGGAGAGTGGTCGGAACCCTCTCACGTCTTCTTCCCCTTCCCCTTCCCCTCCCAGAAAAGGCTGGGACCCGGCACCCGAGCTATCTCTCGGCCGCTGCGGGTACAGAGAGTCCAGACCGCTTCCAGGGCGGTGCGTACGGCGCCTGCGCGCGATCCCACTTAAAGAAGGGTGTGGGAGGGAGGGGGCGATGTCCCAGGGGGGATTGAGGCGGGGGTTCGAGATATTGGAGGTCAGGAGAAGGGATGAGAGTAGAGATGAAAAATGGAGGAAGGGAGCAGCAGTAGGGAGGAGTCCAGAGGTGATAAAGGGGCGCTGGTGGGTGGGTTGTTGGGGTGATCCATTGGAATGGGGGAGCCTTAAAAAGTGCAGGAGGGGGCCTGGGCTGGCTGGAGGACAGGGAGGAGAGGACTTGAGGGAACAGCGTGGTGTTTAAATAGGCAATGATTGACAGGCCGGGAGCGGAGGAAGGGAACATTCTGAGGGCCAGCCTGGGTAGGGGCCGCGGAACCTGAACCCCCGCCCTCGAAGCGCCATAGCTTGGCTCCTCTCCCATGCCTTGTCTTTGGCAGCCTTGTCTTCCTCCTCCATTCCTTCCCCTCTCTCCCTCCCACCCCTCTATGTAGGAATCTCACATTCCTTACATCCCTGCCCTGGGTTTGCAGCCGGTCCCTCTTCACAGGCTTCACACACCGGAAAGCCTTCTCCAAGCCAGAACGCAGAGGAAATTGAGGACTGGGAAGGAGGGAGCTGGAGAAGGAGCAGAAAGCTGAGAGGGGTGAGAGTGTTTCGCTTGAGGGACTGACAAGGCATCTTCATTCAGAAACTGACTTCTTTCCATCTAGTAGCAAATGCAGCTGTTAATGAGACCACTAAACCACTGTTCTTGGGGACTGGACTGTGATAAAGTCTAATCCCTTCCTGTACAGGTGGTTTTAGTCTGACAGTAGAGCAAGAAGCTGATATTGTTGCAGGCTGCTAGTTTTCCCCAGATAGGGATGGTAGGGAATCTGAGTGATGCAATAATGTTACTGCCCTGTGTGTCCAGCTGACTTTGTGTCTACACCTGGATAGAAAAGAACAAGCTTCTTTCAAGTATTTCCTCATGGACCCTCAGAACTCTAAATTTATTTTGCATTCTATTGCTACAAATACCTCATGGTGTTTGTACGAATAGTGGTATGAATAGCAGTATTCAGTATGCTTTCATATTTATTATGTCATTTGATTTTCCTGGATAATATGTAAGATAGATAAGTCAGTTATCATTTTCCCTGCTTGACAGGTGAAGAAACTGAAAGCTGCAGAAGGGATACATGGCTTGCTACAAGTCATACAGCTGGTAGAGCAGGGACCAGAATCCAGGTCTCCTGACTCCAGGTGCCCCTTTGTGTTGAAAAATCCTGTTTTGTTCTGGTCAAGACAGCTGTGAGGGGGGATATTTTTTCCCAGGATGGACAACTGGTAGTCTGGAACTTGTCTCTAAGAGACTGAACATAGCACTGATTCCTGGAAGCTTTTCTTGAGGTTCGGGGTGGACGCCAGGCTGTTGGGAAATACAGTATTGTCAAAATGGAAGAAGCATTGTACACTCCTCTGTATTATGGATGGGAGAGACCTATCAACTCCCCACCACTGCCCCCAACTACCTGGCCTTCTACCTTTATCCTCTGATTAGTTTTTAAATACTGCACTAACATGTTATCGGAGAAGGCAGTGGCACCCCACTCCAGTACTCTTGCCTGGAAAATCCCATGGACGGAGGAGCCTGGTGGGCTGCAGTCCATGGGGTCGCACAGACGCAGCAACAGCAGCAGCAGCAGCAACATGTTATGGCTGCTGAGCATAATAAACTAATGAGCCCATGTACCAGACTCAGGATGAGGTGGTCTCTGTTTTATGGATAAAAATTGTCATCCTTCCTAACATAGTCCTTAATATTGATCAATGTGAAGGTGAGGAAAGGAATTTGAGTAGTTTCTGTTCTGCATCTGAAGCTTTGTCTCCCTCTACTTGGTTTCATCCTTTTAGTAATGAGAGTTTGGTCTTCCCAGTTGTCTGTCCTGGAGTAATTTCCTGATTGACTGCCTCTTCATTTTTTTAAAAAAAGCCTGATCTCTTCAGGAATATTTCCGGACTTGAAAGTAGAATTACACCTATACCAATATTCTTGAGTATCTTCTCCTTGTGAAACAGTATTTTCTGAGTGGAGAGTAGGACAGAATTCTTTTTATATGAAATAATTTATGCGAAAGCACTTTGGAAACATTAAAGCACCATACTGTGCATGTAAGGCATCATGGCTCTCTGTGTTACGTAGCCACAGATTTGGATTCTCTGGCATTCTTTGCAATTGTATGCACTGAATAAAAGAATCTTTTCTGTCTCAAACAGCTCCTCTTCCCTGCCTTGCTTCTTGCCCTTTCTGTCCCCACCTCAGCTGTGTTTGAATCACTTGGCCCGGGTGTGTGATTCCTTAGCAGATGACCTCACTCCTTACAGAGTAGCCTGTGTACCTAACCCTGAAACCTGTAGCTCTCAGTGGAGTTGTCTTGTCCTCCTCAACCGACCGTCAGATCCAAGTCTGTCTAGTTTCACTGCCAAGTGCAGGTAGTGCTCCTGACTCACCTTTTTCTTCCTTGTTCCTATTAATAGAGTGCTCCCGATTGTGACATCACATCCATCCCCTTGGCGATGGAGCTTGTTACTAGGAAGGAAGACTCAGTCGGAGAATAGCCAACAAGATGGGTTACTGGGAGCGTCTCCTGAGTGGCACTGAGTGGAGGCATCAGGGGGTCGGAGCCTTGTGAACAGGGAACCTGCCCCCCAACACTTGGAAGGTAAAAAGCATTGATTCAGAACCCCCTTCTGGGCTTCAACCCTCTTCTCTGCTAGTCTGGATTCCTTCTGCTCTTGAAAACCTGATTCTCAAAACTCTTTTATGCATAAACTTTTCTGTGATTAACCCACGTCAGTCTGTTCTTCAATGTACACTTAAGTCTTACATGAACTATTAACTTTCACTTGTTGATAAATTGTTAAATTTTACTATTTTTGTGTGTTTTATAGCCTGCGTACTCACTCGTTGAACTCAAGCCTGCACATTTGTTTGAGGACAAGGATTGTGCTTGCTGTTTCTTTTACATGTCTTTTACACGAAGATTAGATTGGGGGTAGCCACACAAATAGTGATTGGTGCTGATGACCAGGTGGTGGTGGAGGGTGGGGTCCTTGCTGATCTTTGAGGCCTGGGAGGCCTCACTCGAGGTGTTAGAGTTGTTTTTGAAGGATTGTGTGTCCTCTGGATGCTTATTTATTTATTTATTTTTAAAAAATATTTATTTATTTGGGTGCACCGAATCTTAGTTGCAGTATGTGGGATCTAGTCCCCAGACCAGGTATTGAACTCAGGGTCCCTGCATTGGGAGCATGGAGTCTTAGCCACTGGACCACCAAGGAAGTCCCCCTCTGGCTTGTCTTTCAAATTTAACCAATTAAAGTGTGTGCTGAAGAAGCCCGACTTTAAAAATCCCCTGTGCTAAATCTAGTCTGGATCACAGAATTCTGGAATTAAGTGGAACCTTAGAGACAACGAGGAAACTGAGTTCTAAGAGCTCAGTTCTGTAAGAGAGGGAATGACTTCACTCTAAGGATTCTATTGCTTAGATGAAAAAGACCACTTTCTTTCATTTAGAAAGTCAGGAGAGTTGCCTAAAGAGAGCAAGGTCAAACTTGGCTCTCATAAAGCCAGGGCACCTTTTATAATATAATTACCCCTAATTTAGCCTGTTTTTGTACTTATGTAGAACTTGTATTGTCTTGGCTGCTTCGTTTCATGTGGAGTAAAGGGAACTGAGGCCCGGAGAGGTGAAGTCAGTTGCCCAAGGTTACATACTGCGCGGTAATAGAGCTAGAGTGCCACTCAGGTTTCTAGATTGTCAACTCAGTTTTCTTTTTCCACATCTATTTGTTTATTGGGAGACAGGGAGATAAGATGAAATGTTTTAGGGACTCCCGTGAGGCACCCTTCACCAGCTACTTTCTTCACTAGGTTGAAATTCCTGGGAGTCACCTGTTTCATTACAGTGGGGCAGGTTATGGGGCCCTTTGCCTTAATGTCTGGTGACTTGTGGTAATTGGTGCTGGAGAATTCTCAGCCCTCTGTACCTGTATTGTATTCAGGGCATGGATGAGAGAGAAGGAGTAGAAGGAGGTTATAGCACATATGCTTGGATTTTACCAGTATGTTTTTGCCAAGCATTGGTGACAGCATACCCAGTTACTCTAAAATGGGAATGGTCGCACTAACGTTTGTGCATGTGAATGTGCATGGTTTGCACATCGGTACATGGGTTCAAGAAACCCTGAATAAGGGAGGGTAAATGTTCAGGCTCTTTTAGAAACAATCCGTTTTGAATTCCTAGCTCTCTCTGGGAGTAGACCAGTGAAAACAATCGCAACAGTAAGTTACAAGGGTGTAGGGAGTGGCCTAGTAAAGTTCTCAAGTTTTTATTTATTTATTTGAAATTAATTAAGTAGTTTACTTATTATTTTTGGCTGCACTGCGTCTTCGTTCCTGTACGTGGGCTGTCTCCAGTTGTGGGAAGTGGGGCTACTCTAGTTGTGGTGCACAGGCTTCTCCTTGCAGTGGCTTCTCTTGTTGCGGAGCACAGGCTTTGGCCCATGGGCTCAGTGGTTGTCGCATACAAGCTTAGTTGCGCTGAGGCCTGTGGAATTTTCCTGGACCAGGGATCATCAAACCTGTGTCCCCTGCATTACAAGGAGGATTCTCGACCATTGGACCACCAGGGAAGTCGTCACATTTTTATAATAATGCTGACCAGAAAAGTAGAGACATCCCAGTGTAACAGTGAGGAAGTACAGCCTCATAATTACCTGCTTTGGTTCTGGCCTGCTGGGAATGCAGTTTTCAGTTTGGGTTCAGACTGTTCAAATTGGGTAAGTTGGCAGAACTCCTATAAGCCTGAAGGGACACTTCAGTGCTAATTTAGTTCAACTCCCCAACTTACGTGAAACCTTCCAAGGCCTTTTCCTGTTCTACAGCTCAACGAGGAGATCTAGGAAACTGTGCTTCCAGTGGCTGTGGTCACTGGCTGTGATTCTTGTGGTCTCTGTGGTTTCAGTTTTATTAAGGCTTCTGTCACTAGGGCAGTAAGCAATTGAGTTCTTGTGAGGCACCCCCCATGAAATGAGAACCTACCCCTGTGATAGTCCCACAGTAATACTGAGAGTCCTAGAGAGAGAAGGACTAGTCACAGAGTCTAGCCTATCAGCTTGACTGTCTACCCAGGGGCCAGGCGAGACAGGGCAAGGAGCTGGCTTCCAAGGCTGTGTATAACCACTTCCTTCAGCATGTTTCCCATAGACGACACATCGGAAATACCCTAGTCAGAACGAAATCTAAATTTCCCCTTAATTCTTAAGGTCACACTTCTGAAAGAATAGAGTTAGAGGAAGGTGGATAAAACAGGAGCATCTCCAAGCAGATAAAGTGGAGGTTTTGATTCAGAAAGAACAAGGCCCAGCATCTTTGCAGAGTTCTGTAAACCTTGACTTTATGGTGGGAACCTTGTAACTCCTAAGCCTGGCTGGTGGCTTCTTACACCCTCTGACCATCCCTGTACCAACTGAGGCAAGTTCTCTGCTGTTTCTTTTGGGGATGTGGGATCCCATGAGACCCCACTAAGATCAGTTTTCAGAATTTGTAGTCTTCCTTAAGATAGCATTTTATTTTAAATATTTATTTGGCTGTACCAGGTCTCAGTTGTGGCATCCATAATCTTCTAGTTGATCTTTAGTTGTGGCCTGTGAGATCTAGTTCCCCGACCAGGAATCGAACACAGGTCCCCTGCATTGGGAGCATGAAGTCTTAGCCACTGGACCACCAGGGAAGTCCCAGGACTGTTTTGAAATTAAAACACAAGTGAAGCATACTACAGACTCTCATCCTGCTTTGAACATTTCGCCATAGCAACAAGAGAGAGAAGGGTATTGTTTTCATTTTTGCCCCTTGCTCTAAGGTAACTGATTTTTTTAAAATTAAGTCGCAGAAATACATTCTGTAGATCAAAATTATAATCTCAGTAGATTTTTAAAATGTGTACACAATATATTACACTTAAAAAAAGAAGTTTTTATATAAATGGGACCACCACTATATGTACTGTTTTTGCAGCTTGCATTTTTCAGTTTGAGAGGCAGTTTAACATAGCAGTTAAAGGCTTGAGCCCTGGGGCCAGTCTGCCTGGTTTGGGATCTGGCTCCACCACCTGTTAGCTGTGCGATTTTGGGAAAGCTTTTTTTTTTTTTTTTTAATGTTTATGTATTTATTTGGCTGTGCTGTGTCGTAGTTGTGGCACACAGGATCTTTTATTAATAGTTGCGGCATGCAAACTCTTAGTTTTACCATGGTGATCTAGTTTTCTGACCAGGGATCGAACCCCAGCCCACTGCATTGGGAGCAGGAGGTCTTAGCCACTGGACCACCAGAGAGGTCCCTAGAGAAGCTTTTTAACCTTTGTGCATCTCTTTCCCATCTGTAAAAGGTCATGCTGACCTCACAGAGTAACTCATAGTTATTGTAAAAATCAGTTGAGTTAATATGCCAGAAATGCTTAGAATTGTGCCTACGACGTAGAAATACTTAATAAATAATGATTTAATTATTATTTGGTTGTGTAAGTAAAACATCATTGTAAAAAAAGAGGAGGAAAAAACTAATAAAGCAAAACTCTGAGTGAAATTAAAAGTACTAATAACATGCAGAATATAGTCAATATCTTATAACTCTAAATGGAGTAGAACCTTCAGAAATTGTGAATCACTGTATTGTACACGTGTCACTTATACTGAACACCAACTATACTTCAATTTAAAAAGTATGGAGGGAAAAAAGTAAAAGTACTAAGTGTGTGTACTTAGGGGCAGCTTCTCATGTGCTTTTAGATGCTCTCCAGCATAAGTGTGGACACACATAAAATTTTTTAATGAAAATGGCACTGTAGAATATATGCTATGAATAAATGTTATTTTACTTATATAAATAATGAATAAATTTGAATAACCTAAATAAACAAATATTAATAAAAATATCTAAGTCATATTAATGCTACATTGTATCCCATTTTAAGGATGTAAGGAATTCTACTGGATGTTTGTGTCACTTCTGATTTTTTTGTACTATTATAAACAATACTTAGATAAACAACCTGGTATATTGTTTTGCTCACTTGTGTAATTATTTCCTTAGGCTAAGTTATTGAAATTAGGATTGCTAGACGAAAAGTATATATTATTTTAGGATATTGACTGACTCTTTTGTTATGATTCACCTTGATTAACTTTTTCTTGCAAGAGAACATTTTTTCCAGACCTTGCTGTAGTATACAGCATGTTATATATGTGTGTTGTATATGTTACATGATATAAATGACACATATAGTATATGTGACATTGAGTGTTTTGGACATGTTTTTTCATTTAACCTTAATACTTTCACAGTTTAGGATAACTAATAAAAGTATTTCTTTATGTGACTATTGAGTACACACACACAGAAAATCTTTTTCAAAGATTCAAAGGGATAACTGAGGAAATTAAAAATTTCCCCCATTCCTGTTCCTTAATGACCCTTCTTCAGCAGCAGCCACTATTGGCCATTTCTGGAGAGTTTTGTGTATATGAAAGCATATTCATATGCATTCATAATACATATGCACACATATGTATTATATTTTGCCCTTATTTTGGCACATTTCCATATACTATTATATACCTTAGTTTTTTTGTCTTAGCAGTATATCTTGGAAGACTTCATACCTGATACATTTTAAGGCAGTAATAATTTTTTTTCCTCTGATTAATATAGTAGCTATTATAGAGAAACCAGATTACGCTTTGTTTATTTAATTGAGGTAGATATTGTTAGAAGCTTCTCTGGTGGCTCAGATGGTGAAGAATCCGCCTGCAATGCAGGAGATCTGGGTTCGACCTCTGGGTCAGGAAGATAGATCCCCTGGAGAAAGAAATGGCTATCCACTCTAGTATTCTTACCTAGAGAATTCCCTGGACAGAGGAGCTTGGTGGGCCATAGTCCATGGGGTTGCAAAGAGTTGGACACGACTGAGCAACTAACACTTTCACTTCATTTTCAAATATTGTAAAGTCAGGGGTTCAACAGCTGAATTATGGGTGTTGGGTGATATTTCTGCTATCATGTAGAGGCTGTCTCAGGTAGCACCTAGCCATTATTCAGAATAGCACAAACCAGTGTCAGGTTGTATTAACTGAAGTGGAGAGGAAATGCGATAATAGTTCCATTGTGTCCTTAGAGGTCGTCCGCAGGTAAAGCTCCCAATACCTGTTTTAGAAGGACATAGGTACTCTAGATGCTGTGGGAGAGTTGAGTCTAGGGGAGATACTCCTTTTCTGTGCTCCTGCTGCTCTCTATCTTGACCTTTCCCAGGACTGTCTAAGCTCAGAGTGACTGACTCTTGGATACCATGGAGAGGATTCCAGCCCTGGTGTGTTAAACCAGATGGTCTCTTACGGTCCATTCCAACTCTAAAGGCAAAAATAAGACGTCTTAACCAGGTCAATGGGGAAAACTGTGTTTCAACAGATCTATATTCAAGTTTGTGTCCTACTTTTTAAATCTATTATTGGGTTGACCAAAAGTTTGAGTTTTTCCATAAGATATTACAAAAAAACCTGAACAAACTTTTTGGCCAACCCAATATACTATGTTATTGTATATTCCTCATAAGCATCATTTAAAATACATATCCTCAGGCTTCCCTGGTGGTCCAGTGGTTAAGAATCTGCCTGCCAGTGTAGGGGACATGTGTTTGATCTGCTGAAGCTGAAGCTCTGATACTTTGGCCACCTTATGCAAAGAGCTGACTCATTGGAAAAGACCCTGATGCTGGAGCTGACTCTTTGGAAAAGACCCTGATGCTGGAGCTGATTCATTAGAAAAGAGCCTGATGCTGGGAAGATTGAAGGCAGAAGATTGAGGAGAAGGGGACGACAGAGGATGTGATGGCTGAATGGCATCACCAATTCAACGGACATGAGTGTGAGCAAGCTCTGGGAGATGGTGAGGGGCAGGGAAGCCTGGTGTGGGTCACAGAATCAGACACGACTGAGTGACTGAACAATAGCAGCTGGGAAGATCCCGAAGACCCTGAGGCTACTCCTGAGCCAGGGCTCCAGAGCCCACAAGGTGCAACCACGGAAGCCCTCGTGCCTAGAGACTGCTCTGCAACAAGAGAAGCCACCACAGTGAGAAGCCTGTGCTCTGAAACCAAGAGTAGCCCACGCCCAGTGCAGCTAGAGAAAGCCTGTGCACAGCAGCAAAGACCCAGCACAGCCAACAATAAACAAATAGATGTTTAAAAAAAAAAATAGATGTGCTAGATATGCTCTTCCATCAGGTTGGCTTATATTACCATAAGTAAGTGTAGCTATACTTTACTGTTCACTTAAATGAGTGTGATTATCTGATTTTTAAAAGTTCATTAGTGTGATTTTTGAAAACCTGTCTGGACCTCTTTCAGTACCATTCTTCTTTCCTGCTTTTTTTTAAAGCCTTAATTAAAAAAAAAAAATTTATTTATTTGGCTGCACTTGGTCTTCATTGCTGCACTCAGGCTTTCTCTGATTGCAGTGAGTGAAGACAAGTGTTCATTGCATTGCACAGACCTCTCATTGCAATGGCTTGTCTCAGAACACGGGCTCTAGGGCATTTGGGCTTTAGTAGTTACGGGGCACTGGCTTAGTTGCCTCACGGCATGTGGGAGCTTCTCACGGGAATCAAACCTGTGTCCCCTGCATTGTCAGGCGATTCCTAACCACTGGACCACCAGGGAAGTCTGTCTGCTTTCCTGCTTTAAAGGTGTCCCTCTTCCTATTTAACATATTTCCTGGTTTCCATCCTACCTTTCCCTCAGTGACCAGATTCTCATCTTTACTTTTCCTTCTTCACTAGAGCTTTCCTTTTGGTAAATACACATCCTCAAACCTTCCTTAGCATAAGGAAAAAGCACCCCTACCCAACCCCCTTCCTCAGCCTCCTGTGCTCCTCTCTCCTTTCTTCCTTGGGAATCAGGCTTTTGACAATTTTCTTCAGTCCCCATCTCTCTGTCTCACCTGCTCACTGTGAGCCACTGCAGTCTGGCTCCCACTCTCAATGCTGCGTTGGCCACAGTGCCACCCAGCGCCATGCAGCCCCCCTCTGCTGTGGGCGTCCACAGTCCCATGTCTTGGCAGTTTCTACTTTTTTTAGTCCAACTTGTGTTTGCAGTTTTTGACACTTCTTTTTCCTCTAAACATTCCACTTCCTTAATTTGTGTGTGTGTGGTAAAAACACGTAACACAAAATTTCCATCTTCACTATTTTTGAGCATACAATATAGTTCAATAATGTAAGCATATTCACATTGTTGTGAAACAGACCTCTGGAACATTCTCATCTTGCAAAACGGAAACTCTACTCATGAAACAAGAATTCCTCTTTCCTTCCTCCTCACCACACCCCCAACTCCCTTAACTTCTGTGACTCTCTTCTCTCCAGGATTTTCTTTTATCTGGGGCCAATCTTTCTCAATCTCTCTCTTTTTTTTTTCTTTTTTTTTTCTCTCCTTCCCTGCCCCCCTTTTAAATGTCATCATTAAAGTATTTTCACACACTGTTGGTGGTGGTGTAAATTGAAAGGGCCTTTCCAGAGTATGGTATGGAAGTGTCTAGAAAACAAATAGCAAGCCCACCATTCAGCCCAGCAATTCCAGCTCTCGGTATCTGTCCTAGGAGAGAGATTTGTTCTCGTGCTCCAAAAAAATCATGTTACAGGGGTATTAATTGCAACATGATTTGTTTCAGGGGAAAAATTGGCAATCAGGCAAACCTCAGTCTGAAGGGAATGACAAAACACATTGTAATCAAGGCTTAGACTGGTGGCTTGAAAATTCTCAACCACTAGAATATAAACTGCCTGGGAGCAAGGCTTCCTTCAAACATGATTCTATGGGACTTCTCTGGTCCAGTGGTTCAGACTCTGAGCTTCCACTGCAGGAGGCATGGGTTGATCCCTGGTTGGGGAAATTAAGATTCTGCATGCTGTACAGTGTGGGCAAAAAAAAAAAAAAAAATATATATATATATATATATATATATCTATATATATATATATCTATATCTATATCTATCTATCTATGTATAGCAAAGGAGGGCAGGGCAATTGAAAGAAGGAGTGTTCACCAAGCAATGGATGGCGAGAGGAAGGTGGGAAGAGTGGCTTTATTCTTTTAAAATGAACATAAAGTCATATATACTACTTGTGAAAAAAGGAAAACTGAAAAATAAAGCAAAAAATCAGTGCTCCCTAGTGTTCCATAGACTTCAGAACCATCCTCATTGTCTGGTTTCATTCTGTGTACTTTCCCTTGTGGCCTTTCAAAACCCATCAGCTATTACCTTCAGGATTTCTGCTTGGAATCTGAAACTCTACACGTCCAAGACTAGGATCATTATTACTTTTTACCCCATCCTGATCTTTTTCAAAGTTTCTTATTTTGGTAAATAAGAATTCACCACTAATTATCCAAGGCAGAAACAAAAGAGTAATCTTTTTATTACTTCCTGAACTAATATAAATTCCCTTTTTTAAAATTTTTGTTTATTCATTTTATTATTGTTATTTTTGGCTACACCATGCAGCTTGCAGGATCCTAGTTCTCCGAAGTGGAAGCGTGGGAAAGTCCCAACAACCACTGGCCTGCTTGATTCCTGATTCCTTCTCTTAAATGCCTTGGTTTGAACCTTTATACTTTTTTTAATCTTAATTTTTACAGTAAACTCCTACAAAGATCTTACTGTCTCTAATATTCCCTATCCCCTATATTTTTTGCATGGCTGCCAGAATCTGCCAGTCTAAAATAGAAAGCTGATCATGTCAATTTCTTAAAGTTCCTTCAGGTGTACACACACTTAAGAATCTCCCTCACAACATTCTTACTTACATAGGAAAAAGTAATAACTCTTAGAGTAGAAAAACCTGACAGATAGCACTTAACCAAAGGGTCAAAGCTGGTACCACCAGGAACAGTACAGATCAACATTATGTGCTCCTGATATGATGCATTGAGAACACAGTGCTAGTTTGTGGTATTTTTGCCTAAAATGAAACCTGAATTTACTTACTTATTTTTAATATTTATCTATTTATTTGGCTGTGCCAGGTCTTAGTTGCAGTATGCAGAATCTTCAGTTGTGGCATTCAGAGTCTTAGTTGCTGCATCTGGGATCTAGTTCCCTGATCATGGATAGAACCTGGGCCCCCTGAATCAGGAGCTTGGAATCTTAGCCATTGGACTGCCAAAGAAGTCCCAAAACCTGAATTTAATCATGAGGAAACATCAGACAAATAAGAGACATTCTCATATAACTGGTGTGTCTTCTTATTTAGTCATTGGCTGTGCTGGGCTTTCTCTGGTTGCAGTGGTTGGGGGCTGCTTTCCAATTGCGGTGCGTGGGCTTTGTCACTGTGGTGGCTTCTCTTGTCGTGGAGCACAGGCTCTTGGCATGTGGGCTCCAGTAGTTGCAGCACGCAGGCTCAGTAGTTGTGGCACACGGGCCTAGTTGCTCTGTGGCATGTGGGGTCTTTCTGACCAGGGGATTGGACCCGTGTCCCCTGCATTGGCAGATGGGTTCTTACGCACTGTACCACCAGGGAGGTCCAGTGCGTATTCTTAAAAAAATGTCAAATTTATAAAAAACGAAAAGGATTTAGTAACTTTTTCAGTCATAGGATTAAAGAAGTTTGACAACTCAGTGCATAATATAATTCAACATAATCTTGAATGTTCTTTTGCTCAAGTAGATTATTGGGACAACTGGCAAAACTGGAAAAATGGTTTGTAAATATAATATTACATCAATGTTAATTTCCTGATTTTTATAATTTTACTATCAATATAAAAAATGTTCTTTTTAGGAAATACAGTACACAGTATTTATTTAGGGTTAAAAGCATCAAGTCTACAGTTTACTTTTAAAAGTTCAAAAAATTTTGATATATATATATAAATGTGGTTAAAAATATGCAGTTATAAATGTGGTTAAATGTAAACATTTAAGGAGTCTGGATATATGGGATCTTTGGAAGTCTGAAATTGTCAAAGTAAAAAAAACCTGTAAATTTATGCCAACAAAAATCCTTCAGGCACTCCCATAACTTTCAGGTTTATTCTAACCCTACTATAGTATCCTAGGGTCTTCATTACTCTTAATTTAAACCATCCCTCTTTAAGCTTCTAATGCTATATGCTGTCTCTTTGCTGTTGTTTGAACCAGGATTCTTTTGGTTGGAAGATACAGAAGCCCAACTCAAAGTAGCTTAAATAAAAAGAGGATACACAGGGTGTCTCACAGAAACCAAAGTTAGGAAGACAGCTGGATCTTGGGAACACACCTGCACTCTGATCTCAGGACTTGCTGCTCTCTTCCAGGCCTTTCTCACTGTGTTCATCTCAGTCTTTTCTTTCCCTCTGTAGATTTGTCTTCTTCAGTGAACATGGCACACAGAGAAAGAGCAACTCATCTTGCTTGATGTCAAATTCAAATTCTCAGAGATACGATATGTTGGCCCTGATTGGGTTGCATGCTCACCCTTGGCCCAGTCAGGTGCAGCCTAGGGTAAGGTCTCTGTACTAGTGGGGCAGCTTCTCTGGGAGCCATGTGGATGAGAGAGAGGGAGTAGAATTCCTGGAGCCAACAGTGCCATGGTGTGCACTACAGCTGTCAGTAATGAAGGGCCACAGAACAGGGACCCTGCACTGCTCTCTGTCGGCTCTCTCACCACCATCCTCATTGTTCAGTGAGTCACAATAAGGAGAATCACAAAGGGCCTTTGTTCTGGGTTTTACATTTCACTTTATGATGTCTTTAATATCACCTTTCATGTACTCACTCTGATCCATTACTGTTGATAGATTATTCAAAAGAATGTTGACATAGGAACAGAAGGTCAGAGGTCTGAGGAGAGACAAATATATGGCTATCCCCACTTTTTTTTTAAACTTTTTATTTATATTTAGAGTACTCTTGAGAGTCCCTTGGACTGCAAGGAGATCCAACCAGTCCATTCTGAAGGAGATCAGCCCTGGGATTTCTTTGGAAGGAATGATGCTAAAGCTGAAACTCCAGTACTTTGGCCACCTCATGTGAAGAGTTGACTCATTGGAAAAGACTCTGATGCTGGGAGGGATTGGGGGCAGGAGGAGAAGGGGATGACAGAGGATGAGATGGCTGGATGGCATCACCGACTCGATGGACATGAGTTTGGGTGAACTCCGGGAGTTGGTGATGGACAGGGAGGCCTGGCGTGCTGTGATTCATGGGGTCGCAAAGATTCGGACACGACTGAGCGACTGATCTGAACTGAACTGGTAGTTGATTAATGATGTTGTGATAGTTTCAGGTGCACAGCAAAGGTACTCAGTCACATGTATACATGTATCCAATCTCCCGCAAAACTCCCCTCCCATCCAGCCTGCCATATAACATTGAGCAGTGTTTCCTGTGCTATACAGGTCCTTATTGGTTATCCTTCTTAAATATAGCAGTATGTACATGTTGATTCCAAACTCCCTAGCTTTCCCTTCCTTCCATTGTTTCCCCTGACAACCGTAAGTTCGTTCTTTAAGTCTGTGAGTCTATTTCTGTTTTGTAAATAAGTTCATTTGTATCATTTCTTTTTAGATTCCACATATAAGGAATAGTCACGTGGTATTTCTTCCTCTCTGACTTCACTCAGTATGACAGTCTCTAGTTCACCCATGTTGCTGCAAATGGCATTGTTTCCCTTTTTATGGCTGAGTAATATTCCATTGAATACATGTATCACATCTTCTTTACCTATTCCTCTGTCAGTGGGTATTTAGGTTGCTTCCATGGGTCGGCTATTGTAAACAGTGCTGCAGTGAACATTGAGGTGCATGTATCCTTTCGGACCATGTTTTTCTCTGGGTATATGCCCAGGAGTGGGACTGCAGGGTCATATAGTAGCTCTGTTTTTAGTGGAATTTTTTTAATACTCTTCTTTAAAAACTTTTATTTATTTACTTACTTTTGGCTGTGCTAGGTCTTTGTTGCTGTGAGAGCTTTTCTCTAGTTGCATCGAGCAGGGGCTACTGTCCAGTTGAGGTGCCAGGCTTCTCCTTGCAGTGGTTTCTCTCGTTGCAAAACATGGGCTCCAGGGGCACAAGCTTCAGTAGTTTTGGCGCGTGGGCTCAGTGGTTGCAGCTCACAGGCTTTAGAGCGCAGGCTCAGTAGTTGTGGCACATGGGCTTATTTGCTCTAGGGCATGTGGGATCTTCCTGGATCAGGGATCAAACCCGTGTCTCCTGCATAGGCAAGGCAGGTGTATTCTTTACCACTGAGCCACCGTGGAAGCCCTATTTTTAGTTTTTAAGGAGCCTTTATATACTGTTCTCCACAGTGGCTGTACCAATTTACCTTCCCACCAACAGTGTGGGAGGGTTCCCTTCTCTCCATGGATATCCCCGTCTTAGAGGAAGATAGCCAGACCAAGGTAGTTTAGAGTGACAATTTCAGAGGCATTGTTAGTATATAGATCCTAGAAGTGGAGGAACAGGAATGCAGAGAAATGGTGGTGATAGAGGTCAGTGTAATTGTACCAATGTCATGGGGTATCATTGTTCCTATATAAAATGGGTAAAGGAAGCTGAGTGGTTCCAAAGTGAGCCTTGTGATTTATCTCCATTAGCCTACTATATTAGTTAGGATCTTGTCTGATTAAAGAGACAAAAACCCAGCTCAAACCAGCCTACACATAATAGGGAATTTACTGGCTCATGTAACTTATGTTCAGAAAGTGACTGTGGCTTCAAACATGGCTGAATCTAGGCCCTCAAATGATTTCATTTAATTTTATTTCTCAGCTCTGCTTTCTTTATTGTGGTGTCATTTTTGTTTTTTTGGCTGAGCTCTGTAGCATGTGGGATTTTAGTTTCACAACCAGGGATTGAACCTGTGCCCCCTGCAGTGGAAGTGCAGAGCCCTAACCACTGGACCACCAGGAAATTCCCAATTATGGTGTCATTCTATAAGTAGGCTCTCCTCATTAATGGCAGGGCTGGTCACTGACCACTCTGAGTTGTACATCCTACCAGCTATACAAACTCCTTGAGAGTCCCAGGCATTTCTCTTATTGTCCTGGGTTGGGTCACATGTCCATTAAGAACCAGGATATGATTCCTAAAGGAAACCTGTGATGCTGTTTACAGAAAATGGGATGGTAGGTAGGCAGAAATACATGTCCACTATACTCTGTTTGCTGGGAAGCTCCTAGTTAAAGCAACATTAAGTCACACCAATATTTTATGTTTTGTTAAGAACTGTAGCTTGGTATTAAATTGGATGTAACTTACGAGTTCCTACTCTCAAGGAATTTTTAATCAAGTAGTAGAAATTAAATGTGTACGTAAATAGGGAATTAAACTACCACACAGTTGCACTCATCTCACACGCTAGCAAAGTAATGCTCAAAATTCTCCAAGCCAGGTGTCAACAGTATGTGAACCGTCAACTTCCAGATGTTCAAGCTGGATTTAGAAAAGGCAGAGGAACCAGAGATCAAATTGCCAACATCCGTTGGATCATCGAAAAAGCAAGAGAGTTCCAGAAAAACATCTACTTCTGCTTTCTTGACTATGCCAAAGCCTTTGACTGTGTGGATCACATCACAACAAACTGGAAAATTCTTAAAGAGATGGGAATACCAGACCGCTTGACCTGCCTCCTGAGAAATCTGTATGCAGGTCAAGAAGCAACAGTTAGGACTGGACACGGAACAAAATACTGGTTCCAAATCGGGAAAGGAGTATGTCAAGGCTGTTATATTGTCACCCTGCTTATTTAGATTATATGCAGAGTACATCATGAGAAATGCTGGACTGGATGAAGCACAAGCTGGAATCAAGATTGCCAGGAGAAGTATCAATAACCTCAGATATGCAGATGACACCACCCTTATGGCAGAAAGTGAAGAAAAACTAAAAAGCCTCCTGATGAAAGTGAAAGAGGAGAGTGAAGAAGTTGGCTTAAAGCTCAACATTCAGAAAACTAAGATCATGGCATCTGGTCCCATCACTTCATGGCAAATAGATGGGGAAACAGTGGAAACAGTGACAGACTTTATCTTTGGGGGCTCCAAAATCACTGCAGATGGTGACTGCAGCCATGAAACTAAAAGATGCTTGCTCCTTGGAAGAAAAATTATGACCAACCTAGACAGCATATTAAAAAGCAGAGACATTACTTTGCCAGTCAAAGCTATGGTTTTTCCAGTAGTCACGTATGGATGTGAGAGTTGGACTGTGAAGAAAGCTGAGTGCCGAAGAATTGAAGCTTTTGAGCTGTGGTGTTGGAGAAGACGCTTGAGAGTCCCTTGGACTGCAAGGAGATCTAACCAGTCCATCCTAAAGGAAATCAGTCCTGAATATTCATTGGACGGACTGATGTTAAAGCTGAAACTCCAATACTTTGGCCACCTGATGTGAAGAACTGACTCATTTGAAAAGACCCTAATGCTGGGAAAGATTGAAGGTGGGAGGAGAAGGGGATGACAGGATGAGATGGTTGAATGGCATCACCGACTCAATGGACATGAGTTTGAGTAAACTCTGGGAGTTGGTGATGGACAGGAAGGCCTGGCGTGCTGCAGTCCATGGGGTTGCAAAGAGTCAGACATGATTGAGTGACTGAACTGTACTGAACTCCCTGGCCGTCCAGTGGTTAGGGCCCCTGGTGAGGAACTAAGATGCCGCATGGCACAGTCAAAAAGAAAAAAAAGATGTGTATATAAATAATGGTTACTCTTGTGTATTGAGTGCCTCGTATGTGCCAGCAAACACCATGCTAAATGTTTTTCATGCATTGTTTCTTACTTATACCCATTTCATCTATTTAAAAAGCAATTTAGGCTTAGGAAGTGTACATGGCCTGCCCAAGGTCACCCAGCTAATGAGTAGTAGAACTAGGGATATAAATCCAGTCAGTCTTAACTCAATCCAGTGCTGTACTTTAGCTTGTACTTGACCTAGCAAGGCCTCTCTGTGTCCATTTCATTCCCCATCCTTTTAATTTCAATTTTTATTTGTTTATCTTTGAGCCACACAGCTTCAGGGATCTTGGTTCCCCGACCTGGGATCAAACCTGGGCCACCACAGTGAAAATGCCAAGTCCTACCACTGGATGCCAGGGAAATCCCCCATTCCACACTCTTGTAAATTGAACAGCATAATTCTAAATTTCTGAGAACTTCATGATTGACGTAGCTCATCTTTTTCAGGACATCACAGTTTGATGGGGTCTGTAGATTATCTACCCTTATATCAGGTGCCCATCCTTGCTCCAAGTAGCCCACTGGTTGGATGTCCACAGGGGAGTTTCAGTTACTGTTCAGTGACGTCTTATTTGGGGCTTCCCCAGTGGCTCAGTGGTAAAGAATCTGCCTGCAATGCAGGAGACACAGTTTTGATCCCTGGGTCAGGAAGATCCCCTAGGAGAAGGAAATGGCAACCCACTCCAGTATTCTTGCCTGGGAAAAAAAATCCCATGAACTGAGGAGCCTCGTGGGCTACAGTCCATGACCTAGCAACTAAGCATGCACACACAGTCTTATTTAGGTTGGATCTTTAGGAGCCCAAGGAAGGGGTGTGGCAGCCTAGCTGCTCTTTGAGTGTTCTCTTTCTTGAACTTCCCTCCCATTACCATCACCTAAATTCAGACTCTCACCGTTTGTCTCCTGCCTAGATGTTCTTCCTGTCTCTAATCTCAGCCCGGTTTACAGAGTGATTCTAAAAGAGAACTTTTATCATCGTTCCTTTTAAAGTCTTTCATTGGTTCCCTGTAGCCTTCAAGGTGAAGTCCCAATTCCTTATGTAAGACTCCCCATGGCCTGGCCCTTGCTTGCCTTTCCAGCCTTGTATTTTGACACTCCCTCTCTTGCACCCTTCAAATCAGCTTTTTTCTGAATCACTTATAGTTCCCTGAACTCATCATATATCTCCTCCTACTTCTGGGCCTTTAAATACACTATCTCGTATGCCTAAAACCCTAATGTCCCACCCTGCTCAGGCTCCCCCACTCTCCCCCACCCCCACCCCACCCCCCACCCCTGCAACCTAGCTAACTACTTGTTTGTCCTGCTAGTGTCCTGGAAAACTTCTCAGCCTCCCTCTCCTTTCAGCCTGGGTTAGGTATCCAAATTTATTGCCATCGTAATGCCATGTTTAACCTGAGAGCATTTATCATTTCATATTTTAAGTGTATGTTTATATAAAATCCTTTGATTCTCCCATTAGAATTAAATTTCTTGAGTCAGCTTCCCCTACTGCCCCACAAATGACTGGCATGTAGTAAGCTCTCAATAAATATTTATTGGACAAATGAATGGGTCTTGGCAGTGAGATAAAGTTGGAAATACCTGTATTCTTCTGACCTGGCCTCTCTTTCCTCTGTTGTTCCTTCCAGGACCTGGGTTTCAGTGATGAGACATGGGGTATGATGTAACCCGTTTCCAGGGGGATGTTGACGAAGACCTTATCTGTCCTATTTGCAGTGGAGTCTTGGAGGAGCCAGTCCAGGTGAGTCGGGTTGATGGCAGGTTTGGTGAGGCAACAGATGGCAGTGGAGCTAATTAGAAAACATTCATAGGAAATGGGGCCAACGGGGAAGTCACTGTTCAGGCTCCCACTCCCCACATTCCTGACACTCGCAGACTAGAGGTTTGGGGCACAGGAGCGGTGGTGGCGACAAGACCCTGATTTGAAGGGTGCAAGAGAAGGAGTGTCAAAATACAAAATACAATACTCTGGAATAGGGCCTTCCAGAGTCTGTCTAGAGGCGGACACCGCAGAAGTGTAGCTTGTTCAGATTTTCTTCGGAGGTGAGGTTTTCATGCTGTAAAATGGTCAGCTATTTGTTTCTGTCCTCTTGACAATAGCTTGGTAGCTTCTTTTTCTCTTCAGGGGCTCTAACTAGGTTCCATCTTCCTTTCCATGACTGAACTTCTGGATTCTCCTAGTAAGTTCTCTCTGCCTTTTCATGACGGAGTGTCTCAGGTTATCAGCCTGCTGCTGCTAAGTCGCTTCAGTCATGTCCGACCCTGTGCGACCCCATAGACGGCAGCCCACCAGGCTCCCCCGTCCCTGGGATTCTCCAGGCAAGAACACTGGAGTGGGTTGCCATTTCCTTCTCCAATGCGTGAAAGTGAAAAGTGACAGTGAAGTGACTCAGTCGTGTCCGACTCTTAGCGACCCCATGGACTGCAGCCCACCAGGCTCCTCCGTCCATGGCAAGAGTACTGGAGTGGGGTGCCATTGCCTTCTTCTATCAGCCTGAGGGCCTGCCTACTGTTTAACAGATAGGAAGTGGGGAGCTGTATGAACTGATCTAGTTTCTTCCTAGGATTTATTGGGGGGGGGGAAATTTTTAATGCAGCCATGTACTCTGGATTGTGATATGAAAGCTGCCACCTTCACTAGGTCATTTCTTTACCAGCCTTGAGAGACCAAAGATAATTGTGTCTTCCTGGGGCAAGTATGAGGAGAAGCTCATGATTACCAGGCAAGTATAATGAACGAGGTGAATTCTTAACAGTTGTATTCATGGGACATCATTCTGTATGGTCCTTATTGCCTGTACTCTGTAAATACCAATTAATCCTCTGCCGCTCCTCTGGCTAGGTGGAGATAATTCCATGTTCCAAACCCAAACACCAGTCAATGAGGGCTTTCGGCCCTTCCCCCACTCACTGCTTATACAACTCCCTGAGGCTCCCCTTGATTCTTGGAGTTTATTCTTACTCTCCAATTGTCAGCTACCCAAAGGAACACAGATGACTGAACTGAATGAAAATCAGAATGCATTCCAGTGGCAGCAAGCCCTGGCCCTATCCTCTGCCTTTGCAGTGTGCTGCCAGGTGGCACTAGTGGTAAAGAACCTACCTGCCAGTGCAGGAGACGTAAGAGATGTAGGTTCGATCCCTGGGTCGGGAAGATCCCTTGGAAAGGGAAATGGTAACCCACTCCAGTATTCTTGCCTGGGAAATCCCATGGACGCAGAGGAGCCTGGTGGACTACAGTCCATAGGGTTGCAGAGTCAGACATGGCTGAAGCGACTTAGCACGCATGCATGCCATTAGAAGCGGATTGGCTGGGTGTGGAGCAGGCTCTCCTGGTGGTGTCAAGAGGTCATGGGGTGTGTCAGTTCCCTCTCCACCCTGGCAGGGCCTTGTCTGTTTTCTGGCACTGTCATTTGAGGTGAGTCACATGTGGAGAAATCAGTGGCAGTTAGTGACTATCTGAGACAGAACATCCTCCCCCACCCACTCAGGCTTTACCATCTTAGGAGCAAGCCAGGTTAATAGACCCATTTCCAAGGACAGAAAGCTTCTGCTAGGGCTGCTCATTTCCCTACATCATTTTTTAAAAATAGATAATAAATTCATATGGTTTAGAAATCAAAACAGTAGAAAAAGATGTATGGTGAAAAGTCTTAATTCATCTTTGTCCCAGTCCACCTAATCCCCTCATCAATAGCCATTTCTATTAATTTGGTATCCTTCCAGTGTGTATGGGGGCAGATACAAGCAAGTGTGAATGTACACATATCTTTGCCTACCTTTCTTACACAAAGGTAGCACCTTCTATATACTTCTGCAGGGGTGGCAGGTTTAGATAGAAGGGTCATGAAAGAGGTTCAACTGAGCTGAGATCAGAATGATAAGGGGCCAGCAAAGAGGAGCAGCAAAAGCAAGAGACAGGAATGAGCAGGGTGGGACGAGGAACAGAGAGAAAGCCAGAAGGGCCTGAAGTCACACCATGCTGGGAGCATGGTGTGAAGAGAGGCACAGGGCCAGATCAAACAGAATTTTTAAGTCCTGGGCAGGACTTTGGATTTATTTTAGGTGTAATGGGAAACCATTGTAAAATTTTAAACAGGTGAGGAATATGATCCAGTTTGCATTTCTAAACGATCACTCCAGGTGCTGAATATAGGCTGGATTATAAAGGGGCAAGGTGGAAGTAGGAAGGCCAGTTAGAAGACATGATAATTTAGATGAGAGGTGATCGCTTGAACTGGGTTAGTGGTAGTACAGACGGAGAAAAGTGGACACACTTAGGATTTTTTTAGAGATAGGGTCTAAGATTTTAAAAAGAATCAAATATTATGTCTTTCAGTGAAAAATAAAAATGTAGTGACAGTTGGATTAATGATATTGATAATGACTTAATTTCTTATGAAGCCTTTGTATGTTACAATCTGTGAACATTTTGAAGGCAGAAACTGTCTTACCTTTTTTTAACTTAACCATGTAGCAAAATGTTTGGCTCATAAAAAGCACTCGGCGTCATTCATCCATTCATCAATATCTAGTAAGTTCCTGCTCTGTCCCATGCTGGAGGCCAGAGAATCCTCTCACTTTGCATTATCAAGGACGTAGGCTGAAATGTGATCTTTATGAAACTGAAGAGAATGTGATTCTACAAAAATCTAGACCTGTTTTGGAGCATAGGCATTGCTCCTTGGGACTCAGGGCAACACCTCAGGTTGGGCCTCATAACATAAGAACTTGGGGGAGCTCCCTGGTGGTCTAGTGGTTAAGGATTTGGCACTTTCACCATTGTGGCCCAAGTTCAATCCTTTTTGGGGAACTGAGGTCTCGCAGCCAAAAAAAATGAACTTCTGCCAGTGAGTCTCTGCCCCCCTCCCCCCAACGCATCCCTCAGGACCCATATCAGATTCTGTCCTGTCCATAAATACCTGCCCTGATTGACCTAGACTGGAAAGATCTCACCCTCCTCTGGATTTCTTTGGCCAATTATTGTCTATTTGTAATCCAGTTGGCATTTAATAATTGACCACCTTATGTCTCTCGCTCACTGTCCTGGAATGTTATTTATAGTTCTTATTGTTATATAACTTTTTACTTGTCTTATGTCACAATCCATTTGGAATCTTGAGCACAGGAAACATATCTGAAGCCTTACCCATCGTAGATCTCACCGTTGCTGTGACCCCAGGGACCTCTGGCCCTGGAAGCTGCGCAGCGGCTTGATAGGCTTTGCAGAGTTATCGTCCCCAGGCTCTTAGCTCTGGCTAATTCTTTTGTGTCCCTTCTGCCCTGCTTTCGCTTCCAGGCGCCTCACTGTGAGCATGCTTTCTGCAATGCCTGCATCACCCAGTGGTTCTCTCAGCAGCAGACGTGTCCGGTGGACCGGAGCGTTGTGACGGTCGCCCACCTGCGCCCAGTACCTCGGATCATGCGGAACATGCTGTCAAAGCTGCAGATTGCCTGCGACAACGCTGTGTTTGGCTGCAGTGCTATCGTCCGGCTTGACAACCTCATGTCTCACCTCAGTGACTGTGAGCACAACCCCAAACGGCCTGTGACCTGTGAACAGGGCTGCGGGTAAGAGTCCTGCCTTTCTTCTACCCACAGAGAGGGGCCTTCCCATTTATACCTGTCTGTGGACCTCCCACTCCCTGCTGAAGAGGTCTCCTGTGTGCATAGGCAAGGAGCGCTCTTGGCCTCCCTGGCTCCCTGCTCTAGGATCTGTTTCGTGCTGCTTTCCGAGCTACGATCTTTGTCCTCTTGCTTTAGTAAGAGAAGGGAGACAGTGATTCAGCAATCTGTGTGATACCACTAAAGACTGATTTACTTTATTCCTCCCTTTTGTCCAGTACTGCTTCTCTTTGTCAGATTCACTGCTCTAATTTCCAGGCCTCTCATATTACCTCTGGTCCTATTTTGTCTTTCTTTGGGGTGTAAAATATTTGGTTAATTCCTGATAGCTGGGGCTTTGAATCTAGGGCTTCTCAGAAGGAATGAGTCCACAGGCAGAATCTGCAGGAGGAACGCAGAGCCACGTGGGAGATAAAACACTGTCTCGAAGAAGGAAAGAGGCCCAGAGGAAGAAGACAGCAAAGGGATATGGTGGGTGGGGGAGCTGGGGAGAAGGAAGTGAAGGCAATAAACAAGAGAATGTTAGAAATGAATGAATGTTAGTAATTTCCGGTAGAAAAAAGCCTTCTCAGCAGATACCTGCCTGTGCCCACTTATCTCATTGAACGCTCCTGTCATGTTCTTTTCCCACCCTGGGTGGCAGCCTGGAGATGCCCAAAGATGAGCTGCCAAACCACAACTGTATTAAGCACCTGCGCTCAGTGGTACAGCAGCAGCAGACACGGATTGCAGAGCTGGAAAAAACCTCAGCGGAACACAAACACCAGCTGGCGGAGCAGGTAGGGCCTGGAGAACACAGAGTGTGTGCCTATGGGTGACAGGCATGGATGTGAGCAGCGGATCTGTGCCTGTGCTTGTGAGCCTGGTCAGTGGATACTCTGCCTGTGAATAGCAGCAAATCAGACTGGAGCTCTTCTTGTTCCTCATTATCCCATCAGTGGCATTCATTTATTTACCATTTATCAAATGCCTTCCCTTGAAGGCACTTTGCTAAGAACTGAGGGTACAGCTGGGATTAATACCGTCGTATCCCTGTCTTTATGAAGCTTCCAGTCTGGTTGTTCCTCAGACCTCTTGATTTCCTTCATTTTGTCTTTCATCTATTGTCTGTCTTAACCATTATCCCTTGTTCTCCTTCTCTCCGACAGAAGCGAGACATTCAGCTGCTCAAGGCATACATGCGTGCAATTCGCAGTGTCAATCCCAACCTTCAGAACCTGGAAGAGACCATTGAGTACAATGAGATTCTAGAGTGAGTGTTATTCGGGATGTGGAATCACTCATTCCATGTCCTGGTACTGAGCCCTGAGGAGAGAAGAGCAGGGAAGTGGCAAAGTAAGAAGAGGGCTGGGCTGGGGCCGCTGCTCCTCAGATGCTGGGATGAAGAACAAGAGGCAGAGGAGAAGGGGATCACCTTCAGCCCCAGTAGAGGGTAGATGGAAGGGAAAGCTTAGCCAAGAGTTAGGTGGGTACCCACATGCACAAAACGCTGTGTTAAAATATTGTCCCTGTCTTCAGGGAGTTTACAATTCAGAGAAGAGAGTGCAAAAATCCAGGAAAGTGATCTAAAGTGTGGCAAAAACAAGTGAAGTCTAAGATCCCTTTCAGTTCTGGAGTTCTACATAGTTCATAGACTAAACTGAGTGAGTCAGTCTATACAGTGCTGCATGGGACACAGAATAGAGGAATAATTGCTTCATTCGGTATTCATTTTTGTTGAATACTTACCACTTCCCAGGCACCATGTGCTAAGTATTGGAATTTTCAGGAGAAACAACAGGAACCTTACACTTGTGGGGTTTAATCTGGTGAGGAACACGTGGTGACACTCAGATGGGACCACCTAGGGAAAGATCTGGAGTTTCTGAACCAATGATGGAAGGAAAAAAGGAGGAATTGGGTTAGGCTGAGCGCAGAGCAGGCAGTCGTTACTATTAGGAGGAAAGCCAGTGCAGAGAAAGGGGCTGACCTTCACTGACCCCCTCCAACTCCCTCCACACAGGTGGGTGAACTCCCTGCAGCCTGCACGAGTGACCCGCTGGGGCGGCATGATCTCCACCCCTGACGCTGTGCTCCAGGCTGTCATCAAGCGCTCCCTGGTGGAGAGTGGCTGTCCTGCCTCTATTGTCAATGAGCTGATCGAAAACGCCCACGAGCGGAGCTGGCCCCAGGGTCTGGCCACGTTAGAGACAAGACAGATGAACCGGCGTTACTATGAGAACTACGTGGCCAAGCGCATCCCTGGCAAGCAGGCTGTTGTTGTGATGGCCTGTGAGAACCAGCACATGGGTGACGACATGGTGCAGGAACCTGGGCTCGTCATGATCTTTGCGCATGGCGTGGAAGAGATATAGGAGATCTTGATGGGCTCTCTGGAAGAGATGAAGATCTGAAGATCCAGTTACTCCAGCAGCAGGGCCCCAAGTCCTCCCCACTTTTCTTAATACCGTGGCTTACCCTGGAGCCACACGTGTCCCAGCTGTGCCACCACTGAGGGGGACCACAGAGCACTCTGCTCAGCCTTTTAGGTGGGAAACCCAGATTCCCTCCTTTTGTCTAATTTTTTCCCCCAAGATGTCTGTAAATTTTCCACCTGATTGGGAAAGTCCCCATCTCTATTTCTGTTTTCCTGCCTAGGGTCCCTGGTTCCAGATATTTTCAGAAAGCACAAAGATACTCATTTTAGATAGAGGATCAGGATGGAGTGAGGAATCTCTAACTGTTCCCCTCCTCCAAAACCTGGGACTCCAGATGAGGCAGGTCTGTTGACTCTGAACAGCATTTAGAGGGCAGCTGTGGGGAGCAGACATCCTGAAGAAATGGTAGAGTGGAACAAAAGCCTAGAAATAAATAATGAGGCCAGTAGGCCATCGCTGGTGGCCCTTAAGGGAAGACTGGACCTCGGTGCCAAGCAATACCCACCAGGCCACTTAAAGGTGTGGGCTCCTGCCGGGCCTGCGGGTGTACAGTTGGGGATGCCGAATACTTTCAGATGAGCTCTCCTTTCCTACACTTTATCATGGCTAGGCAATGACAGGGTTGGGGGTGAGGGGTTAGTCTCCTGGGGTGAATGCTCAGCAAGAAGCAGGTTGCTGGCTTCTGCTGCAGTCGGGTGGGTGCTGCCTTTGTGGCACGGGCCATAATAGCCCCCTAGACCCCTCGCCAGCCCTGTGATTGTAACTAGTTATTTTGGTAACTTTCTTTCACTCTTTCCCTCCCACTTTTTTTTTTTTTTTTAAAGAAAGGCCTGATTATGGCTACCCCACTTTTCTAGCCCAGCCACGTTGTTGGCAATTTAATTTATTTACCTTTTTTTTTTTTTTAAGAAAGGAAAAAGAAAAAAAAAGTTAACAAAACAGAAAACTTTTCTTTTGCTGTTCCTGTTGTGGGGATTTTTGGATAGGGTGGGACAGGGCTGGGGTCTTTTATATTTTTCCTTTTCAGCACAACCTTTGGCTTTAATATAGGAAGGGCCATGGGAGCCCCTGGCTGAACTGAAGCCTACCCCAAGCCTCCATAACCCGTCTAGGATGAGGCGCTTCCTCTATTCCAGTGATGGATGTGACCGTCCAGCATCACTGACTATGCCCTAGAGAACTGTGCTCCCAGCCTCACCAGGGTCTCATGGTAAAACTCTGGATTTAATTTTGAAGAAATCCTACCCGCCACCAGCCCTACCCTAACACCCAGTTTCCTTGGAGATATATAGCTGGGTTCTAAGCTTCACCAGGCAAGACGGGATGGAAATCCTGTCACTGAGTACAGGCTGTGTTGTCTCACCCATACCCGCCATGGGCTTCAGCTCCATTTCAAGCTGCCCAGGGCATTCCTTCATCCCTGGGGTGGCCAGCAGAGTAAGAGAAGGGGAGGGGTAGTGGGTGTGATTATCTTAATATGCAGGTGAGAGAGGGGCTAGAGGAAGATGGCCATAGGACAGCTTGGAGTTTTATCCCAGGCCAGCTTGCTGTGGGTCTGGTAGTTGGGTCATGGCTCCACTGGGACTGTGGGGAGGAGAGGGACACAGCTTGAAGGCGGTGAGGAACAGTCATATGTTCCAGCTCCGGGACGTTGTGCTCAGGAATTTGAAAACGCTGCTATACTTAGTCTGGTTACTACATTTCTTCCACTCCCCTCTGCCCCTGCCTGCCTTACCCAGGCCCACACCCTCCTGTTATCACCTTCAGATGGAGCCAGGAAGCTCAGTCAAGGCTTCCCTACCCTTTGCACTAGTGTCTCTGCAGGTCGCTGGTTGTGTTATACATGTGCTGTTTCATGGTATTGACTGCACTAATAATAAATCTTTTACTCAGCTCTCTCAATTCTTAATTCATATCACTCCCCTCCTGGAGGTTCTCCTCTGCTTTGGCCTTTCTCTACCTTAATTCCCTGACTTCTTCCTTGCTCTGTAACCAACTCTTGTCTTTGGGCTGACCTCTGTTTTAGGAGGTCTGTGTGGAAGGAGTGTACCCTCCTACGCCCTTCCCTCCTGTCTCCTGTTCTGTAGAGCTGAAGCGCTCTTGCTAGTGATCTGGACTGTGTTATTTTCAGAGTTTTCCTTTGCTGCAAATCCATGTCTTCCCAAGGTGCTCTGGGATTTGGGGACACTTTCTGTAGACCATATGCAAATACCTTTCCCCTTGTCCCACAAACACCTTTGCTTTGGAATCTGGGATTCCATGGCAGGCAGAGAAACCTCCACCTAACCAAAAAAGTAAACATGAGGAAAGGAACCTGGAACGACTGCCTGCTGTGATTGTCAAACCCGATAAACCCTTCTGTAGGCGTTTACTGCCACTTTCCCTATCATGAGAAAAAAAATCTTTTACCACAGTACTGTATTTTAAATTTGTTGAGCATTTACTGTGCACCTAATATAAATCTAATAGTACTCTAGACACTTTAGAGGGGCAAAAAAAAGCATAAGAACACTCCTGTGCACATGGAATCTACTACACTTTCATATACACAAGATCTGATTAGAAGATGCTGATAAACACATCATGGTATAGACCAAGAGTGGCAACATATATGCTCTAGTGACAGCAGTGCTTTTTTTAAGTTTCTTTAAAATAATGTTTGGAGAAGGCAATGGCACCCGAAAATTATGTTTAGAACCTGCTGCTCATTCTTTTGAATGTTATGAATGATGCCAAATCTTTTAGGGTAGGCCTGGTTTTTGGAAACAATACTCACTGAATGTCTATTTTGCAAGAACTCAACTAGGGTGGGGCTGGGGCTGGTGGTTCATATAGCAAAATGGCACCTACCTTCACAGAAGTTACTCCCCGATGGAGATAAATGTTCAATCAGTTCAGTTCAGTTGCTCAGTCATGTCCAACTCTGCAACCCCATGGACTGCAGCATGCCAGGCTTCCCCATCCATCACCAACTCCTGGAGCTTGTTCAAATTCATGTCCATCGAGTTGGTGGTGCCATCCAACCATCTCATCTTCTGTCGTCCTCTACTCCTCCTGCCTTCAATCTTTCCCAGCATCAGAGTATATAATAAGACATCATAAATGTGGGAAGTGGATCTTGCCACAAGCAGTATGTGAGCAGAGTGAAGATAAAGCCCTGGGTTCCAGGAAAGACTTTTCCGGGAGACATGGTATCTTGTTCTACATCAGAGGTTAGGACGTGGTATATTGTTCTAGATCAGAGGTTGGCAAACTACAACTTGTATCTTGCTGCCTGATTTTGGAAAAAAAAGTTGTACTGGAACACAGCCATGCCCATTTGTATTTATGTATATTGTCTCTGGCTGCTTTCAGATTACAGCAGTAGAGCTGAGTACCTGCCATAGAACTATGGCAAAACCTAAAATGTGTGCTACTTTGTCCTTTATAGAAAATGTGCCAACCTATTTTAAGGTCAGGAGAACGGGCAGGGAAGTAAAGAGCGTTGCTTGTTTTAATTTTTTGTTTTTGTTTTGTTTTTTTTTAGTATATGCCTTTGAAAAATCAGAATTTTTCTGCATTGTCAAAATAACAAATGCTTAAAATTAACAATGTATCCTTAATCTAATACAAACTTATATTCGCAGTTCCCCAATTGTCCTAAGAAAAATACTTTTAGAGCTGATTACTCTCCAACCTGGATCCAATCCAGGAACCATGTGGTTATACCAGGTTATGTGTTTTAACTCTGTCTGGATTCCTTAAACAACCTCTTTTTGGTAACATTAATTTGTTGAAGAGAATAGGGTCAGTTGTCCAGAGAGTGGTCTTTTGAATTTGACTCCTTCTTGACAATGTCCTTTAACTTATTCTTCAAACCGCTATTTTTCCTAAACAAGATTAGATCTAGAGTCAGAGAGATTCTTTTTTTTTTTTTTTTGTCATGCCATGTGGCTTGTGGGATCTTAGTTCCCCAACCTGAGATTGAACCCAGGCCCTCAGCTGTGAAAGTGTGGAGTCAGAGCCCTACCAGGGAATTCCCTGGAGTCAGACAGAGGGAAGTTAACCAGTTCTGGGAATAAAAGACATCTCAGGGGAGATGTTCTTTATGTTGTGTAACATTAGAACATAGGCCCAGTTGTCCCACTATTACCCTGATCTCTTCACTGTACACTTTCATCATTGAGAGGTTTTTGAAGCTGGCTAGGTGACAAATATGTGCCCTGAGAGAAGGGGCAGCTGGCAGTACAGATCTGATTGGTTACTGCTATACAAGAATAGAGACCCAACACTGCTCCTGACTTTTTTCAAAAACTTGTGGACATCCTAATGTTTATGCTAAATATCACAACTTTTAAATGTTGGCTCAATTTTTAAAATGTGGGCCAAAAAAAACATGGTTCACCAGTTTTCAACCTCTGTTTTAGGCTGAAATAATAGCATGAATAAAAACAATTGGAAGTGAAGGATATATTGAAGAAGGAGGAACGTGATCTGAAGCATAGAGTTTGTTGAAAGAAGTAATGGAAGACTAAAAATAATTTGGGGCTGATTCCTGGAAAGCATTGATATGGCAGGGAATTTGGACATTAGTTTTACAGATAAGTTCTTGAGAAGAGACGTGACTTGTAATTCATGGTTCTAGTGATGATAGAAAAACAATGAAAATTGGATGATAACATTAGTAAGCTTTGCACTAATTCACATGAGAGGATTAGAGCTTGAAATGACCAGGAAAGAGGACAGAGGAGGGGAGAAAAATCAACAGGTTAACTGACCTTGGTAACTGACTGGATTCACTCAGCCAAAATTTATAGCATAAGTATCAAGTGCTAGACTGGGTTCTGGGCATTTGAGATATACAAATAATTGTATATTCCTTGAAAGGAATTTGAAGCTTGGGTGACATACACTTGAACAAATAATGGGAAATACAGAATAGCATACTGCTAATATGTATGTTTAATGCAGTGGGACAATGAGGAGGAAAGGGGTCAACTCCCTACCCTACCCTGGTGGGATGCAGGAGGGAAGTCTTTCCAGGAATCACTAGAGCTGAGTTCCAAATAGGATCAGATATTGGCAGTGAGGAAAGGGACTAACAGTCAGATTGAGCATGTATTGTGAGTCATGAGCTAAATATTAAGCATCTAGTCATCCCAGCAGTTTTATAAAAAGATTATTATCATCATCACTTTCTATGTGGGGAAACTGAGACAAAGGACAAAGTTCATGTAGCTAATAATCAGAACTGGGGGACTTCCCGGGCAGTCCAGTGGTTAAGAATCAGCCTTCCAATGCAGGGGGCATGGGTTCAATCCCTGGTCAGGGAACTAAGATCCCACATGCTGTGGGTTGTGGCCAAATTTATTTTTTAAAAATCAGAACTAGGATTTGAACCCAGAATTCATTCCAGAGCCTGAGTTGCTAACCAGTGCACATAAAAAGGGACACTTAATTAAAGGTGAGTCACAGATAAAGACTGAGGTTTCTAGTCTGTGAGTGAGAGGACATGTCATTAACCTGAATAGCGAGGAGAAGATGATGAGCAGGTTTGAAGAATGAAGTAATGAGCTCATTTGGGGAAAAATGGGTTGGAAGTGCTTCCCCATAGAGGGGGTTGGCTAGAAAACAGAAATGTGGGTCTACAGCTTAAGAGCAAGAAGTTAGGGTTAAAGATGTGGATTTGGGAATTATCAAGAAATTCCAGGAATGATAGCAGCCACTAAAGGAGAGAACAGAAGGCTAAGAATTCTTTTTGTGTGTGTGTGTGTGTGTCTAATCCTTATACTTTATTCCTAAATGAGCCAAATATGACTTTAGACAATTGAGAGGATTCTTGAGCATTACAAGCTATTGCTGCATTTGGACTCCAAGTTATGGGAAATTTGCCCAGCCTTTATATAAACTTTTAACTGAGACTCAGTAGGCCCAAACCGACAAGCTGGTTTGGTCCCCAGAGACACAAACGGCTTTTAAGGCTCTTCACAGTGCTCTCTTACAGGCTCCAACTTTGAGCTTGTCCACAGGATCAGAGTTTAGTTTGTTACTGAAAAAAGGCTATGGCCACATTGCTTAAGGGTAATTGTTGCTATTGTTTTACTAATGCCTATAGCTCATAAGTTTACTAATGGGTGAAATTTTACTGTACTGACTTCTCATGATGTAAGTGGGATCTTAAACTCTAAAGTTCAGAGTGACAATGGCTCCATCTTTAAAGCTGCTATAACTCAAGGGATGTCAAAAGCTCTAGGAATAGAGTATCACACTGTTGCTTGAGACGCCAATCTTTCGAAAAAGTTGAAAAGGCTAATGACATTATTAAAAGACATCCATGTAAGCTAACTCAGGAAACACAAGACAGTTGGTTTACAGTTCTACCTGTAGCTTTAATGAGGGCTCGAACTACCCACTCCTCAAAAGAAGGGACTGTCTCTATGACAGACTGTTTTTGTGCACAGATATTGTCATAGATTCTGAAGCCTTAAAATTAACTATGTGACTCAGCGTTTAGTTTTTCAACAGACATTGCTGCTGCTGCTGCTGCTGCTGCTAAGTCACTTCAGTCGTGTCGGACTCTGCAACCCCATAGACGGCAGCCTCCCAGGCTCCTCCACCCATGGAATTTTCCAGGCAAGAGTACTGGAGTGGGTTGCCATTGCCTTCTCCATAAGGCTAAGAATTCGACCTTAGGGAATTCCAGAAGTAATCTGGAACAAAATCTGGAAAATAAGATGCATGATAAAGGTGGCTAATGCTTCAGCTTTTTTTTTTTTTAAGTAATTTTGAAGTAATCAATCATTTAAATGTGGCCCATAACCTAGCCATGAAGGAGCTCCAGAAATGTTGTGTGCAATGATAGCATTCCTGAAATAAGTGTAGGTTGAGATCATTTGGGCTCGGGTCCTCTAATTATTTGCTTTACTGGATAAACTACAGAGATCCAAGCCTTGTAACATCTGGAACAAGTTGACAAATTGGAAGGAGATAAGTTCCTGCATGTTCGATTTCCCCACATTAGCTTTTTAGTCACATAAAAGCAAATTTGATTAAGATCTAAGAATCTGCAGCTTAAAAAAAAAATCAGTATAGGGTAGAATTAGCTAGTCATTGGTTTTAAGGTGAGGAGACAGAAGGAACTTCACAAGAGAAAGAAGGAATGAGGCGGTGACTTAGACGTCCAACCCATTTAGATTGGGGCTATCTTACTGGAAGGACACAAGGATTAAAAAAATGGGTGGTTTAGGCAGGGCATACTGATAATAGGAGAATGTGTTTGAACAGATGGGGCACTGAAATTCCTAGATGAGATTAATTTGATGAAAGCAGTGTTTCAGAGATGTTTAAGTGGCGAAACTGGGGCACCTGGAAGGCCACTGTAACAGCGTGAAATAGGTGATATGATGGAGGAAGCAATGATTGATGAATGATGGATATGGCAGAAAAGAAAATGTCTGATGATTCTTAAGGTTGGAAACTAGATAGAATTGAGAGAAAGTATTAACAAATGAAAAAAGTTGAAAATGTGATTCAGGGAAGGAAGAAGTTTTGTGTTTTAGGTGACATTAGGTCAGCTATGCAGACATATAGGCAGCTAGAGATATGGGGCTTTCCTGGTGACTCAGCAGTAAAGAATCTGCCTGTCAAGCAAGAGATGCAGGTTCCAACCAGAAACCTCAGGTTGGAAAGACCCCTAGAGAAGGAAATGGCAACCCACTCCAGTACTCTTGCCTGGGAAATCCCATGGACAGAGGAGCCTGGCAGGCTACAGTCCTTGGGGTCACAAAAGAGTCAGACATAACTTAGCGACTAAACACCAAGGCAGCTTGAGATATAGGACCATGGTGTGGCTGAAAGTTCATGCTTGGAATAGTAGTTTGGGGTTTGTGGCTTGGGAGGAGAAGAGCAAAGCTTTTGTAGAACTTCACAGAAGAAGGGAGAAAATAGACGAGATGGAGAAATAGTGTTCTAAGAGAAAAGCAAGAATGTACAGTGTCTCTCAAGCCCAGTAAGAAATCAATGGCTTCAAACATAGCAAAGTTTTCTACCACAGGGTATTAAAGATAGCATGGAGCTAGAGGCAGAAGGTATAGATTTTAAAACAAAAAAAAGTAGAAAACAACATGGCGATTTGGAAGTGTCAAGTGAAGTCATTGTTTTGTTTGTCCTGAATTAATGAAGGATTGAATGAGTAGAGTAGGAGAATTTTAATCTGTTATGAAAGGCTATTCACGGAAGGTTCTTTAGGAGGTTGAAATGAGTGGGGCTTGCAAGCCAAGGTGCAGAAGTAACTTCAGGGCAGAAGAGCAAGGCCAAATATTGAATCAGAAACTAAAGAATTCCAGGGGGTAGAATATAATAAATATGTAAGAATAGTGAGAAAGGGATTATGAAACACAAAACAGAAGGATAGAAAGATAAGATTTGTTGGGATGGAAGGGTGAAGAAATTGTGATGGGCAATGGGGATGGTAAAATTTTGAAATTCTCTCTTGTGCATGACAGTTCAAAGTCTTGGCCTCTCACCTCCAACACTACAAGGGAAGCATTTGAGAATGGAAAGTAGTATCTGAGGTACCAAACAACCTCAACCAGCTTATTCTGGATCCAGATCCTCCATTTTGTAAACCATGAGGCCTCTTCTCCTCACAACATAGTTGTCTGCTGCCCTCTGCTGGTCAATTTTGATCTTGGCTCTTCAGATAATTAAATTTGAGAGCATGCGCAAAACCAGGACTTGGTAGGAAGCCCAGTACAGAACCTATTAGATTATATTCATTCAGTACATTTTTTTTTTTAAAATCACATCCATGTCTAAGGCCTAATAGAGGAGGTGCAAAAAAGAATAAAATACACAGTCCTAACTCTCAAGAAGCTCTCATGCAGTCCAGTCTGAGTGAAGATTAAAATATGTACACGTTAAAAAAAAATCCACATACTCAAAACGATTTTTTTGGAGTGGCTTAAATGTGCCAAGAGTGTATATTCTACAAGGGAAGAAAGATTTCACATAGTAAGATAAGGGAATAGGATATGTGAGTGACGAGTGGTTAGAGAAGACTTCCCAGGAGAACCAATATTTAATGGAGACTGAGAAGAAAGTGAGGATGAGAGATGATTTCAGGCAGAGAAAAGCATGAACACAGACAAATATTATACCAGGAACTAAAAGAATACCAGTGGATGAAATGTAGTGAATATGAAAGAATGGGGAGAAGAAAAAAAAAGGGACCATGATAGGGTTTAAGGTCCCTGGCCAGTGTGGATGCTTTAGATAATATCAGTGTGGATAGATCACAATGTAGATGCATTACATACATCAACACATGCAGTCCTCACATGAAGGCTCCAGCAAGGGGTGGGGGTCCAGCCTGCACTCACTTCTGAGAAAAGTAGACACAGTTGAGACTATTTAGGAGGTAGAATAAATATAACTTATTTTATTTTAATTAAAATTTGCAGAAGCACATAAAAGGAGATGCCTTGAATACAACCTAATGGATGGTAGTAGTAGACTGATAGGTTCTAGCTGTTGTAATCAAGAACCTCAAAGAGCAGGTAAAGAGACATGCTGGATGGAAAGTATGGGGGGATAGTGGTCTGGTGGGGGGAGGCAGTGGCAAGGAAAAAACAGCATAAATGGAAAGAGCAGCATGAGATAGATATGAGATATCTCATATGCAAACAGAGTTTGCATACAGAGTTTGAAACTCTGCTTGCATATCTCATGAGACAGCATAAGAATGACAGAAAGGTGGGAAACTCCAAAAAATAAATGTGTAAAAAACTCTATGAATTACCTTTGGATCCCTGCCCTCTGGGGAATCTTCTTGGGAATGTGGCTGTGCAAGAAATCAAATACAAAGAGAACATCCTCAACAAGAATCCTAGATATTCCCCACAGTGAGAAACTGGCAAGAGGAAGAACCGGCTGAGGTTGAGTACAGGACGGTTGGAGAAGGATCAATTCCCTAGCTAGGAACTTGGAACACGGAGAATTTAGAACACTACCTGGCACATAATAAGCACATGATAAAAAGTGAGTTATCTTCGTACACTCTGGCTCCAGCCAGATTGGCAGTGTTGATGTTTCAATAGATTATTCCCCACAAGCTCTGTGATCCCTGAGACGTAGCACCTCAGGGAAATCCTTGTGAGAGAACGCCTTGTTTCCAGGATCTTCACGGTACAGAGACCTACAAGATGTGACGTCTGGTCATTAAATTCAGAGGTGCCCTTTTTATCTGGAGTTTGACTATTAAAAGCACAACTAGCATTCACATTCCCGAACAAAACTTAACCCTTCTTGAACCAAATCTTTTGCTACGCCCTCCCGAAAGAATGAAACAAGGCATGTCGAAACTGCTTGCAAACCTGAAGTTACAGAATTCTCTAAGTGCTTTGTATCCTAGCAGCCAATACAGTTGTACATAATTAAACGCTTCTTGTGGTCATCCTCAGCCCCTTTCTTCCCCCAAATCCAGGGGTGAGACCTTCTGGCTTCTGTTTCCGATACAGAAAGGGAATGGCACGAAAGACACGTGGAAGCCAAGAGGTTTCCTTCACACACACCCTGAAGGGGAAAAAAAGCGCCCGTCACGAACAGGATTCGAACCTGTGCGGGGAAACCCCATTGGATTTCGAGTCCAACGCCTTAACCACTCGGCCACCGTGACTTCCAAGACCGCCCTTCACCGAGCACTTACAGAAAGGGTCCGTACAACGACCCGGAGCGACTGCTGGCAACGGGAAGTTGGGCCAAGCCCAAACACACAGCCTGTGACCTCCTCACATTCCGCTCCTTACCTCTGCCTCCACGCCGCTCAAAGGAAGAGAGTCGGGTGGATCGGGTGACCCAAGGAGGAAGGGTCTCCCGCCCCACAAAGATGAGGGTCTCAAGGAGCGCAAAGCTGTTTAGGAGGCATTGGCGAGGCCTGCAGAGGAAAGCAGTTGGAGAGGAGGGGCTGGGTCCCCAGGGTGGTGGCTAGGGGACCCCTGGGGTTAGGCCTGGGACAAGGCGTTAGGGGCGAGGGAGGCTCAGAAGGAGTTTAAACGGGGCACTTCTGGGGATGGATGAAAGGAAGAAACTTCTTGCGGAAACGGGTCCAGGGCTCCTCGGGATTAGGGGCTTTGTGGGGTTAAGAAATATGTAAGGTGAGGACCACTGAGATCTGGGCTGGGGGCTCCTCAGGCGACCGGCATCCCCCTAGGGTAGGATAGAGAGGTACCCCACTCCCTCGGCTGAGAGGCAAGAAAAGACTTCAGGTCAGGTAAAGGGCGATCTCAGGGGAGTGTGCGCCCCCTCCAGGAAGCCGCTTCCTCCCTAGAGCTCCAGCCGCGGCCGCCGCCGCCGCCGCCAGGGAGGCCGCCAGGGTCGGCCCCGCGCCAGGCTCTTCGCCGCCACCGCGTCCGGCCGACCGGCAGGGGGCGCTGCGCGGGCCGGGGCCGGCCTAGGCGGCGGGAGGCGGCGGCCGCGGCGGCGGGAGGCGGGCGGAGGAGGAGGCGGAGGAGGCGGGAGCTGAGCTGAGCGGGGCGGGCGGCGGCGGGGCCCGAGCCCGAGAAGATGGCGGTGCGGAAGAAGGACGGCGGCCCCAACGTGAAGTACTACGAGGCCGCGGACACCGTGACCCAGTTCGACAACGTGCGGCTGTGGCTCGGCAAGAACTACAAGAAGGTACGCGGGCAGGGCCGCGCGGGGGCCGGGGGCGGGACAAAGGGACCGAGGCCCCGCGGCTCCCCCCACCCTCAGCCCCTGCCCACCCTCCCGCGGCCCGCGGCCCCTCCCCCGCGGCCCCCGGAGCGGCCCCAGCGCGCCCTCCGCCGCCCCGCGCCCCTCCCCCAGCCTCTTTTAACAACCACCCCCCTCACCCCCGCCTCTGGTTCCAGCCCCCGCCCCCAGTACTGCGCCCTCTGCCCCTTGTTTTTCTCCACTGGCCTGGCGGGTCCCGGTGCCAGCTGCCCACCCTCCATAAGCCATCGCCTTCCGGGCTTTTCCGGGAGAGACGGTCGGGGGTGGACGGGTGCCGAATGTACCCCCCACACACACCCGAGCGTGCCCGCCACGGTGCCCGCCAGAGCTCCCCACGGAGCCAGGTACCAGCAGGGCTGAGGCCTCGCCGGTGCTTTGTGTATGTTCAGAGAAAGATGATGAAAGCCGGAGGATAAACAGCCCCAGAGCAGGCCCTCGATTGCTCACCAGCCTGAAAAAGGCCCCCGCCCCGGGATCACCTGTCTACCGCCCGCCCCCCATCTCCGTACAAGGGATAACAGAACCTCTTTGGGAGTCAGGGTATAGGAGTTCCTGGGCAGCTACCCCTTCTAAAACCATTGCTCAACTTCACAATGAAATCACCCCACCACCTGGCCTTGCATTGCCTTGGGTTTGGGGTTCAGAGACTAGGATGCAGTTTGTGTCTGGAGTCCCCCATCCCATAACAGGAGATAATAAGGTAGTGAACAAAGGGTTCAAACCTTACCTGTCTTATACCAGACCTCTTCCTGGTGATGTCTTTGTCTTTAGGCCTGGTTGAAAGGAACATCTCTGCGTAGGGCTTTTCTCTGGAGTCTCTTTTCTCTGCGTCTCTTCCTTCTCATTGCCCCCAATAAGAGGTTCTCAGACTTTCCTTCAGCTCCCCAGTTCTTCCTGCTCAGCCCTGCAACCTGTCAGAAGTGTGATGGGCCGGTGGAGAACGCCCCTCTGATCCTGGTTATGAGTCTGGCTCTGTTCTCAGAGGTCTCTCTGGGTTTCAGAGCTTGACCAACAGCTGCTGGGTCTGTGGCTTGTCTCTACACCAGCGTGAGGCTCTGGCTCCCAGGCATCTACCTTTGACCTTTTGGACAGGAGATCAGTCTAGGGGCTTAGTGTCTGGCCCTGGGGGGATTGACAGCCTGTGACCTAGTTCAGCTGTCAAGCTCTTAGCTCTTTGTCATTTATCTTTTCTTTCAAGGATCTCTTTACACCTCCCACCAAAAGGTGCACTTTTTTCTATGGTCGGGGTTGAGGAAGGGGATCAAAAGGTAAAGTTAGCCTCTTCGCACAGTTTTACATGAGAACTGAAGGCCAGGATGCTAGGTCGCATAATATGGAAATATTTAAGAAGGCCCAGGCTTGCCTGCATTCAATACAGTTTCCTCAAGAAGGGTAGATACTGGCTTGCTATTTCCCACCTGGCTGGGCAGTAGCTGTCTTTTTTCCCTTCTAGGAGGGCATGTGAAGACATGCGCCCTATATTGCTTCTTTGCACCTTTCTTATCAGGCTGTATTATAGGGGGAATCTTGACCTTCCACACCATTACTCAAAGAAGTAGACTGCTGTCTCCCTTAGAGCATTCCAGATGTTGCTTCTGTGACCTGATCCCTATGAATCTTCACAGTTTTACAACTCGGTGCCATTGGCTAAAGATTGGGATCCTGCAACTCCATTTTTAGGGTGTAGTTGAGGGAGAGTAGGAAGCTGCCTATACCGCCAGCACCCAAGACTGGTACTGGTAGTAGGCAGCTGCTGAATGTCATCTTCTTGGTGAGGGGCACCTCAGGGCTTCCTTCTGCCATTTTCTTTCTAAGAGATTAGGCATGTGGGGGAAGAAGACACTATTTCTATCCCAGATGCTTCCAGAGCTCCTGGGGAAGAAATAAGGGAGATGGTGGAAAATTGATTTGGGGTCTGTTTTGCTCTCCTTTTCCCTGTTTCCCCAGTATATACAAGCCGAACCACCCACCAACAAGTCCCTGTCTAGCCTGGTTGTACAGTTGCTACAATTTCAGGAAGAAGTTTTTGGCAAACATGTCAGCAATGCACCGCTCACTAAACTGCCGGTGAGTGCGAAAAAGCAAGGGGGCAAATCTGAGAAGGAGTTGTCTTTTGTGTTTTTATAAATCTTCTAGTTTTTGAGGTTTGGGTGACTTCCTACCATCCCTTTCCCTGGTTGGGGTGTTACTGGCTTGGCAGAGCCCTCAGTTTACCATCCCCTTTGTCCTAGTAATAGTTCTTGCAACAGGTTATCTCAGAGTATCGAAACTCAGTCATGAAACTAATGGCATGGTGAAAACATGTGAGATTTGGATTTGCACACTCTTGTGTTCAAATCCTGGCTCTGCCACTTGGTGTCTCTGTCATCTTGGACAAGCCATTTATGCCTTTTGAGTCTTGGTTCCTTTATCTCTCGATGGGATTAATATACCTACCTTGTAGGTATAACCTGTAATGATTAACGAGGTAACCCAGTAAAGGGAATCCAGCAAGGGACAGAGTGGGGCTTTGTGAATATTGGTTTCTTTCTCTCCCCTCTTCTAGGCTACAAGATAGAATGGCACAGGGGTTAAAGAATTCCAGCTTTGAGAGGGAGATCAGTTCAGCATAAGATTTTGTGAAAGGATTGTTAAATCATAAGAGAATTTAGGATGTAACTGTCACATACTTCTTCCCTGTCTCAATTTTGTAGATCAAATGTTTCCTAGATTTCAAAGCAGGAGGCTCCCTGTGCCACATACTTGCAGCTGCCTACAAATTCAAGAGTGACCAGGGATGGTGAGATGCCTTTTCTTCTCTCTGTACTTCTTACATTTAGTTTAAAGGAAATCCCCCTTTATGATTCCCTGGGGTCTTTGTGGGGTGGGAGAGGGTAGACATTCTTGCAAGTCTTTTATTTTGCTAGATCAGCAGACCTGACCTGCTAGGTCAGAAAAGTGGCTGGGAGTCAGAGCCAAGAGTCTCTAAGAATGAGTGAATATGAGTATGTGTGTCAGTGTGTGTATTGTAGAGGAAAAGGGATTCTTAGGTTGACATCTCAAGCCTTTCTTTGTCCTTTCAGACTAAGTACAAAGTGATTTGTGAAGTTGAGATCAGTGAACCCCAGATCCCAGGCGATTTTGGCACAGCTGAAGGCAAAATTGCCTCCTAATCTCCCATGTTAAAATAATCATATATGCTAACCTTGTCCCCAGACTTGAACTATACCACTCACTAGATTATTGCTTCTTTATAAGGCGGCGTTACGATTTCCAGAATCCATCACGCATGGACCGCAACGTGGAAATGTTCATGACCATTGAGAAGTCCTTGGTGCAGGTAATAGTCAAGAACTCCCCCACTTATCTCCCTTCCCTGGATGAGAATCCCAAACACCCTTTCCCTGTAATCTCATCCCACTTATTTCTTCTCCCCACAGAATAATTGCCTGTCTCGACCTAACATTTTTCTGTGCCCAGAAATTGAACCCAAACTGCTAGGGAAATTAAAAGACATTATCAAGAGACATCAGGTGAGTGGGTGGGTCAGGAGAGGTTTTAGAAACTCCATGACTCTTTTTCTGATGTTTTGCATACAATAAGCAGCCCCACGGTAGCCCTACCTATTTGGAAGAATATTAGAATTAAAGCTTTAAGCCTCTGTTTCTGTTTCTCCCATTCCCATTCTTGGCAGGTTTAGATCACTGTTCCTAGAGACTGCATAGGCCTGAGGGGAAAAGCATCTATTCCCCTGAGCTAGAGATTGCCTGATTTGAGATCAATGAGATCTTTGCTCTCTGGAACTCTGTAATAACAAGCAGCTGTCATTGGGACATACAGGGACATAAACTTGACTGTTCATTTCCCATGTGTAACAGATTATCTATTCAGAGGTTTATCTGTAGCAATTTAAAATTCTTTGATTTTTCGCCATTATTAGCAAAGTCCCAGCCGTTTCTCTCTGCCACTCAGCCGATGTGTATTTAGAGAATGCAAACCAACTTTCTTACCATTCTGATACCATATGATTATGAAGGCAGATCTGTGGTTAAATCTTACTTTGGTTTATTTACATTCATGACTAATTCAAAGAGGACCACACTTCCCTGCTTCTCTTTATGTCATCCAGGGAACGGTCACTGAGGATAAGAACAGTGCCTCCCACGTTGTGTATCCCGTTCCAGGGAACCTGGAGGAAGGTGAGACCTGGGTTTTCTTGGTCACTGCAGTGGATGGCTTGGACTGGGAGATGGAGGACCACTCAATAGCTGTGCAGTGCCTGGGCTCCTCCCTCCTTAGAACCCTGAATCTTCTTACCACCCTTGTTCGTATTCCCAAGTGCCCTGCTGCAGCAGGTGTTGTATACAGAGTTCTTTTGTATATATACCCTTTTAGCTCATGTCTCACCCTGCTCTGTCTCTGTCCTCAGAGGAATGGGTACGGCCAGTCATGAAGAGAGACAAGCAGGTTCTTCTGCACTGGGGCTACTATCCTGACAGGTGAGAATGGGATCTGGGGACAAGTTTAAGTACAAGAGCCAGACTGAAAAGCCCTAGAACATCTAGTAAAGCAAGAAGGCACTTTTTGAGGGTTGTTTTTCGCTCTGTTAGTTTGTTCTCCCACCTATTATGGGAACCCTCTTGTCTGTCCTGTGGGAAGTTTGGGCTTACTGGACAAAGCTTAGGCCAAAAGGATTGGGGCTTTGTGTGTGAGATGGTTATCCTAGTATGAGTTTTGGTAAGTAAACATTAGAAATAATCTATACATCTAACAGTGGGGAAATGTTTCAGCAAATTTATGCATCTAGTCAGTGGGCTATTTTACTTTATTTAAAGTGATAGAAATACCAAACATAATTTATAAGTAGGTATTGCAAAAAGTAGGGTGTAAAATGACATGTAGTATCATTGCCATTATGTAAAAACAAAATAATAGGGGAAAAAATTGTAGAAAAAAGTTACTGGAGAAAACATATATTGAATGTCACAGTGCTTGTGTTAGGATGATTTCTTTATGTTTTTGAAACGTTTTATAATCATTTTTATTACTATATAGTGAAAAGAATCCCAATATTAATTGGAAAAAACAATCATACCCAACAAACCATACAAAAATTAACCCAACAACCCGATTTTTTTTGTAAATGGAAAAAGTAAAAGGTTTGCCCTTTATTTTTCCACAACTCTATCCCATTGATTGTGCTTCACGCTCAATTTCCCATGGCAGTTATGACACATGGATCCCAGCCAGTGAAATTGAAGCGTCTGTGGAAGACGCTCCAACTCCTGAGAAACCTAGGAAGGTGAGCTTTCCTTGTCCGCCCTCCCTCCCCCAAGAATACTGGGGCCAGACCGCTCTTGGAGGTGAACAGAGAGGCTCCTGGGCCCTTGGGTTCCTCTGTTAAGGGTCCCCAGACAGAACGAAGGCTTCCAGGCCTCTCCCCAGGACAGTCTGCCTTTGTACTTCAGGTTCATGCAAAATGGATTCTGGACACAGACACCTTCAATGAGTGGATGAATGAGGAAGACTACGAAGTAAATGATGACAAAAACCCTGTCTCCCGCCGAAAGAAGATTTCAGCCAAGACGCTGACAGATGAGGTGAAAACTCTTTTTCGTTTCTCCTGAGCCCTTAGTACAAGTCTCAGAACAATCTTCGCTGGAGATTGTTGGCTGACATCTGCCCCAATTGTTCAACGGGCAGGTGAACAGCCCAGATTCAGACCGACGGGACAAGAAGGGGGGGAACTATAAGAAGAGGAAGCGCTCCCCCTCACCTTCACCAACCCCAGAAGCCAAGAAGAAGAATGCTAAGAAAGGGTAGGCCAGCCCCTAACCGGCCCCTGCCTTCACTGCTCTGTCCATTCCCTGGTTAAGGAAGGAAGGACTAATCCCCTCCCATAACTACCAGGCGCTGGCCTACAAGGGAAGAGGAGATCTTTAGCTATCCAGTGTCTACTTCCGGTCCTGGCCACTCAAAGAGAGCTTAATCTGCAGATGAAAGGTCTTCGCCTCTTCCACTTACTTTGTAGTGATCAGTTTCTTCTTTGCTCCGTTCTGCTGTCGGGTTTTCTCTCCCTTTTTTCTTCCTTGCAGTTGTTTTTCTTAATTAATTTATTTTTGGCTGCATCTGGTCTTGGTTGCAGTGCTCGAGGTTGCTCAAGATCTTCCTTGCAGCTCGTGGGCTCTCTAGTTACAGCACACGAGCTCTAGGGCATTCAGGCTTAGTATTTGTGGCATGGGCTTAGTTGCCCTGCCACATGTGGGATCTTAGTTCCTGGAGCAGGGATCGAGCCCACTTCCCTGCATTGGAAGGTGGATTCTTAACCACTGGACCACCAGGGAAGTCCCTTCCTTGCAGTTTTATTGCAGTGTAGCTGACATACAGCCCTGTAGAAGTTTAAGGAATACATCATGATTTGGTTTACGTACATTGTGAAGTGATTATCAAAGTGCATTTGGTAAACGTCTTTTGTCTCATGTAGATAGTAAATTAAAGAAATAGAAAAATAAGTAAAAAAATTCTTTTTCCTTGTTCTGAGAACCCTCAGGATTTACTCTTTTTTTTAATTTTTATTTATTTTTTTATTTTTTTCGCTGTGTTGGGTCTTCATTGTTGCATGGGCTTTTTTCTAGTTGTGACCAGCAGGAGCTACTCTGAACTGTGATGAGCACGCTTCTCACTGAGGTGGCTTCTCTTGTTGCAGAGCATGGACTCTAGAGCACAGAGACTTCAGTAGTTGAGGCTCCCAGGCTCTAGAGCACAGGCTTAGTAGTTGGGTTGCAGGAGTTTAGTTGCTCCGTGTCATGTGGGATCTTCCCGGCCCAAGGATTAAACCTGTGTCTCCTGCATTGGCAGGTGGATTCTTAAACCATTGGACCAGCAGGGAAGCCCAGGATTTACTCTGCTAACAACTGTTGTGTGCACCATACACAGTGTTACTTACGTTTATCACATGGTACCTCACAGTCCCTTTGGGAGTTTTTCTTGCTTCCTTTCTATTGAACTCACCTTCCAGGCATTCCTTGTCCAAGGATGCCTGGATTCACTTTCAGTCTCTTTCCTATGCAGTCCTTCAACACCTTACACCAAGTCAAAGCGAGGCCACAGAGAGGAGGAGCAAGAAGACCTGACAAAGGACATGGATGAGCCCTCACCGGTCCCCAATGTGGAAGAGGTGACATTGCCCAAGACAGGTATGGGCCAGGCCCAGCTCCAGGTATAGAGACTCTTACCCTTCACCTTAGCTGGTTATTGAAGTCATTGTCATCACCACAGACAGTCCTCTAACTTCATTTCCATGTCTGAGTTGTGGACCATGCTGTCTCCAAACTTTTTTTTATTACACACCTGATAGCTCAGTTGGTAAAGAATCTGCCTGCAATGCAGGAGACCCTGGTTTGATTCCTGGGTCGGGAAGATCCACTGGCGAAGGGATAGGCTACCCTCTCCAGTATTTTTGGGCTTCCCTGTGGCTCAGCTGGTAAAGAATCCACCTGCAATGCAACAGACCTTGGTTCAGTCCCTGGGTTGGGAAGATTCCCCTGGAGAAGGGAAAGGCTATCCAGTCTAGTATTCTGGCCTAGAGAATTTCATGGACTACAGTCCATGGGGTTGAAAAGAGTCAGACATGACTGAGCAACTTTCACTTTCAATGTCAGTAAGATACACTTGAGCACAAATTATACACATGTAGTGTTCACCACTACTTTTAGGAACATTATAAAACACATACGTTATGTAAAATTAGGAAAATGTAGAGGATAAGATTAAAAAATAAAGGTTCTCATATTCTCGGCCTATATTCCAGTGAACCCCCTTTTGCATCCCCACTTTGGAGACTACTGTTCTGCAGTACTGCTTTATGTCTGTATTCCACAGACATCCAGGAGTGGGTTTCAGGAGTAGGGTGGGAAGGCCACTGAGAGAGGAGTTCCAGCTTTCACCCCTTCTTCCATCAGAGCAGCTCTCCTCTCTGTGTTTTCTCGGGTGAGCTTCTGTGTATGAATTCAGTGGAGGAAAATGTCCTCTGCTTTCAAAAATGTTTAAGATCCAGCCACTCCTCTACAGAATGATTTGGTCAGACTGTGTCAGTCCAGAAGAAACTTATAGACTTCTAGATGGAGATAAGGGGCAATTAAAGACAAGAGTGATTGATGAATGTTCGTAGAGTAGAAGATGCTTCTTTATAAGAAAAAGGTTGAGTAAAATGAATCTTTGATGGGGGAAGGGGAAAAAGTTTCAAGCTCTAGAATGATTGTGACTGGAGCAAGCTATTACATTTTGTAATCAGATGGAGCAAGCTTTGGGAGAAAGTGAGCTCTCTGGAACTGTTCACAGTGAAGAGGCGAGGGCTTGATTTAGACAGAACCTGTCTGTTAAAATGACTCTCTCCCCTGGCAGTCAACACTAAGAAGGACTCGGAGTCAGCCCCAGTCAAAGGAGGCACCATGACTGACCTGGGTAAGATGGGGCGCTCGGGGCAAGGCAATCAGAGCCTAGAGGCGGGGGCGGGAGGCCGACCCCTGCCCCTGGCCTGCCAGGGCCTTTCCAAAAGCGCACTTGTTCTCCGGACCCTCAGGCAGCACCAACCTTCTATCTTGCTGTCTCTCTCTTTCAGATGAACAAGAGGACGAAAGCATGGAGACCACAGGCAAGGTAGAGCCAGTTTAGAGGGCCCCTACCTCTCCCTGTGATTCTGCCCTGTGCTTTCACCCAGAACTTTCCAGTGCCCAGACTCTTCCCACCCTAGAACTCATTCTCACTGTTGCTCAAAACTCTGAGCCTTTTGAATCCCAGGGCCCATAACTGTTCTGTTCCATCCCATCTTTAGTGCCCACATTCCCAGGGTAGGGGAGAAGCAGAGGGTTGCTAAGGGCTAAACGAGAATGCTGAGAGTCCAGTAGCCTCCATACTCATAGGATGAGGACGAGAGCAGCACGGGCAACAAGGGGGAGCAGACCAAGAACCCAGACCTGCATGAGGACAACGTGACTGAGCAGACCCACCACATCATCATCCCGAGCTATGCTGCCTGGTTTGACTACAACAGGTATCGATCCTCCAGCTCCTCACTAAAGCGTTATTTTCCTGGACCATGGGTCAGCATATTCCGTCTCCCACCTCCAAATAAGTTCCCTCTTCCTCAGCCAGCAAACCTGGGGTACAGTTCAGCTGTAGGGGAGCTCCTGGTCTAGTTCTCAGACCCAGGCCTCCCGTTCCTTCTTGCTGCCCCTTCTTCCAGACGTTTCCTCTCTTTGGGGTCCCATCTCTCATCTTTGGGGTCCCATCTCTCCACTTGAGCCTTCTCATTGCACCCTGGCTTCTCTTGCAGTGTTCACGCCATCGAACGGAGGGCTCTCCCTGAGTTCTTCAATGGCAAGAACAAGTCCAAGACTCCAGAAATGTAAGCTACTCTAGCTTGTGGTTCTCTTCCTCCTGTCTGCATTGGCTCCTCCTGATCCAATTGGGCAGACACTTCTTGAGCTCCCTACATGAGCCAGGCACTGTGCTAGGCTCACAGAGACATGCTGTCTGCCCACAGGCAGCTCCAGCCCAGCACTGTGACCACTGCCCTCTGGGATCTGCTGGGGGCTGTGTGAAACTTGCTCTTCTGTTCAAAACAAGTATCTGCTTCCCCCTGCGCTCAGCTGTGTTTCCTCCCTCTGTTTCTTTTAACAGGGTTTAGAGCTTTCCATCCATACTTACCTATGCTGTCTAAAATGCAAATATCTCCAGCATAAGTAATCTCTTTGGCTAAAGTGTAACTGACTATTACTGGTGCCATAGAGTAGGTTTTGACAGAAAAAAAACGGGAAGAGGAACTATTAAGACCCAGTCTGTGAATTAAAGGATAGAGAGATGTGTTTTGTAAAGTCTGGGCCTGGGGCTCAGACATCTTCCTGTCCTTCGAGGCTCCTCCTCAGACCAAACCTGCCTGGCTTTAGTTTGGTGATTTTATGTGGTTAGGAGTGTTCCAGGATAGATATGGGTGGGCAGGTGGGAGGTAGTGCTGAGCCCAGGCACCCTGAGGACTAAACTCATTGGCTTCCCAGCTATTCCTCAGCTCCCCATCTCCCTGCTCCAGGGTCCCTTTCCCTTCCACCATGTTTCTTTCCCCACGGCCTGGTATGGTTCTCTTCTCCTTCTCTTGCTGGGGAAAGCAGTGTATGAAGAAGCCTTGCTGTCTCCAGAGGCAGTAGTGACAGATGACATGAGTTCAACTTGATCTGCAGGCAGAGTTAGAACTAGAACTCTTTACGCTTTGCACTCTGGGTGTAAAATACCAGACGATATATGTATTGAGTGCCCTTTATTTCCCAGGCATTACCCTAAGTATCCTACATACCTTGACTAATTTAATCTTCACATCAGCTTTAGCTGTAGGTCTTATTATCTTCAATTTACTGACAAGGAAACTGAGGCGTGGAGGGCGTCAGTCACTTGCTTAAAGTTACACAGCTCGTGAGTAATAAAGCTGGGGTCTGAGTCCTGTAGTCTGCCTCATGTTCTCAAACTTTACATTACGCCACACAATAGCTGCCATTTTTGGAGCTTGTACAGCGTGCCCAGCGCTACTCTGTATCTCTACAGACCTTTCTATTCTCAACAGACACTTCATTTTACAGTTAAGGTAACTAAGTTTCCAAAATTTAAGGCCATCATAGTAGAACTAGGATTTGAACTTAGTTCAAATCCTAGTTTTGATTTTCCACCTTCAAAACATGTATTCTTAAGGCTATGCCCTGCTAACTAGGTGGAGGCACCTCTAAGGACTTCCCTTTAACATCTGCCTTTGGAATTAAGAGCACTTTCTCTTTTTGATTTCTTTCCCAAATGTTGGATGAGGGAGTGCCCTGTTAGCCTAATGGTTAGGCTTCTGGGTTTTCACTGCCAGGGCCTGGGTTCAGTTCCTGGTCAGGGAACTGAGATCCTGCAAGCCATGTGGAATGGCCAAAAAAAAAAAAAAGTTGGATGAAACATCCCCAAGCACACACAGCCAAGGAGATAACTCATTTAACGAAAAATCCCGTCAAGGGTCTGAACCCCTCAGGTCTAGCACACAGGAGACCCGCAGTGTGTACTGAGTTGGATGAGGCATTCTTCTCTGTCACACATGAAGGTTGTTCTTCTCTTAGCAATTTTCCCTACCCCTCAGCCCTCTCAGCGTTCATATCTCTCTCTTTTAAGCTACCTGGCCTATCGGAACTTCATGATTGATACTTACCGGCTGAACCCCCAGGAGTATCTCACCTCCACTGCCTGTCGCAGGAACCTGGCGGGTGATGTCTGTGCCATCATGAGGTGGGTCTGCAGCTGAGGGGTGGCAGATGCCCAAGGACAATGCTCACAGATGCCTCTTGGCTGAAGTAGAGAGGCTGCTGGCAAGGAGCATAGGGGATGAGCAGGAAAGACACTGCTAGAGAAAGGCCAAGTTCAGGCTTAGGTCAGGGTGACTTAGGGGGTGGCAGGGCGCTCTCTGCAGTGTGGCGGGAGGAAGAAGGAGCACGTCTGTAGTGAAGGAGCCTATCTGGTGAGAGATGCAGGAAGCTGATGGGTGGATATGGAGAGAGGCCCTGGTGCAGGTGGAGACTTGGCTGTCTCTGGTGTGTAGGAGCTGGGAGGAGGCCGTATTTCCTAGGGAGTAGAAGGAGCAGAGAAGAGTGTGCCCCCAGCCCTCTCCTCGTGTGTGACCCAGTCTCTGCCTCTCTCCTCACAGGGTCCATGCCTTCCTAGAACAGTGGGGTCTCATTAACTACCAGGTGGATGCCGAGAGTCGACCAACTCCCATGGGGCCTCCGCCCACCTCTCACTTCCATGTCTTGGCGGACACACCATCCGGGCTGGTGCCGCTGCAGCCCAAGACCCCGCAGGTAGAGTGAGGGGCTGCGGGGACGGGGTGGAACTGAGCAAACTGGGGCTTCTTTGGACTTTTCTTTTTCTGGTTTTTTAGGGTAATGTTTCAGGAGTGTTTGAGGCTTCTTCCTTTTCCATGGGATGCAGAGGGCCACAGGAATCAGTCCCATGTATTTAGCACCCTCTCTCAGCCTTTGTACCTAAGACTGCAAGGACTTGCTGAGGGAGAAGAGATCCTTGTTATCCTCGGGGAGCAGACAGGCTAATGCAGGGGATGGAGCAGATAGAGAAAAATGGCTTACAATTCAGTTGCATGAGATTTTTTAACCTTGTCACATTTCCAGCATTTTTTTCATATTTGCTTCATTATTTTTATCACTTCCATTTTTTTCCATTTCCATTTCATACATTACAAAAATTGTTATGTGGCTTGCCCAGGGTCAGACATGTAGGATTAGAACCTACTTGTCCAGCTCCTAAGAGAACCTATAAAGATACACGTGAATACAAATGGATATCATGCCAATTCCAGATCTAATTAATCATTCAGGGAATATGGAACTGTGGCATGAGTGCCCCCCGAGCTTCGGGCTGCCCAGCATTTGGTCTTGAGGCCTCCAGGGCCTCAGCCTGGTCATTTTGTGCCCAGCCTGCATGACACCAAGCTCTGTCCCCCAGGGCCGCCAGGTTGATGCTGATACCAAGGCTGGGCGAAAGGGCAAAGAGCTGGATGACCTGGTGCCAGAGACGGCTAAGGGCAAGCCAGAGCTGGTAGGTGGGGTGTAGACCCCGCTGGGCTGCTTCTTTGCCCCTTTATTGGGGGGCCCCTGCCCGGGAAGAAGAGCCATGAGAGCAGAGGAGCTACAGCAGTGAGGAAGTCCACGCAGGGGTGTCCCTGGCTGTGGGAAGGGAGCCCCTTCTGTCTGTCCTCTATCTCTGTCTGCCCCTGGCTCCTGGCAGTCACTCGGAGTCACCTCTCTCTTTCCCTTCCACAAATAGCAGAACTCTGCTTCCCAGCAAATGCTCAACTTCCCTGACAAAGGCAAGGAGAAACCGACAGACATGCAGAACTTTGGGCTGCGCACAGACATGTACACGAAGAAAAACGTCCCCTCCAAGGTACAGGGCCGCGGGCACCTGGGGTTGGTGCTCCTTTGCTCCTCAAGGCTGCAGGCTCTTCCCGCTGACCCACCCGTGTTTCCCCTGCAGAGCAAAGCTGCAGCCAGTGCCACTCGAGAGTGGACAGAACAGGAGACCCTGCTGCTCCTGGAGGTAACCTGGGCCAGGGAAGGACAGTCCTGTGAAAGGGAAGTGGCCACAGTGCCGGCCACACTTGGGAGTGGGGAGGGCGTGATCTTGCCCTGTCTCTCTCCTTCCCAGCTCCTATCGCATACTCCCCCAGGGGCCAGCTGCCAGGCAGGGACTGAGACCATTTTGTCAGCCCCTTGTCCTTTCCAAGTGCTACTTGGAGATTCCCCTTGGGCCTGGCAGAGTATATAAATATCACAACTCGGAGAGCTCTGAAGCAGCTCTGCTTAGCAGGGTGGGGGATGCTCACCTTTGAGGGAGGTGGTTACTGGAGTAAGTGAGGTTGTGTCTCCACCACCACCACCAGGCACTGGAAATGTACAAAGATGACTGGAACAAAGTGTCAGAGCACGTGGGAAGCCGCACACAGGATGAATGCATCTTGCATTTTCTCCGGCTTCCCATCGAAGACCCATACCTGGAGGACTCAGAGGCCTCCCTGGGCCCCCTGGCCTACCAGCCTATCCCCTTCAGCCAGTCAGGCAACCCTGTGATGAGCACCGTTGCCTTCCTGGCCTCTGTCGTCGACCCTCGAGTGGCCTCAGCTGCTGCGAAGTCAGCCCTAGGTAACGCGCAGGGCTCCCAGCCCTCTTGGTTTGCATTTGAAAGGCTGGGTACTCTGACCTTGCAACCCCCTCAAGTTCACTGCCCTACTGGCCTTGTCTGCGGCTGGCATCAGCCCAGGCGATGGTCCAGCTCCACGCAGGCGGAAATGAAGAGCCGGGCTTGTGAGGGAGCTCTCACAGAGAGTGCCAGAACTGCCTACCTGCCTGCTCCCAGCCTCCCCCTCTCTGGGTCTTACAGAAGAGTTCTCCAAAATGAAGGAAGAGGTACCCACAGCTTTGGTGGAGGCCCACGTTAGGAAAGTGGAAGAAGCCGCCAAAGTGACAGGCAAGGCAGACCCAGCCTTTGGTCTGGAAAGCAGTGGCATCGCAGGGACCACCTCTGATGAGCCGGAGAGGATCGGTAAGGCCTGCCGTGTTCCCCAGTTCCTCCCTTTTTACCAGCAGCCTCAGCCACCTGGCCTCCCCACACCATCCCTGCCTCCACCCGACCTCAGAGCATGAGACGAATGGGGTGAGTTGGTGGGGTGTTCATTTTCCTCAGGGCTTTACGTTAGGTACCATGGCTCCCCACTAGTCCTGTCAGTAAGATCTTGGCTAGAAGGGGCAGTTGGAAGAGTGTTGTAGACCAACTGTCAGACATTTCCTGTTTCCTCTTCCCCTGGACCCAGAGGAGAGTGGGACTGACGAGGCGCGGGCAGAGGGCCAGGCCACAGAGGATAAGAAGGAACCCAAGGTACAGCGGGATTGACACGGGCTGGGAAGGCAGAGGGGTCCAGCGTGGACCGGGGAAGGGGAGCTGGCTCCACTTAGCTTGGGCAGGTGAGGGCTGTGCTTGGATGGGGCTGCGTCCTGGATCCAGGCCCCCTCCCGAGTAAGAGGTGTAAACTCAGCTCCTGGTCTGGGCCCTCTCTGTGCGAACCAGCACCCTGACACTCCCCTTTTTCCTTTCTCTGGGACTCCAGGAACCTCGAGAAGGAGTTGGGACTGTGGAGGAAGAAGCAAAGGAGAAGACCAGTGAGGCACCCAAGAAGGACGATGAGAAAGGGAAGGATGGCGATAGCGAGAAGGAGTCAGAAAAGAGTGATGGAGACCCGACAGGTGAGCCTCACATGGTGGTTGGGGTTCAGAAAGGAAGCCAGGCTCTAGGGCTCACGACCCTTTTCCTGGCCCAGCGGATCCTGAGAAGGAGAAGGAGCCCAAGGAAGGGCAGGAGGAGGTGCTGAAAGAAGTGGTGGAGTCAGAGGGGGAAAGGAAGACGAAGGTGGAGCGTGACATTGGCGAGGGCAACCTCTCCACCGCCGCCGCCGCTGCCCTGGCTGCTGCCGCTGTGAAGGCCAAGGTAAGGCCTCAGACCCAGGGAAGGAGGTGCTGCTCCTCATCACACAGCACCTGGAGGAAAGCCTGCCTTGTCATCCTTACACAATGCTGGCCTGCCTCCTGTCCCCTTTGGATCCTAAGAGGGACACTTGGTCATCTCTTCTCTTATCTTTTTTAAGCCTTTATCATTAGGCCTGTTTTTTTTTTTTTTGTAAAACATTTAATTTATTTATTTGGCTGCACTGGGTCTTCATTGCAGCATGTGGGCTTCTCTCGTTGCAGAGCACAGGCTCTAGAGCGAGAGGGCTTCAGTAATTGCAGCTCATGGGCTCTGGTTATGGCAGTTGGGGCATGTGGGCTTAGTTGCCCCATGACCTACGGGATCTCAACTCCCTGACCAAGGATCGAACCCACTTTCTCTGCATTGGAAGGTGGATTCTTAACCACCAGACCACCAGGGAAGTCCTGATTGGGCCTGTTTTCACCCTCTCAATTATTTGACCTCTTCTTATCCTTTGATATCCTCTCTTTCTTCATGTTCTTTAAAAAATACCACTCATGCCTGTGCTACTTTCTGGGTTGTGACCACAGCAAGTTCTGTCTTAAAGCCTGTCAGCCCCCACACCACCTTCTCTGTTGCCCAACATCTTCAGCTGGGTCCTCCCACTGATGGCCACCCCACCCCTCCTTCCTTAGCACTTGGCTGCTGTTGAGGAGAGGAAGATCAAATCGCTGGTGGCCCTGCTGGTGGAGACCCAGATGAAAAAGTTGGAAATCAAACTCCGGCACTTTGAGGAGCTAGAGACGATCATGGACCGGGAGCGAGAAGCAGTGAGTCGAGTGCCCTGGGGGTTGGCAGGGCCCCACCTTGGCACTGGGCTGGGCCGCAGTTTAGGGCGAGGGGAGCAGTACAGAGAACCTGAGGCTGATGGCATCACAGTGGAGCAGACTAGCCCAGACCAGGGAAGGAGGAGCCAGCCTGGGCGGTTAGGGACAAGTGACCCACAGGTACAGCCTAGAGACTGAGGTCCCACAGAATGTCAGCCCCAGGGTCAAGTTCTTATTGGTTCTTTGCTGCATCTCCAGGTCCTTGAAGGGTGCTTAGTCCACGGTAGACTTGCTGTGGAGTGACTGTTGAGTGATTGAACAGGTTTAAGGCATGATGAGAGGGTAAGGGCTTCAGATCCAGGGGTTAAAGTTGGAAAGGAAATAGGATGGACATGGTGTCGAATCTTTTTGATTCTTAGAAGATATAAAAGAAGTAGAAGACAAGGACTCTGATCCTGAACTCCTCAATTGAAGATATCATATATCCAATATGGAGACAGCAAAGTTGGCTAATGCTTCAAGTATCTGACAAATGAAAATTAAGAGATTTCCAATCAAGTATAAAAGCCCTGAGTGAGAGCAGAATAGAGGCCAAAGCTCAGAAGCTAGTGAGGTGATTTGGGAGGGCTTCCTAGGAATTGTGAGTTTTTCTTCAGTTTTGAAGGAGGGAAAGAACATGATTTGACTAGAGGAACTTGGTTGGGGGTGGGTGGTCAGTTTCCAGATGAAAGTAATGACAAATTCAAAGCTTTGGAGCTGAAAATGAACAAGGGCTGCCACCAGATTAAGTCTACTTGTCCACTGCAGTGAGAAGCCATGCAGGCAGCCAGAAGACCTGGTGGGGGGAACTGGAGAGGGGAGGGGAGGCGAGAACAGCAGAAGCCAAGCACAAGGCTGAGGTTTGGTGTGGGGATCACCAGAATGGGAGGCTGGGCTTGTCAGAAGACAAAGCAGGGGGCAAGGTGTGTGCCTTTGGGGTTTCCTGCCCCCGGGTGACAGCTCTCCATTGGCCCTGGCAGCTGGAGTACCAGAGGCAGCAGCTCTTGGCCGACAGACAAGCCTTCCACATGGAGCAGCTGAAGTACGCAGAGATGCGGGCCCGGCAGCAGCACTTCCAGCAGATGCACCAACAGCAGCAGCAGCCACCACCAGCCCTGCCCCCGGGCTCCCAGCCTATCCCACCACCAGGCGCTGCTGGGCCACCCACTGTCCATGGCTTGGCCATGGCTCCAGCCTCTGTGGCCCCGGCTCCTGCAGGCAGTGGGGCCCCTCCTGGAAGCTTGGGGCCCTCCGAACAGCTTGGGCAGGCAGGGTCAACTGTGGGGCCACAGCAGCAGCCACCAGCTGGCGCCCCCCAGCCTGGGGCCGTCCCACCAGGGGTACCCCCCCCTGGACCCCATGGTGAGTGATGGCTTCTGGAACTCTGGCTGAGTGGAGGGTTCCGGGGGCACGTTCCAGTTCCCCTCAGAGGCAGTGTGTGATAGGACTGGAGATAAGGATTGACCTCAGTTTCTACAGATCCTCCTTCACCATGGCTATTCCCTAAGTCAGCAGGGCTCCCTCCCCAGAGCCAGATTTTTGGAATTTTGTTCCAAGGATTTATCACTCAGTTCTAGTATCAGGAAAAGGGAAGGTGGCCTAGGAGTGACTGGGTTATCCTCACTGTGAGAGTGAGTTGGTGAGTGAGATTGTATGCCTCCAACCTTCTCCATCTCTCCTCTTCATTCCCAGGCCCCTCACCGTTCCCCAACCAACAAACTCCTCCCTCAATGATGCCAGGGGCAGTGCCAGGCAGCGGGCACCCAGGCGTGGCGGGTAATGCTCCTTTGGGTTTGCCTTTTGGCATGCCGCCTCCCCCTCCTGCTCCATCCATCATCCCATTTGGTAGCCTAGCCGACTCCATCAGTATTAACCTCCCCCCTCCTCCTAACCTGCATGGGCATCACCACCATCTCCCGTTTGCCCCGGCCACTCTCCCCCCACCTAACCTGCCTGTGTCCATGGCGAACCCTCTACATCCTAACCTGCCGGCGACCACCACCATGCCATCTTCTTTGCCTCTTGGGCCGGGGCTCGGATCCGCCGCAGCCCAGAGCCCTGCCATTGTGGCAGCTGTTCAGGGCAACCTCCTGCCCAGTGCCAGCCCACTGCCAGGTGAGAAGGGTCCTGGAGGGGGCAAGGGGCGGGAGAGGGCTCCACGGGGTGGACTGGAGGGCAGGTGGGCGAGGGGCTCGGGTACTATGGCTTCCAGGATCGTTTTTTTGAACGCTGTGGTAAAATTAGAATACAGGAGGGAAGGGCCTCTCTGGCTGTCCTCCACCATTCCCCAGCCTGGCAGCTGCCCCCTGGGATGACGCTGGGGCCTTTCACTGGTGGGTCACGGAGGAGTCCTGTGACACAGAGCATCTCAGTTGTAAACTGGAAAAACGGCTACTTGTTTGCATGATGATTGCCGTCCCATTTGCTTGTTCCCATCACGCTCAAGTGCCCCATTTAGAGAGTTCCCTGGGGGGCAGGAGGACAGTTGGGGTGCAGCAGTTTTCCCAGCGTGTGGTGGGAGAGAACTCTGGGAAAAGGAAGTTGTCCATGGGGGTGCTCTCTCATCTCCCGTCCATTGCATGCCATGCCCAGTTGCGTATCTGGTGGCCTGGGTCTGGAACCTCTCCCCTGCTCACCTCAGCTGACGCAGCTTTCTTCTCTCCACAGACCCAGGCACCCCCCTGCCTCCAGACCCCACGGCCCCGAGCCCAGGCACAGTCACCCCCGTGCCACCCCCACAGTGAGGAGCCAGCCCGACATCTCTCTCCCTCCTCACCCCCAACGGAGATCAAGGTTCCAGGAACAGCCCCGTCCCCACCACTGGGACCCTTCCCCAGCCTGGAGAGTTCATCACTACGTAAGGAAAGTCCTCCTGCCCCTCCAAAGCCCCCACCGTGCCTGTCAGGGGCAGGCATTTTTACATTGGATGATTCAAGGACTTCTGTGGAAAAGATGTTTCTAATGTCTGGGAGAGAAGATAGGATGGGGACACTGCCCTCAAAGGAAGGGCTGGGCGAAGGTGTTTCTACAAGGTCCTAATTAACCACTGTTAAGGGTACATCCCCACAAAACTACTGCATTTTTTATGGATTGAAAAAAAAAAAGCCCTTTAAAAGGAAGTAGAGATTTTAAAAAGCCCTCCAACCAGTGAGAAAAATCCAAGTTTTACATATTTTGGAGGAGGGAGGTGAGTTTTAGGAAAGGGGTATCTAGGTTCTGGGGAGAGCTCTGATAGAATAGGGTGCAGGCTCTGTCTCCTCCGGCCCCTCGTTAGTGACTGAGTCAGCTCCCCACACCCCTCGGCTGCCCCATTTATTCCCACTCCTCTCTCCCACTGCTTCCTCAGTGTTGCTGTTTAGGCCACCCAAGCTCAGCCAATGACCCCCTTCCCTCTGAATGTCAGTTTTGTGTTTTTAAAAGTCTCCTGCGTAGTTGATGTCAGCGTATGTCTATTTGGTGGGGAAATGTCTTGGGGACTCCTGTGGTAGGTAGTGGAGGAAGAAAGGGCACGTGGGGCTTTGTGGCCTCCTCCCCGGGCTCTGGCTCCCAGAAGATGCGGAGAGGGGAGCACTAAAAGAATGGGAAGTTTTAAAAACGTGGAATTGTCAAAAAAGCACTTAAGCACCTCCTTCTTATGACGTGGTGGGTCACTCTGTCCCCTCTTCCTCCCACCATGCCCATCATGGCTGGTAGCGGGGAATTCCCTGGGATTTGGGGCAGCAGCTGGGTAGGGGTGCCTAACCTAGGGGCATGCCGACCCCCTGATGGCAGCTCGTGGCTCAGCTCTGCTCCCCAGATTCCAGTGCCCCCAGTACCAGCTCTCCTCTCTTCAGCCCTGATGTGAAGACAACAGTGATTCCAAGGCTTTCCACCAATTCTTGGTCCCTCCCACCAGGCCCTTTGTTCCTCGTGTCCCCGTGTTTCTCTTCCTCTGCGTCTTGGCACCTTTCTTTTGTTCAAAATTTTCTGTAAATTTTTTCTTTTTTCTTTCTTTTCCCTTTTTTTTTTTTTTTTTATAAATTAATTTGCTTTCAGTTCCATTTGTGGATGCCTTCTGTGTTCTCTTACCCGTGGCTCTGAGGCAGGGGGATCGGGCTGGAGCAGCACCCCGGGAGTCCTTCCAGCAGCAATAGGCAGGGCTGGAGAGACGCTCGGCCAACACCGGGCCTCTCTCCACTGCGGGCCAAAGGCAGCACAGCTGTCAGGCTGAACAACTGTGCAGGAGCTGGGGAGAGGCTCTCACCTGCTCTAAAAATAGCCATTTAAGACTTGGAAGGACAACTCACAACCTGGAAATTTTGTCTATTTATCCTTTCAGAAGTGGTGGCTTCACGTCTTCCCTTATTAGGCGGGAGAAGGCAGGCATCTCAGCTGCTTGTTATTGTTGGCCCTGGGCCTCGCTGAAGTGACAGGCCCAGGCAGTACTAATATGGCCTGACTTTCGCTCCAATAAACAGTTCCTGGGCTCCCTGACAAAAGGCCTTCCATGCCAGGGAGGGCTAGGAGAGGACTCAGCCCACATGGGATGAACAAGGGTGGCCAACCTTAGTCCTACAGGCATTTCTGGCCTCAAGGTAGCCTTTGTAGCACCGATGAGTGAAGCCAGCATCTCTTAAATGAGGCAAAAGTGGCTCCTGCAGGCCCTTGGCTGGCTTCCCCCAACCTCTGGTCCACTGACCCCAGACTGCCTTCCTTTTCACCCTGCTCAGGAAGAACAGCAGAACCGCACATAGAGCAGAGAACAAGTTTATTTGGTGAATGCTGATGGCAGACATCATCCAAGAAAGAGAATCTGGGGAAAATACTGTGACAAGAGAACCTAGAAGCGTCCGGGCTACATACACAATCTCCCACAAGGAAGGTGCAGTGTCCACGCACACTGGGAATATCCTCAGCCATTCAGCACCATGCGGACGAGCTCTGTGGAAAGGAGAGGGGGGTGAACAGGAAGCAGGGCGAAGGGGAGGGGTCCGCCAGGGGCCAGGAGACCACAAGACCACAAAGGCAGCGTAAGAAGGAATGTGCCCACAACAACCAACCTTGGGGTCAGTTTGCAGAGGGGCCACCTTGAGTCTAACCAGTACTCTCGACCCCCAGCTCCCCTCCCACCAGCTGTTAGTTCCCTCTGCCCCACCCTGAGCAGCAAGAACACAGCAGAGGCGGAAGAGTTCCCAACTAAACCTACAGCTACTGTCAGCCACTGGGGGAGGAGGAGACAGAGTTTTGGGTTAGGGTACCTCCAAGCTGCCCAGCGGAAAGAAGAGAAGACCTACAGCAGCACGATGGGGCAGGCAACCCACCCCCCCCTGCCAACCACGTGATCCCGGGCTAAAGGATCACCATGAAGCCAGACAGGGGTAGGTAGGCTGGTGTGAGTTCCCAGACACCAGTACCCCAGAAGCCAACCAAACCTCAGAGCCCGTTCTAGGAGAGGAGGAGGTGCCACACCCCCAGGCTGTCTGCCTCTTTGAGGAACCCCTCCCCTCCCCAGTCAGCTCCATGCAGAGGCATGCCGGGAGGAAGTCAGATGGTAGTAGGGGAAGGGCAGGGGCTAGAGAGCAAAGGCTGGGGAGGAAAACACTGGGGAGGTCAACTAGAGAAGGGGGGCTGGGAGGAGCCGTACCCGCCCCATGGGCCCGTCACCCCGACAGGATATGCCTCACAAACGCTGCAGGAAGGAAGAGACATTCATGGTGAAGACAAGACATAGACGTGGGGTGAAGGGGTCAGGCAGTGAGGGACTGGACATCCATTTATTTTTACTTCCCATCCCTTCCCCACCCTTCAGGCCACATGAGCCCTTCCTTTCCTGTCACACCCCTCTGGCCTCCCATTCCTGGGCTGGGCTGGGCCCTGCCCCTTGCCTCCTGGCACTTTTAGGAGCCTGAATCCAGGGACAGGGAAAGCCCTCAGTGCTGTGCATGACCTGCCCCGTATGGCTGCTTCCTCCGAGACCCTGGTTCGTCCCTCACCTTCATAGTTGATACAGCCATTGCTGTCCTCATGCCCTGCCACCAGCATCTCTACTTCTTCCTCTGTCATCTTCTCACCTTCAGAGGGGAAGGAAGAGCGAGTGTTCTGGAGTTGAGTGACACTGAGGTCTATCAAGTGGCATCTCAAGAAGGAAGGGCAGAGCCTCACCCAGTGTGACGAGAACGTGCCGGATCTCAGCACCCATGACAGTGCCGTTCCCTTCCTTGTCAAACACCCGAAGGCCTTCGACATAGTCCTCGTAGGTGCCCTGGTCCTTGTTCTTGGCCACAGTCTGCAGCATGGGTAGGAAGTGCTCAAAGTCCAGTACCTTCACGTTCATCTCTGCCGAAAAGGAGGTGGAAGCTAAGTCATATGTGTTCTTAGGACTAGGGTTAAGGGGCTCCCACTCCAGGCAGGAGAAATCTGTGGGATTTGCCAGACAAGACCCGCTTGTGTTTGGGGCCTAGGAAGATAAAAGGAAGCTATTTGAAGACTGCAGGCCCACCACCACACTGCGGAGTTGTTCTTAAGGACCCTCACCATCACTCTTGGGGTTCCCCAGGACTTTGAGCACCTCGGCGTTGGTGGGATTCTGGCCCAGGGCCCTCATCACATCCCCACACTGACTGTACAGGATCTTGCCATCCCCCGTTCGGTCAAACAGCTGGAAGGCCTCCTTGAACTCTGAGGATCCAGATAAACATCAGTATGGGACACACAGGTGTTAACCCAAACCCTCCTCCACAGTCCCCACTGCCCATTCAACTTTGATCATGCTGAGGAAATCAGATATTTACAACACTGTAAACCCAAGCCCTCTAAGAGGGATCCAGTGTCCCTTCCTCCCAACTCAGGTGTCTCACATAAAGACCTGGCCTTCCTCAACCCTTAGCAGAGTGGTAACGGCCATTTACATACCCTCTCCGCCTGCAGCAAGCCTGCCCAGCCTCCTCATTACACGACTCAGGGCAGGAATTCGCCACCGCCCTGTCTGGGCCCTGTCCTTATAAGGAAGTGGGAGCAGCGGCCTGGGACTGGGGTCATCCCAGCCTGCCACTTCTCACCTCTCCAGTACAGGGTCATTTCAGAGGGTACTGCTACAAAGAAGTATCCTCAGCAAACTCCCCTGTTGCACTTTCACAAAAAAACGTCACTGCTGTTTACAGCCTTCACAATTACAAGCTGAGGGAGAGGGTAGTTATCACAGGAGGAAAAGAGGCAGAAGTGGCTGATTAAGGAACAGAGGAGCACAAACAGCTTAATACACCGTCCCCAAGCCCCACACACAGCAGGCATTAGTGATCAAGTTGTTTAACACACCCACGTCACCTAAAACTCACCCAGTGCTTGGGGCTCAGATCTAGAGTAGAAGGGAAGGGAGGAAGAAAGAGTGAGGAAAGAAAATGGAAGATCCAGAAGGAAGGAGAAGGGAACCCACCAGGTATTCCCCTGGGGGTGCTAAAGAGATGACAGGTGAGGGGGAAGGAGGTAGAGGGAGTGTCCCTCTCCCTAACATGACCTCAACAGAGGTCAGAGATTACCTACCTGCGGTCTGATCCTCGGTGAAGTCACACTGCCCAGAGAAGACGAGAGTGGTCAGCATCATAACTCCAATCCCCCCAGCTTCCGTCCCAGTCCCAAAACTCTGAATCACAAACTCCTATTCCATGCTGGGGACTCGCTTCCCAGCAGGGTAGGATCCCAAACACTCCAACCCCACCTCCAACCTTCGGGGGCCTCAGGTTCATTTACTCGCTACTCTCTGCCTTCTCCCCGCCCCTTCTCCCCGGCTTCCCGCTTCTCGCCCCAAATCCCGCTCATCCTCTCGGCCCCAGGCCCCACCATCTTGACGCTCAGCTCTGCGGGACCTTTTCCTGCAGTAATGGCTCCGGTTCCTGGCCCAACCCTAGTCTTAGTACGTCCTAATGACGTCACCCCAGCTGACCCAGCCAATGGGGATCCTGGCCCGGGTTTATGCAGATGATGCTACTATATTAGTAATAAGGTGGGCGGGGGCCAGCTGGTGTTCAAGTCTCCAGAATAGCCCTACCTGGGGCACAGAAACTGCAGAACAAGGTGGAATGGGGCGCAAGGAATCTGCTCCTCCGAGCAGCGAGAAAGTCAGAGGAGGTCGCATTGGTGGGTGCGGGTGGGAAGAGGAGCCCTCCCTTTCCCTCCCCCACCTCTAAAGAAAGCAAGAGTCGGAAGCTAAGGGAGGAAACGTCTCTTTATTTTGAAACAATAGCCTCCTAGTGGCAGGAACGTGCTTTTGCCTGGTGGGGGCCCAGCGTCCGACCCCCCTGCACCTGTGGAAAAAGATGAACGTTGCCAAATCCTGCCGCTGTCGCGCAGCAAGACACGGAAATGCACTTCCCTGCTTTTGTACGCAGGCAGAGGGACAGGAAGGAGGCTTGCCTCTCAAGGCGCAGTGAGAGTGCCCTACCTGCATTGCTCAGACGCTTAGGATGTGCTTCAGGAAGGCTGCAGAGAGAAGAGGCCAGAGGGGCTTCAGAAGCTGGCCTGATGATAACCCATCTACTTTAGATAATTCAGGCTCCAGGATGCCTCCACCCACATACCTCGGGCCTCCTGCCTCCCTCCTCCCTAGTCGTTTCTGCTCCTCTGGCCCCTCACCTTCGTAGTTGATGCAGCCACTGCTGTCCTCATGTCCTGCCAAAACAGACTCCACCTCCTCTTCAGTCATCCTCTCTCCTGGGCCCAGACACAGTGTTTTAGCCCCTGCCTTCCCTCCCTCATCAACCCACGCCTCTTTCTTCTGGTGGTACCTCCTCTTCTCCCAGCCTGGAGAGTTGCCCATAGCAACAGTCCCCCAAGAGAATTCCCTCTTTGTAGTGGGCATGCCTTGAGTGTGTCTCTGAATCTTGCTTTCCATTTCACCTCAGTTATAGGTGGTGAAAGCTTTGATAGACAAGGAAACTGAATTCCAGAGGGTTAAGAAACAGACCATATCATAGAGTACAGCCATCTCTTCCCAAGACTGAAACTCAGATTTCCCACCTCGTTCCCTTTCCTCTGCCCCTTTGGGAGGCAGCTGCAGCCCACTCACTAGACTGAAGGGGGAAGACCTTCAGATCCTGTCCCTAAGGCTCTGACCTTCTCAGTCTCCTTCCCATGACCCACAGGACAGTAATCCCTCATTGGCTCTGCCTACTTGGCTAACCTTCTTAGTTCATCCCCTCCTCTCAACACCCCCAGGAGTTCTGGTCCCTGCCTCACCCAGGGTGGTGAGGACATGTCTGAGCTCAGCTCCCATGACTTTGCCATTCTGCTCTTTGTCAAACACCCGAAGCCCCTCCAGGTAGTCCTGGTATGAGCCTCGGTCCGGCAACTTGGCGACTGCCTGGAGCATGGGCAGGAAAGTCTCAAAGTCCACACGGCGCGACTTCAGCTCTGGAGATAGAGAGGTGAAGGAAAGGTTACTACAGTGTCACCTAGGACCCAACTCCCATCCCCACCATGAAGGGTTTCATCTGTTCAACATTCAGATATTTTTTTGCCCTTATGTTTGACAGTTTTTAAAGTCCTGGGACCCACCTCAGGATCCTTGATCACCTTACCAACACTCCACCACCAAACCCGCATGGTCCCACAGGTGCCCTCACCATCACTCTTGGGGTATCCCAAGACCCTGAGCACCTCGGCGTTGGTGGGGTTCTGGCCCAGAGCCCTCATCACGTCCCCACACTGGCTGAACTGGATCTTGCCATCCCCCACTCGGTCATACAGCTCGAAGGCCTCCTTGAACTCTGAAGTGTAAGGAGAGGTCAGTGTTGACAAGGGGTTCCCATCACCACCAGGAGAAAGGAAATTCAGAAACAGTGTGCTTTGAGCTGGGCAGAAGAGAGGACACAAGGAGCACTAGTGTGGGAGGTTTCAAGGTCGGGAATAGAGGTAGGGGAATAGATAGAGGATCTGACTGGGGACTTGGGATGGACACTGGGCTCAGGGGCGTCTCCTCACCCTCCAGCTGGTCCTTGTTAAACTCGATCTGTGGAAGAGAACAGCATGTGAGGAGAGATGACAGGACTCACTCAATCCCTCTCCAGCACTCCTCCCGACCAACTGGCAGCCACTTCGGGGGAGGGGCCCATAGGGACCAGGCTGGGAACCCAGCCACCTCAGTCCCATTCCCAGCTCCAGAACTTGGGAGAATCCCAAGAGGAGGAATTATTGGGGGGAGGGTTTCCTGGGAACAGGGTTAATCCCATGCCACCTGTTCCCCTCCCTCTACTGCCCTGAGCCCTGCATCCCTCACATAACTGGGGGCTGAACAAAGGCTAAATTTACCCCTGGCCCCCAGCTGTGATTGTCTAACAAGTCTGTCCTCTTCAGCCTTCCCTCCTGGGGTTCAGAGCTGTGGCTTTTCATATTGAATAGTCAGACAGGCAGGCAGCAGCTCCCCCCTTTCACCTTGAAACTGTCCTCAGAACCCAGATGTTCCCCATCTTACAGGCTCTGCCTCCAGCAGGACAGTGAGAAAGTGATGTACATATACACACATGTTATCGGTTAGAGGCAGAGGGCAACAAAGACAATAGAGTCATTAAGCTTAGATGCTTCCGGGGCGGGGGGTACTAAGAAAACCCCCCACCATCATCCAGTGCTTACTGATTCCCTACCTTTTAGATACCCGTAGTCCCCTAGGCTATATCCCACTGTTGTACCCACTCCTCCATTCTTTTCTCACTTTTCAGGGACTTACCACCACTTTGGAGAGATCGATGGGGGGCTCCTGGATTTTCGCAGGTTTCTCAAGGATTACAGGGATAAGTGATGGTAGCTCAACCCTGGATGGAGGGGGCCCTACTGCAGGCTTAGCAGCAGGCTTGGGGGCAGCAGGGGGCCCCACTGGTTTCTTCACGGGAACATCCTTCTTGGGAGGCATGATGTCGGGTGGCCAAAGGACAGCGTGCCGATGGGGGCACCCATCTCTGTTTAAATAGCCAGGGAGTCTGGGATGTCAAGGGGCGGGGGCAGGGGCAGGGAGCCAGTTGGCTGGGGGGAGGGTGAGATAGAGGAGAGATATGCCGGCTGCCCTCACTCCCCTGGCCTCAGTGTGGTTCAGGACTCCTGCCCCAAGGTCTTCTCCCTTCTGTCCACCCCGCCCCAAACGCTGACCAGAACAATGGCCCTTTGGGGGCAGGGGGAGGAAGGTAGAGACAGCCCAGAAAGGGGGAGTTAACTTTCAGGGTGCAGATAGGAGGGTTGCCAGGGAGAAACTGAAACAGGGGTGAGGAAAAGAAGAGGACCCAGAAAATTCCGACCCCCTGACTCGGAATAGTCCTTTTTCCTAGCAACTTTAGACTCTTGAAGATGGAGGCAAAGATGGGGGCCTTATTAAAGTGGGGTCTGGGAGTAGTGAAAGGGGAAAAAAACAAGCAGCCCTTCCACTTCCCTCTTCCTATGGATGAGGAGCAGGGTAGTTCACCCCACAGCTTATAATACTCGGTACCTCAAGTCCCTAACCCCCTCCCTCCCAGCCCAGAACTGGAACTGTGCACTGCAGGGTACGGAGAAAGAACAGTAATAGAAGGGTGTGACTCCCACCCACTCTTCTAGCCCCAGTGTTGTTTTAGGAGTGGGGATGGAGGGAAGGATTGAATTTAATACCCATCACCCATACTCCGAAGAAAGGAACCCTGTCCACAAGCCTATGGTCATTCAAGTCAGACAAAGATGGGGTGCCTGCTGAACCTGCAGGGACTCCATGGTGGCACCTGAGGGGAAAGGCAGGCTCTGAGAGGCAAAGGGCCTAATTTCTAAAATCTCTAATCCATAAAGATGTGCGAGGTCCTCTGGGCTCCATGAGTTTTCAACCCTCAACCAGAAGGATAATAAAACCCTGACTTGGCAGCCAGGTTGCAAACCTTGTTGTGAGGACTGGGGAAAGGTGGAAGTCAGGGGCCTATGAAAGAGGGGAGGGTTTACTGGTTATTTTTGTACTGGGGGTAAAGAAGGCGATGATTTAGATAGCATTCGGAGGAAGACAGTAGTGATTCAATTTAGGGGTTTAGAGAGTTGATGCTGGGTCTCCCACTCGCAAAAAAAAAAAACCCATCTGAACCTCATTACTGCAAATCGTCTCATTTTAGGAAAATCAGAATCTTTCCTCTAGCCAGGAGTACATCTCACACACATACACACACACACACACACCCCTACACACACACACCCCTAAGCCTTAAATAAAGGAAAGAGCCCCTCCCCAGCGCCCCAAAACTCACCCTGTGGGGTCCAGGTAAGGGGCGGAGGCGGGGCGCAGGGCAGCCGCGGGCCCTGAAGGGTTAATTTCTGCAGCCTCGAAGCATGCCGGGAGATGTAGTCCTCGCGCGCCCGCGGGCTCACGGGAAACACCGCGGTAAGGCTCAGGGAGGATGCTGGCGCAGTGACTTCCGGCCCGCGGCGGCGGTTGGTGACTCAGGTTTTGGGGGTGCGATTCTTGTCCCAGAACCGAAAGGCAGTGAGCACTTTACAGCCCCTATCCCTGACCGTAAAACCGCGCGTGGTCCCTCAAGATATCTCCTTTGCTTGGCTCTGAGTTCCCGGTTTAGTGTGGGTGGGGATTTATTTCTGAATCCACTGGTAAGAACGCAGAACGAGAGGGAAAGGCTGCAGCTGCAGCAGGCCGGATGGAGGTCAGATAGTGGGAAGCACTTACTCCCTCGGGCATAATGGTTCGGCCTTTTTAGCTTCCTCTTACTGTTTGGTAGAAAGAGAACAGAAGCCGTTGAGTTGCCTTGTGACTTGGAACAGTTAACTGAAGTTTTTCGTTTTTTTAAAAAATGAACTGGTAGTTGAAGTGTTAAACTTTGGAATTAAGCCGGTCACCTGCCCTAGTCGCTCTAAGTTGAAATTTCCGCTGAATGCGGCAGCGTATGTACCAGCCTCCCTGTCGTTTCTTCACAGGTCTTGGAATGCAGGGCTGGGTTGTCCAGCCTTTGGGAACTCTCTGCCCAGCACTGGACATCTCTTTCCCGCAGATGGTTGTTTTTTAGATTTTTTTAAAAATTGAAGTATAGTTGTACAAATATGTTTCAGGTGTACTACATAGTGATTCACAGTTTTTAAATATTATACTCTATTTTTAGTTATTGTAAATTTTGGCTGTATTCCCTGTGTTGTACATCCCCCAGATGATTATCAAAGTTCCTGTTTGTGCTTGGAGGGAGCCAGCCCGGGCAAGCCCGACTTCACTGGCTGGACCAGTAAATGCCCCGGTTGCTCACACAGTGCTGGACATTGGGGCTTGCCTGAATGGGCAAGCACTGGGTTGGAGAAGAAAACCTACCCACCGGAGGTCAGTAGTGTGAGGCATAAGTGAACTTTATGGGCAGTGCAGAAGTGATACGTGGTGGTTGGGGAAAGCTTCTTGGAAGACCAGAAATGGGTTGTGTAATAGAAACAGCAAAGATGAGGAGGGTGTTAGCAAGTATTCTGGAGGTCTCAGCAGAGCAGGTACTGCTGTGAACCATAGAGGGTGCTAAAGAATGTGGACTCAGACAAGCCTGCTTAGATTTTTTTTGGCGGGGAGGGGTTTCTGTATGTTTAAATTTGAATCTAGGTTCTGCCACATACAAGCAACTGTAGTTATCAATAATATGTAACCTTGTAGTTCTGTTGGGAGGATTCATGTGTTAATTTTTGTAAGACAGAATGGACCAAGCACAGAGTAAGTGATTTGTTAGCTAAACTTCCTTTATCCTTCCCAACATATGAAGTAGTTGGTATTTCCTCATTTTTCATCCATAAAATATTACTAGGCATGAACAGATGGACAGCAAGAAAGAATACGTTTGTCTTAAGTGTTTGGTTACAAGACTGTTTAGGGGAGGGCCACATCAAAGATGACTTTTTGTGTCTTTCATCACTTCCACAGAAGTTGGTTTTGAAGATGTTTATCTGATTTTTCTTCTCCTTCCCTTTCATAACTGCCTTTTGGCAGTTTGCCAAGGAGAAATGCTTATGGCATCATCTGACTCTCTAGCATTTTGTCTGATTTGTAGATAAGCAGTGCAAGAAGAAAAGATGAAGTCCCTTGGCAAATACAAGTTGAAGGACTATCCTTCATTTTCTGTATTATCTCTGTCTTTTAATCATAAATAACACAAACCAGACTGAACGTGGTCTTAACTGGGCATAGGTGATTTATGCATCATGTATGTGGGCTTTCTGTGACAAATGCCCAACTCTCCTCTTCCTGCACCACCTAGGATGTGACTTGTGTGTTCTTAAGGATTGCATATTCTAATATTAGTCAACATGAAATAATTAGGAAGAGCAGAGCTTTTTAAAATACAATTTTAAAGGTTACTTTCCAATTAGAGTCATTACAAAGTATTGGCTATATTCCCCATGTTTTAAAGTATATGCTTGAGCATGTCTTACACCCATTCTTTGTACCTCCAACTCCCCTACCCCAAGCTGCCCCTGCCCCTTCCCCACTGCTGCTGCTAAGTCGCTTCAGTCGTATCCGACTCTGTGCGACCCCATAGACGGCAGCCCACTAGGCTCCCCCGTCCCTGGGATTCTCCACGAAAGAATACTGAAGTGGGTTGCCATTTCCTTCTCTAATGCATGGAAGTGAAAAGTGAAAGTGACGTCGCTCAGTTGTGTCCGACTCTTAGCGACCCCATGGACTGCAGCCCACCAGGCTCCTCCATCCATGGGATTTTCCAGGCAGGAGTACTGGAGTGGGGTGCCATTGCCTTCTCCACCATTACCCACTAGTGACCACTAGTTTGTTCTCTATATCTGTGAGTCTGCTTCTTTTTTGTTATATTCACTGATTTGTTGTATTTTTTAGACTCCACATATAAGTGATATCATACAGTATTTCTTTCTCTGAGATGCTTCACTTAATATAATGCCCTCCAAGTCCATCCATGTTGCTACAGGTGACAAAATTTCATTCTTTTTTGTGACTGAGTAGTAGTCCATTTGTGTGTGTGTGTGTGTGTGTGTGTGTACACACCACATCTTGTTCCACTCATCTGTTAATGGACACTTAAGTTGCTTCTGTATTCTTGGCAATTTTAAATAATGCTGTTGTGAACACTGAGGTATTGGTTTGTTTTTTTTTTAATATATACCCAAGAGTGGAATTGCTCGGTCATATGGTAACTCTATTTTTAGCCTTTTGAGAAACTTCTGCACTGTTTTTCATAGTGGCTGCATCAATTTACGTTCCTGTCAATGGTATACAAGGGTTCTTTTCTCCACATCTTCGCCAGCATTTTTATTTGTGTTCTTTTTTGATGATAGCCACTCAGACAGTATGAGGTAAGGACGGGCACACCTTATGAAAGGTCTACCTTTTAATGTACATTAAAGCCTGATGGGACAGTTTCTGGAGTTACATGGCACTATGTAGATCTTTAGTAACTTGAATAATTTTGGTTTCACCCTATACATCTTACCTAGCTCTTTCACCAGTGACTAATGTGTTAAGATGGATAATAGTTTAGGTAGAGAGACCCCAGTTTCCTCAGTAAATAGGAAATATGTTTTCAGTCCTCTGGCATTTTGATCAGAAAGTGGTACTGGTGGTGATGCGTGATAGAAGAGGGAGGGTGAGGAGGATGTTTTATGATGCACGGGTCGTTGATGAAGTCCTCTCCAAGACCCGTTTTTATAGATGCATACTAGATGCCACATATAAACAGAAAGATAGGTTTTCTGGTAAGAAATGCTAATTTTATTTTTGTAATATTCTAAAACGGTGATACTCAGATTTAGCTGTTCTTCAGAATTTCCTGTAAGCAGACAAACTTCCAGATTCTCCTCCCAAAGACTCTGATTCTAGGTCTGTGTTAGGGCCTGGAAATCTATTTGAAATATTTTTAGCCTGCTGGAAAGCACAGAGAATAAACTAACAGACATAGGTAATAAAAGTGATCTTTTAAAAATGTGCATTTGATCATGTCATCTTCCTGCTTAAAATCCTTTCACATGCTTTGGTAAAAAAGAATCCTCACATTGACCCACAAAAGCCAGCATAGTTTTGAAACACTCCTTGCCTGAACCAACCATGCTGCTGCTGTTGCTTAATTGCTTCAGTCGTGTCCAACTCTGTGCAAACCCATAGACAGCAGCCCACCAGGCTCCCCCGTCCCTGGGACTCTCAAGGCAAGAACACTGGAGTGGGTTGCCATTTCCTTCTCCAAGGCATGAAAGTGAAGAGTGAAAGTGAAGTCGATCAGTCGTGTCTGACTCTTAGTGACCCCGTGGACTGCAGCCTACCAGGCTCCTGCGTCCATGGGATTTTCCAGGCAAGAGTACTGGAGTGGGGTGCTATTGCCTTCTCCGGAACCAACCATACCTACTAGCTTTTAGATCTTCAAAAGAAAGCTATTCTTCTCGGCTTAGGTTGTTACCTCTCTTATATTCCTGCCCCCTCTCCCCACCAACACACACTATTTCCAGGGCCAAGCAGAGCACAGCTCCTGGCATATGCTGGACACCCAAATATCTGTAGAGTGAATGGCTGTCTGGGTGAAAGGGAAGAGTGAAGAATGGACACTGATACTAGTTAGTCAATAGGGAGATAGGTTGGGGAGTCAAGAGACTGAGGGAGTTCCCATGTACTGAGCTCTTATTTTTATCAGTCCTCTTCTCCTCCTGCCCTCAGTCTTTCCCAGCATCAGGGTCTTTTCCAATGAGTCAGCTCTTCACATCAGGTGGCCAAAGTATTGGAGTTTCAGCTTCAACATCAGTCCTTCCAATGAACACCCAGGACTGATCTGCTTTAGGATGGACTGGTTGGATCTCCTTGCAATCCAAGGGACTCTCAAGAGTCTTCTCCAACACCACAGTTCAAAAGCATCAATTCTTCTGCACTCAGTATACACGTGGCTGATTCATTTTGTTGTACAGCAGAAACTAACAGAATATTGTAAAGCACCTACAATAATTTTTTTTTAAAGTGAGGTGATGCAGTTTGCAGAAAGAGGAAGTAGAAGCAGTTGGCTTGAGAAAGTAGTGAAGGTTTGAAATAGGTGCTTTGAAAGGTGACAGCTTACTGGGGACCCACTGACAAACACTCAGTTGACATTTATTGGGTGGCTACTCTGCTCCACATGAGCTTGCTGAATAGCTTGGAGGATGGTTGTAAAAGGAGATCATAAATTTGTAATGGCGCTGATCCACAGGTAGTTATTTTCTTCTTCCAGTATTAGCTACTTGGATAATTAAGCTAGAGAATAGAGGCAGCTGGAATGGTAGTGGCTTAAATTTTATGGAATAGGGATAATGGGTGAACTTGAGAACGAGGAAGTTGAGAGTCTAAAAGGTTTGTAGTCCAGGCCAAATAGAGAAGGAGTGAGTATGAAAGTGGCTGATTAAATTGAGAGAATGTGGGAGGTCACAAGGCTGGTGTTTCAAAGAGAATGAATAAGTGAAGTGTTTGGAGACCTCAGAGTTGTAGCTGGAGAAAATAGCACATTGGAGATTAGAATTTCAAAGAATATAGGAGAAGACAGGAACTAGGCGAGTTACCATGGGGTAAATGGTTGAAAGAGTAATGAGGTGAAGGTCACTGGGTTTAAGGAGAGTGTTCCTTAAAGTTCTTTCAATTGCAAATAGCAAAAAAATCTGACTGAAACTGGCTAAACAAGATTTATTGGCTTCAGTAATTGAAAAGAGGTAGGGTAGGTTTTCAGTTCATATTGATCCAGAAATTCATGACATCACCAAGGGATCTAATTCTCTTGCCACTGTCCCTGTGTTAGCTTCTTCCTTGGATCCTTTCCTGGAGCCAGATATGGCTTAACTGCACATCCTTATACCACAGAAGGAAGGGAGAGAGCTTCTCTTGATCATTGCAATCAGTTCCTGACTAGACCCACTTAGAAAAATGCACATCGACCCTTGAACTAATAACTATGGTCAGGGAAATAAATATGCCCTGGTAGGTTCAGACTGGGTTATTGCCTACCTTGTGGTAAGGAGGATGGTGTTACTTTGATTCTCTTAGGCCACCCAGGGTGGTGGATCCACCTGCCACTGGAGGTGAATTGGAGTTCATCCAGATGGGGAGGAAAGGGCACTGGGGAGGAAACCAGGTGTCCGCCAAATGAGGAACTATGATTCTAGTTACTGAATAACTTGCAGTGTACATTGAAGACTCCAGGGTGACAGCAATATTCAGGGCACCACACCCTTCTGTAAATACTGTGTGTGTGTATTTGGGGAGTGACAGCAATGGGAAAAGGTAGAGACAGTATATCAGATTGGCATCATCTCCAAAGGAGCTGAGATTTTTTTCACTGCCCTGAGAATAATGATGGGGATGCAGCATTGGGGTGCAAAGAGAAGGCAGAGCCTATCTCCCAGTACAAGTACATGGAGTTAAGGAGAAAGAATGGTCTCCTCTGGAGGGTGCTTCTGGTGAATGAGTTCTCTTGAGAGATGAGCCAGGTTTCAGGGGAGGCCAGAGTGAGCTTTGTGTAAATAAAGAATTGTAAGGAGTAGAGTGAGTGGGAAGTGCTATATGGAACTAGGTTTGCAGAGGGTGCAGTGGAAAGGTTTGAGAAGGCCCTTCAGCGGCTCTCTTACTCTTTGTACCTTTCTTATGTGCAGGGGTATTATAATTACTCTACTGCCCGATCACCCTGCTTGTTCCTAGGTTTTTAGTTCTTTTTTTTTTAACTGACATTTAACATTATTTTAGTTTCAGGTGTACAACATAATGATTTGATATTTGTATATGCTGTGAAATGATCATCACAATAAGTCTAGTTAACATGTTACCATATAAAAAATTGGTATATATGTTATGAGAACTTTTTAAAGATTTACTCTTAGCAACTTATAAACATGAAATACAGTATTGACTATAGTCACCATGCTGTACTGTACACCACATCCCCAGGGCTTTTAACAGCAATTTTATAGTTTTTGACTCCCTTCACCCATTTCACCCCCCCTCCCTCCCCTGCCACCAGCCACTGGCCACCAGTCTGTTCTCTGGGCTTGGTTTTGTTGCTGTTGTTACTGTCTTAGATTCCACCTACAAGTGGAATCATACAGTATTTGTTTTTCTCTGTCTGATTTATTTCCTTTGCCATAATGCCCTCAGCTTCCATCCTTGGAATGGAATGGCAAGATTCTCTTCATTTCTATGACTGAATAACATTTCATTGTATTGATATGCCACATCTTCTTTATCTGTTCACTTTCGGTGAACACTGAGGTTGTTTCCCTATCTTGGCTGCTGTCAGTAGTGCTGCAGTGAAACAGGAGTGCATATATCTTTTCTAGTCATTTTTTTAACATAATTTACTACAGTTCTCTGAAGTGTATATAAAACATTTTAGTGCAACATCTTACAAATTGTTTTCCTTTAAAAAAACAAAAACAAATCAACAGCTCTCTACATCATGCGTAAGTGGCGTGCCTACTCTGCTTTTTTTTTTCCTTCAACTATTAACAGAGAAACCTTTGTTTGAAAAGAATATGAAAACTTGCTACAGAAACCCCCTGGGGAAAGAGGGTGTGTCCTGCAATGGGCCTCTAACCAGTGGTTTTTTTTTTTTTTTTTTTCCTTTCAGAAAAATACCCAGAAGTGAAATTGCTGGATCATAGTTCTATTTTTAATTTCTTAGGAAACCTCCATACTGTTTTCCATAGTGTTTGTACTAACTTACATTCTCACCAACGGTGCACAAGGGTTCCCTTTTCTACACATCCTCGCCAACTCCTATTTCTTATCTTTGATAATAGCCATTCTGACATGTATGAAGCAGTATCTTATTGTGGCTTTGATTTGAATTTCCCCAGTGATTAGTGATGTTGAGCACCTTTTCACGTACCCGTTGGCCATCTGTATATCTTCTTTGGAAAAATGTCTATTTAGATCTTATGCCCATTAAAAAAAAAGATTATTTATGGGTTTTGTGTTGACTTGTATGAGTTCTTTATATATTTTGGATATCAATCTCTTATCAGATAAGTGATTTTAAAATATTTTCTCCCACTCAATAGGCTGATTGTTTCTTTTGCTCTACAGAAGTTTTTCAGTTTTATGCATTCCCACTTGTTTTTTTGCTTTTCTCGCCTTTGCTTTTGGTGTCAGATTGGTTTTTAGTTCTTTAGGGTAGTCTTACCTTTGCATTTCAGTAGCCTTCCCAGTGCAGTGCTTCACAAATGTTATCTGAATCCCAAGCCAGGAGTGGAAAATTGATAGGTAGGGGAATTGCTGCTGGAGAGAATGCCTACTGATTTCACCAAGAAATGACAATTGGTAATTTGACAGTGAGGGAGGAGACAGGAAAATCTGTAAAAGTAGGCAAAATTTTGCTCATCAGTTGGCAAAGATTTTTTTAAGTTGTAATATCTAAAAAAGAATATAGAAAAATATGTGTATTGCTGGTAGGAGTAGAAAACTCATAATTTCCTTTAGAATGCAGTTTGGAAGAATATATTGTCATCAGGGAATTCCTTGGTGGTCCAGTGGTTAGGACTGCACACTTTCACTGCTGTGGCATGAGTTCAGTCCCTGATGGGGGAACTGAGATCCCCCAAGCCACACCACGTGGCCAAAAATAAATTTTGTGTGTTCCCATAGTGAATAACAAAACAGAACTACCTTTATTTCTGACAATATAGAATCAGTTTAACTATGGGGCAGTCGTTCTTTAGAACTGTACATGTTGTAACGGTTACAAATTATATTTTCAAAGAATATTTACTGAAGTGTAAAAATGCTTATTATGTGTTAAGAGGAAAAAAAGCAAGTTATAATCCTACTTTAAAAACTATTCCTGTAATTGTGTTAGCTTTTCGTCCTCGTGTTAGTGACCTCAGGCTTTAAATCTGCTGCAGCTCCAGATAGCACATCTTTCCACTAAGAACTCAGCAGAAAGGGAGGGAGCAACAAGGGCTTTCTTCTGCTGACGCTCCATCCCCAGGTGACTTCCTCTTACATTTCATTGACCACAGCCTGGTCACAGAGCCACTCTTTAAGTTGCAGTGGAGTCTGGGAAAGTGAGTATCCAGCAAAAAGGATTGTGATTAATCCCTTGGGGCTGGCACACTGCCACCGAGAATGCTCTGGAGCAAATGGCTGTTAGGTAGACAGATGTGTTGCCACGTCCAGTTAACCGCAGCATGCTGTTTGGGCCAATGGAGCCATCTTCCAAAAGGGCAGTGTTTGTAAACATCAGTGACAGTGCCCATGTGCTGTCATCGCTGCCTTTTCTCTGGCAGAGGTAGTGCCTCGTGTGCCTGTCAACGGCCAGCTGTTTAAGAAATACCAAATTGGCATTTGTGTAATTGCTGTGATTAACAACCCTTAGCTCATTTTATATAAGCGCAACAGTGTACTAAATTGTGTCTCATCTTGTGTTTATTAATAGTATGTAGATCAATGACCCTTCTCTTACCTATCCTGAATTTGAAAAGGTTGGGCAAGAGTAGAGACCCTTCGGGGATGGGAGAATTTGTGCCATGTGCTTTAGTTTTCTGGAAATTTAATTACCTGGAAGTGATGAACTAGGTAAAGAGTGCTTCTTAAAAATCACACATTTCAAGATCCCAGAAGCTAGCTATAACGGCAGGCCTTGGGCTACATGCCCAGTATTGAATAATAAGATGAGAAACCTTAGAAATATAAGTTCCTCTGCCCTGTGTTTTGGGGTTTTCACCTGTTAAGTTTGTGGGTTTAGGGAAGGGCAACAGAGACTTTTTGCTCATGGCCAAGGCTCTTACGTTGATGGGAAGGAAGTAGAGATGGCATAAGAACCATCAGTGAATACCAGAGATTTATCGGAAAAAAAAAATTTGGAGCTGAGTGAGTTGATGGCATAGAGAGTTTAAATTTAGCTTTTGCTGATAAGGTGGATTCTGACAACTCCAAACTGAGTTCTTTCCCTGAGCCTTTCTTCTCCTCCCAGTGGACAGCATCCTAAGGTTTCAGAGAAGGATGATAAAGGCCCCCTGAAGCAGTTATGGAATCTCCAAGTTCCTATTTCAGTGACCCAGTTTTCAGTAATTCCTTCTTCTTCCACTTCACTTTCCCTTCACATGGTAGTTAGAGGGAATAGGGCACAGCTTCTGTACTTGCATTCCAGGAAGAGCCCCAAGGGTGAGCAGCTTTGAATGCGTATAAAATATTTCTCCTGTAGCTGCCCACCACGTGGGCCTTAAGCCCTTTTGGATGTGGCTGAACATCTTTGACTCTGTGCCGTGGCACAGAGCTCCCAGGTTCACCAGCCTTAGGAATCCTTTCCCTGGAAAGCTCAGAAGATTAGAATGTGTAATAGACATCATCACCGTGACTGGGAATGAATCTCACCAGAAATTCAGTGAATTCACACAGGTCACATGAGCACCCTCAGCACTACCAGCAATCTTGGCTGCAACCACAGTGGGTTCTGCCTTGATCTCCAAGGAAGACACAGTCTCAGCTGCAGGGAGCTCCGGCCCACCTGCCTACCTCCCCACTCCTCACTCTCACGGAGGAACATGTCAGTCAGAAGCTGCCCCACGGCCTGGATTTAGACTCCAGGAACCAGAGGTTCTAGGAATCTAACTCCGATTCTAAGCAGCTGCAGCGTAACGTCTTTGGAGAAAGTACATGCTGACTTGATCAGAGATGCAAAGGGAAACACTCTCAAAGCCTGGTTGGGAGGCCCCCCAAAACTCTGAGAGTAACTACAAGGAAAATAACTACAAGGTTCTACAACTTGGAATCGTTTTTCTGATGAGGATCCACAAGCAACTCATGGCCGTGCAGGGTCCTTTCTGAGACTGTTAATAAGACAGAGCCGCCAGTATTGAGCCAGGAGTCGAGGTTGATGTCACCACTGCAGATGCTTAAATCAGCTTTTTTAATAACTGATAATCAGTTAAAAATATAAACAAACAGACCTGATTTGTGAACTGAACAAAGGCTTTTGACACTTGGAATAAACACCTGATGGGTAGGTGGGATTCTCTGCCCTTAAGGAAAAGAGCCCCAGCTGGTTTGAGTATAAGGTTTAATGTAAGAGACGTTGGATTGGCAGAGTTGGGACAAAATTAGGAGATTCAGTTCTAGACAGTGACTGAATAGCCGAGGCGCCTGGACAAATATTGACCATGCTGTCCTGAGTCCTCCAGAGCCCTCTGTATGCCCCAGCTAGAGGCTCACACCGTGACCAACACTGGCCACCTGAAGGCTTTGATGAATCTCTTCCCAGAGCCATCCAGAGACTGGCTGGCCTGAGTCAACACAGCAGGTGTCATCTTTGGGACAGGCTGGAGGAAGTGGGTACGGAAGGGGATGTGGGGTTGGGTTGGTACACTTGCTGCATGAAGTGGTCCAGGAGGCGCTCAGCGTGCATGGTTAGCCTTTCCTCTCTCCCTGACTGCTCATGTTTGGGAAGAAGGAGACCATCCCATCAAAGAAAAAAGGTCTTTCCAAAAGCTATATTTGGCATAAGCTAATGCCACTGCTAGTGCTGCCAGTGGCCAGGCACAGACACAGAAGGCCCTGAGGAGCTGGGCAGAAAGGAGAATGTGTGGGCAGAGCAGCAAATAGCCAGCTCACGTCCCTGCCCCAGGAGCCCGGAAGGATAAAGGCCGTGCAGTAGAGGGTAACGTACGGTCCTGCTCTTTGGTTGCGCAAAGGCCCTAGCACAGGACCGGGAAGGGTGAGGGCTGAGCGGTGCAGGCTCTGCCCTCGGGCCCCAAGCTTTAGGCTCATCGCGTGGAGGCGGTGATGCAGCAAGAGGTGAGGCAAGGAGACAGAGCAGTCAGGCAGAAATCCCTGGCTCCTAGGAGCTGCCCTTGTCCTTGTCATCCATGAGGTCATACCTGTGGGAACGAGCAGAGAAGGCTCAGGTAAAAAGATGACTCTTGTGTTCTCTTATAAATGAGACAAGATCTTAGGGCTCTTTACTTCAGATCAGTGGTTCTCAGCTTGGCTTACATCCTTTTTCCTTCCTACTTAAGCATCCTGGGCCACTGCCAGCTCATCAGGTACTCACCACTGGGCCGCACCCTGGGAAAGGTCTATCTCAGCGAGGTCCAACTGCACCTGTGTTGGCGAGTAGCAGGGGTGACGTTACTTTTCATGTCTCCAAAAACCACGTCCCACCCTGTCACACTCCAGGTCCCAAACCAGTACAGAGGCAATTGGGTAGTGTTTGCTGTTGAGTCACTAAGTGCTGTCCAACTCTTTGTGACTCCATGGACTGTAGCCTGCCAGGCTCCTCTGTCCATGGGATTTCCTAGGCAAGAGTACTGGAGTGGGTTGCCACTTCCTTCTCCAAATTGGGTAGTAAAGTACCGTAAAGAACATCTGTAGAGTAGCGTCACCAGGGTGCCTCCTCCCTAACAGGGACTACAAGCCTTTCCACCAGCAACTTTTCTCACCTTTACCCTGCCCTCTTACCTTCCCCAGCAGGTCACGCTCTCTTGACATGAAGGAGGAACTAGACTTCACAGAGACATCCAGCTTTCGCTGGAGGGCCTCATCCAGGGGCAGTTCCCACTCAAACCTGAGGAAGGACTGGGCGTTAGAGGCAGGGCCCTTCCCAAGCCTGCCATCTCTTCACTGGAAAGCCCACTGACTGACCGCTCGTTGAATTCAGGATTTAGGGTCCTCTTCTTCTGTGAAGTCTTCCTCTTGGTGCCCCGGTTCTTATCTGGCAGTAGCAACAGTGACACGTAGGGATCGGGGGGATCCCGTCCATTTTGTCGAAGGGCCCTGTGACAGGAGGAAGGAGGTGACAAGGCCACCCAAGGTGGGGGGGACAGGTAGAACCTGGAGGGTGGACAGATGGGGTCTCACCGGCAACTGTGAATGAAGCCAACCAGCTTGCGTTCTTCACTGTGGTACCAAACAGTCAGTTTCACCTGGCCCAGCGGCCCGGCTGGAGCCTCAGGGGGACTATGGAGAGATGGAGACAGCGCTGGGAGCAGGCAGTGCCTCAGGAGTCGGTAGCCTGTCCTTTATATCCTCGACTGAGTCCCATCTTTCTGTCCCAGCACTTTACCTGTCACTGTGTGTTAGGCGCTGCCTGAGCTCTGGGGCTGAAGAGGTGACCTGAGGGAGTCCACTCCAGAGCTCTAGTTCACTCAGAGATGAGGAGCTGTGGCTGTAGCTGTGGCTGTGAGCTTCCACCCCGGAGTGCTGAGACACCAGGATCTAGACGGACAAGAAGGTCGTGAGCCACACAGCCCTCTGCTCCCGCCTCCCCACACCCACCACATCTCCCACACTCACCCCGAGCTGTGCTCTCAGTAGCACCTGCCCTTGACCGTTGATGAGCGTAAACCAGCGGTCCAGGCAGAGCCGATCAGCCACAAGGAGCTCGGAGAGGGGCAGGGATAATGAGCCCAGCGTGCCAGAGCCTTCCCCCCGAACCTGTGAAGCAATAGGACTGTCATCAAGAGAGAAGCAGGCTCCTTGGCAGTCCAGTGGTTAGGCCTGGGCGCTTTCACTGCTGGGGCCCAGGTTCGATCCCAGTGCAAGCCTCGCAGCATGGTCAATAAAGGGAGAGAGGTGATTTAATCCCGGCATTCCAGGTCCAAATGCTTGGACATTCGGGTGGTTTTGGTCAGAGATTCTCCTTCATGAAGACGCAGGGAAGCTGTGGTAATAGTTGCTGCTGGCCCATTTCCCTTTTTCAACCAGAATAGACTGTATGATCTTTACTTTCTCAGCTTTCATAAATTATCCCAGTAATAACTGCACAGGGTGGGAAAAGAACAGTAAAATGAAATTGCTTCCTGTCCTTCCTACCCGCATGTCCACACTCTACCAGAGCTCTTCCTGTTTTCCTTATACTGGCATAGTTCTAACTAAACTAATATGCCTATATCTCTATTTCATGTTTGCCAGCTTTATTATCTACTGAGTCTCTACTGTGCAAGATGATTAACTGAGCTCATTTACATCTCTTCTCTACCTCTGTCAGTGTTGTTAATAGCTACATTACTTTAAGTTCTATTGGTTTCTATCATGTAATTCTCTACTTACTGTTCTATCAACTTTGGAAGGTATTTCTTGACTCCTTACTCCAGAAAGAGCCCAGCACTCCTATATTAACTTCCCCCATCCTCTCTTCACCTCCTATACCTCATCACTTTTTGGTCACCCTTCAATCCACTGAAATCTAGTTTCTACTCCATTCTAGCTCCTGAAGTTGTTCCAATCATCGGTGCCTCCTGGTTTTCAAAGTCAGTGAATAGTTTTCAGTCATCTAAGTTTACCTCTCAATAACACTTGGTCACTTCCTGTGGCTTCTATAACCCACTCCTTCCTGGTAAGCATCCCACTGTACTTCAGGGCTCTTACTCTCCATCTGCCCTTCATCTGTTGCAGCGCCCAGCATATCCCACCTTTGTCTGTCTCCTTTTCACTCTACACACACCTTGAGAGATCATGCTCATGCTCGTGACTGCAGCTACTACCTGTTGCTTGCTCATGATGCTCAAACAAGAGGGACAGGAAGGAAGCCCACAATGGGCCAGAGATCTACCTTCCGAATGGCTGGCTCCCCTTGGGTGGTCCTCAGAGATCTCAGTTTTTAAAATTCCTGCTCTGTGCATTCCCTCTGTTGGCAATGGCACCTTTATCTGTCCGTCCACACTAAAAACCCAGGAGTTAACACCTAGACTGTTCTTTGCTCCTCCCCAACTTCTTCCCCTCCATGTCAAAATAACAGCCAAATATCATCTGGCCTTTGTCAATTCTTGCTTTAATTACTCTTAACAGTCTCTTTAACTGATCCACCTGCCTCCAGTGTTGCCTTCCTCCAGCTCATCTTTTACCCTGACATCAACAGTCTTCCTAATATATGAGTCTGGATGTCATCTCTCATTCTTTCTAGTGTTTTCCTATGCCTTTAGGATAAAATCTAAATTCTCAACATAATTTTTAAGAGCTCTTGTGATCTTGCTCCTGCCTATCTCCATAATATATTATTTGCCTCTATTCCCCTCTTAGCCTGAAAGGTTTTCCTTTCCTTTCCTTGGTCAGGGCCTATCTACCCTTAAGCTAAGGATGCCTTTCTTACTACCCACCCTCACCTTTCCCACCTCTTCTCCCCTCACTGCCTTTTACCTCAGCAGTTACCAGTCTGGAAGTATTCTCTGGTTATTTTTCTCCTAAAAGGAGTATGAGCTCCAAAAAGATTAGAACTTGCTCTTTTATCTCTGAATGCCCTGTGCCTGGTTCAGTGCCTGGACTGTGACAGCAATCTGGTAAATGTTTGTAGGATGAGTTTACAGTACCTGCAACTCCAGACTCTCAGTGTTTGGTTTCCTGATGAGAAAGGAGGCGCTCTCATTCCAGACGGGGGTGGCCGTTTGGGGAACAGTCTGGTGGAGGTGAGGAGGATCCTCAGTGATTGACATTTTCTCCTCTATTCCTCTCAGCCCTCCCATTCTTAGTCCTTCGGCATTTCCCAATACAGTACCTTAGTTTTATGAGACGTATCTCCCACAGCAAGAGTAGCATAAGGGCTGGGAGGCTTGGTACCTTTTCGGAGCTGGAAAGAAAATACTGGTCTTAAATGTGTCCCAGTTAAGGCAAATTCCCTGCCCCATAGCCAGCGGCCCACATCCCTATTGCCACTTGACAGCCACCACCCTCCTGGCCTTGGGCAGACAATTCTTCCCATCCCAGCACCACCCTGGGAGAGAGGAATTTGGAATTTACTATTCCAAATACACCAGGAGCATCCAAACCCAAGGGATATAGAAGGGCCTGGGAGCTATGGGGTGTGGGGAGCAGATCTCACCGGCAGGTCCTCAGCCCGCTCCAGGTAGACAGACAGCAGGGCCGCTGCAAGTTCTGCACTCTTCTGGGTCTGGATCAAGCTGTTCACCTGCAGCACCTAGGGGAGGACACGGGGACTGGGGGGTGGTAACTGATACTCTGGAGGGCTGGCATATGCCTTGAAAGCGGACAGAAGAGCTTACTTTGACCCACCCTGGGTCCTTTCCTTCTTCCAGTATCTTTCCTTACCTCCTCTAACTCAGCAGCAGTGGGGCGGGGGGTCAGACGCTCCAGACGCAAGTGTAGGCGGCCAGAAGGGACATCCTCCAGGGTCAGCCACTGTGGAAGTAGGCAGGGTTAAGACTGGAGTGTGTGGGACAGGGACCATAAGAATGAGATGTGCAGCTGGATCAGGAGGGACTGTTGATTCTTTGTTTTTAATATACCATCTGTGGACCATAATTGAAGCCTTTATTGAATTTGTTACAATATTGTTTCTTTTTTTTTTTTAATGTTTTTTGAGGTTTTTAATTTTTTTGGTTTTTTTGGCTGCAAGGCATATGGATCTTAGCTCCCACCAACAATCAAGCCCACACGCCCCACACCGGAAGGTGAAGTCAACCACTGGACCGCCAGGTAAGTCCCAAGGGATTGCTGATTCTCATTTCATGCTTACCTCATCAAGGAAGCCACTGTTTAAGACAGTGGTGAGACTCACTTTACACCTGTAGAGTAGAAAGATTAAAATTAAGGTCTATGGTCAAGAGCCAAGTCTCTTGTCCCCACAAGGCCAGACGTCCTGGTCTACAAGACCCAGCTTGTCTTCCTCATCAGACCTTACCCTCTCACCTGCCCAGAAAGTCATCCTTGTCCAGGTCCTTGTCAAAAACCTCAACCTCTAGCTCTTGACCTGGGATTGATGTGACGATCACCTAGTGGAAGAAAATAGTGGAATCATTTCCTTTTCTTCTCCGAATGACTGGATTCCCCCTCCAGTCAACTGAACCCCAGAAGTTTTCTGGACTACTTTCAGAGGTGGGGGAAAGATGGGGCAGAACTGGAAAGAGTTCTAGCCTTCCATTCTGACCTCAAAGATCTCGTTCCAACGGGGATTGAGATCTTCCCGAACAACACGGCTGTGGAAGCTTCGTCCTGCCAGCTTTAGTTTGACGTAGGGGTCTGACTTGCCCTTCACTAATCCCCCCAAGAAGCGGTCTTTGGCAATCAGGTCCTGGGCCTCTAATACATGGAGCCGAAGCACATTCTGCAAAAGGGACAGATGGGGACACCAGATGGCAGTCAAAGAGAGAAACCGGTCAGACCCAGTCTTGAAACAGGTTTTGCACACGTAGACCACAGTGGGCAAATAGAGCTTAGTCCTATCTGGATACAGACTTACCTCTGTCCCAAAGCTACTATCAGGAGTAGTGTGACAGGGTCGAGGTGGGACATCCACACTGCTGCCTGTCTGAGGGCTATCATCCAGGTCCCAAGCCCCAGGAATACCAGGCATAGCAGGGAACCGCACTTCTGATGTATCCAAGTATAAGAGCTGGGAAGGGCAGAGTGATTGTCAAATCAAAGCGGCTAATCAAAATTTAGCCATCAGCAGGCAAGATATGTGGGGCCTGGCAGGCAGAGCAGGCACTCTGACAGGGAAACTAGGTCCCTGCCTTGGCTGGGCTCATCTCTGGAGGGTTCCCTCCACACTCACCCTACTCAGACACCATCTCTTCCCCCAGTTAGATCAATAAACGTTTTGTGTGTCTGCTAGATGCTTCCACATATACTAGATCATTTCATTGCAGAGGATTCCCTTTTTTTTTTGGCTGCACGCTCCCAGACCAGGGATTGAACCTGCACCCCCTGCAATGGTAGTGCAGAGTCTAAGCGACTGGAGCGCCAGGGAAGTTCCCTTTCCTTACTTTTGTGTGTGTGTGTGTGTGTGCTGAAACCCAGGAACAAGTCACCTTTCCTTACTCTTAATGCCACAAAGAATCCACAAGGCCCTTCTCCGCCCATAGCACTTTATCCACCTCCATACCCTCATAACTAGTTTCATGTAGAGGCGGGAGTTTAGGCCAGAGCTGCTGAGCTGGAACCACTGGTCCAGGGTGAGTTCCGGGGCAGTCAGCAGGCGAGCCAGAGGCAGGGTCAGTGCCCCTAAAGTCAGGGCCCTGGAGTCATCCTTCACCTGTAGGCACAGGAAGAGGGGATGGAGAGAAAGATTAGGGAACAGGGAGGTACACTATGGAAATGTGACGTGGCTGCAGCTTCACTCTGTGCCAGTCACAAACCTGCTCCACTCCGGGCCATCCTTTTATAGTCCTCTGTCTACTCCACAGTCCCTTCCTCCTCTGCTCTTTCTGGTCTCGTTACCTGGCCAAGTTCTCATTCTCATTCTGCTCTTCTCTGCCTATTTAAATCCTACTGATACTTGCAGTCCCTCTGAAAATCCTACTTCTGTCACAAAGTCTCTCTAGTTACTCCAGCCTCTGTACTTTTCTCCAGCCATCCTAAGTACTATACTTTGGGTATCTGACTCCCACTGGTTGATGCTGAATCATCTTTCCTTATATATGTTTGTCTCTTCTATGAAACTAGCCAGTAAGTTTCATGACAGCAGATACTGTGTACATGCTTTTTCTATGACCTTAGAAGTGCTAGATGTCTGGGAGGTTGGGATTGGCATATGCACACTACCATATTGTGATAGAGATAATCAACAAGAACCTACTCTAAGCACAGGGAACCATACTCAATACTCTGTAATAACATGGGAATAAAATCTGAAAAATAAATATATGAATATGTATAACTGAATTACTTTGATGTACATCTGAAACACAATGTCGTTCTAACTCTATACTCCAATATAAAATAAAAAACTTTTAAAAATAAAAATATGCCAGAAAAAAAATGCTAGGTGTTTAGTGCTCCATATGTTCTTCTCTTTAAAAAAAATATTTTTTTTGAGGCATAATTTACAAAGCACAAAAATCACTCATTTGAAGTACACAGTTCTCAATAAGAATGAGCCTAGAGAGATGGGTGGGGAAACGTGGAGAGTGTAAGAGGTGGAGAGTCTCGGTAGATGGACTGAAAATAGAGATCATGGAATTCCCTGGCAGTCCAGTGGTTTAGGACTCCATACTCTCATTGCAGATGGCCCAGGTTTGATCCCTAGTCAGGGAACTATGACCTGGAAAGCCACACAGTCAAACAAACAAAAAACCCCAAGAAAATAAGAGATCAAAGGAGAAGATGCAGAGAAGAAATGGTGTAGACCTGGGAAGACAGAATAGCGCATCCAGGAGGACCTGTAACTCACCTGCACATCAAGCTCCTGGCTTTGAGGGTCTTGCAGGAAGAACCGGAAGGCCTGCTCCCACACTGGGCAGTTGGTGCTGTAGACAGCCTGGAGGTATGCAGGACTCGGTCAAGGGTACATGGCCCAGTACCAGTTCTGTTTCTCCAGAAAACCCTTGCCCTTATGGGCAGCCTAAAGGGAACACTTCATCCCAAGAATAGTCCCCCCTCCTCCTGTCCCCACACACAATGCCTCCCACAGTGGTATCCGTGTCCTGGCCCTCACCTTGCTCTCCTGGGTCACATCCTGGATTGACAGTTGTACCATGGGGTTGGGCTCCTTGTTCCCCTTCTTCAGCTGCGGGTGGGAGAATTCAGAAGTCACCATCTTGGTTGTTTTTGTGTTTCAGTGAAGGAAGGTGGGCTCTCATCAGAGTCTTTCCCCTGAGATGACTCTGATCCCGTCTGTGGAGTCCTCATGTTTACATGCTGTTGCTACTGGAGCACAGTGGTCAGGGGCAAGGGAGGGTGTGGGAGTGCTGACCCCACGGCTTCCTGTTCACCTGCCCTCAGAAGCCACACTCACAGGAAGATCCTGGGCCCGATCCAGATAAACAACTAAGATGGCGGCCGACGGGGGCTCTGGGCGGGAAGAGACTCCACGGTTCCACTGTAGAATCTGCGGAGGGGTGGTCGTGGTCAGACCTTCATCCACTCAGTCCCCCATACTTCTAGTTACCTATTTCTCCCCTGCTAGCTTACTGTTTTGCACATTAGTTACCTGCTCCAGTTTTTCGGCATCTGGCAAAAGCGAAAGCCATTCTAGCCTTAAGTGAACTTGGCCTTGCCCACCTTGAAGAGGGAACCACTGGAGGGAGAGGTAGAAGAGAGTGAGGTAGAGATCAGAAACCCACCCAACTTCTTCCCCACCAATGCAGTAACCACTGTCTACACAATGGGGGACACTACCCTCCACCTTCCTCTTCTCTCAACTTACTTCATCCATTACTCCAGCCTGCAATACTTTCCCTACATCCAGCTTCATTCTGTGGGGGAGGGGATGGTAGTGGTAATGATGGCAGTGAAAAGGAAAAAAGGAGAGAGTGTTATAATTAGCAGAAAGTCATTCACTGGCCCGCTTCTCACCCAGAAATAACTGGCAGATCTCAGACTCCCTTCTTACACTCAGGAGGTATTTAAGTATGTGTGCATGGTGGGGATGAAGGGTGAGAAGTTGGGAAAGAAAATGATTACTATTCCCCTGGCCTGGAAAAGGATTACGTCTGGGATGTCAGTGGCCCTGGGGATTTAGACTCCTAACGTAGGCAGAGTCTTACCTGCCCAAAAAGTCATCTTTGTCTGGATCCTTGTCAAACACCTCCACCTCAATTTCCTGTCCTGGGACCTCATGCACCATCACCTGAAGAACACAGAGGGATAAGGGTCTGCAGGTGAGCAGCATCCAATCATCATCTTCTCTTAACACCTCCTGGAACTTCCCCACCTGACCATGCTCCCCCCACTCCTTGGCTCTCCCACCTCATAAGTCTCTCCCCACTGGGGGTTGAGTTCCTCATTGATGACACGGCTGCAGAATGCCTGGGTGCCCACTCGCACAAGCGCATAGGGGTCTGACTTGCCCTCAATCAGGCCCTTAACGTATTTATCCTTGGAGCTCAGCCCTCGTGCAGCCAGCAAGTGAATCCGAATTATGCCCTGAAGGGTAGGAATCAGACTGTGAGAAATTAAAGACCCACCACAGGGTTCCTGAGCGAAGGCTCTATCTAGGGGGAGAGGCCGTACCCTGGGAAGAGGGGAACGCAACTGGGCCACATCTTGAAGGTCAGGCACAAGGGGCACCAACAATCGGTTGGGCAACACAAGGAAGGCAGCGATGGAATCCATGATCATGGTGTCAGAGAGGGAGCTGAATGGGGGAGTGGAAAAGGAGGTGAGTGTGAGGGTCCCTGTTTCCCCACCCCCAACTATGTTTCTCACCACCGAGAGAGATCTACAGCTAGAGGGAAGGTCTTTCTTGAGAATACCTTTTCGCTACTCTTCTACCCCCATTTCCCACCTCCTACTCAGTCCCTTCCTGGTTGCCATCCAGCTCTTCTTTCTCCCTTTGTCCCTACTGAGGATCCCGTAGCCCTCTTCATTCTCTACCAAAATGCAGTCTCCATAGGAGAAAAACCACAGTACGAAACTTCTCAGGAGTATTTGTCTTAGCTCCCCAACTAGGGTCAAGGCTCCTAGACGAAACCGGCTGCATTTTTTTTTTTTTTTAAATATTTATTTGGCTGTACTGGGTCTTAGTTGCGGCACAAAGGATCTTTAGTTGTGGTATGTGGGATCTAGTTCCCTGACCAGGGATGGAAGCCAGGCCCCCTATGTTGGGAGGTCGGAGTCTTAGCCACTGGACCACCAGGAAAGTCTCCCGGCTGCATCTTTCACTGCTCTGTACCCCTTAAACCTTCAAATCAGGTTTGGAACACTTAGCAGGTGCTCAGTAAGTCCTTGGTACCTGAGTCCTGGGATATCCAGCAGGTTGGTCATCCCCGTCCAGTTGATATCTAGGGTCTGGAAGCAAAGAGCAGGGGGATCAGGACACAGCACACGGGGGTATGGTCATTCCCATACAACTGTTGCCAGTTCCCTGCCAGTTCTCAGCCTGTGTGTCAGTTCCCTCCCCCATTCCCCACTGGGCAGATGAGGTGGCCATCCTCTACCTCCCAGTCCTCTGCTTCCTGCATTTCCCTGCTGCTCCTGGATGTCTTCTCTTACCGGGCGTCGGATGAAGAACATCGACACAGCCCCCACGATGGGAAGGTCCCCCATGAGTGGTTCGAGAATCACCCGTAAGACACCATGGAGCTGGGGAAGGAAGAAATGAATAAAGCCTTTCCTCAGAAAAGGTCTTTTTCCCCTCCCAGACCTCCCCAGCCTTGGTTTTCCTAACCTCCCACTTCCCCCATCTACTGAAACTCCAGGAAAAGGCTTCTTGTGGAGGCCCCAGGCATGTGCCCTACCTGCATGCCCTTGACTCCTGCTTTGCAGAAGTATTTCTTCACTTCCACATCAATCTGAAGGTCACCTACGTAGCTGGGTGTTGGGAAGAAAGAGAACAGAGGGTGAGTCCTAGGCTGAAGTGGGGTGAGGGGAGTAAAGCAGTCAGAGTGACCAGGAAGGGGACCCGGCAAAAGTGACAAGTGCAGTACCTGATGTTCAAGTCCAGCAGGATCTGTTTTTTGCTCTGACCAGTGTGAACCTTGACTCCAAGGATGCGCAGTGGCTGTAGAAAGATGAATGCTTGAGAGGGAAGGGAAAGACCCCTTTAGGCCACCTGCCTCCCCCGTCCTCATCTCTTCCCTTCCATTCCTTCCCCTCCTATACAAGTACCTTTTCACCCAGTTCCACTCGTGTAAATGTAAATGTCTGCAGGTGGGGGTTAGATCCTCGAACAGCTGGGGCCACAGTTTCAGCGAGAAGCTTCTCCATATACTGGCCCAGGAAGGGCCAGACCTGGGCCACAATCTGGGAGGAAAGGGAACTGGTCACAGAAGAGCCTTGCTTTCCCTCTAAAGGGAATTTCCTTTAGAATCCTCCCCGTGGAGAGGCTAGAATTGAAGTGTGGCAGGGTCTGGCAAGACAGACGAACCCTATTCCCCCTCATGAAAAACAAAAACCAGGACAATCAACCCTCACCTTATTGAGCCACTCAGCCTTTTCCACATCTGGGAAGCTGACCTGGAGGTGGAAAAAAAAATGGAGATAGTGATGAGCACTATCCTTTGCTTGTGGTTTCCTGCTAAGATGCCTACTGGCTGCCCTCTGAGAAAACCTAAGTGTGACAGGGCCTCCTCACACCCAGGGGTTGGGGGAGGAGCCGGATGTCCTGAGGATTCAGTCCTCCACTGGGCTTGGGGGCACTGAGGTTTCTTTAACAAAGGGAGCCAAAAGAGTTGGCCACACAAAGTTGCTTTGCAGATAGCTCCAGGGTATGAAATGATGTCAGCTGCAGAGGTGGAGAGGAGGAGGGGAAAGAAGAGCACAGTCTTTCTGGAGGGGAAGGTCCTGACAAATCAGAGTTTGAGGAGGAAATCCTGGGATCCTGGCTCCTTTTACCAGCCTTCCTTCTGCCCTGGGAACCACTACTTCTACACCAAGAGGTGAAGCAGGAAGCGGCTCCTGAGTTAGGGAGGGGCCAGAAGAGCTATTTGGGCCCAGGCTGGTGTCTTCTTTCTTTTTAATCTGTGTGACTCCTTTCATGGAAAGGAAGTGTACCTGTGCTTTATACTGGGGGAGGAGGAGGGGTAGTCGCTTTAGGAGGAAGATTAATTTCTCCTCGCTTTAGGGAGGAAGAGGAACAGAAACAGTTGCTGCTTGGGCTCCAAGTCCTGTGGGACCACTGCTCCCCCTTTCTCCTCCCCAGTTCAGAGTCTGGGAAGCATGGATATGTCTGCCAAGTGTCAACTTTAATTTTCCCTAGACGGGCAGCTCTGCTGGGAGGAGCGGGAAGGGAGGGGCCGGGAGGGGCTGGATAACGGGCTGGGCACCTGCAAGGCCTGAGAGAAGCCATCCGGGCCCCTCACCACAGCAGAGGGGGCGAAGAAAACGGGTCCTGACTTCAACCCAGCAAGCGCAGCCCGCAGTCCGGAAAAGGGTGGGGCCGGCCAGGGGCGGTGGAGTGTGGGCAGCGGGCACTGCAGCAGTCGCATGCGCCCCCCACCCCCCCAGCACCCCCGCCCTTTGTCCAGCAGCCGCCTCCGCTGCTCCGTGGCCCAGCCACCACAGGCGGAAAAGAAGAGGGTCGGAGGGTCTGTCCAGGTGCGGGGCCTCGACTGGGCAGTGCTCCCAAGGAGGGGCTCGGGGTACTCGAGGATAAGAGCGGGAAAAGGGAGAAAAACCTTATGGCCTTAAATGGATACTAAAAAAAAAAAAAAAAGTCTTGGGGAGGACAGGAAAGAGGAGGAAACCCTCTGAGCCGCCACCGGAACGGGGATGCCCAGGAGCTGCGTGAATGGCACCAGAAACAAGGAGGGGCATTGGAATGGTAGGTTGGAGGAAGAGCCACGCCTGAGACGGGCTTCCCAGATGTTATTACTGTTCTTGCCTAAGCGTGGAGGAAGAAGTCCTGATTTTGTGGAAGAATCGGGATCCGGGCGTGCGGAAGGGGGTGGATAGTCGCTCCCAAGAGTGGCGCGTCCCAGCAAGCAGGCGGCTAGCTGGCCAAAGGGGTAAGTCTGGGGCTCATCGTCCCAAGGTGGGGAGCTGACTTTAACGATAGGGAGAGCCCTCGAACTGAGGCGCTAAAAGGGGGCTATTCTGCACTGAGGATTGAAGGTGGTCGCTCACCCAGGCAGGTAGCTCTCGATGGCTCATGTAAAGAGTTTTCGCCGTAAGCCGTTCTTCATCGTCCAGCAGCTGCCGCGCGACTCGAAGGCTCCGTTCTTTCTCCTCGCGGACCCGACGCCAGCCCAGATAGAGGGCGAGGCCGAAGAGCACAAAACCCACGCTGAGTCCCATTGCCCCGGCCAGGTACACCGGCACTAGCACCAGCAACCGCCGCCCGAACGAAGTCAGCACCGCCAAGGCCTCACCCGCCGCTCCTGGGCCGGCAGGTTGGTCCCCAGAACTCTGCTCTGGCTTTGCGTGAGCAGTGGTGGGCTGGTCAGGGGGTTCGGAGGGAGGGTAGGGCTGGTCCACCGGGCTGGGGCTGGGGCTAGAGCTAGAGCTGTCTCCAAGAGAGGGCTCCATGCTGCCACCTCAGGGAGCACCCGCCCAACCCAGAGATCAGCTAGAGGTTGCTTAGTTTTGCGACTAGCTCCCCCGCTTACAAACCCTAAACCCCAGAATGGGGGAGGGGATTTCAAGCCACGCCCCCTCGTTCTGACTATTTGGGTTGGTCCGCACCGCATAGACGAAGGTGGAGTCAAAAGCTCGAAACCCCGCCCCCTTCCGCGAGGAGGGGGAAAGGGCTCGGGAGAAGCAGGACCTTCCTGATTGGACCTGAGTGCCAAGATGGGCGGCCCGGGATGGCGGGAAAAGGAGGTAAAAGGCTAAAGACTAGCTTGTGATTAGTTAAAAAGAGGAGGAGGCGTGGCTACCATTTAAAGCGGAGAGGCGGGACCAGGAGCTCCCCCACGTGGGATTGGCGTGCCTGTGGTATGACGTCATGCGGAGCCGCACCGCTAATTACTCGGTTTTAGAGGTAGATTGAGTAGCGAAGTTGAGGGGTTGCCGAGGGTTAGGATTTCCTTCCACTCTGTTCAGATGATTTGGCAGAACATGGTCTGGAATTCCTACGTGTTAATTTGTCTCCTTTCCCTTGTTTTCATTCTTTAAGCATATTCCTTATCCTTCCACTTTTTTCTGGCTGTCCTTACAAAAGGAAAGGAAATTACCCTATATGGAATGAAAGTGTTCAGTGACCTACTCTGTCTATCTTGTTCCCAGTCTTCTGCCTCATCTATGTAATGACAGCCTCTGGAAAACAAAAAACAAAAACCTGGAAAGTATGAAAATTACAGAGTTTAGATAATTCAGACTTAAGGAAAGGAGTTGGGGAGGGGGAAAGCAGGGTGAATAGGAAGTGAGGTTTTTTTATCTTTAGAAATCTCCAAGTATGTCCATTCTGCCTCCAAGAATTAGTCATCTCTATTTTAAAGAGATTAAAACTAAACTGGATCCAAAGGGAGGTGGGGGCTCAGCTGTAGCAGAAGTGATTATATTTTCCAAGAATTCCTGACTTTGAGGAACAGCTAGGACACTAAAATGGATAATCAAGAGTAATGAGACAATTGTTACTCATTTGCCTGTGTTACAAGGAAGGTTTAGAATATAGTCAGATGTGGAACTCAGTGCTACATTGCACTGTGTAGGTTTAGGAATGAAAAAACTCAGGGTACACTGAATGAGGACTCTTGTTACCAGTTAACTGGACTTAAAGTGTTGTCTAGGGACTTAGAAACTGGGCGATTGGAAGCCCAGGAGGGACAGATTGGCCATGATTACTTTTTAATGCAATATATGTGGGGCTTGCATTACTGTTTGACTTGCAGCTGTTAAAATTTTTATTTAGCTCTGCAGGGCATAGATTTCATCAGGCTATGTTTCATCAAAGCTGTTTAAAACTTATCCCTGCCCAGCCTTCCTCCCTTAAATTTTCTCACTTCCCTTTCTGTACTTCTCTGAAACAGTAACTAAACTGCTTCTTTCAGTTTGCAGAACTGTATAAAGAACAATTTTCTATGTTCTCCATAGCCTGAGATGAGCAGGTATAAAAGGAGTTCAAGGGGTTATTATTTCTGATTCCTTGGAGGAAGTAAGAATGATTTGTCTGCCCACCAGCTGATGAAACAGAACCAGAGCAGGAAAATGGATGAACATCCTTAGAGGAAAAACTTTCTAATAAAACTAAAATTTGCCAAATATGGAGTAGAGGGGAGTCCCTTAGGCTGGGGGTTGAAGAGGATGACTTATGGAAGTTCCTTTCCAAACTTTTCCCCTTTCTCATCCTATCCAGATCAGACCCTCCTACTGAAGACGGTGTGTGGAGAACAAAAGCTCATCCTCAGGAAGGTCTCTTCACAACTGGCACCCAGCAACCACAGAATCAGCAGCTGCAATGCAGGCACCAGAACAAAGTAAACAGGGTGGGTCCCCACCCATTGACAATTCTGCTGCCCAGGTGCCACCTGGTGGTGATAAGCAGTAAGTGGGTAACAGGAAAAAGGATGGCCATTTGTTAGAGGAAGTATCTAAGGGAGGAGAGCATTGAGACTTCCTGGTTTTGCATTCTGCCTTTATATGAAATTACAATTGCCTCCCAGGGTTGGAAATGGTAATCTGGTCCCTGACTACTCTTCAAGATGGCAGTGGCAACAAAATTTGAGGAAACTTCCTCTGTATTATTCCTTACAAGTTACTGGAAGGTAGTGGTCCCATTGTTGGATGGCTCTATTATTAGCACTTATCTTATGCCAAGCTGGAGTCAGACTGCCTGAAGAGATTCGTCAATCCATTCTTTACTAGTTGTGGAACCTTGGGTTGATTATCTTCTTTAAGTCTTTCTCCTCTGGTAAACAAGTACAATAATGATGCCCATTGTGTCAATGAAATACTGCATGTAAAGTGACAAGCACAGTGCCTTGGTTTATATTAAGTACTCACATGTTAGCTATTTTCTAGAACTCTCTGCTTGTGCAGCAAGACAGGAACTTTATTAGGTAGCCCGTCAAATATCTGAAGACATCTATGGGGTCTACCCACAGTCTTATCATTCTTTTTCCCAGATACCCCACTGGTTTGCCAATGGTCTTCTGTAAAAACTACTCAGAAGAACACAAAATACTTTAGAACTGACTCCTATCAGACAGACATGGTACAACTACGTTTACAATGCGCAACTATGATTCTTTTATCCTATGGAGATTCTAGGAAGGTGCTAGAACACAACAGGCTCATAATATTAACTGCCGTATTATGAAGAATAATATTTTAATTTTTTTGCAGCCAGTTGGAAGTCCCATGTCGTTCTCATGTGAATTATTGCTAATATGAAAGTGAAAGTGAAGTCGCTCAGTCGTGTCCAACTCTTTGCAACCCCATGGACACCAGGCTCCTCCATCCACGGGATTTTCTAGGCAAGAGTACTGGAGTGGGTTGCCTTTTCCTTCTCCATGGAACTTCCCAACCCAGGGATCGAACCCAGGTTTCCCACATTGTAGACAGATGCTTTACCGTCTGAGCCACCAGGCAAGTCTCTACATTTGTTTCTCAGGCAGGTTCTAGTATTTTTAGGGGCAGGGTCAATCGAAATTGACCCTTCAGATTAGTCAATCCAAGTTACTGACATTTCCAGTATTACTTAGTATTTTTTTGTGTTATGTTGGTGAGTAGGCTTTTCATATTTTTATACAATGAAAAAAATATAGCCCTTGGGTGTATCTCTAACATGAATGTGCTCATCGACATTTACTAGGCACAAACTTTCAGTTTTGATTTCATCAAACTCTACTATTAACTGACCCATAATTATTCTCTTATCTGCAATGACTTAGGTGAGAAAGAGGAAAGCAGTTTCTGACATCTGGGAAATGGCCTGACACAGCTGGCTTTTGGAATTATTAGGGGGCTGACCTGGTTCACAGGTACTGTTGGACACAATCTCACAGAACACCAACATGAGACAAGGGCACTCAGTGATTGTGATGAAGTGAGTCAAAAGAACAAAACAAAAACCTAGATCACAATTTTGTTTAAGGGCTAAACAAGGTCAATGTGCAAACCTTAAACTGCAAACATCCCCCTCTCCCAGCTAATGAGTGACTACTGCTTCATTACTTACTGCAGTTTCAGCTTCACTTTAGTCTGTTCTTTTTCTAGATAAGATACCCAATCATTGAATTTTCCCTGCTTCCCTAATAGCACCCAGTTTAGAGTGAAGCTCTATTTCCTTGAACCTTCTCCAAACTCAATGAAAGTCTAAGTCCTATAGGTCCTTTCTAACATCCTCTTGCAAGACACACTATAGTTGCACATGGTGTCCTCTCTCCATCATCACAAACTGTGTTAAATCCATCCAACTCACTCAACTGTAGGTATATTCTTGGTAGTCTTTAGCTGGAACACATTAAAAAATACATACAACATCTACAGTTTCCCAAATCTACCTCTTTAGAGATACTTGGCAAAAAAAATAAAAGTTAGCTCGTCAGAGTTTGGCTAGGACGAATTAATGCTGGTATCTATGATCACATTTGTCTAAATGCTCATAAACCATCTCTTTAATAATCCAGAATTGTATCAGAAAATCAACATTAAGCTTATCAATGTGTGGCTTCTAGAATCCACAAACAATATTTCAGTATTTGCCCATCTTCAGTCTTTTGCGCCCCCTCCCCTTTTTTAAAAATAACTGGTCTTGACTTAGTCCACCATCTCCAATCCCAGGTGTATACTGAATGATCAACCAAACAAGAGCAAGAGGTAGCACGAGATATGATGGGGGAAGAATAAACCAGGATCACTTTCTCTACCCCCAAATCCACTGTCCCATTAGACTGTTCCCCTGAGTTGTTTCCCCTACATCAGCCACGAGCTGAGGAGGAACTGAGGTTTGGCTACTGGGACCCTTGGCTTTACTGACTCTTAACTGGATTTAAAACCTCTGTGGTCCTATGTGGAAGCAGAGGAAAGTAAGGGATGAACCCCGAGGTTTGTGTCCCCAGAAGAACTCTCCTTTCCCCAGCACCTCTTAAGCCTTGAAGGCTTAAGGCACTGGGAACTGAGAAAAGGATGCGGTAGGAGGGATGTTGCTGTCAACAACTCAGAGAGAAACTGCCACCTGCCCTGCTGTGTTTGAATAAGGGAAGGCTCTGTCGACACATATCCCATTCCCATTTCCCAGCACATCCACCCTCCTTAGTACCTGCCCCCCTAAATGACCCTGGGAACCCTGGTTACTAAGGCAACCTGGGAATAGTACATGCAGATAGAAACCAGAATGGATGGGACTATTTTTAAACTAGACAAGGTGGCTCCAATGGTTTTACCCCACAAAGTACCTTCCCTGAAGCCCCATCTGATCTTTCTCTGGGCCCTTACCCTTCTACACTGGCCTTCATCCATCCTTACCCAAGCTATGTGAGAGTGGGGTCTTTATTCCATTTTGGCATGACATCTATTTACTGCTCCCATCTTCCACACAGAATATCTAAGCAAGTTTTCACTGCCTCCTTTGTCAAAAATAACTTTTTTTATTTCTTTGGAACGTGGTTGGCCCTGCCCTCTGGATGTCCAGGTCAAGCCAAGGTAATGAATGCCTCCCCTAGTCTTTGGGCTGGAGTACTATGGTCCCCATCTTCCCACGGGCCCAGGAGCAGTTCCTATATTGTCCAACTCAACTAGGCCCCAAACTGTATGAAGGCTCCTAACAGGCCTTCTCTCCTGGCCACCCACTTCCTATTCTTTCCTGGCTTCCCCTCTGGGCAGGGTATTTTTTCCTTCCAAAGCCAGTGCTGGAACCTGTGCTGTGCAGAAAAGAGGACAAGACCAAGGATGTCCCCCAAATTCCCATCAGAGGACACACGCCCCTCAGTCAGTCCTTCGTCTGTGGCTTTCAGTCTGCACTCCTACGCAAGCCCGTGAGGCTTGAAGGAAGATGGACAAGAGGAGCCTCATAAAAGGCAGGTGGGAGGAAACACACCAACCCAATCCCTTCTCAGAAGCAAACTCCTCGCAGTCTCTCATCCTAGTTCATGAGTGAGCCCTTTGGACAGGGCTCTGGAGGACTAGGTGTGTGGGTGAAGGCCCCTCAACTCCAGCCCTGGGAGACTATACCAGGGGAGTGTCCATTAGCCCCATCAGTGTGGCATAGCTGTGATTCGCATGCTCTGGGAAGCGATGGGATAAGTCACCATGGGGGTGGTGGTGTGGCTCATTGTGATTCCTGCCAAGGGTTGGGCCATCGATACAGCCACAGGGGCCACAGGAGCCACTGATACAGCCACAGGAGCCATGGATACAGGTGGGGGTGCCATTCCCTGGGCAATTGTTTGAGCCAGAGCAGCTGACAGTGGCGCGATCTCTGGGTTCAAGTGTGGGGGTGGGGGTGGTGGGGCAGCAGGAGGTGCAGCATTAGTTGGGGGAGCAGCCGGAGCTCCAGCAGGGGCCACCAGTTCTTGCTGGGACACAGGGCGAGGCTGCAGAGCCTGGCTGCTGAGAGTAGTGTGAGTCTGGGCAATGCCATGGTTAAAAGTGGCGACAGTACCCACGGTGGGGGCCAGAGTCTGTTCAGTTGCTGGTGCAGTGGAGCTCAGGGTCATGACCTTGGCCTGATTGCGGAACTGTGCATTTTGTTCCAGCAGTACTTCATTGGTAGCCAGAAGGTTGCTGACCTGCTTCTTGAGCTCCTCTACCCGCTTCCTGAGCATGGCATTCTCCTCCTCTAGCAGTCTGCACTCCACCCCTCGGGGTGGAGCCAGGCTGTAGTCATAGGATTCAAAATGGGGACCATCTTGGGGGCAGCATCCACCTCGCCGGCGCTTGGGGCCTGGTTCATGGTCCTCAAAGCCCCTGTCAGGGAGGTCATAAATATCATAGAGATCATGACGTCGTCCTGGGGGAATGGGGCCTGTTGAACCCCCACCACCAGTGCCGCCTCCACCCCGAGCATCAAACTCAAAATCCCGTTGCAGGTGACGGAACTTGCACTTGGCTCCTCTCTGGCAGTCACCCTTGAGAAAGTCACGGCAGATTGGGACCTCCTCCTTCCCATTTGGTAGATCAGCTGGTGACAGGCCTAGGCCAGCTGCCACTTTCTGCCTCAGCCGAGGAGGCAGCTCTCCTGTCTTTTTATAGCCATCCTCATCCTCCTTGGAGCCATGGATGAATCGGCAGTTAGGGCGGCTACACTCCTTGTTCTGGAAGTCATGGCAGAAGATGAACTCATTTTTGCTTACCCCCAAGTTGGACACCTCACTCATGTCTGGATGGCGATAGCGGCAACGCTTCCCTCGCTTGCACACATTCCTCAGGAAGTCTCTACAGATGGCATCTGAGCTGGCCCCGCCACTGCCTGCCCCTGTCCCACTGGCCTCCTCGCTGCCACCACCTCCAGGGCCTCCACTGCTGCTCCCAGTGCCGTTGGCATAGCTGTCCCGGTCAGGCATCCTGGTCCCTCCCAACTCAGGGCTTTCTTCCTTTTCTTGCCACTCTTGGTGACCACTAGGAAAGAGAAGAACTGTGTCAAACTGGAGTCCTCCAGAAAGGCCAAACTCTTCCTGACTATCAGGCAGGTAGTCCAGCAACAGGCAGGCCAGAGGGACAATGGTATTGGAGATGGAGAAGCTAACGGATGAGCACTCTGCCTGGACTGGCTGGCTTATCAGAAGTCCTGCCCAGGCCCTGTGCTCCTGGTCTGTGTCAGAATGATTCACACTTGCCTGGCTGATGGAGCAGGAAGAGTTGGGGTGAAGCCACCATATAACCCCAAGAGTTATATGGTGAAGCCATATAACCATGACATGCCAAAGAGGCAGAGGGAGAGATTAGTGTTGGATTTTATTTCACCTCCTGAACTGACCTTATTAAATTTGTGGAAACAAAATTAAAACTGCTGTCGGTGTCTGATCAGGCTAAGAGGAGACTAGGAACTCTGGCTAAGATAAGCTGGTGAGCTACTAACGGCAATGGATAATGGGATACTGGTGACATTGCTTCCCTGTTCCCCTCTTCCATGGGATGTGAGATGAGGACTGTGTGAAGAAATAGATCTCCAGACCCCAGGAAGTCCTGAGTAAAGAGACTGGTATCACCACCTTGAGGGCAATATCTAAATTTGTCATTTTTTGGAGTTCTCTCCCAGATTACCACTATTCTCAACTCTAGGATGGTCAGCCCCCTCCCCTCCATTTCAGGGGAAGAGTTCGACAGCTAGAATCTCCACTTATAGACCCCCAAAGGACAAAACCATTTGTGGCAAGATCAAGGCAATAGAAAGGTGTTAATTTCACAGGAACAAATAACCTGTCTTTCTTCACTCTATACCCCTCCTACCCTCCATGGAAGGATCTGACATCAAACCACACCATTCCTCACTCCAAGAAGATCCTCTTTATTTATAGACTCTATAAAAGCTTTTTAAGTCTCTTCTTTCCCAAGAGATCTCAGGAATGTCAGTCCACTGCCCTGGTTCTAGCCCTCTCCTTTCCCCACCCCCAACAAGACTAGGAGTCCCTGCTACCACGTGTCTGACCTCCTAAGCCTTTCCTAAGCAGTGTTCAGGCTCCCCCTGCTGTTCAAATAGGAAAACTTCATATTGTTTCCCCTTGAGTATAAGGAATCTTTACAACTTCTTTGGCCTTGATGGCCCCCAACCACCCAGTCTGTTATCTTGACTTTGCTTTCAAGGCAAAATGATCCCGAAAATATACCAACTGGATCACAGGCCAGAATTGCAAGAGAATCTGTAAAAAAGAGGTCCTCTTTCTCCAAAGGGAGGTAGTCCCAGAATAGTAAAAGCAATCAAGGAAAAGAGTGGGAAAAGAAAAGATACAAACTTTTACTAAAAGGGAACTGACCTGCTGAATAATAAATGGCATCTATCCAAGCCTGACCCATGTTACAAGTCCCACCAGAAGCAGATCTCTTCCCCACCCAACTTTCCCAGGATTGCGTGATACCTGAGGTAGCTCAGGTGAAGTCCGGGGCTCCTGTGGGTCTCCACCTCCACATCACTGCTGGGTTCTGAGCAGGAGAAAAACAGAGACTTGGGTGTGAGAAGGGGTAAGAATGGAGAACTACAGGGTGGTTGCTGCTGCAAGAATGAAGTCTGACAAAATGGAAAGAGCTCTAGGCACTCCAAGATTTCCTTCGGATTCAAATTGAACTTCCCCTGTCAAGGGGAGAAGCTGCCAGTAAGAAGAGTAGTATGGGACAGAACTAATTTGGAGAGCCTAGGAGAAAGAGTTGGAAAACTAGCTCTGAGTGAACAAAGGGTAAGGGACGCTTCTGGAGATGAAGGAGAATGTAGGGATCAAAGCCCGGAGTCGGGTTGGGGTTAGGAACTCCGAATAGGGGGCCGTGCAAGGGCTGCGACTGACAGTGCAATAGGATGGCGGGTTAGACTTAGGGGTGGTGATTATGACGCTTCTCAACACCCCAGAGTCTGGGGGGAAAAAAGTCCTAAGAGTTTCCCGGAGCAAGTCTTTGGCCTGGCAGGTTCTGTGCAGTGCCGCCGGAGCTCTGCCGGGGACCACATGAATAGGACACTAGGGAGCACGAAGTGAAGCGGGGAAGGGAACTCCAGGTGACATCAAGCAGAGGGGATGGGCAAGGGTGTGACGTCACGGAGCTGGCGTTTGCTCGCGAAGCGGGGTCAGTCAGAAAAGGGGTTCGGCCCTACGACGTGAGGAACAGCCAACTCGGTCCTGGGGGGCCTTGTGTAGCCCGGCCGAGCCCAGCCGCTGGGCCGGCCCCGACTCCTCCCCTCCGGGCGCGGCCTCCACCTAAGTCTCCCGCCTCCCTCACCTGCCGCCGCCGCCGTAGTTGCTGCTGCCGCCTGCCGGTCCTCTAGCTTCGACAAAGAGCCGCCTACCCTACCGCCCTTCCGCTTCCTGCGGAAGAAATGACGCTCTAGCTACCAGACCCGGAACCACACTCTGTGGTGTGCGAAATACTTGCGCGACTAGCAGCAGGAAGTTCCCAGCAAGCTTTGCGTGTCACCATGGCAACCCGACCCAATGGCAAAACGCCTTAAAGCGGAATTCTGTAACGTGAACCTAGATAAGAGCGGACCTGGTTACTCCTATGCCCGCGAAATCAACTTGAAAACCGTCCGTGGCGTTTACGCCCTTTCCAGGAAGTAAAGGCCACCCAATACTCTAGCAGCTCGTAAGACCGGAACCCACACCTCCCCGCCCCCCGACTTGTAGATATAAAGCTTGACTTTTTCTACAGCAGGGAGTAGAGACAGACTGTACTGATAGAGAATCCCCAGCTAGTGTAACCATAAAAAACCACATAACACACAAAATTTTTCTTCCGCTAAGACAGCAAAAGAGATGATTTATTGTACACGTTACATTCAGCCACAACTGAGAAGAGAACTAGTCCATAGTTATCACAGGTCCAGGGCAATGGACCAAAAGGGACGGCTTTGATATGAGCAAGGTAGGTCTCGCAAAGGTGGTCAAGGTGATCAGAATGGCCATAGATGTTCCAGATCCATTGATAAGTTCTAGATAGTAGGCATGCAGTCCACACTTTGTACCAGCGTCCCTGGCCTCTGGCTTCCCTTGTTTCTGCTTCTGTGGCTTCCATGGGTGTACAAGTTTACTTGGACCTCTGCCTCATCTTTCTTCTTTTGCGCTTCAGCCTGAAAACCAGACATAAGAATACACCTCGGGCCCACAAACCCGAGTTCAGTCTTTCCCTTCAATCTTAAATGTGCACCCAATACAAGGGACAGGTAAAATCAATCAACACTACGATTCTGTCGTCTTCTGCCCAATTCATGGCTTTGGCCAGTCAATGCTCATAAGTTGTTTTGGATTTCTAAACCAAATGTTCGTCCCAAGGTTTGTCCACTTTGCTCCACTCCCCCCGCGCCCCCCGCCAGTACTAACTACGTCCCAGCATACCTGCGCATTCGCTTCTTCCTCCACTGGCAACCAAGGACAGAGAATAAAACAAGATATCATTAGTTTCAGTAACAAGTTTAGATAGGGATATGAAGAACACTAGGGGAGGCTTCCTCGGTGGTTTAGACGGTAAAGAATCTGCCTGCAATGCAGGAGACTCAGGTTCAATCCCTGCGTAAGGGAGATTACCTGGAAAAGGGAATGGCAACCCACTCCAGTATTCTTGCCTGGAAAATTCCATGGGCAGAGCAGCCTGGCGGGCTACAGTTCACGGGATCGCAAGAGTCGGACACGACTGAGCGACTAACACTTTCACAACTTTCATGAAAAGCACTATTTAGAACCGGGTGGATTCTTGATCAAGTAGGAGGGCTTAGTCGCAGTAAACCACATCAACAATCTGGACTGCCACCTGGATCCCAGACGCAAAACCCCGAGTCCATCAGCAATCTGGACTGCCACCTGGATCCCAGACGTAAAACCCTGAATCCTGCCTGCATGCGCCCTCTCCCACTTTCAGCATCTCTCGCCACAGAACTTACCTACCACCTATTCTGCTTCTCCCCACACAACTTACCCACCACTTATTCTGCTTCTCCTCAAACTATCCTTCCTCTCCCACTAGCCCGTGAGCACAATCTGAGAACCCGGCGACACTGGAACGATGGCCGATTTCCCTTGCCAAGGTCTCCCCTACCAACAGCCAATTCTTACAGCTTTAGCTCACTGGCAGGGACTGCTTACCTTCGCTCTCATGGCGCAGAGGTTTCTACGGGTAAAGAAAAAAAGTCTGCGGTTAGTTTGCTGTAATGATGGTGAGTGCAGAGATCAGATGTTTATGGATTGTAGTCGGAACACGAACACAGCCATCACTAACACTCACCTCAAAAGATGGCGCTAAGGCCGAGAGATCGCCAGGGGCCCGCCTACGGATATTTAATGGAATACTCAGTGTCGTCACTTCCGCTTTCTCGCCCTGGCCATCCCGCCCCCCCCCCCGGGGGGCGGGGTAGCCCAAGGGGCGTAACGATAGCTTTTGGCAGTTTGCTGGTGTGTGAAAAGTGATTGAGCTAGGGAAATTCTGTTGGAAATTAGTATTTTGATGTACAAGATTCCTCTCACCTGTTTTATTATGAGGATACCATATTATGTAGATATGAGCACATATTTCCAATAAGAGACCTAGAAGTGCAAAACGAGCAAAGGGTAGCTACTTCCGCCTTCTCTCTCGTTGCTTCATGGGAGTTGCAGTTTTCTGGAGACATCCTCCATTTTACTGTGGATCGAGGCGGACTGTACAAAAAGTCCTGACTTGTTTTACTGGTTTACCTTATTTATTAAGCTAAATATCTGCAGGTTCGAGTTTGGAACTTTCAAAGGTCCTAAGATTGCAATTCAGCGGGGAATTGAGAAAGCTGTTTTACTACAAAAAGAGACCTTTTTTACTGTGGAAAATGAACTCTTTTTGTCCTAGGCAACTGTGGTCTTTCCCTGCAATGCCTGAGGCAGAATATCATAACATTCCTGGCCACAATGCATCTTGTTAGAAGATACTTCAGTGATTCTCCCTCTGCATAGTGTGTGTGGTAAATCGCTTCAGTCGTGTCAAATTAACAAATTAAAGACAGATCTAATTAATTGACAGAAGGAAAGCCCGATCAGCTACATGTATCTTTAGGCACGAATTGTATTTGGTGGTATGACAGCTTCCCAGTATCAAGATATGGTTAGGTCAGAAGCACCTAAAAACGTGTATTATGAAGGATGAAAGAAAACCCTTCATCATACAGACTTCACCTTATTCACTATAAGATGGATTGAGGCTTGTTATGATTCCTTTTTTTAGTGTTTTCTTTAGAACATTTAACCTTTGTAGTTCTGGAAAATTAGGTTTCTAAATTTCCGACCCTCGTTTCAAGTGCTTAAGTGGTTCTAGTATTGTCACCAATGGACTGTAATGTGTTTGAAAACAAAAATACCACGCCCCCCACCCACGCCAAGATATCAAACCCACTGGGATTTCACCTGTTGATTGCTATGAACTCTTACGAAAAGATCTGTGTTCAGTTTAATTCGTAATTATGTAATGTATCTTCAGGTCAGCAGTAACATAAAAAATGCTCTAATACATGCATTACCCATCAAACCTCAGGGTGGCCTGAAAAAAATGTGTTAACACTTAGGCATTCTTCCTGGCTTCCTAATCCAAGATAATCACTTTGCAGTTTATTTATTTTTTTTTTTTGCAATAAACATTCAGTTCAGTTCAGTTGCTCAGTCGTGTCCGACTCTGCAACCCCATCAATCGCAGCACGACAGGCCTCCCTGTCCATCAACTCCCAGAGTTCACTCAAACTCACGTCCATCAAGTCGGTGATGCCATCCAGCCATCTCATCCTCTGTCGTCCCCTTTTCCTCCTGCCCCCAATCCCTCCCAGCATCAGAGTCTTTTCCAATGAGTCAACTCTTCGCATGAGGTGGCCAAAGTACTGGAGTTTCAGCTCTAGCATCATTCCTTCCAAAGAACACCCAGGACTGATCTTTAGAATGGACTGGTTGGATCTCCTTGCAGTCGAAGGGACTCTCAAATGTCTTCAACACCACAGTTCAAAAGCATCAATTCTTTGGTGCTCAGCTTTCTTCACAGTCCAACTCTCACATCCATACATTAAGTGTTCTAAATAGTGTCAGCACTAAGGGCTATGTTTTTATTTCAGAAAACTAGACCAAACTCCCATAGAAAATAAACTGTTAAATCACAAAATCCAGGATTTTTATGTCTTCCCCCAACCCAAGGTATTCAGTATTTTAGAAAACTGGTTCCAGGGATTTCCCTGGCAGTCCAGTGGTTTCGATTCCATGCTTCCACTGCAGGGGGTACAGGTTTGATCCTTGGTTGGAAAACCAAGATCCTGCATGACATGAGGCAAGGCCAAAAAACCCCCCAAAACTGGTTCCAAATGATCACTTCAGCTCACTCTCCCACCACCATCAAATAAGAGCAGCATACAGACACATGATTATGAGCAAATCCAAATTTATTTTAATGCCATGTCATTTTCAATGTGTTTAAAAACCTCATAAGTTAGTGGGAGCCCTAGTTCCCTGGGACAGCATGCCAGAGGTACTGAAAGGTCACCTTTCTCTCCAAACCCCTAGCAATTAATCCAAGTCCACAGCTTCAGAAAGCCAGGAGTTTTGTCTCTTCAGTCTGCTCCTCTGGTTACACATCTTTCTTTCAAGGAAGGGAGGTCAAAATATTTCAAACAGGGAACAAAACCACAGTGGAGCTTCCAGCTCAGGTTTCTAAGATGGAGCAAGGGAAGAACCCCACTGACTTCAAAGAAATGGACAAGGTTGAGATGGATTACTTCTTTACAGCCTTGTGGAGGGAAGAAACACTGTCCTGTAGAACAAAACTGACTACAAAGATTTACAAATGAGGATCCAATTGACAGATGAGAATCCATTGGTAAATGCAGGCTCCAGCTCCTAAAAACGGGAGGGGCCTGGCTCGACAGCCTGGATCATAAAAGGAATCTGCCACATGTGAAGAAAAATAGTCTGAAGAATAGCTCCTCTCTATTTTGAGGCCTGATAAAAGACTTGGGGAAAGTGGGAACAGAGAGAGGAACAAGCCCCAACAGATGGGAAAATGCTGACACTGGAGTGGTATAAAAAAATTTCATCTGAGTTTTTAGTGGTGGTGGCTATGTTAGCCTCCTCCCGTTCTGTTGTAGGGCCATAAACCTTGACCAAGCAGATTAGTAGAAAAAGGCTAGAAAGAGGGGCTTGAAAACGATGGATTTTGACTCCTGATTTTATTATTCAATTTCTCTTTCCTATTTAAAGTAGTCTTCGGTGGCTGGGAAGCCTGGCCTCCCAAGACCAGAGTCAGTTGGAGCTGGTTGTTGTTGGAAGGGGGCTGGGATGGGGGACTGGGAGGAGGACAGGGAGACCCCGCTCTGCTCGCGGTCCTGGGTTGAGAAGTCGAACTGCACTTCACAGAGCCTGGGGTGTGGTGGGAAGGGGATGAGGCAGGAGTGACAAGCTGGGGGGATGGGACCCACCTCAGTCCCCAGCTTCATTCTCTTCTAAAGTTTCCCCACTGGTAGCATTCTCTGCAGTCTTAGAGGCCTACATTCATGGAAAGGAGAGAAGATGTGTCAGTTTTCAATAACTTAGGGTACTGTCTGGGGGACCAAAGACAAGAATATTCCTAATTCTCTAGGTCAGGGCTGAGATGGGGAGAAATAAGGACATATCGACACCTATATCCCCACCATGACCCAGGAAGGTGAATAAAGACGATCAGGTTCACCCCACCAGGGAGGGATGATCATAACAAACCTTCTTTTTTTTCTTTTTCTGGGTTTTCCGACTTGCAGAACTCTGGAGGAGTGCCTACGAAACAGAAGAAGGAAAACAAATTTTGAGGAACATGGAGCAAACGCCAAGTGCTACTCTTGGCACTGTAGCTCTTCTTGGGACTTCCCGTCACTCAGTCCTCACTCCCCAAAAAAGTGCCACGTCCCTGCTCCTTTCCATCACACACTAACCTTGAGCTCTGCATCCTGGACCTCCATCTCAGACTTGTAAAGGTCAGGCTCAAAAGGACCACTGGTTATCCGCATGGGGCCATTGGGCATAAGCAGAACTGTAAATTTAAACTGGGCAACAAATTCACCTATGAGAGAAACAAAGTGTTTTGATAGAATGTCCCCTTGACTTCAAGGAGAAGGGGACCATAATTGGGGGCTTCAAACTACAACTCTCTTCTCAGAACTCACCCTCCTTCTCATAGAGAACATTAAATGGTTGTAGCAGTTCATGTTTGGCGCACTCCACCACACCCATGCGGGCCTTCTTCTCATCTTCAAATGCTCTGGGGAGGGAAAGACAAATTCAGGTATCCTTAACTCCCTGTCATGTCTTACCACTTTGTTACTGTTTTTAAATAACTCCTACCCTCAGGCAGAAATAATGTGTAGGATTGTTTTTACACTACTTCCTATGAGAGGGAGAAAGAAGGCATGCATGCAGGCCAGAGCTACAAGTCTAGGTAGAAGAGGGAAGGAGGGCAAGCGGGGTAGGGGAAGGAAAGAGATCTGGTTGTATGGTCTACGGGTCAGACTATTCCAAGTCCTGTCCTCGCTAAGTGCAGTAGTACCTTAAAGTAAAGGGCATGGCATCAAAACGCCTTTCGACCTCACTGAAGAAGGCACGGGAAGTTTTCATTTTCAGGCCATACTGCTTAGAGGGGTCTCTCTTGTAAATGGTGGTTCTCTGTCCTGCATCCTTGGCCTATAAAAGATCACATCTGATCTAGTGCTCTTGGAACCCACCCGCAGCCTCCCCTCTCTGCCGGCTCTGGTAAACGTTCATCACCTTGCCCTCTCCTGAGCTGACGAGAACATCCACAGCATATACTTCATGTACCTCAAATTCAGCTTTTTCATGGTCCTTCCTAAAAGGAACAGAAAGGGAACAATAAGGAGCAATAAGTGGTTCCTGGAGCTTAGAAGAGAAGGTGGATAAGATTAGTCCAGGTTAGAGGAGACGGTGGATAAGATTAGCCTGGAGTATGGAAGAAGTTCATGACTAGTCTTATACGACAGAAGGTAGAAGATGGGATACAGGGCACCTACTTCTGCTGGTCTGTGGGATTCTGGATAATGGTTTTCTCTCCATCAATGACATGCTGCTTCAACTGGTGTGACAGCATACCTGTAGAGAGGACAAAGCCTGTGGTACCACTCATCTAGAATCCCCAAAGGTTTCCAACCCACCTACCCAAGTAGAACCACGGAGCAGGCAATGAGAGCAAAGTGCCCAGCTATGGAAACTCGGGGCACTGAGGTTTGGGGCTTGGACTATGCCAGAGCCAGGATGGATGCTCAAGGGAACAAAAGTCTTAATTCTGCTAAACCACTCATACTGAGACCCTCAACCCCACTATCTGAAGTCTCACCTTCTATTGGTGTGCAATTAAATGAGTGGGCAACTTTGTTCCAGGCTTCTGTCACTTGTGTGTTCTAGAAGTACAAGATCAAATAAAACGTAAAATACCAGGAGCTAGTAAGTTGTCTACTATGAGAAGCAGCAGCACAAAAGAACTGAGTTCTAATATCCTCCAGCAAATGCAATGATTCTCAGTAATTTTTCATTTCATAGCCCTAGCATCCTACAACCTAGAAATCAAATTTGCATACCATTTTACAAAGCGCTATCACAAAGATGGTCTACTTAGACAACAATTCTGCAAGGTGACTAGTGCCAACAATTCTGTATGGTAATCTACATCCTAATCTGGAGGAGGAAACTGAGGCTCAGAAGGGTTACATGATTTGCTCAAGGTTAAACCAGTTAACCAAAAGAACCTAGTATAAACCCAGGTTTTCTGATCACAGTGTTCAGTCCATGATACCTGGCATTCTAACCTGTTGAAAGGGTCCAGAAAGTTTTATTTTCCCCTCTACCTCTTTCAATCATGAGCTGATCCTCACCTAAATTATAGTTAAGAAAAAAAGGAAAGTGAATTTCCAATCATAGCTATTATTAAACTACATGTCAGGTACTGTGATAATCACTTTATATGGATCATCTCAATCTTCACAACCCTGTGAGAATGAGGCACAATTTAATTTTCCCCACTTTATAGATGAGGAAATTTTGAAGTTATTTCATTTTAAATCAGTAGTGGGTGGTAATGGGATGAGAATCCTGAAAGTCTCATGTCATAGTTAGACAACAGCCACTACATTAATAGTATCTTCCAACAATAGTAAGCATATAAATAATAAAAATAATCAATGTATAAAATAATAATAGCTAACAAAAGGGTTAACTATGTGCCAGGTACTGTTCAAAGTGCTTTATAATAGCTCTTTGATAGATACCACCGCAAGAAAACTACAACAGAGGCTGAAGTAAAAACGATGCAATTAAGTGATAATGGGGACAAATGGATGAAAAGGGTGAAGAGCACAGAGAAAGAGGATGCTTTACGTATTGAACAGGTTCTGAAATCTAAGTGTTAGACAAAGTCTCCACTAGTAGTCTAACATGTTATTGTATGAATTCATGAGAAATTTATGATCCCTGAACTTCCTAATATTGTCTTGCAAGGGTCTTTGGCCTTTCTTTGCCACCAATTTACTGGTACTATTATTATTTTTGTGTTATAAGCTTTTAAAACTTAGTTTTAATATCTGTGTTTTATTGAGCTATCTATCTTAAATTATTTCTGGGAACAATACACATCCAAAACATGGAGCCTCTATAGGCTCCATGAGAAAGGGACCACCCATCCCCTTACAGAGAGCATCACATCACCTAAGGTAGGCACTAAGATTTAACAGCTCTTCGGTTTAAACTCTTTAAACTCTTTAGTTCCTTCTCTTTCAGTATGGAATAGCAGTACATCCTGAATGCATCTTTGGCTCTATCAAACTCTGGACTTGGACTAAACAGCTCACCTGATTTCCAGGTTTGACCAGGCGGAGGGCAGCTTCAGCACAAAGGTGAGCTGCCTTAATGACGTCTGCTTTCCGCCCTGTTACTTGGGTCCCCTGTAGAGGAGGAAACGCAGTCAGTGCCTGCCCGAAAAGCTGATCAGTTAATATCTGTGTGTCCATTATGTATCCAGTGGTCAGGAGAGAAAACACCCTTTCCCCTTTTATTTCTCTAGAGACTCTCAAAACTTAATGTGGTGGTAGTAGGTGAGGATAAGAGGCAGCAGTGGGGGGAAAAAAAAAAAAACCAGCAGCAGTGGGCCCTCCCCAGCTCCCCACTGGCTGAATAGAGTTCAAAGCAGTCCACCTACCTGAGCTACATCAACCACAAAAGTGTGAGCCACATTAGCGATGAAGCCATCCACGTGGACCCCAAGGTCACTGAAAGGCAAGAGCAGAGTACAGCATTAGCAACTGGCACTACTGTGAATGCCGAGGAAAAAGACAAGTGCTCTAAAATGGTTTAAGCTTACATTTTTACCAAGTCACCTTCCTTGAGAATATAGTCCTGGTCGCTCTTCAAAGGGGAGAAGTGACATACACAGTTATTTACTGAAATGCTGGTGGGAAAGGCAATACCTGTAAAGAGACAATCAGCCTTACTGCCCTGCTCGCTCTCTCAGAACCCTCCTGCCCCTCTGAAAAATGAATGGATTTTCTTCAGGGTCTTGTTTAAGTTTGATCAGTCTGGACTGAGTGGGAAACTGAATTCCCCTTGCCATTCCAATTCCAAATATCTCAACCAGTGCTGGGGTAAAGGTTGCATCATTACAATAAAACAGGACTCAATAAGGGTGAAACTTAATTAGTAGGGGATTTTTTTTTTTTTACCTTTCTTCATTTCTTTTTCTTTTTTGAAAATCTTCCCCGTTTCTTCCATTATCATGGCATCACCTTTCTCACACAGGCTCAGTACCGACACACCTGAACAGGATGCTTCCACCAAAGACCGAAGTACCCCTGGGAACAGAATCCCATGTATCAGTCCTGAATGTGTTGTCTAAGTTAACGTCCAAGAAACACCTAGAAGTTGGACTTAGGCTTTCTGAGTCCAACTGAGAAATATTCCCTAGTACCACTGCTCTAAGGATAAAAAAAGGAATATGTTTTGCCTCTTAGAATGTACCTGTCATCTCTATAATCTCTACCTTCCTTTCCTTAACTTAAAAAATCCAACACTCCCTCCCCTCCTTTATATAGTGTGACAGCTAGGTATGCACCACCTGTCTCCTAAGGCAAGGGAGACTTTCCAAAGATGATACCTGTGGTATGGTAGGACAGATTTATGAACTTCAAGGGCATTCTCACCAAGATATCCAACACATGCAAAGCAGACTGGAAGAAATTTATAGGCATCAGGGACAACAAGAAGGTAGACATACAATTGCTGACTCTAAGCTGATGTGTTGTTAAATGCTACCTTCTTCCTTTCCAGACACCCCAATTAGGGGGTGTTAGTAATCTCAATTTATGCAGACTTATTTCTTCAAATAACAAGCCAAGAAGACTTAACCTAGGTCCCTGGGCTCAAAGAAGTACGTGACCCAAAAGAGTTTCAAACTGGTAATGGGATTCACAGGTGCCTCAGAAGTTATAAACTGCAAGAGGGAAAATTGTTTTTTCTGATTTAAACCACTACATATCCATTGTGTTACAAAGCATTTATTCTGTTCACCGATACCCTCTCCATGGTCCATCGTGGATTCAGATTTTATTTTTGTGATCCAAGTTTTGGTGATTCTTTGAAAGTTTGAAAAACTCAGATTTTCAGTCACAGGATCAAAAGCATCCTAAATGCCTATCTTTACTGTCAGAACCATTTAAAAGCCCAAAGACAAGCATTTTGTGTCCCCTAACTGGGTTTTTAATTGCAAAGAGAGAAAATAGAAAGCGAGACATCTGCAGAGAGTGCCAGGCAGCTGCTGAGAAAGTCAAGAGCACAATCTTAGTAAGGATGACTTCTGAGATTCTAACTTCAGACTCCCTTTAACAGCACTATTCATAGGTTTGACTGGCTGGGGTGAGGAGGACCTCAAAACACTCCTAAAGTTGTTAAACACCTAAGATCAAATTAGACGACTAACTAAAGCCAACTCCGCAGGTTGGAGGTACAATGAACAACTTCAAGAACAGTCAAACAAGAGTTATGGGGTGCTCTCTAAAGGTCCCTGAGTTGGCCCTAGAGTAGAAGGCGGCCCCCACCAGGGAAGGAGTTGAAGTAAAGAACGAGACTACAGCAAAGCACGTGGTAGGCAAGCTGGTGTCAGGGACATAGCGGAGGAAGGTAGCCGGCGAGCCGCAGGGGACTTGGCAACACGTGCCGGCCAGGTTCCTGACGGCGGGGAGCCGCGACAAAATAGAAGCGCTTCCTTTTCGAGGTGGTCTCGCTGCCACCAATATCAGAGACAGAAATCTGAACTGAAAGGTGAGGGGCAGGAGGTACACCTCGCCTCCTTACCAACGGCCTAGGGTCGGAGCTGGCCAGGGGCCCAGCTCTGATCTTCTCCCAGCCGCCCTGCCGACCGTCCGCCAGCATCTCCAGGGACTCCAGCCCAGGCCCAGACTCTCGGGTCCCAGGCGCGACACGGAGCCTCCCCACCACGCCACCTCCAGCAGACCTGAACTGGGCCCTCAGTAACCCACAGTGCGTGACCCCACCGCTCCAGCCCTCAGGAGCCAACCCATCACCGTCTCCTTTGACTCTCCCTTCCCAGCCTCGATATCCGGACCCCTGAGGCCGCACTCACGGTTAGCAATGTCGCCCCCCATCTTATACTTGGTCACGACCAGGTCCTCGGCGATAGTTTGCTCCTGTTGCTCGTCCTCGCCCGACATCTTCCCACCACCACTGCAGCCTCGTTTCTCTTGAGTCGCCGCCTCTGTCGCTCTTCTCAGCCACAAGCTGTGGTCAGAACCCCTTCGATCCGCGAGGAGACCGCGAGCAAAAGCGCGAGCAAGCTAGGGAGCGGGAGGGCGGGCGAGAGCGAGAAACTGCGAACGCGCGGGCTGAGGCGCAGGGCATGCTGGGACAACGAGTCCCTCCTACTGCCAGCCCCTAGCCGCCCTCGCGGACTACCGAACTACAATCCCCAGCATGCTTTTCGCGCCCCTAAGCCAGGCCCTGGGGCCTTGCTCTCCGAGAGCCTCGCACGCTGGAATCGCCGAGCACGCTGGGAAGGGTCAGGCTCCGGCGGGAAGGCGGAGCCGTTGGAAAGCACGAGGGGAAGCGTGGTTTCTCCCGGAAAAACCATATCCACCAGGAACGCCGAGCGATAACCCGTAATAGAGAGGGGCGGGGTAAGGGAGGAGGGGCGGAGCTACGGCAGGGAAATAGGTTTGGAGGCTGAGGGGCGGGGTGGAGCCGAAGCGAGTTTGGAGGATCGTAATAAGGGTGGGGAGGTAGGATACGCCCTTCCCTGAGTCCCTGGAGCTGCCGGCGAGACCTGCCGGACCAGTCCTCTAGTCCTCAGGTGCTGGGAGAACCGGGAGGGGCAGAGCGGGTGTGGAAAGAGATCGGGAATCCGGGAAGCAGGGGCTGCTTGGGCAGCCAGATTAGTGAGGGATTATCCCGATCTAGAGACCGGACTCTCACTGAAGATGGCACTGTTGTTCTAACAAGTTTTGATGGCCATCTGGGGGAAGTGTTCACAGAGACTTTTTTTTAAGAGAATGAGTTTTAAAACATGAATTTCAGTATTCTACCTCTTAGGACTTTTTCTAACTTCCCCGAACGCGTTATTTGTTTTGTTATTCCCAGTTGGTTGCCCTATAGAGATTTCATAGTAAAACCCTAAAATGAAAAGGACTGTGCTCTATGCTCGTCTTAAGGGAATAAGGAAAAGTAGGGATGGAGAAAGTGACATGGGGCCCAGTAGGATTGTCAAGAGACAGAAAGAAGCATCCACGGCTGAGGGACAGGGAAAAAGAGTGTTCTATCTCATACACTTTGACAGGTTTTCATTTGACAGACAGAAAGCTGCAAAACTTTGGCATTTTTATTCAGACGTATAAAAACAAAAAATTTGAGGGATAAAAACATACCCCAGTTTCCCATCCAAAGGGACAGAGGTCTGAAGCTGGGTCCTCTTTCTATCCCTACTGGAAGCTTCCCACAAGTAGATGAGAATAGCTCCTGAAAGTGGCTCTTGGGACCCCTGTGAATCTGTCCCTTGGGTGGAGCTCATATACAGCACATGTAGGCTACGGTTTACACAGAGATGTCCAGTTATTTTTCCTTCTGACCACCCCCTTCCACTTCTAGGATAAGAGGTCAGGGTGAAGGAGGAGGCTACAGTAGTTGTTGGAGTTAGACTTGATTCAGTGCAAAAACAAGAAGACAATGCCCCTTATCAGGGCTCTGGCTTACATCAGTTTTCCTTGATACCTTACAGTAAGAGCACATGCATTGGAAGATTTTGAATCATGGACCTGCTACTTGATTTACTTAATCTCTTTAAGGCTCCTCTATCCATGGGATTCTCCAGGCAAGAATACTGGAGTGGGTTGCCATTCCCTCCTCCAGGGGATCTACCCGACCCAGGGTTCGAACCCGTGTCTCCTGTGTCTCCGGAATTGCAGGCGGATTCTTAACCCACTGAGCCATCAGGGAAGTCCCTCTTTAAGGCTCAGTTTCCTTATTTGTAAAATAGGATAATACCTAGGTCACAGAGTTGGTGTAAATGATGAAATGAGATAAATATAGGTAAAGTTTAGCAGGATGCTTGGCACATAGTAAATGCTCAATTAATAGTAATCATTAATATCTACTCCCAACCTCTTTCTTCACAAGATTTCACTTCTCATTATTTCTGCGGGATTAAGGATCGTAAGCCAAAATTTTCCTTTCCCCTGCCGGGTTCCCCCCTTTCCTCTTCCTTTAAAGTCTAAAGGGAAATAAAGGCATACTTTAAAGCCTAGTGTCAACAAGTCAGAGTCTAAGAAAAAGGGACAAGAGTAATCCTTCATATCTCCAGGGAGTTCCCCTGAGGAAGCTGAGGAATGGGATTGGGAAAGCACACAAAATAGGGAAAACCTATTTTAAAATCTCCTTTCCTGGGATCAGGAAAGAGAAAAAGTGCACAGCTGGCTACATAACCACAAGAAATTTGTGTCTAAGTGTTTAAGGCCTCCAAAGTTTGAATGGAATTGTCTAGGACTAGGAAATGGGGCTGAGACCTGTGAGGGAGAGAGACCAAGAAGAGAGTTACTCTCCAGAGGCACTAGCTGCCATCAAATGCTCCCTGAGCACCTCAGTGAGCAGGGGTTATATTCTCTGGGCATTTGCTTTGGGGAAAAGCCTGCTATGCCAGTAATCAGGGTTATCAAAGGCAGAGTCAGTGGCTTCTAAACTACGTAAAGTTTTGAGGCGGGCATAGTGGACCTGGGGACCATGGAGTACAGGCCCCTGGAAAGCTCTCATTTCTTCATACCCTTGCTCAGAGGCTGGGCATGCATCCATGGCTGCATAGTCCCCCCCAGGACCTCCTCCACCACGTCGCCGATTCATATATTCATAGTCCTCATCTGGAGTTGTGCTGGCATTGGGCATGTTGGGCACAGGGTTGAGCGGGCAACTCTGTGTGCTGCCCAGGGAGGCACTGAGGTCTGATCCCACATCCATGTACTCATAACCCAGCTCCTCGAGGGAACTTGGCCTAGGAGGACGAGATGGACTGCACCTTCTCCTCCGGTTCATGTATTCATATTCCTCATCATCGTCGTCTTCTGTACCCAGAACAGAACTGAGACCCACTGAAGAAAGGGTGCCTTCCCGGGAGGAGGTACCTAGGGGTAGAGAAGAAAGGCTAGGTATGTGGTATTACTTCATGGTAATAGGCAGTGGGGAGTAGAAGGGTGTTAGGAAAAAATGAATAGGGAAGGATATGCTCAGAGAAGACCAAAGGATTAAGAGGAGCCTGCAAAAGGAGGATTAGAGAAGGATTTGAGGAAAGCACTGCAGAATCAGGCACCTTTGATGTGTGTATCTGGCATGACATAACCATTGACATCCTCTTCCTCTAACCCTGGTGGGGACTGTGGGGTGACAGGAGTAAGCAGGCTGTGGCGCTGGGAATGGTAGGCACTGTCTCCTCTTGGCCGTGGGCTCCGGCTCTGGCTTCTACACATAGACACCTTCTCCTGGAGCTCGGCCTCGGAGCCTGTCACATGGCCCTCCGATGATTCTGATGCCAGGCGTCCCCGTGGCATTGGGTGCAGAGAGGCTGGACGGGGGTACCGTTCATTGCCTCCAAAAACTGCAGACTCCTAAGGAGGAGAATAATACATGGTGAATTACACAGAAACGAGGGAAGAAGAGAAATTTGTCTAGAAAGAGATTGGGCTGTTCAGCGCCTTCTATTTTGTAGAACCCTGATCAAACCGGAGATTTCCAAAGTCTCCCCTGCTACTCCCTACCAATCCTAAGGCACTGCCACCCAACCTCTTGGTATCCTCTTTTTTAATTTTTTTAAAAAATGTTTTATTTTATATTGGAGCCTAGTTGATTAACAATGTTAGGTTAGTTTCAGGTGTACAACAAAGTTATATGTTCATCTATTCTTTTTCAAATTCTTTTCCCAACTAGGTTGTTACAGAATCTTGAAGCAGAGTTCTCTGCCCTATACAGTAGGTACTTGTTGGTTATCCATTTTAAATATAGCATCTTGGCCTCCTCCTAAACAGACCTTACCTGGCCAACCTCCCCAAGATTTCCCTGGTTCATAGGCATATATCCAGATGATGGACTTACAAGGCTCTGGCTCTAGGATGAAAAAAGTGAGGAAAAGGTTTAGATTAAGAAAGAAATCTGCTCACTACAGAGGCCTTTGAGTAATTAATATGGACATTGTGGGGTTCGTGAGGGTGCAGGTGTGCAGATGGCTTATAAAGTCTTAGGAAACTGGAAAGTGTCTTACCCCACGTGGTCTATTAAGTGTTCCAATTGGCAGGCTAAGGGCAGAGCCTAGTGTGGTTGCCAGATTCTCCTCCTCTGCCTCCAACTCCAGGTCCAGGTCTAGTTCTGGCTCCAGCTCTACTTCCTCCAGTTCCTTGTTTGTCAGAGGTGGGGGCTCTGCCCCAGGGGTAATTCCAGGCCCACTCTCTCTCTATGAGACCAGGTGATTGTTAAGATAGATCCTGGCTCCAGCCAAGTTCCCCCTTCTAGATCTCTTTGGCACCTCCAGGTCCCTACTCACCTTTATGACCAGATATCGTGGTGGGTCTCGGGCCATCCTGGTGAACTCATTGGCTAGTTCTTTAAAGGTCGGGCGAATGTTCTCATCAATCATCCAACCTGGGGATAAGATGTAGGAAGCAGAGCCATAAGAGGAGAGTGGAGTAGGGAGTAGGGAGGGAAGTCACTTAGAAAACAGCCAATGCTTTGTTCCCTTGTCTTTGTGTGGAGAGCCTGACATCCAACAGCATCACAATAATGTAGAAAGTGCTTAATGTTTATTGGGCAGAGACCATCTGGGGCATGCACTGCTGTTCTGGGTGTTCACTTTTCATCACTGAGCATTGTTTATCTGTGCCCTTATTTTTCTTTTTTCTTCAGTTCAATGAAGCAATAATGAAGTTTAAAAAAAAAAAAAAAGCTGAGATCAGCAGGTAACTCACACTTGACCATGACCATGTAGACATCAATGGTACAGATCTGGGGCTGTGCCAACCGCTCCCCCTTCTCCAGCAGGTCTGGTATTTCAGCCAGTCGCAGCCCTGCATAGGGCTCTGCCCCAAAGGTCATCAGCTCCCAAACTGTCACTCCTGGTATAGGAAGACATGACTAGTTGATGGCAAAATAGTAGACATGGGCATGCAGATTAAGGGAAATCTGACCCAGGATCTGAAGGGCTTAGAGACTCTAAGAAAGGGTCTCAAAAGGCAACTTTGGAATTTGGGCTATTAATCTTATGGTGGGCATCCAGATGGACTGACCATAGCTCCAGACGTCACTCTGGTGTGTGTATTTCCCAAAATGGATACTCTCCAGGGCCATCCATTTAATTGGAGTCTGAGGGATCAAAGACAAAAGCATTACCAGCTGATTTCTACACACTGTGTTAGCATTTCTAAACCCAGGTTCTCCATTGTTCTTTCCTTTTTTGTTCTCTAAACTTTTATTTCTGGCATCTCCAGGTTCCTCTCCTTGAACTGCCCCTGCAGCATCTGATGGCCTCTGAAGGACACCACAGAGCACTCGCTCCCTATTCCCATGCTTCAGTCCACGCCCACTCTTTACCCAGCCTTCCCATCACCTTACCTTGGCTTCATTGTACAGTAGCTGCTTATCATCAGGGGGCAGCAAGTCAGCAACCCCAAAATCTGCCACCTGAACCTGGCTGGGTGATTTTAGTAGCACATTTCGGGCAGCCAGGTTCCTGTGCACCATGCCATGTTCCTCAAGGTAGTACATTCCCTGTAGGGAAGGAAGTTTTCTCAAGGTGGAGAAATTGGTTCTCAATTGAGCCCCAGAATCACCTCAAACCCTTAGGTACCTCTCAACACTTCCAACCCCCTGGGCCCCTCCCTGCAGGCCCATAGGCAGTTCCATCTTAAAACTCCTCCAGGCTCCTCGCACTCACTTTGGCAATTTGTACTCCCCAGTTGAGCAGCAGCTGCGGCCCCAGCGCCCCACGGTGTTGTCTCACGTGATCCAGCAGGGAGCCCAGAGGCAAATACTGAGTGACAAGCTGCAGAGATGACCCTGGACACAGTCCCAGCAGCCGTACAATGTGGGCATGGTCAAGGCTGCCAATGGCCAGCATGTGCTGAAAGACACAACAAGAAAGGTCATCCTGGGAACAGACAGGTTCACATAAAACCAGACCAGGGCTCCCCAAACATTCAGGGACATCTCTGTGGCTAATATAGTACCTGCTAACACAAGACCGTGTTTCTACATAATTGTATCTAACAGCTATCCTCTCTTAGTGGCACACCGAACACCCTGCCTTCACTTACGTCTGTCACAGCTTGAAAACTTTGCCGTCCGCTCTTGTCCTCAATGACTTTAATGCAGACTGGAATCTTGATTGATTCACCCTCAGGAATCCACACGCCCTGGGAAGTTTTGGGCAGGAGTCAGCCTAAGGTCATTCTCCCCAGGCTACTCCTTTCCCTTGACCTTTTTTTTCTTTTTCCAGTTTTATTGAGGTATAATTGACATGTACCACTGTATATGTTTAAGATGTACAGCATAATGACTTGACTTACATGTATCATGAAAAGATTACCACAATAAGTTTAGTGAATATCCATCATCTGAGAGAGAAACAAAATTAAAGAAATAGAAGTTTTTTTCTTATGATGGGAAATCTTAACTTTTAAGAGGATTTACTTTCTTAACTACTTTCATATATAGCATACAGCAGTGTTAATTACATTTATCACATTTTACATCACTTTGTGGGCTTCCCTGGTGGCTCAGCGGTAAACAATTCGCCTGTAATATAGGAGCTGCAGGATATGCAGTTTCAGTCCCTGGGTCTGGAAGATCCCCTGGAGAAGGGCATGGCAACCCGCTCCAGTATTCTTGCCTGGAAAATGCCATGGACAGCGGAGCCTGGCAGGCTACAGTCCACAGGGTCGCAAAGAGTCGTACACAACTGAAGCAACTTAGCATGCACACACATCACTTAGTACATATTTATCTTATAACTAAGTTTATACATTTTGACTGCCTTCATCCAGTTCCTCCTCCTCCTACCCCAGTGGAGAACCTGGGCTTCCCTGGTAGCCCAGAGGTTAAGGCATCTGCCTGTAATGCAGAAGAGCTGGGTTCGATCCCTGGGTTGGGAAGATCCCCTGGATGAAGGAAATGGCAACTCCAGTATTCTTGCCTGGAAAATCCCATGGACAGAGGAGCCTGGTGGGCTATATACTCCATGGGGTAGCAAAGAGTCGGACACGACTGAGCGACTTCACTTTCTTTCTTTTCTACCCCACCTCTACTTCTGGTAACCTCCAATCTCTCCAATCTGATCTCTTTTTTCCTGAGTTTGCTAGTTTTTGGACCTAGAACACTATTAAAAGGTATGGAATGAAATGATCTTTCCCCAATCTCTCTCCTCTTTGCCCTAGATCCTTTCCCCACCTCCCCAAACTTCCTGTGGGCACTCACTTTGTGTACAGTTCCAAAGATGCCGGAGCCCAGCACTTTAAGCTTCCTCAGCTCTGTTTCTTTGAAGACTCGGGCCAAGACTTTGTTAGCCTTCTCACTGGGATCCAGAGGCTCTACGCTCTGCAGAACAGATGGGAAGGAGGTACTCAGGAAAGCCCACTCCCATATCCATCTCCAACCCCCTCGCCCCAGGTGCCTGCCAAGAGCAGCGAACCCTGAAGGGGTGGGAACAGGAGGAGAAATGTCTCTAGTCTTAGAAAACATTTCAGGCCTATTGGGGAATAACAGACCTTGAGGACTGAGGAAGTTGTGTTCATGAGATCAGGAATCAAGAGGGTTGGATTTTCACTTTGATAGGGGGGTAGGGGAGAGGGTTGGTAATACTATCACGTTGATTAATTTTTCAAACTTTGAATTTTTTATTTTATATTGGAGTATAGTCAATCAACAATGTTGTGATAGTTTCATGTGAACAGAGAAAGAACTCAGCCATGCCTTGAGTACTTTTACACATTTTCTGATTTTCAAAGCATTTTCACATATATCATCCCCTTTTACCCTTACAGCCATCTTGTAAGAATGAGTGTTATTGTTTCCTCTGTATATGTGCATAAACAGGCAGAGAAGGAAGGTAACTTCTTCAAAGTCACATGGCAAATTAGTGGCAAAATCGGGAGTCTCCCATTTCTCTGGGCAGAGTCCTTTCCGGTGGACCATACTACCTCCTTGAAGAAAGGGATCAAGGCTCTGGGGAAGGAAGAGGCTCTCCAAGGGTGATGGTATCGGGCACGTTTCCAGGGTAAGATAGACACTCACCTCCCCCCGTTCCAGGTAGCGCCTCATAGCCCTCTTATTCTGAATCTTGCGTCCACGCCAGTAGAGAAAAGTGCTGCCCAGGATCAGGAAAGTCACTGCCAACCCGACTACCACTGTTAAGGCCATTGCCAGGTGGGTTTTGCTGTAGGACAGAGAAGTCCAGAATTATCCTTGGTCTACGCTTCCTGTACAAATGTCATTTATACCTGTACTAAATGTATAAAATAGATCTTGGGCAAGAAGTTAACATGCACATTTGCATATATCCTTGAACAATGAAGGGGCTAACCTCAATCTCCACCCCAAGACTACTGCAAGTTAATTTTAGGAAGGGAAGGCCAGAAACCTGTATTCTTGTGTCCCTGAGTCCCATGATAGTAGCCTATATATAGAAGGCCAGAATGAATAGACTCAACTCTTTGCAGGAAGTAACTGCCCTTCCCCAAATATCCCCAGCTCCCTATACCTCTAAGCCCACCATACCTGATTAGTGGCAGCAGTTGGCCTAAACAGTCTTGTAGCTCTGGTCCCTTACACCTGGAGAAGAAAATCAGCTCCTTAAATGGGAGCTTGGGAGACTCCCACTGGAGGCTCAATTCCAACAGCCTCAACTTATAACATTGTTTCAGACCCTTTCATGGCATCCAGTCCCGGAGCCCAAAGCATATCCCAAGACATGGCCCCCATCTCTGGCTCAGCAACCCTCCCTGAGTCCCTCTCTTGCATGAAACTCCCCCGAGTTGAGGCTATTCCAGGTCTCAAATTGTGGTGTCATTTTGAGCAGCTACTGAGTTTCCCTTTCTCTAGTCCTTCACTACACAGCTGGGAGTGGTTCTTACATCATAGTTCCTTTCTGGTCTCCTCAGGCTCTACTTTCCCCCTAGTTCTGTGCTCCTACCCCTCCTCCAGTACCCTTTTATCATCCCATCACTGACCCCTGGGTGCAGTTCTCATGACAGGGCCGACATTCATTCTGAGCATCTGGGTACTTGTAGATGGGGCCCTTGGCACCGAGGACTCCAAAGGGGCAGCTGCTCACACAGTGGGGCCCATCTCGAAAATGGGCACACTGGGCACAAGCATCAGAGCCCTGAGTGGAAGAGAGATGGTCAGGAAGTATGGGATCCCAAGATCAACTCTATACTCCCAATAAGAACTCACCCAGTCATTCGGTTTCCTCCGGCCTCAGGCCCTAGCATCATCTGGCCTCCCTGTGCCTCTCTAAGGCCTTGAATTTTGGCCACAGCATTCCCTAGACCCTCCAGGGCAGCCCTGCCCTCTCTCCCATAGAGATCCTGGTGCTACTACTGTACCGAGCCATTGCACGTGACAGTGCCCTCCATGGGTTGGCATTCCTGGTGGCAGGAGAAACACTCAGCTTCATGGGCAAACTCACGAGGCTCCCTGGGGTGGGGTGGGGCAGGAGGTAAAGAGAGGGGAGTCACTTCCAAGGCCTGACCTGCCCTGATCCCCCAACCACAGGGCCTCCTACCTAATTCCCACCAAGGCACATGCAGAAAGTTATCTAAAGGCTTTCAGGTGCCACCTGAACATCTTCCTCCCAGGGCCCAATCCCCCTACCCCTTCTTGACTCTCTCCCCTCACTGTACCCGTTCAAGAAGTTGCAGTGGGTGACACAGACACCTCCTCGGCTGTAGTTCCGGCAAGATAGGCACTGGCCAGGGCCTGGGCCCCAGCATCCTCCAGAGCACAGTGGATCACACACTTTGCCCTCTGCCACTGGAAAGGAAGGGCTGAGTTAGGAGGAGCCTGAGGTCTCCTAACAAGCCTTTTCCTTACTCTTGCTCATTACTGCTGCTGCTGCTAAGTCGTTTCAGTCATGTCCAACTCTGTGCAACCCCATAGACAGTAACCCCATAGACCAGGCTCCCCTGTCCCTGGGATTCTCCAGGCAAGAACACTTTTGTTCATTACTGTTTCCAGCCTAATGTCCCCCTTTCCTTGGCTCCATCCCTCATTTGTTCTCCCACTTGAAGGGCAGAGCAGTCCTTACACCCCCCTCGCACCTGACCCCCACCCATCTGTCCTGGGCCCTTTCTCTCACCGCAGTCTCTGCGGGGCCGATTATGCTTGATGTCCAGCCTCTCTTCTGAAGGCCCCCGAAGCAGCCTGGTCCAGTTCAGGGAATGGTGGTAGCAGAGCTGCCTGTTGGCACTGATGTAGATACGCCCAGCACTAATTTCTTTCAGGGATCGGAAGCCCAGAGATGTTACATTCAAGTTCTTCATGATCAACAGTGAGAAGCCCCGGCTGAGAGCAAGGAGACCAGATGAGAGGGGAGACCACAGAGGAAAAACTGACCATGCTTTGGATTCATTTTCCTTCAACAAATTTGCTCTGAACTAGTCACTGAGAGGGACTTCCCCTCCTGTAGTCTTTGCCCCCATCAAACTCCCACTGTATAAGTCGCTCAGTCATGTCCGACTCTTTGTGACCCCATGGACTATACAGCCCACCAGGCTCCTCTGTCCATGGGATTCTCCAGGCAAGAAAGCTGGAGTGGTTTGCCATGCCCTCCCAGGGGATCTTCCCAACCCAGGGATCAAACCCACATGACATCTCTGTCTCCTGCAGGCAAGTTCTTTACCACTAGCGCCACCTGGGAAGCAGGTGTGAGACCAGGCCTTATATTTCACTCAAGATGCCTAAGAAACAATTCTTTGCCTCCACACCTCATACTCACTTGTAGAGGCTTCGGCCCCCAATGGTCGTCAGGTTGGAAAAGACACTGAAGTTGTGCATGTGAGGAGGCCAGGATTGGATGTTCAGGTAACCTGAGGGGACAGAGAAGGGTGTATGAGTGGGGAGTCTCTCCCCTTCCCTTCTCAGTTTCAGCTGGTCCTTCCCCTGCTGCTTGGGACACGATTTTCTCAAGTGGTTACACTGCAGTTTGTACCAGTGGTTCATCTAGCCCTCTTAGAAAGGGTAGCCTCTTCCCCTTCCACTCACCTGTGATCTCCCGCACTGTCCGAAAGACATTGAGCTTCTCAGGGTCCAGAGCAGGGATCTTGTGCCAGGGGTCCCTGGGGAGAACAGTGAAAACCAGTCAACAAAGTAGAAGCATAACCTAGTAGCAGTAAGCATGCCTAGTTTCCAAATACCATTCTTCACCAGAGCCAGCTTGAGCGAATCAAGAATAACTGAACTGGTTAACTGGAATAATGATTGTAAGAGACTATGAAACATTGACTAAAACAAGTATCCACACAGATTAAACACACCAACACATAAATAAATAGGAAGGAAAGGCTCTGCCTAATACCAGAATGCCAACAAATTGGCATTTATTTGTGAGGGACAGGAAGGCCTGGTGTGCTGCCGTCCATGGGGTCACAGAGAGTTGGACACAACTTAGCAAGTGATCAACACAACAACAATGGAGTTAGAAAATCATCATTTGGCAATTCTCATAAAAACTGGTTCGGGGGACTTCCCTAGTGGTCCACTGGCTAAGACTCCACACTTTCAATGCAGGGGGCCTGGGTTTGATCCCTGATCAGGGAGCTAGATTCCACATGCCACAGCTAAGACTTGGCATAGCCCAATAAATATTTAAAACACAAAAAACTGCTTCAAGCAAGTATCTCCCCAAAAGATATTTAATTGAAAAGGGAAAATAACTTTACTGTAGAAAAGCTGGCAGACACCACCTTAACCAAATGACCAGAGGCATCATCACCAGTAATGGGACAGATCAATATCATGTGCCTTCTTGATATGATGCACGGAGAATACGTCTGTAGTATTATCAAAAATGCCTAACTTGAGTGGGAGAGGACATAGGTAAACCTGTGGCTGATTCATGCTAATGTTTGGTAGAAACCAACATAATACTATAAAGCAATTATCCTTCACGTAAAAACAAATTTTAAAAAGAGGTACAGATTTACAATTACAAAATAAGTCACAGGGAGGTAATATACAGCATAAGGAATATGGTTAATAATAATGTAATGATTTTGTATGGGGACAGGTGGTTACTAGACTTGTGGTGGCATTATAGTGCATTTAAATGTCAAATCACTAGGCTGTACATCTGAAATTAATGTAATATTGCATATCATCTATATTTCAATAAAAAAGAATTATGTAAAAAAAAAAAATGCCTAACTTGAATCTAAGTGTGAGGAAAACATTAGACAAACCCAAACTGAAGAACATTCTACCAATCACCTGACCTGTACTCATCAACAATGTCAAGGGCATGAACTGTTACAGATTAAAGGAGACTGAAGAGACAATGGATGTACATGTATGATCTGGGACTTTAGTAAGACAATTAAGAGAAATCTGATTGACATCTGTAGATTAGATAACATTTTGTATCAGTGCTAGTTTCTTGATTTAAACAAACGTACTGTGGTTAAGTTAGACAATGTTCTTGTTTTCAAGGAATACACCCTTAAATGTCACTGGGGTGAGAGGACACCATGTCTGGAAATTTACCTTCAAGTGGTTCAGAAAAACAAGAGCATATATAATGAGTGTGTGTGTGTGCGCATGTGATGTGTAGAGAGAGAAATGATAAAGCATATGGTACACTGTTTAGAGAAGGAAATGGCACCCCATTCCAGTACCCTTGCCTGGAAAATGCCATGGGCAGAGAAGCCTGGTATGCTACAAGTCCATGGGGTCGCAAAGAGTCGGACACGACTAAGTGACTTCACTTTCCTTTCCTTTTTTTATGGTACACTATTAACACTTGAGGGATCTGAATAAAGAGCATATGGAAAATCTTTATACCATTTTTGCAACTTTAGATATAATATTGTCCAAAGACAGGTGGTCTAATGTTTCTCTCTCTCTCTCACACACACACTCACTGTAAATGCTGTCCTATGGACTGGAATGTCCCTTGCTCTTTGTGGCTCCATACCAAGGAGCAGAACTAGATGAAACAGCTGGAAGTCATGGGGAGACAGATTTTTATCCAATTTAAGAATATTTAGAAGCCTTTAAGAAGGAGGACACTCTGTCCCTGTCCCTTGCCATGCAGGTGGCTGGGTTGCTCCGGGGTGTCTGAGGGGATTCAAGCCCTGGGGGATTAAGCACTGCCAGGTCCTTTGTGACCTCTAAGATTTTCTAATCTAACCTCCTGATCAGCTCCCCATATGAAGGCTTGAACCAGTGCAATGAACTGTGAGGGGGCTGCTGGGGTGGGGGATCAGAGGATGAAAACAGGATCTCTAACCCATTGAGGCCAGTGATAAGAAAGTCCAGGTTGCCCAGGATCTTGGTGCAGTTCACGAATCCATCAATGTTGCTCGAGTCCACAGTCTGGAAGCGGCTCCCGGAGCCTGTCCCCTCACAGGCTGCAAACAGAAGAGGCTCAGTGTGGGGATGAGGGGTCGGGGCTGAGTCAGGGGAAAGGGTCTCTCATCATCAACTCCTTTCTTTTACTCACCTTTCGGGCACAGACCCCCACAAGGTTCACATATCTTGAGTCCATTTTTATCTACTTCCATCTTGTCAGGAGGACAGGCCCTGACACAAGACGTCTGATCCACCACAAAGTTATCTAGGAAAGAGGAAAGAGATGAGAGAGGAACACTGCCAACTACCAGCTGAACCGCCTCCCTCCTCATCTGCATGGATTTGCTCCAGTTGACCACCGGAGGTTCCTCAAGTGCCAGATTCTAAGCATGGATTAGAAAGGCCCTTTGCTCTTTGGATCCAAAAAGCAGAACTAGGAGCAATTGGCGGAAGTCATGGGGAAATAGATGGGGGGAACAGGACATAGGGGCCATTTGTTAAGGGTGATGATGATCACAACCCATTGCCCTTTACACTCTCAATTAACCTCCCAACTTGATCCATTTCACCTCCTAAAATTGCATCTAGGGAATTTCCTGGCAGTACAGTGATTAGGACTCGGTGCTTTCACTGCTGAAGGCTCGAGTTCGATCCCTAGTCAGGGACATGGCCAAAAAAAAAAGAAAAAATTTCATCTAAAACCCTGGTTCATATTGTGGGAAGAAGCACACCTTAAGGGGTAGGATGTGCTTACCCCTGGGGTAAGATGTATAGCAGGAACCAGCCTGGCAACATGGCCAGGACTGCCACTCAAAATAATCACCATTGATTTAACGTTTTATTTAGCCTTCATTTATACCCTTGAAGTCGATAAAGTCTTGCCACATTTTATTAGTGAAGTTGGAAGATGTATCATTTGTTTGTTGTTCTGTCCCCTCCCCCAATATTAAACTGTGAAATTTGATTTGTTTAAACTCTGGATGAATCATAGCTTAGTTTGCATGTCCAGCTAATTTGTTTCTATACATTTTCTTTGATTCTCTTTCTCCTTCTCTCAGGGTTTTTACCCAATATATATATGTGTGTGTATATATGTATAAATACATAGATAGATAGATGTTCCTAAAAGTTTCTTGAGGTGCAAGTTTCTCTGTTTTGTTTTTCTCTGTGATTTATGGACATGATGCTGAGATTCAGTCACTACATAAAACACCCGGCCGTGAAAACAAAACAAAAAACCCAAAGGACTGTTTTTTCCACCAGCTCCGGGGAAGCTATGTGTCAGTCGGAGGCTGGTTTCAGAAAGATTCACTGTTCCTTCCATTCTCTGTTCCTCTGTTTCCTCTAGAAAGAAGTTGATCCTAGTGATTTCAGCCCATGAATTAAACAGGACAAAATAACAAATGTGTGGAATTCATATTTTTCTAAAGGAAACTTAAAAACTGCTGCTACATGTTAAATATGAAATTGGTTTATACCACATGAACACAGAATCCCAAGTTCAGTTTTGGTACTTCCTCTTTGTTTTCAGTCACATAGTACTTCCAAAGTCAAAATGAGAAGAAAAGCTCTTCTGTATCAAACCATCTATGCAATAAATGTTATATTTTAAAAACAGCAGGTTGCTGGTCACACACACACACAAATAAAATAAGATAAAATAAATAAAATCCTGTCAGGGACTTCCTTTGTGGTCCAATGGTTAAGACTCCATGCTTCCAGTGTAAGGGGCATGGGTTCAATCGCTGTTTGGGGAATTAAGATCCCACATGCTGTGCAGTGCGGCAAAAACAATATTAAAAAAATAAAATGGATAGGAGTTCCCTTGTGGCACAGTGGAAGGGAACCTGCCTGCCAATCCAGGAGACACAGGTTCAATCCCTAGGAAGATCCCACATGCAGTGAAGCAACTAAGTCTATGTGCCACAACTACTGAGCCTGAGCTCTAGAGCCCACAAGCCGCAGCTACTGAAGCCTATATGCCTAGAGCCCGTGCTTCTCAACAAGAGAAGCCACCACTATGAGAAGCCCACACACTGAAACTAAGAGAAGCCTCCGATTCACTGCAAATAGAGAAAGCCCACGCAAAGCAATGAAGATCCAGTGCTACCATTCATAAATAAATAAATTTTTGTAAAAAATGGCTAAAAGACTAAAATCCTGGTTCTACTACCATTGTTCCTTCCCTTCAGACACTTACGGGGACAGCTGGCTACACACACTCCTCCATACTGATACTTGGTATGGGGATTGGGTTCCAACTGGAAGGTTAGCTTGTTGTAGACTAGAGGCTGTGGACACTGGCGTACACAGGCCCCACTGTCATTGAAGAGTCGGCAGGCCTAGGAACACAGAAGGCTTATAAGACTCATGTTACATATGTACCCTAACTTCCTCCCCAAAGCCCACATCCCATTTCAGAACAGTCAGGTGGTGGCAACAGTACGTACAAAGCAGTCTGTGTTCTGAGGGCCTGAGCAGCCCCCTGCACACTCGTCATGGCAGCACTGGTTGGGGTTGGGCCCAAAGCAGTGACCATTACACTGTGGGGCACAGATAGTCTTGGTTACTGTAGAAGGAGAGAAAGCACAGCTGTCAGGGTTTCTGGGACTGTGTTCTGAGGCTCTCCCTCACCCTCTTGCCCTCTAGGCTCATCCCCACCCCCCTGACACAGTTGGGGTGGAAAAGGATAAGAAAGTGTACATGGAGTAGATGAAGTAAATGAAGTAGACCCACATGTCTGACAGTCTTCTGGTCCAGGACCCCAGCATCGCCCCTTGCAGGCCTCATGACAGGGGGGACCTGTTTGGGAGAGAAAAAGGCCGTCAAAAAGGCTTGCTCAAATCAACAGGGTATGATGTCAGCACACAGGCACCCAGTCCCGGGAAGTGAGGAGCCAGGGTGGTGTCCCTCCTTGCCCTCGCAGAGCAGGGCTGGGCTCAAGTGAACCTGTCAGCAAGGGGTGGAGCCGCGCCTCCACACCACCCACAGGGCGGCCAAGGGGAGGGCCTGGGGCACATGCCCGGCTCAGCCCAGTCTCAAGCCAGGAATTTGGTTCTTCTTGGCAAACTGAACTCAGTAGGAATATGTGCAAGTGAGTGGACAGGGAGTGGCAGCCTGCAGTTGCGGGTAGGTGGGCTCCAAGAAGGGAGGATGCTGGAGTGGAAAGAGAAATGGATCTGGAGTCGAGACCTGGCTTCTCACTCAGCACAGAGCTCTTCTGCCCCTTTCCCTGGCACCCTGCGTCTGCAGTTCCGGTTCTAGGCAACCGACCTGCTTCCACCTGGCAAGCTCCTTGGGTTAGAGCCTGAGGTTTGTTCAAGGGAGACTGGGTTCAGATTAGGGACATACTGAGGAACAGAAGGGAGTCACTCTGGTTGGGTGAGGGGCAGTCTTGATCATAGCCACTCACAGGTCTTGCCATTGTTCTTCACTACTATCTCAGCATCTCGGTCCCGCACGATGTCCCTCCAGTCGATTGTGTCCATGTGACAAAGTTTCTCGTTCTTCTCAATGTAAACACCCCCTGACAGAATCTCTGAGGTAGGGAAGACCAGTAGGAGGGTCAGGAGCTAGTCAGGGGAGTCCCCCCTCTTCCCTCCCTCCCCACCAGTCTGAGAGGCCACCCCAGTCAGAAGCAGGAGATATGGGGCAGACAGGTACATCCAATTAAGTCCAAACTGCAGACGCCTTACAAGAGGAGGAGCCAGGCTGAAAGAAAGTCCTGCCTCCTCAGACACCTGTCCAGATCCGGTTGAGCCAGTGGGGGAGGGGAAGGGAAAGAAGGAGAGAAGATCCCTGACTCAAGCCCACACCCACACCCCCGCGTGCCCTACCTGCCTGTTTTTCAGCTGACTGGGACGGGGAGAATTTTAGTACCCAGCCTGTAGCCCTCTGGCTTGGGGGGCTGGCCCTTGGGGGTGGGGGAGGGATTCCCATTCCCAGAGAAGAAGGGACATTAAGGTACACTGTACTGAAGTTAGAGGAACGGGTAATAGCCCTGGCTCCACCTTCAGCCTCACCAAGACATGAGGGCCCTCCCCCGGAGCAAGATGCCCCAGCTCCCTGTTAGGGCTGTCTCTCTATTGTTCAAGGAGGAGTGGACCTTTACATCTTAGTGGTCAAGCTGGTGGGTGCCGTGAACGGGCCCTTAGAGGGAGCAGTCTGGGGCCTTGGTCAAGGAGGCACCTGTCAGCGGGTGGGCTGAGGGCAGGCCTGGAAGGAATCACCAGGAACTGACCAGTGAGCTGAGTAAGGCGGAGCTGGCGCAGAGCGTGGCTAGAGTTGGTGTTGTAGTTCAACATGACAAAGATGGCAAACTTCCCATCGTAGACCTGGGTCCCCCGCACCACTCGGAGGTTGGGCAGTGGCAGTGTAGAGAACTCGTTCATGGCCACAAGGACATAGCCGGTCACTTCTCGGATCCACTGTGACGGAGCAGATTGCGTCGGTGAGAGGGACAAGAAATGGGGCAAGAAGTCTCAGTCCCCTTTCCCTCCCTAACTCCTCTAATTCTTTCCAAGTCCTGTTTTGGAGTAAGGAATAGCAGGTGCCACATGACTTCTACAAGTGAAGATGGGCTGTGGAAATGGCTGAGAAATTCTAGGCTCCAAGCCTTTCCTTCCAAGGGCTCCTCATGCCAGGACAGTCTTTGCTTATCCCTGCCTCACCTCCCCAGGTGCCCCTCAGTCCCTGGTGTAGAATCTACCCCACCCCTGTCCCTTCTCGTGGCCAGCCCTTGTGTATCCCCAGCTACAGCCACCAGTCCACAGGCCCTAGATTCCAATCACTGCCCCATAAACACACAGGCTTGGATCTTAGAAACCACTGAGTTTTAGGAATGCTAAACTCCAGCTCCAGCACAGGGTAGCCCGGAGGACAGGAAACAGGCTTCAATAAGGAGGACAAGGGGAAAGAAGTTGAGGGAGAAGGTCAGCGCTCTAACCTGCAGAAAGGAGAGGTCAGCGTTGTGTCCTGTGAGCACAATCTCCAGGTTCCCCATCACCACCTCACACTTCTCATAGAGCTTGTGCAGTGTCTGGTATTGGTTCTCAGCATCGCCAGTCACACTCAGCCCATTCAGAGTCCCAGGGCACACTGTTCCAAGTGGAGGGGAGAGTGGCAGGGGGCTGGACATAAGTTTTCAGCCCCGTCCCCCCAAGACCACCCCCTTGGTCGCCCTCCTCTAGTAACACTCAACATGACCAGAAGGCAGCTGCCCCCAACCCTCAACCGTAGAGGCAGATATCAAGGCTGGACTGAGAGCTTTAACTTCCTCTTTTCCCAAAATCCCTTCACTATCCCCCTGAACAGGAAGGTGAAAAGATTTCCTTCTCCCACCTGGGCCTCCTCTGGGCCTCTTTTGGGTACTACTTTGGGCGCTAAGGAGTTAATCAAGGAGGATGTGGGGTTGTTTTCCTCTCCCTAAGAAGAAGTTAGAAATGGACCACAACTTGGTTACCCTCCTCTTCCCCGCCCCCACTCCAACTGGGCACTTCTCTACCCCCATCCTGCCTCTCTAGGTCCTGGAATAAATATCTCTTTGGGGCAGCACACAGCCCCTATTGTGTCTAGGGAGGGTGGGATGGGGGCAGAGGGTGGGGGCAGTGCCTGGGGCCACAGTCCGGCCCACAATGAGGCAATTCTATCTTGGAGGAGGGGGCTGCTCCACCCTGTCCCCAGACACCCTGTCCTCAGCAGCAACCCCCTTCCACCCTCAAGCCTTGGGTTCAGACCAGTGACCTCACTAGCGGGGGGCCTCTGGCGGTGGCGGTGATGGTGGTAGTGGGGGGTCAATGTAAGCTTTGTCTTTCAAGCTGGAAGACAGGGAGCTGGTTGCCTACCCCACACCCCCTCCCTAAACTCTGGCTTCCCTCTCACTCCTTTCCTCATCCCCACACATGCCAGCTCTCTCCACATCACACTTTCCAGCCCTAGAGTATTTTTCAGCAAATACAGAGAAGTTGGATGGAAACAGCAATCTACTGCCCCTAGTCTCAGCCTTCTACCCAATTTCATTGTCAGAGGAGATCCATTAAGAAGTCTTCCAACATCGCTCACTCACTCAATCCTCACTCGATGTCAGTCTTGGAGGTGCGCTTTACTTTGTAAGTGCGGAGGAGGACATGGGGGCTTATGGGCAATCTTGGACCCTGAAGCCCTACCCTGTCTCTCCTCTGGCTCGGTGAAAGGCTGCGGGGGAACGGGTAGATACCACCTGTTCCAGCCACCCTTCCCTGAGGCGGTGGCAGCTAGTGGGAGGCAGGAGTGGGAATGGAGGAAGGGAGATGGTGAGGCCCCAACCTCTCCTGGATGCACCCCTAGTCTGACCACTCGACCTTTGAGGGGCTCCCATTCCCTATCATTCCCCACGAAGGGAAAAGGGTGAGCTAGACCCAGCAGAGAAGTAAACAGACACGAGCTCCCAGAGGTGCCTGGGAACCCTAGGGTCCTTGGGTTGAAAAGAAAACCACTAGAAAGCTGGTCGTTTCTGCAACAGCCCCACCCCAACTCCCTTCTTGGCAGGACACCCCCTCTTCCAAGTCAAGGCGCCAACCTTTCTCCCCAGATAAAGGAGGAGCCAAGATTTCTGCACAGGGAAGCGGGGTGTGTGTGTGTACACACTCACACGCAGACAAACACGTACACAGCTCCCCTACTGGCCCAGAAGTCTCCACAGGTTCCGTCCTTGGGTTTCCTTGTTAGGAAGTATTGCAGGTGGCCCCATCCTTCCCACCTGCCCGCATGTGTTTGTGCAGACTTTGTGTCGAGCTGGGGAGACTACAGTGTTAGAGGTCCCAGTTCCCTGCCACCCTGAGGGTAAAGTCCATATTACACAAACAAGAGCAAAGGGCTGGGCGGGAAACTATGAACAACACCTCTGAGGAACCAGGCATCTAGGGGAGGAGGGGAGGGGGAGGGGAATTCAAAAGTCCCTGCTATAACCAGCGACCAGGGGCACCGGGAGGGCCAGTGTCACAGGCTCCTCTTTGGTAGAGAGCACTGGGGTGGGTCGCAACAAGAATCTTCAGCCCCTCCTCAACTAGAGGCCTTCTCCCCCAAGTCCCCCGCCCCCATCACCACCAGGACAAAGGGGCTATAGAAGGACTGAGACGGGGCCGGATGCCCAGAGGCTGCAGGAGCCAGATAAAGGGTAAAGAGACCCAACCATGCCTGCCTCCTGTCTCCCTCAGGGAAGGCGGCCAGGATCCGGGACTCCTGGGTTCCCGGCTGAAGATTCCAGGGGTCTGAGCGGAACAGTGAGACAGTCACTTTACTCCATCTCTCCCACTCCAATCCCCAGACCCCCGCCCTCTACCAGCTGGGAGTGTTCACATCCCAAGATCCCAGGGTCTAAATTTAGGCCCAGCAACTGTGAGGGAAGCACAGGTGTTTCTCCCACTCCCACCCTGGGGAAGGGGCCCTGACAGTGCCAAACCTCAAGCTGAGATCTGGGGGGGAGGGGAGGAAATCAACAGAACTCCTCCAGTGCCAGCATCCCCAGCACCCCTCAGGTGTCCACCGCCCCGGAGACACCCCAAAGAGGGGGGCTTAGCTGGCATGGGAGTGGGAGAAGGAACAGAGGGGTGATCTGACTCTTGTCTAGAGGACCGGAGACAGCCAGACAATAAACAGAATGGGAGTGGGGGTGAAGCTGGGTCTGAGAAGGACCCTCCCCAGGATAGGGGGCTCAGAAGACAGGACAGGTGCCCTGTCAGCCCTCAAGTTGGGGAGAGAAAAGGCAGAAATATAGCGGCTGGAAATTCTTCACCCTATAGCTCGTGGTCCAGGGCTCTGTACATAGTAGATGCTCAGTAAATATTGGTTAAATGGTCTGCGGCTTAACAAAAAAAGTTTGGTCAAGTTGGGGACCAGCCAACTTTATTATTTTGAGAGAACGAGGGCAGTCAGCCTCTGCGTGGCCTCTCCCCCTGCTGTCGCCTGGACTTAGCCCCCAGGTTATTCTCCACTCTCCCCAGGGCAGGCCCACTCACGGAAGAGGAGGTGCCACTCTTGTTTTCCAACACTAGAGAACAACAACCTCCCCCCCTTCCACAGCTCCGCCCTGTCGGCAAAACAACGAAACTGGAGCGCGCTGAGCCCCAGGGGCCAAGGACGTCTAGAGCAAACCGAGACCCTCACCTCCGTGTCCCTCTTCCTCCAAGATCTCCACCTCCAATCACCCCCTCACGTTTACAGAATGGAGGTCCTAGTTCCCATCCCTGCAGGGTCCCTCAGAAGTGTGAATGGTTTCAGCATCCGCCGGAGAGACAAATCTGAGGGTCTGCGATGCGCCCAGGAGGCGGTGGCCGGGGGGCAGGTCCCAGAATCGCGTCCCCGCCCGGACCACGCCGAGAACCCCATCCTGACGGTCCCGAGCCCAGGGGGTCCCAGCCGGCGGGGGCTTCGCGCCCCAGCTTCGCGCAGCCCAAGCTCCTGCCACTGGCCTCCGGCACCCCACGAATCCGGCTCGGAATCCCGGGTTCGGAGCCCGCCAGTGCTCCCGCGCCGCTTACCTGCCTGCGAGTTGCCCACCTCGGAGCCCCGGGCCAGGCTGAGGAGGAAACCCAGCACCTGCAGAGCCCGGTTCACCCTCATGACTCCAGCGTAGGGTGAGGGGAGCCCAGCCCAAGCCGGCCGGGAAGGGCCCTGGACTAGGACATCGAAGCGAAGCCACCTGAGCCGCCAGCGACCCGGTAGCGGCGGCAGAGGAGGCTGCGAAGTGCAACCGGAGCCGGAGTCCGGGGCGGGATGGCAGGGGAGGAGTGGAGTCTGCGAGGGAGCGCAGGACGGAGCGCAGGGGGAGGGGGTGAGTCTCGGCCGCGCCCCCTCGGGCGCGAGGCTGGAGTAGAGATTGCCGGAGCTTCGGCGGCCCGCCCCGAGCTAGCGCGCCCCACGCCCAGTGCCCGGCAGTTTGGCCGCGCAGATCCTAAACTGCTCTCGCCCTAATTATTCTCCCGGAGTCCAAGATTCCGAACGCCCCCAAATACTTCCAGAGGAGAAAGGTAATGGGGGTGGGGAGCGAACGCTCCAAAGCCCGACCCCCTGCGAGTTGGCCTCGCCCACTAACCAAATCACTCAACTCCCCTAGCCGGTTGGGTCACTTGGGGGAGTTTCTGTCTCAATGTGTTTGCCTGTGTGTGTGTGTGTTTTTGAGGGGGAGGGTGTTTTTGTCGCCCGCTCAGGCCACCTCAGTTTCCCCGGAAACCCCCTCCAAACCCCATAACTCATCCGCCCTGCCGAGGAACCCGAGCTCCAGAGGCCGCGTGAAATTGCACTGTCTCCGGCCGCTTCCTCCTCCAGACCCGGCGCCGGCCCGGCCTCTCCCGGGGATTTGGTAGGGGGGCGGGGGTGGCTTCCAGCCTGGGAACAGACCCCGAAGCCCGCCTTTTCACTTCCACCCCGGGAGGGGCTCCCGCACCTGTCGCCGTCCCCTCTGCTGCCCCCCACGGCCGCCTGGGAGAACAGCTGCCTCCCCTTGCACACTGGAGTTGGACCGCGCCGTCGGGGCGGCCGCCGTTCCCACCACAGGCGTTCACTTTCCCAGGCCTTCGGGGCCTGGGGTCTTCCTGGAAAGGAGGAGGAGGGGGACGCGGAGAGGGCCCTAGAGACTGCGTCCCCGAAAGGCATGAACCCAGGGCACCAGCTCCCGGATCCTAGCCAGAGGCGCTACTGACCACCACGAGGGGATGCCCCAAACCCAGGCCTACACCAAATGGATCGGATGGGCACTTCCTGGTGCCCAGCCGGCGGCAGTGACCTCACACGGTGTGGCATTCCGGATCTTGCCCTGAGAGCCTAATTATTTTCCCCAGAGTTTCAAGCCTGAAGACTTCAAGAACAGTTGAGCTTTGAATAAGAAAAATTCCACCTCTCACTCTGAGCCAAGAGTACTGGCTAAAATTCTTTAAACTTGCTTTGCACCCTGGAGGGCCCGTTCTGTGATTGGAGGCTACCTTTGCCCTCTGAGTGTTGACCTTGTCCTGACCACTTACTTAACAGTCATGATAGTAATAGCAACATTAACATATACATTAGTATACAAGATCGTTTGCAAGTACTTTCTCAAACTTAGAGAATGTTTCACTTAATATAAAAATTATGTGAATTAGGTGACATCACTCTCAGTTTTACAGAACTGGAAATGTGGGACTACTCCAAGATCATCCACCTGGTGACAGTGCTGAGATGATCAGGTGATCAGAAGGAGGGGATCAGGTCTTTGCATAGGACTTCTTGGGTTACAAGCTCTAGACTGGAGCTTCATCTGCTCAGAATTAAAATCCTATCAGATAATCGAGCTATTACCACTTACGGGGCCTTTCATTTGATCACTCATGCATTTTGACCTAGTGTTCAAGGCTCTCATTTCGAAGCAGGAACCCCTCCCTAGTTTCTTTGTTTGTAGAGCAGTCATATTTATAAAGGTTGTTGTCTGTATTTACTAAGAAAAGGCAGGGAGATCTTCATTACTGAATGCTAGCTGTATTTATCTTATTATTATATCTTATGTATCTTATGTATTATATATTCATATATCTTATGTATCTTATGTAGCTGTATGTATCTTATTATTATCAGCAACCCTAATCCTTCCCTCTGCAACCAGATATATCCAGGTGTGCTTGCTGGTATTCACTCTTCAATACGTTATGCTAAATATCAGGGATGTAAGCACTGGAAATATCTGACAAGTAAGGGGCCATCTCTGTTGGGTGCTGTGCTGACCCAGTAAATGAACCAATGGAGACTTTATTTACCAACACTCTCTGCAGTTAGCAGTTATCCTGCATCCCTTTATTTTTCCTTACTCTTAGCTGATAACTTCGGTTCTTATTTTACTGTGAAAGTAATCCAAAGAAATCCTTAGGACTTCCCCGGTGGTCCAGGGAAGAATCCACCTTCCAATACAGGGGACACAGGTTCAATTCCCTGGTCAGGGAACTAAGATCCCACATGCCACAATATTTTAAAAAATAGTAATAATAATAAAGGACTTCCTGGTGATCCAGTGGTTAAGAATCTGCTTGCCAATGCAGGGAACACAGGTTTGATCCCTGGTCCGGGAAGATTCCACATGACTCGAGGCAACTGAACCCTTGCACCACAACTGCTGTGAGCTTCCATGCTCTAAAACCTGTGCTCAAAAAAAGAAGCCACTGCAATGAGAAACCAGTGCACTACAACTAGAGTAGCCCACGCTCACCACAATTAGAGACAGCCTGCATGAAGCAACAAGACCCAGCACAGACAAAAGTAAATAAATTTTAAAAGGAAAAAAAAAGGAAAGCATCCTTATCTACCAGCAATCTGGCCAATTTACCTTCATCCTCGCTTAGGTACTCTGACTTCCATCACATTAAAGTGAATTGTCTTTGTTGCTAGTTAAGCCAGCTGTCCGGCTTCTATGGTGGCTCAGACGGTGAAGAATTCACCTGCAATGCAGGAGACCGGGGTTGGATCCCTGTGGTGGGAAGATCCCCTGGAGAAGGGAATAGCTACCCACTCCAGTATTCTTGCCTGGAGAATTCCATGGGCAGAGGAGCCTGGTGGGCTACAGTCCATGGGGTCACAAAGAGTCGGATACGACTGAGCAACTAAGCACACAGCACAAGCCAGCTGTCGGCCTCCCATTCCTGTCCCTCACCCTGCCCTCTTGTTCTATACCTCAGTCTTCTTGTCTTTCCCCTGTATTATCAATATTTCTCTCTACTGGATAATTTTTTATTTTTTCAATTTGGCTTCCTCCTGTCTTAGTTGCAGCATGCTAGGGCTGGAGGCACTCAGGCTTAGCTGTCCTGCCCTGAATCTTAGTTCCCCAACCAGGGATCTAGTCTGTGTCCCCTACATTGCAAGGTGGATTCTTAACCACAGGACCACCAGAAAAGTCCAAAATGGGCATTTTTTAAAAGCTATTTTTTAGGAGAGAAAACTTCAGAGGAGGTATTTTACATATAGAATCCTATGAACTGGACCTTGTCAAATAAATACTTAGTAGAGGTAAAAGCTATATGCCAAGTACGTTTCACTTAACGTAAAGCCTTGGCAAGAGTAATTAATGCAGAAAGAAACAAATAAAACCCCACATACACAATTACAACTAATAAGAACATTAAAAAGATTTCTGGGAGCTTCCCTGGGGGTCCAGTGGTTAAGAATCCACTTTCCAATACAAAGAACATGAGTTCAATCCCTGATTGGGGAACTAAGAGCCCATCGGATGTGGGGCAGCTAAGCTCACATGGCACAACTAAAGCCCAGGCTTCGAAGACCCAGTACAACCAAAAAAAAAAAAAAAACCTGCACAATTCTTTTTCTAGTTTCTGAAAAGCTTGCATAAAAGTAGCAAGAAACTGTTTTTGAAGGTCAGTAGAACATATCTGTAAAATCATCTGGGTCAAAAGTTTTGGTAGGAAAGTCCTTTAAAAATTTTCAAAAAATATTTCTTTATCTGGCTTTGATGGGTCTTAGTTGCCACAAGGGAGAAGGCAATGGCACCCCACTCCAGTACTCTTGCCTGGAAAATCCCATGGGCGGAGGAGCCTGATGGGCTGCAGTCCGTGGGGTCGCTAACAGTCAGACACGACTGAGCGACTTCACTTTCACTTTTTCACTTTTATGCATTGGAGAAGGAAATGGCAACCCACTCCAGTGTTCTTACCTGGAGAATCCCAGGGACAGGGGAGACTGGTGGGCTGCCGTCTACGGGGTCGCACAGAGTCGGACACGACTGAAGCGACTTAGCAGTAGTAGCAGCAGCAGTTGCCGCAAGGCAGGATCCTCGATCTTTGTACACCAGGCAAGATATTTGTTGTGGCTTGCAAACTCTTAGTAGCGACATGTGGGATCTAGTTCCCTGAACCAGGGATCGAACCTGGGGACCCTGTATTGGGAGCACCAAGTCTTAGCCCAGGCACCTCAGAGGAAGTCCCAGTGAAAGTCTTTGATTAACATTTTATGTATTTATTTATCTTTAAACTTCATTTGTTTATGGCCCCTTTGGGCCCTCCGCAGTGAAAGCATGGAGTCCTAACCACTGGATGGCCAGGGAAGTCCATTTTGCTATTTGTATTTTCCCAGAAATTTATACATTTCGTCTAGGCTTATAAATTCATTAGTGTACGGTTGTTAATACTATTGTACTGTTTTATTTCGTTTCTGGCCACATGGCACGTGGGACTTTACCCCAACCAGGGATGGAATTATCACCCCCTGCAGTGGAAGCACAGAGTCTTCAGCACTGGACCGCCAGGGAAGTCCAATATTGTTTTTTTTTTTTTTTTTTTAATCTGTTGAGGGAGCTTCTTAGTTGGGGAACATGTGGAGATGCAGGGACAATGGTACCTGAAAAGGGGATGGAAACTCCCACATACTTTGCCCTTTACATCTCTTCCATTAGACTGTTCCCTGAGTTGTATCCTTTTATAATAAACCAATAATCTAGTGAATAAAATTTTAAAAACCTGTTGTGTCAAAATAAATTCTTAATGGCTTAAAGACTTAAACATAAGATATAACACTATAAAACTCCTAGAAGAAAACATAGGCAAAGCATTCTCTGACATAAATTTACCAGTGTTTTCTTAGCTTAGTCTCCCAAGGGAATAGAAATAAAGCCAAAAATAAACAAATGGTACCTAATCAAACTTATAAGCTTTTGCATAGCAAAGGAAACCATAAAACAAAAAGACAACCTACGGACTGAGAGAAACATTTGCAAATGATGCTACCAACATGGGCTTAATTCCCAAAATATATCAACAGCTTGTTATATATATCAAAATATATCAACAGTTTGTTATAATTCAATAACAAACAACACAATCAGAAAATGGGCAGAAGATTTAATTTTTTTTGGCCACACCACATGGCTTGTAGTCCTAAACACTGGACTGCCAGGGAATTCCCCAGAAGACCCAAATAGACATGTCTCCAAAGAAAACATGTAGATGGCCAATAGGCACATGAAAAAATGCTCATCATTGCTAATTATTAGAGAAATGCAAATCAAAACAATGAGGTGCCATGTTCCACCAGACAGAATGACCATTTTTTTAAGAAATCTACAAACAATCTATGCTGGAAAGGGTGTGGAGAAAATGGAACCCTCCCAAACTGTTGGTGGGAATGTAAGACGATGCAGCCACTATGGTAAACAGTATGAAGATTCCTCAGAAAACTAGAGTTGCCATATGACCCAGCAATCCCACTCCTCTGGGCATTTACCTGGACAAAACTATAATTCAGAAAGATGGGTGCACTCCTATGTTCATAGCAACACTATTTACAATAGCCAAGACATGGAAATAAAAATGTCCATCGACAGATGAATGGATAAAGAAAATGTGGTCTATATATATATAGCGACCCCAGGGAGCCCACTAGGCTCCTCTGTCCATGGGATTTCCCAGCAAGAATACTGGAGTGGGTTGCCATTTTCTTCTTTTATTTATATATACACACACACACACACACACACATATGTATATATATATATACACACATATATATATATACACAAACACACAGACAATGGAATATAGGCCATTAAAAAGAATGAAATAATGCCATTTGCAGCTGCATGGATGGACCTAGAGATTATCATACTAAGCAATGTAAGTCAGAAAAAGACAAATACCATATGATATGACTTGTATGTGGAATCTAAAATACAACAAATGAACATATCTATGAAACAGAAAACAGACTTGTGGTTGCCAAGGGAAGGGGTATCTGGGAGGGAGGAATGGGAGTGTGGGACTAGCAGATGAAAACTATTATGTACAGAGAGGCTAAACTACAAGGTCCTACTGTATAGCACAGAGCACTATAGCACAATTCAATATCCTGTGATAAGCCATAATGGAGAACTGCATTTAAATTAACATAAAACAATCTGTTGTGTTTGTGTTGTGTCTGTGGAGTCTGTCCCATTTTCATTCTATATTTTGCTTATTTGCTGCAGCTGCTGCCGCTCTTTTGTCTTATTATTCTAGATACTGTTCTCTTGTTTCCTCTCTTGTTCACAGGTTATAGTTATTCTATTTCCTCATCATATATTTGACATTGGACTTCCCAAGTGGAGCAGTGGTAAAAAATCACCTACCAATGCAGAAATCCCAGAAGACAGGAGTTTAGTCCCTGGATCGGCAAGATCCCTTGGAGGAGGAAATGGCAACCCACTCCAGTATTCTTGTCTGGAGAATCCCATGGACAGAGGAACTCAGCAGGCTACAGCCCATGTGGTCACAAAGAGTCAGACACAACTGAGCATGCACATGATGGGATATTTCATAAATTTAGCTTCTTAATGCTATCCTTCAGATCTTCTGTACTTCACCCTATTGTTTGCCTGAGAGGGTATGTTAAAAACTACAGTTCTAATAGTTGATTCATTCTTGAGTTGAATGCTTTGTTCATTAGTTTCCAAAATTTTCTTGGTTTCTTTCAAGTATATTTAACATTCTCAGTTCAGTTCAGTCGCTCAGTCATGTCCGACTCTTTGCGACCCCATGAATCGCAGCACGACAGGCCTCCCTGTCCATCACCAACTCCCGGAGTTCACCCAGACTCACGTCCATCGAGTCAGTGATGCCATCCAGCCATCTCATCCTCTGTCGTCCCCTTCTCCTCCTGCCCTCAATCCCTCCCAGCATCAGAGTCTTTTCCAATGAGTCAACTCTTCGCATGAGGTGGCCAAAGTACTGGAGTTTCAGCTTTAGCATCATTCCTTCCAAAGAAATCCCAGAGCTGATCTCCTTCAGAATGGACTGGTTGGATCTCCTTGCAGTCCAAGGGACTCTCAAGAGTCTTCTCCAACACCACAGTTCAAAAGCATCAATTCTTCGGCACTCAGTCTTCTTCACAGTCCAACTCTCACATCCATACATGACTACAGGAAAAACCATAGCCTTGACTAGACAGACCTTTGTTGGCAAAGTAATGTCTCTGCTTCTGAATATGCTATCTAGGTTGGTCATAACTTTCCTTCCAAGGAGGAAACGTCTTTTAATGTCATGGCTACAGTCACCATCTGCAGTGATTTTGGAGCCCCCCAAAATAAAGTCTGACAATGTTTCCACTGTTTCCCCATCTATTTCCCATGAAGTGATGGGACCGGATGCCATGATCTTAGTTTTCTGAATGTTGAGCTTTAAGCCAACTTTTTCACTCTCCACTTTCACTTTCATCAAGAGGCTTTTTAGTTCCTCTTCACTTTCTGCCATAAGGGTAGTGTCATCTGCATATCTGAGGTTATTGCTATTTCTCCCGGCAATCTTGATTCCAGCTTGTGTTTCTTCCAGTCCAGTGTTTCTCATGATGTACTCTGCATATAAGTTAAATAAGCAGGGTGACAATATACAGCCTTGACGTACTCCTTTTCCTATTTGGAAGCAGTCTGTTGTTCCATGTCCAGTTCTAACTGTTGCTTCCTGACCTGCATACAGATTTCTCAAGAGGCAGGTCAGGTGGTCTGGTATTCCCATCTCTTTCAGAATTTTCCACAGTTTCTTGTGATCCACACAGTCAAAGGCTTTGGCATAGTCAATGAAGCAGAAATAGATGTTTTTCTGGAACTCTCTTGCTTTTTCCATGATCCAGTGGATGTTGACAATTTGATCTCTTGTTCCTCTGCTTTTTCTAAAAGCAGCTTGAACATCAGGAAGTTCACGGTTCACATATTGCTGAAGTCTGGCTTGGAGAATTTTGAGCATTACTTTACTAGCATGTGAGATGACTGCAATTGTGCAGTAGTTTGAGCATTCTTTGGCATTGCCTTTCTTTGGGATTGGAATGAAAACTGCCCTTTTCCAGTCCTGTGGCCACTGCTGAGTTTTCCAAATTTGCTGGCGTATTGAGTGCAACACTTTCACAGCATCATCTTTCAGGATTTGAAATAGCTCAACTGGAATTCCATCACCTCCACTAGCTTTGTTCGTAGTGATGCTTTCTAAGGCCCACTTGACTTACATTCCAGGATGTATGGCTCTAGATGAGTGATCACACCATCGTGATTATCTTGGTCGTGAAGCTCTTTTTGTACAGTTCTTCTGTGTATTCTTGCCACCTCTTCTTAATATCTTCTGCTTCTGTTAGGTCCATACCATTTCTGTTCTTTATCGAGCCCATCTTTGCATGAAATGTTCCCTTGGTATCTCTAGTTTTCTTGAAGAGATCTCTAGTCTTTCCCATTCTGCTGTTTTCCTCTATTTCTTTGCATTGATCACTCAGGAAGGCTTTCTTATCTCTTCTTGCTATTCTTTGGAACTCTGCATTCAGATGCTTATACATCTCTAATTAAAGCCTTAGTTGTAGCCTAGAAAGTCGGATAAACTTTTATTTAAAGTATTTCATCATTTCTCTGACTTTTTTTAACCCAAATTTCACTATTAGTGATATGTTTTTAGTCTCCAGACATTTGTCAACTTTAAAAAGTTATCCTTTGCTTAGTAATTTCTCATGTTATTGTATTACAGTCATAGAACATGGCTGTGTAAAACGTATTCTTTAAAACGTAATATTAAGGCTTCCTTTGTAATTTTGTACATGGTCATTTTTTGTAAATGTTTTACACGTGCTAAAAAAAAGTCTATTATCTGTTAGATGTAGAATTCTTCATATATAATATATTGAGCTTATTAATTGTATTATTCAGATATTTTATATCTCTGCTTATTGTCTTTCCTTATTTATTATTTTTGTTTTTTTGGCTGCTTCACATCTTAATTGCTATGAGGCTTATGGGATGTTACTTCCTCAACCAGGTATCAAACCCTCTTCCCATGCATTGCAAGGTGGATTCTTAACCACTGGACCATCGGAGAAGTCCCTGTTTGTCTTCTAGATCCATCTGTTTCTAAGAGACCTATGTAAATATTTCCAGTTCTAACAGTTGATTTATTTTTTTCTTTCCTAAATTTTTAAGTTGTTTTATAACTGCAAAATAGGGAGAATAATAGTATTTTTTTTTTTTGGCTGCACAGTGTGCAGGATCTTAGTTCCCAACCAGGGATCAAACCTGTGCCCCCTGCAGTGGAAGCACAGAGTTTTAACCACTGGACCATCAGGGAATTCTCAGTACTTTCTTATAGGATTGTAATAAAAAGTAAGAATTAATGCATGTAAAGCCTGTAGAGCATGCCCAACAGAAAGAAGGTACTCAATAAAGTTAACTATTAAAATGTGTATATTTTGAGCCTACATTGCTAAACATATTTATTATGATTATATTTTCTTGTTCTCTCTGTGGCAAGAATACACAGAAGAACTGTACAGAAAAGATCTTCACGACCCAGATAATCACGATGGTGTGATCACTCACCTAGAGCCAGATATCCTGAAATGTAAGTCAAGTGGGCCTTAGGAAGCATCACTACGAACAAAGCTAGTGGAGGTGATGGAATTCCAGTTGAGCTATTTCAAATCCTGAAAGATGATGGTGTGAAAGTGCTGCACTCAATATGCCAGCAAATTTGGAAAACTCAGCAATGGCCACAGGACTGGAAAAGGGCAGTTTTCATTCCAATCCCAAAGAAAGGCAATGCCAAAGAATGCTCAAACTACTGCACAGTTGTACTCATCTCACATGCTAGTAAAGTAATGCTCAAAATTCTTCAAGCCAGACTTCAGCAATATGTGAACCGTGAACTTCCTGATGTTCAAGCTGCTTTTAGAAAAGGCAGAGGAACAAGAGATCAAGTCGCCAACATCCACTGGATCATGGAAAAAGCAAGAGAGTTCCAGAAAAACATCTATTTCTGCTTCATTGACTATGCCAAAGCCTTTGACTGTGTGGATCACAAGAAACTGTGGAAAATTCTGAAAGAGATGGGAATACCAGACCACCTGACCTGCCTTTTAAGAAATCTGTATGCAGGTCAGGAAGCAACAGTTAGAACTGGACATGGAACAACAGACTGCTTCCAAATAGGAAAAGGAGTACGTCAAGGCTGTATATTGTCACCCTGCTTATTTAACTTATATGCAGAGTACATCATGAGAAACGCTGGACTGGAAGAAACACAAGCTGGAATCAAGATTGCCAGGAGAAATAGCAATAACCTCAGATATGCAGATGACACCACCCTTATGGCAGAAAGTGAAGAACTAAACAGCCTCTTGATGAAAGTGAAAGAGGAGAGTGAAAAAGTTGGCTTAAAGGTCAACATTCAGAAAACAAAATCATGGCATCCAGTGCCATCACTTCATGGGAAATAGATGGGAAAACAGTGGAAACAGTGTCACACTTTATTTTGGGGGCTCCAAAATCACTGCAGATGGTGACTGCAGCTGTGAAATTAAAAGGCACTTACTCCTTGGAAGGAAAGTTATGACCAACCTAGACAGCATATTAAAAAGCAGAGACATTACTTTGTCAACAAAGGTCCATCTAGTCAAGGCTATGGTTTTTCCAGTGGTCATGTATGGATGTGAGAGTTGGACTATAAAGAAAGCTGAGCACCAAAGAATTGATGCTTTTGAACTGTGGTGTTTGAGAAGACTCTTGAGAGTCCCTTGGATTGCAAGGAGATCTAACCAGTCCATCCTAAAGGAGATCAGTCCTGGGTGTTCTTTGGTAAGACTGATTTTGAAGCTGAAACTCCAGTACTTTGGTCACCTGAGGCGAAGAGCTAACTCACTTGAAAAGACCCTGATGCTGAGAGGGATTGGGGGTAGGAGGAGAAGGGGATGACAGAGGATGAGATGGTTGGATGACATCACAGACTCGATGGATGTGAGTTTGAGTGAACTCTGGGAGTTGGTGATGGACAGGGAGGCCTGGCGTGCTGCGATTCATGGGGTCACAAAGAGTCAGACTGAACTGAGCTGAACTGAACTATCTTCGCCTGGTAAACCTTTCCCTTGGTCACAGGTTGAGTTTCCAGGGAAGCCAATTCTAAGGTGGAGGTTAGAGTGCAGGCAGTTTATTAGTGAGTGCTCTTGGAATCAACACTTGCAAGAAAGGAGGGAAACAGGACTGGACAGAAGGAGAAGTTGGACTGCTGAGCAGTCACAATGCAATAGCTAATTCTGAAAGGAACTCTGAAAAAAGGTTAATACCTCTGTTGCAGGGGAAAGCCAATTCTGACTCCATGTTGGAACTGTTTCTTTGACTTGCTTTTTGTTGCTTTTGTTATGTTGTTGTTGTTCAGTCGCTAAGTTGTGTCATACTCTTTATGATCCCATGGACCGCAGCACACCAGGCTCCCCTGTCTTTCACTGTCTCCTGGAGTTTGCCCAGATTCATGTCCATTGAATCAGTGATGCTATCTAACCATCTCATCCTCTGCCACCCCCTTCTCCTTTTGTCTTCAATCTTTCCCAGCATCAGGGTCTTTTCCAATGAGTCGGCTGTTTGAATCAGGTGGCCAAAGTATTGGAGCTTCAGTTTAAGCATCAGTCCTAATGGACTGATGAATATTCTAATGAATATTCAGGGTTGATCTCCTTTAGGATTGATTGGTTTGATCTCCTTGCAGGCCCTCTCAAGAGTCTTCTCCAGCACCACAATTTGAAAGCATCAGTTCTTTTTTTTTTTTTTAATTTTATTTTATTTTTAAACTTTACATAATTGTATTAGTTTTGCCAAATATCAAAATGAATCCACCACAGGTATACATGTGTTCCCCATCCTGAACCCTCCTCCCTCCTCCCTCCCCATACCATCCCTCTGGGTCATCCCAGTGCACTAGCCCCAAGCATCCAGTATCGTGCATCGAACCTGGACTGGCATCTCGTTTCATACATGATATTTTACATGTTTCAATGCCATTCTCCCAAATCTTCCCACCCTCTCCCTCTCCCACAGAGTCCATAAGACTGTTCTATACATCAGTTCTTTAGTGCTTAGCCTTCTTTATGGTACAGCTCTCACATCCATACATGACTGCTGGAAAAACCGTAGCTTTGACTATAGGGACCTTTGTAAATAAAATGGTGTCTCTGCTTTTTAATATGCTGTCTAGGTTTGTCATAGCTTTTTTTGTCAAGCATCTTTTTTTGTTTGTGTATTTTTAGCTGTGCTGGGTCTTTGTTGCTTTGCAGGCTTTTCTCTAGTTGTAAGTTGGGGCTTCTCATTGTGGCTGCTTCTCTTGGTGCAGTTCCTGGGCTCTAGGGCACAAGCTCAATACTTGTGGTGCATAGGTTTTAGTTGCTCGGCAGCATGTAGGATCTTCTTGGACCAGGGACCTGTGTGTCTTGCATTGGCAGGCAGATTCTTTACCACTGAACCACCAGGGAAGTCCTAGCACGAGTCTTAATTTCATGGCTGCAGTCACCATCCACAGTGATTTTGGAGCCCAAGGAAATAAAATATTTTACTGCTTCCACTTTTTTCCCTTCTGTTTGCTTTGAAGTGTTGGGACCGATGCCATGATCTTAGCTTTTTAATGTTGAGGTTTAAGCCAGCTTTTTCACTCACTTCTTTCACTTCTTTTAGTTTCTCTTCACTTTCTGCCATTAGAGTGGTATCATCCACATATCTGAGGTTGTTGATATTTCTCCCAGCAATCTTGATTTCAGTTTGTGATTTATTCAGCCCAGCCTTTGGTATGATGTTCTCTGCATATAAGTTAAATAACCAAGGTGACTATATACAGCGTTGTCGTACTCCTTTCACAGTTTTGAACCAGTCAGTTGTTCCATGCCTGGTTCTAACAACCAGTCAGTTGTTTGTGTTGCTTCTTGAACCGCATACAGGTTTCTCAGGAGACAGGTAGGGTGGTCTGGTAGGTATTCTCTTCTTTTTAAGAATTTTCTACAGTTTGTAGAGATCCACACAGTCAAAGGCTTTAGCATAGTCAGTGAAGCTGGAGTAGATGTTTTTCTGGAATTCCCTTGCTTTCTCTATGATCCAACGAATGTTGGTAATTTGATCTCTGGTTCTTCTGTCTCTTCTAAACTTGCACATCTGGAAGTTCTTGGTTCATGTACTGTTGAAGCCTAGCTTAAAGGATTTTGAGAATAACTTTACTAGCATGTGAAATGAGCACAATCATATGCTTATTTGTTATTATAATCATAGATAATGGCCTGCCTCAGAGGACCCTGATCCTCTACCTGACTGTTAAACTAAAGTACCTTTGTTCGGAACCTTGTCTACCTGTGGATGGCAAGAAGGAAGAAATTAACACATCCCCTGCCTGAGGCCTGTCATTCTAGGAGATATTTGCAAGATTAATGGCCTTTTTACTTTGTTCTTCACCTCCCCGCATCTCTGATCTATAAACAACCTGGCCTCTAGACCTTGATAAAGTGGTTATTTTGAGACATTAGTCTGCCAAATTCTTATTCCTTGCCTCAACATCTCGTCTCTGATTCATTGGCCTTGGCCTGTCATGCAGCGAGCAGAGCAAGCTTAGACTTGGTAACATACTACCCTCTAGAAAACAAGTGTCTTATCAAAAGGCATCTGACATACTTGCCACTTTCTGCTCAACCAGTCCAATTTACATGATGTTATTAATATAGCAGATCAATATAGTGATGTTCTGAGAGATGTACAGCTGAAGCTGGTCAGGTCCCTTTAGACTCTTTTCTCTTTTTTAAATTTTTTCATTTTGGGGGATGTGCCGGGTGTTGCTGCTCGGGGGCTTTCTCTAGTTGCAGTGAGCGGAGGCCTACTCTCTAGATGCAGTGCAAGGGCTTCTCTTGCTGTGGAGCATGGGCTCCAGGTGCCTGGGATTCAGTAGCTGTGGCGCTTGGCCTTGTTCCCCTGTAGCAGGTGGGATCTTCCTTACCAGAGATCAAACCAGCATCCCCCGCACTGGCGGTGGATTCTCAACTACTGGACCACCAGGGAAGCCCCTAGACTACTTTCTGACAAAGGGTAGGAGATTTAACATAGCCTTGGGGCCAGACTGAAAATGTATATTGTTGCCTTTTCCAAGAGAATGTGAACTGTGTCTGTTCTACTTTCTGATAGGGATGGAAAAGAAAGTTTTCCAGAGCGGTGGTTGCATACCATGTGCTTGCTGCTGCTGCTGCTAAGTCGCTTCAGTCATGTCTGACTCTGTGCGACCCCATAGACGGCAGCCCACTAGGCTCCCCCGTCCCTGGGATTCTCCAGGCAAGAATACTGGAGTGGGTTGCCATTTCCTTCTCCAATGCATGAAAGTGAAAAGTGAAAGTGAAGTCGCTCAGTCATATCCGACTGTTAGCAACCCCATGGACTGCAGCCCACCAGGCTCCCCCGTCCCTGGGATTCTCCAGGCAAGAGCACTGGAGTGGGCTGCTATTGCCTTCTCCACCATGTGCTTAGTGGTGGTGGTTTAACTAAGTCATGTCCCACTCTATATGACCCCATGGATTGGAGCCTGCCAGGCTACCCTGTCCATGGAATTTCCCAGGCAAGAATACTAGAGTGGGTCGCCATTTCTTTCTCCAAGGGATTTTCCCAACCCAGGGATTGAACCTGTATCTCCTGCTTGGCAGGTGGATTCTTTATCAGTGAGCCACCTGGGAAGCCCATACCATATACTTAAGGCCTATTTATTTTTCCACTCTGCAATGATACCACATATGGAAAAGCATCTGCAACTATGGCTAGTAGTTGGTTTAGTTTGCAGTAGTTCACTGCAATCCTCCAGGATCTATTTGTTTTCTGCAGGGAGCAGATTGGTAAATTAAAGATAACAAGTGCAATCATTACCTTTGCATCCTTTAGGTCTTTGTTGTCCAACATGGTAGCCCTACCCATAAGCATCCATTTCGAGAAATCAGAAAAAGAGAACAAATTAAACTCAAAGCAAGTAGAAGAAAGTAAATAATAAAGGTAAGAACTGAAATTAATGAAATACAAAATAATTAAGCAATATTGAAGATCAACAAAACTAAGCTTGTTTCTGTATCAGGAATAAAAAAGGAGACTTCCTATAATTCTACAGATAACAAGAGAATATTATGAGTAACTTTATTAAAATAAGTTTTAAGATTTGGTTGAAAGAAAAATATTCTTAGGAAAACAAACTTACCTAAGCTGATCAAAGAAGTAACAGAAAATTCTGAGGACGTCCCTGGTGGTCCGGTGGCTAAAAGTTGGAGTTTCCAATTCAAGGGGCTTGGGTTCCATCTGTGGTCAGGGAACTAGATCCCACATGCCATAATTAAGAGCTTGCATGCCCCAGCTGAAAAATCCTGCATGCTGCAACTGAAAGATCCCACATAATACAATTAAGACCTGCTGCAGCCAAATAAATTAAAAAAGAAAAAAGAAAACCCTGAATGGTTTCATATTGCTTAAATAAATTGAATACATAATATAAAAACTTTCCCACAAGAAACTTCTAGACCCCAATAGATGTACTGGTCAATTATTCCATTTAAGGAAGATCTTACAAAAACTTTTCTAGATAATAGATAAAAAGAAACAATTTCCTGCAAGCCACAACTACTGAAGCCTGAGCACCCTAGAGCCCCTGCTCTGCAGCAAGAGAAGCCTCTGCAATGAGAGAGTAGCCCCTGTTCGCAGCAACTAGAGAATACCTACACACAGCAATGAAGACCTGGTAGAAGCCATAAATAAATAAACATTTTATTTTTTTTTTTCACTTTAAATAAACATTTTAAAAAGAAACAATTTCGTATTCATTTTATGAGACAATGCAACTTGAACAAATTTATTAAGAAACAGGAAAATTATAAGCCCATCTCTCATTAACTTTGATGCAAAATATTAGCTACACAAAATATTAGCAAACAGAATCCATTGATATGCTAAAATTATACAACATTGTAGTCAGGTAAGATTTATTTCAGGAATTCCAGTGAACGCTGGAAAACCAAGTAATATGATTTACTACATTAACAGTATAAAGGAGAAAAATCATATAAGCCTCTCAATGAATGTAGGAAAACTATTTGATAAAACTCAACACCCATTGATGATTTTTTAAAAAAACACGGGAATTCCCTGGCAGTTCAGTGGTTAGGATTCACTGCCAAGGCCCAGGTTTGATCTCTGGTTGGGGAACTAAGATCTTGCATGTGGCATGGCAGAAAAATAAAAAATAAATGTAAAATATTAAAAAATAAAAATATTGGACTTCCTTGATGGTCCAGCGGTTAGGAATCCTCCTGCCCACGCAGGGGACATGAGTTCCATCCCTGGTCTGGGAAGATTCCACATGTCTTGGAGCAACTAAGCCCATGGGCCACAACTACTGAAGCCCAAGTGCCTACAGCCAGTGCTCCATAATAAAAGAAGCCACTGCAACGAGAAGCTCTCAGACTGCAACTAGAGTAGCCTCCACTCACTGAAGCTACAGAAAGCGTAAGCAGCAACAAAGACCTAGCACAGCCAATATATATATATATATATATGTTAACTAACTAGGAATAGATAGGAACTTTGAAAAATTTGGTACGGAGTACTTAGCAAAATTACAGTCCATGGAGCTGCGAAAAGTCAGACACGACTGAAGCAACTCAGCAGTAGCAGCAAACCTGATTTAGACTGGATTGAAGAGAGAATGGGAGAAACTATCCAAGACTACTAAGGTTATGTCAGAAGAACTCAAGAGGACCTCCCTGGTGGCTCAGTGGTTACGAATCCACGTGCCAGTGCAGGGGACACGGGTTCAGACCCTGGTCAAGGTCAATCCCATGTGCCACATGGCAACAAAACCTGTTCGGTGCAACTAAACCCATGTAACAGCTACTGAAGCCCTAATGCCCTACAGCCCGTGCTCTGCGACTAGAGAAGCCACTGCGATGAGAAGCCCAGTAATTGAACTAGAGAGTGGCCACCACTCGCTGCAACAAGAGAAAGCTCACATGTAACAGTGAAGATCCAGCGCAGCCAAAAATGAATAAATAAATTAATAAAATTTTATAGTCAAATTATACCTAGAAGGACACATCAAATGATAAACTGCCTGTGATAATGAACTGACTTTGTTTTTTTTCTCTTCCTTTTTTTTTTTGCATTTTTATTTTATATTTTATTTTATTTTTTAACTTTACAATATGTTTTTTTTTTCTTGTAGTGTTTGGTTTCCTATTATGTACATGTTAACTTTTAAGAAATAAATAAAAACCTTTTAAAAATTAATTACTTGATTTAAAAAAATAAAATAATTGGAAAGGAAAGAAGGAGAGAGTAAGGAAAGAAGAAAGGAAGGGAGGAAAATCTTCAGACCAATTATGTTTCTCTGTGATTTCTACCAAGTAGGCCTCATTCTATCCTGTGGTTAATCCCTCTTCTATGTCACAACCCTTCAGATGTTTGAGGATGTCTCTTGTTTCCTCTTTAGTTTTCTTTTCTCCAGCTAAATGCCTCTAAATCCTCCCGCTGTTCTTCAAGCGACTCACTTAACAATCTCTTCCCTATCACCCTGTCTCTCTTGACTGTACATGGTCCAGTTTGTCAAAATGTGTAGCCCAAGACTATAAATCAGATGACAGATGGCACTATCCCTTAGCACATCCTGAACACTGTCTATTAATGGAGCCAAAGACCAAATTAAATGGCCCAGCAATTCCATTTCTGGTTATATACCCAAAAGAATGGAGAAGGGCATGGTAACCCACTCCAGTATCCTTGCCTGGAGAATCCCATGGACAGAGGAGCCTGCTGGGCTACAGTCCATAGGGTCCCAAAGAGTCGGACACACTCAAAAGAAATGAAAACACGTGTCCTCACCAAAACTTGTACATGAATGTTTATTACAGCATGATTCCTAATAGCCAAAATATGCTGAAGGAAACCAGAATATGTCATCTCAAAATATGTCTCTTTGACCAAAAAATATATATATATTTGAGCTTAAGGCAATTAAAAACAGCAAACAGAGAAAAAGCTCTCTCTCTACCCTCCTCCTTTTCTGCCTAAAGGCAGGCTATAAATTCTCCTTTACTAGAGACACTCCACAGTCTAGACTCTTATCAGCCCAGAGATGGCACCAGAAAAATCTGCAGACAAACCTTACTGCATTAGTTTCCTCCCATTTATTTATCTCCCCATAGTTGGCCACCCTTAGAGGCCTAAAACCCTTTTCTTTTGTCCTAGCATTTCTCCACAGATTTATTGTCTTTTTCTTGAAGATACCATGTTAGCTGGAGTTCTAAGTCACTGCTTTGAGTTACTCTTTGCTGAAGTTTCTCATGTGTGATATGCATTGCATGTGTTAATAAATTTATTTTTCTCCTGTTAATCTATCTTTTTGTTAAAGAGCTCCAGCTGAGGACTTGAGATGGGTAGAAGTAAAGTTCTGCCTGCCCTACAATGGAAACAACCCAAATGTCTATAAACAGAAAATGGAGAAACCAAATGTGGTGTATACATACAATTGAATATTATTTGCCCATAAAAAGAATGCTGCTGTTTAGTTGCTAAGTCGTATCTGACTCTTTGTGCCCCATGGACTGTAGCCCACCAGGCTCCTTCTGTCCATGGGATTCTCTAGGCAAGAATACTGGAGTTGGTTGCCATTTCCTTCTAGAGGGGATCTTCCCAACCCAGGGATCAAATCTGCATCTCCTGTTTGGCAGGTGGATTCTTTACCACTGAGCCACCTGGGAAGCCATAGAAAGAATGAAGCACTGATAGTTTTCAATTTCAATTTAATGTATCTTGAAAGCATTACGCTAAATGAAAGAAGCCAGTCAGAAAAGGCCACATAATATATAATTCCATTTTTATGGAAGTCCTGAAATGGATAACCTATAGAGACAAAAAGACAGAGAAGGCAATGGCAACCCACTCCAGTACTCTTGCCCAGAAAGTCCCATGGATGGAGGAGCCTGGTGGGCTGCAGTCCATGGGGTCGCACGGACACGACTGAAGCGACTTAGCAGTAGCAGTAGCAGAGACAAAAAGTAGATTAGTGGTTGCTTAGCGTGGAGAGAAGGGTAATTAGGGGTAGGAGGATGATATTGAATGGGTATGAGGTTTCTTTTTGAGGTGATGGAAATGTTCTAAAATTGATTATAGTAATGGTTGCACATATCTGTGAATATACTAAAAATACTGAATCATATATTTTACTGGATCAATAATGTCATACATGAATCATATCTCAATGTGATTTTTTTTTTTTTTTTGGCTGTGCTGGGTCTTCGTTGCTGCTCAGACTTTTCTCTAGTTGTAGAGAACAGGGCCACTCTCTAGTTGTGGTGCACAGGCTTCTCATGCAGTGGTTTCTCCTGTTGTGGAGTACACACATGGGCTCCAGTAGTTGTGGCTCCTGGGCTCTAGAGCACAGGCTCAGTAGCTGTGGTGAATGGGCTTAGTTGCCCCATGGCACATGGGATATTCCCAGACCGGGGTCAAACCTGTGTGCCCTGTGTTGACAGGCAGATTCTTTACCATTGTGACACCAGGGAAGCCCTCAATGTGAATTTTTAAAACAAGCTATTTTTGTTTTAAAAAAAAAAGCAAGTTAACATTTTTGTTCAACTTAACCATAGTGTCACTTCGTATATTGCTGTTACACAAGCTATTACTTTTCTTATTTGAACTATAGTTGATTTATAATATTGTGTTAATTTCAGATGTACAGGGACTTCATGGTGGTCCAGTGGTTAAGAATCTGCCTACCAATGCAGGGGACTCAGGCTTGATCCCTGGTCTGGGAACTAAGATCCTGCATGTCACAGGGCAAGTAAACCTGAGATCCCCAACTACTGAGGCCCATGTGCTCTAGGGCCCATGCTTCCCAACAAGAGAAGCCACTGCAGTGGGAAGTCCACCGACAGCAACAAAGACCAGCACAACCAAAAATAAAAATAAATCAATAAAGATAAATTTCAGGTGTATAGCAAAGTATTTCAGTTATATATATTCTTTTTGAGATTCTTTTCCATTATAGGTTATTATAAGATACTAAATATAGTTCTCTGTGCTCTGTCGCTCAGTCATGTCTGACTCTTGGTGGCTCCACAGTCTGTAGCCCACCAGGCTCCTCTGTCATGGGATTTCCCAGGCAAGAATACTGGAGTCGGGTGCCATTGCCTACTCCAGGGATCTTCCCCCTTCCCAGGGATTGAACTCACATCTCTTGCATCTCCTGCATTGGCAGTCGGATTCTTTACCACTAGCGCCACCTGTATTGGAGAAGGAAATGGCAACCCATTCCAGTGTTCTTGCCTGGAGAAGCCCAGGGACAGGGGAGCCTGGTGGGTTGCCGTCTATGGGGTCACACAGAGTTGGACACGACTGAAGCAACTTAGCAGCAGCAGCGCCACCTGGGAAGCCCCATGGTTTCTTGTGCTATACAGTAAATCCTTATTGCTTATCTATTTTATGTATAGCAGTGTATATCTGTTAATCCCATACTCCTAATTTATCCCTCCATCCCTTTAGAAATGTTTGTTTTCTAAGTCAGTGAGTCTGTTTCTGTTTTGTAAATATGTTCATTTGTATTAGTTTTCAGATTCCACATATGTGAAATCACATAATATTTATCTTCCACAAGCTATAATTAAACCAGCCTTACTTGTTCATCAGTTACGAATTAGAGGCCTGAATGAGTGAGCTTTCATTTATCTAGGCTAATTATCATCTTTTTGAGATTCAACCTTCTTCTGGTCATTCTATTGCCCTTTGGGTTCTAATTATGTTTTCCACTGTGTAAGCTATCTGAAAATCAGGTCACTTCAATTCAGTTTTTTTATTCATTATTTATACTCGAATGCTATATTATTCCGATGGAGTCTAATCTCCAGTTTTGCCTCCCACAATCCATTCTCTTTACTGCAGTTTCTGATGTTAAACAAAACAAAACAAAACAAAATAGATCATCAGATCACTCCCTTGTCTAAATCTTTTAAAGGATTTTCATTGCCTTCAGTATAAAGGACAACCTCCTTAACTGGCTTACAAGACCCTACACTGACCTGGCCCAGTCTTTCAGCTTTATTTCTTACCACTTCTATCCTCCTTTGTGTATCTGCCACAGACTGACTCTTTTCTCTCAACCTCCAAATAAGGAACATTTTTCTTTCACCAACTATTTTTTGAGCCCCAACTATATCTCCAGGTTCTGTTCCTGAGCTCCCATGGCATTTAGAGTCTATGGATAAAGAGATAATAGACAAGCACACATGTCACTACAACATGAAAAGAGAAGAAAGCATAAGCAGAGTCCCATACCAAAGTAAGAGAGAGGGGTATGTGTGGTGGGGGATATGGCAGCCCTACCTGGCTTTGGGATTTAGCAAATCCTCATCAAAACAAATATGAACACAAAATAGTAACTAGTAGGCAAAAACAAAAAAATCACGGGCAGCAACTACAATAAGGTATCCCCACAAACCCCAAATACAAGCAGTGAGAATGACCACCAGAAATCACTAGACCTGCTTGTTATGGGTGTCTATGGAGCAGAGGAAAGAACCGGAGTGTCAGAGAAATACGAGAACAGGAGGAGTTCCAAATGGAAAGCCTGGCAGGCCAGTCTTGACAACTGCAGTTGCAACTGAGAGAAGTTTTGCGCCCCCCAGTGGTGGATAAAGGCAAGGGCCCGCACATTTAGTAAGAACTGAAGTCAAGTGAAAGTCGCTCAGTCGTGTCTGACTCTGCGACCCCGTGGACTGTACAGTCCATGGAATTCTCCAGGCAGAATACTGGAGTGGATAGCCTTTCCGTTCTACAGGGAATCTTCCCAACCCAGGGATCAAACCCAGGTCTCCTGCATTGCGTGCGGTTTCTTTACCAGCTGAGCCACAAGGGAAGCCCAAGAATACTGGAGTGAGCAGCCTATCCCTTTTCCAGTGTATCTCCCTGACCCAGGAATCTGGAGTTCGGGGTAATTCTCATATTAAGTATTGTTATTCATGGGCTGCCCAGGTGGCCTAGAGGTAAAGAACCCACCTGCCAGTGCAGAAGACTAACAGATACATGTTCAATCCCTAGGTTGGGAAGATCCCCTGGAGGAGGGCATGGCAACCCACTCCAGAGTTCTTGCCTGGAGAATCCCATGGACAGAGGAGCCTGGTAGGCTGTAGTCCATAGGGTCGTGCAGAGTCGGACAACTGAAATGACTTAGCATCAGCATCCCTTTGAACTCTCCAAACTGACCATCAAGGCTTCCTTTTAGGGAAGGTCCTATACTGAAGAAAGACTGCTGAGAGAGGAATCAAAATTGAGAAGAACAGGGTCAACAGAGACAAAGGAAGAGAAGGTCTGGAGAAAAGAGTGGTGGGGATACAAAGCTGGAAAATCTGAGAGCAAGCCACTGTATATTTGCTGCTGCTGCTAAGTCGCTTCAGTCATGTCCAACTCTGTGCAACCCCATAGACCCCCCACCAGGCTCCCCCATCCCTGGGATTCTCCAGGCAAGAATACTGGAGTGGGTTGCCATTTCTTTCTCCAATGCATGAAAGGAAAAGTGAAAGTGAAGTCGCTCAGCCGTGTCCGACTGTTAGCAACCCCATGGACTGCAGCCTACCAGGCTCCCCCATCCCTGGGATTTTCCAGGCAAGAGTACTGGACTGGGGTACCACTGCCTTCTCCAACTGTATATTTGAATACTATTCAAAGCAACAAACAAAAAAGCATTGTCTAGATTGGAAAGCTATCTGAACAAATCCTTCAGAAAATTAAATTCTGCTAAAAATGAGCAGCAGAAAGTATCAACTTAAATGCTATACAAAATTACTAAAAGAATAAAGAGACTCAGGGACTTCCCTGGTTGTCCGGTGGTTAAGAATCTGCCTTCCAACATAGGGAACTCAGATTCAGTCCTGGTCAGGGAACTAAGATCCTACGAGCCTCACAGTGCGGCCAAAGAAAAAGTAAGGGGAAGGAAGTCAAGCAAATAAACACACAAATAATGTCTTTTAAAAAGAAGAAAAAGAGGTAAATTTTTAAAGTAAAAAGAAGTGAAGTAAAAGAATTCAAGAGAAAATGAAAAATCTTAAAACAGATAAGGAAAATATAAAATCCTTGGCTCATGTTTTCTTTTTCTTTCTTTGGCCATAACACTTGGCTTGTGGGAACCTAGTTCCCTGCATTTGGAGCGCAGAGTCTTTTTTTTAATATTTATTTATTTAATTTTATTTGGCTCCCCCAGGTCTTAGTTGTGGCACACAGAATCTTTAGTTGCAGCATGTGGGATCTAGTTTCTTGAGCAGGGACTGAACCCTGGCTCCTTGCGTTGGGAGCACAGAGTCTCAACCACTGGATCACCGGGGAAGTCCTGATAATGATTTATTTTTAAATAAACATTTCATTTGATTCCATTCATTGCTATTTTTAAACTTTATTGACGTATAACTGACATACAGTGAACTGCAAGTGTATAAGTTGATGCTGTGTGCTAAGTTGCTTCGGTATTGTCTGACTTCATGCAACCCTATGAACTGTAGCCCACCAGGCTCCTCTGTCCATGGGATTCTCCAGGCAAGAATACTTGAGTGGGTTGCCATTCCCTTCTCCAGGGATCTTCCCAACCCAGGGATTGAACCCTTCTCCTCCGTGTCTCCCGCACTGTAGGCAGATTCTTTACCACTGAACCACCAGAAAAGCCCCAAGTATAAGCTGATGTGTGTGTTAGTCACTCAGTTGTGTTCGAGTGTTTGTGACCCCATAGACTGTAGCCCACCAGGCTCCTCTGTCCATGGGATTCTCCAGGCAAGGATATCGGGGTAGGTAGCCTTTCCCTTCTCCAGGGGATCTTTTCGACCTAGGGATCGAACTCCAGTCTCCTGCATTGCAAGCGGATTCTTTACCCTCTGAGACACCAGGGAAGCCCGTATTAGTTGATAAGCTTTGACAAATGTATATGAGGACATAATCACAGTCAAGATAATGAATGTGTCTACGACTCCCACAGTTTCCTCAGCAGCACTTATTTCTAATGCATCACTTGAGTGTGGTGGCTTGGGGGGCACCTGCCCACTGTGTCTGGACTCAGTGGTGTGGGGTTCGCACTGGTGGCAGTGACACTGCCTCAGTAGTGGTTGGGGGGCTGCTCCCTCAGGTTGCACTCCTGGCTAATTCCTCCTCATCCCTGACCCTCAGCCAAGATCAGGTTACTCTTAGAAGCTTTCTCTGACACCGCTAAGTGAGAGGCTGCTTCTGTTCTGCTCTCCCATTGCACCTGCCCCATTGCTGGTCCTTTTTCACAGTTAGTGGTTTCACTGACTTCTTTTCCAAATAGATTATAAGCTTTTTCAGGGCACAGACCATCTCTGTGTTGGTAGCACTATATCCCCAGTACCTTGAGCATAGCAGGCCCTCAAGAAATATTTTTGAATGAATGAATGCTCACTCAGCATTTTAAGTGTTGAAGATGCAAAGGTGAATAAACATTGGATCCTGCCCCGCCCCATATAACCTAATGGAGGAACATATAGGTAAATAGATCCAGTGAAAGTGAAAGTGGCTCAGTCGTGTCTGACTCTTTGAGACCCCATGGACTATACAACCCATGGAATTCTCCAGGCCAGAACACTGGAGTGGGTAGCCTTTCCCTTCTCCAGGGGATCTTCCCAACCTAGGGATTGAACCCAGGCCTCCCACATTGCAGGTGTATTCTTTACCAACTGAACCACAAGAGAAACCCAAGAATACTGGAGTGGGTAGCCTGTCCCTTCTCCAGGGGATCTTCCTGACCCAGGAATTGAACCAGGGTCTCCTGCATTGCAGGCAGATTCTTTACCAACTGAGCTACCAGGGAAGCCTAATAGATCCATTACTTTCTATTAAGTTCTGTCAATGCTGATACAGAGTACAGAATCATGCAGGTAAAATAGGACTGGTTATCTGTTTCTGCAGGAGACAGGGTCTGAGAAGGTTTCAGGGTGGAACCCCATGAACAGTATGACAAGGCAAAAAGATATGACACTGAAAGATAAACTCCCCAGGTTGGTAGGTGCCCAATAAACTACTGAAGAAGAGCGGAGAAATAACTCTAGAAAGAATGAAGAGACAGAGCCAAAGTGAAAACAACACCCAGTTGTGGATGTGACTGGTGATGGAAGTAAAGTCTGATGCTATAAAGAAGAATATCACTTAGGAACCTGGAATGTTAGGTCCATGAATCAAGGTAAATTGGAAGTGATCAACAGGAGATGGCAAGAGTGAACATCAACATTTTAGGAATCAGTGAACTAAAATGGACTGGAATGGGTGAATTTAACTCAGATGACCATTTTATCTACTATTGTGGGCAAGAATCCCTTAGAGGAAATGAAGTAACCCTCACAGTCAACAAGAATCCAAAATGCAGTACTTGGGTGCAGTCTCAAAAATGGCAGAATGATCTCTGTTCATTTTCAAGGCAAACCATTCAGTATCACAGTAATCCAAGTCTATGCCCCAACCAGTAATGCTAAAGAAGCTGAATGGTTCTGTGAAGACCTACAAGACCTTCTAGAACTAACACCCAAAAAAGATGTCCTTTTCACCATAGGGGACTGGAATGCAAAAGCAGGAAGCCAAGAGATACGTGGAGTAACAGGCAAATTTGGCCTTGCTGTACAAAACGAAGCAGGGTAAAGGCTAATAGAGTTTTGCCAACAGAACACACTTGTCATAGCAAACACCCTCTTCCAACAACACAAGAGATGACTCTATACATGGACATCACCAGATGGTCAATACCAAAGTCAGATTGATAATATTCTTTTTTATATACATATATTCTTTGCAGCCAAAGATGGAGAAGCTCTATATAATCAGCAAAACAAGAGCTGGAGCTGACTGTGGCTCAGATCATGAACTCCTTATTGCCAAATTCAGACTAAAATTGAAGAAAGTAGGGAATACCATTAGACCATTCAGGTATGACCTAAATCAAATCCCTTATGATTATACAGTGGAAGTGACAAATAGATTCAAGGGATTAGATCTAATAGAGTGCCTGAAGAACTATGGATGGAGGTTCGTGACATCGTACAGGAGGCAGGGATCAAGACCATCCCCAAGAAAAATAAATGCAAAAAGGCAAAATGATTGTCTGAGGAAGCCTTACAAATAGCTGTGAAAAGACGAGAATCTAAAGGCAAAGAAGAAAAGGAAAGATATACCCATTTGAATGCAGAGTTCCAAAGAATAGCAAGGAGAGATAAGGAAGCCTTCCTCAGTGATCAATGCAAAGAAATAGAGGAAAAAAATAGAATGGGAAGACTAGAGATGTCTTCAAGAAAACTAGAGATACCAAGGAAACATTTCATGCAAAGGTGAACACAATAAAGGACAGAAATGGTATGGACCTAACAGAAGCAGAAGATATTAAGAAGAGATGGCAAGAATACACAGAAGAACTATACAAAAAAGATCTTCACGACCCAGATAATGATGATGGTGTGATCATTCACCTAGAGCCAGACATCCTGGAATGTGAAGTCAAGTGGTCCTTAGGAAGCATCACTACAAGCAAAGCTAGTGGAAGTGATGGAATTCCAGTTGAGCTATTTCAAATCCTAAACGATGATGCTGTGAAAGTGTTGCACTCAATATGCCAGCAAATTTGGAAAACTCAGCAGTGGCCACAGGACTGGAAAAGGTCAGTTTTCATTCCAATCCCAAAGAAAAGTGATGCCAAAGAATGTTCAAACTACCACACAATTACACTCATCTCACACGTTAGTAAAGTAATGCTAAAAATTTTCCAATCGAGGCTTCAACAGTACATGAACTGAGAACTTCCAGATGTTCAAGCTGGATTTAGAAAAGGCAGAGGAACAAGAGATCAAATTGCCAACATTCACTGGATCATCAAAAAAGCAAGAGAGTTCCAGAAAAACATCTACTTCTGCTTTATTGACTATGCCAAAGCTTTTGACTGTGAATCACAGCAAACTGTGGAAAATTCTTAAAGAGATGGGAATACCAGACCACCTGACCTGCCTCCTGAGAAATCTGTATGCAGCTCAAGAAGCAACAGTTAGAACTGGACATGGAACAACAGACTGGTTCCAAATTGGGAATGAAGTGTGTCAAGGCTGTATATTGTCACCTTGCTTATTTAACTTAATGCAGAATACATCATGTGAAATTCCAGGCTGGAAGAAGCAAAAGCTGGAATCAAGATTGCTGGGAGAAATATAATAACCTCAGATATGCAGATGACACCACTCCTATGGCAGAAAGAGAAGAACTAAAGAGCCTCCTGATAAAAGTGAAAAAGGAGAGTGAAAAAGTTGGCTTAAAACTCAACATTCAGACAACTAAGATCATGGCATCTGGTCCCATCACTTCATGGCAAACAGATGGGGAAACAGTGGAAACAGTGACAGACTTTATTCTGGGGGGCTCCAAAATCACTGCAGATGGTGACTGCAGCCATGAAATTAAAAGATGCTTGCTCCTTGGAAGAAAAGCTATGACCTACCTAGACAGCATATTACAAAGCAGAGACATTACTTTGCCAACAAAGGTCCATCTTAGTCAAAGGTATGATTTTTCCAATAGTCATATATGGATGTGAGAGTTGAACTATAAAGAAAGCTGAGCGCCAAAGAATTGATGCTTTTGAACTATGGTGTTGGAGAAGACTCTTGAGAGTCCCTTGGACTGCAAGGAGATCCAACCAGTCCATCCTAAAGGAAATCAATCCTGAATATTCATTGGAAGGACTGATGTTGAAGCTGAAACTCCAATACTTTGGCCACCTGATGGGAAGAACTGACTCATTGGAAAAGACCCTGATGCTGGGAAAGATTGAAGGCAGGAAGAGAAGGGGATGACAGAGTGTAAGATGGTTGGATGACATCACGGACTTGATGAACATGAGTTTGAGCAAGCCCCGGGAGTTGGTGATAGACAGAGAAGCCTGGCGTGCTGCAGTCCATGGAGTGGCAAAGAATTGGACACAACTGAGCAACTGAACTGACTGACTGCTCTGTTTCTGCAGGAGCAGGGTCTGAGAAGGTTTCAGGGTGGAAGCAATCCTTGAGTTAGGGTGACTAAACTAGGATAGATACTTTTGGTTGTTGTAGTCTGATTAATGACCCCCAAAGATGTCCAGATCCTAATCTATGAAGGCTGTGAATATGTTACCTGACATGGTAAAAGAGACTTTGAAGATGTGATGTAGTTAAGAATCTTGAGACTGGAAAATTACCCTGCTTTATCTGGGTTGGCCCATTGAGATTATAAGGATCTTTACAAGAGGGAGGTACAACTGTCAGGGAAATCTGAAGATGCTACGGTGCTGACCCTGAAGAGGGAAAGAGAGGCCACACAGCCAAGGAATGCAGATAGCCTGTCAAAACTGGAAGATGGAAGAAAGTGGATTCTCCATGAGCCTCTAGAAGGAACTCAGCTCTACTGCTGTCTTTTTCTTTTTTCCCTTTTTTATGGCCGCACCACGAAGCTTGTGGGATCTTAGATCTCTGACCAGGAGTCAAACCTGGGCTCCTGACAGTGAAAGTCTGGAATCCTAACCACTGGACCACCATGGAATTCCACTTTTACATATTTTTAATCAATTTTTTATTAGGGTATAATTGATTTACAATATTGCATTAGTTTTTGCTGTACAGCAAAGTGAATCTGTAATACATATATCCACTCTTTTTTAGAGTCTTTTTCCATATAGGCCATTGTACAGTATTGAGTAGAATTCCCTGTGCTGTACAGTAGGTCCTTATTAGTTATCTATTTTACATGTAATAGTGTGTATGTGTCAATCCCAGTCTCCCAATTTATCCCTCCTCCTCCATTCTCCGCAGTAACCATAAGCTTGTCTTTTACATCTGTGACTGCATTTCTGCTTTGTTAATAAGTTCATTTGTATCATTTCTTTAGATTCCACATGTGAGTGATATTATTCTGCTGCTGTCTTGATTTTAGCTCTGTATGACTCATATCAGCCTTCTGACATTTAGAACTGTAAGATAATAAAGCTATGCTGTTTTAAGCCACTGACTTTGTGGTAATTAGTTACAACCACCATGGGAACTAACAACAGTCGACAACCTGAAGCCTTCTTATGTGACTTCAAACGTTATCCCACTGCAATGTCGGTGAGAGGTGGTGATGGTTAGACCAGGGTCCACAGCCTGGAGGCAACCACAGCAGTTTCTTGAAAATCCTAGAACTGTTCCATGTACAAACACAGCAAGTGTATTTTAAAATTTTTTTTGCAAATTTGTTTTTGTTGATTTTTTTGGCTGCCCTGGGTCTTCACTGCTGGGAGAGTATTTTCTCTAGTTGCAGCGAGTGGGTGTTATTCTCTAGTTGTGGTGCAGGAACTTCTCATTGTGGGGGAGGGAGGGCTTCTCTTGTTGCAGAGCTCAGGCTCTAGAGCACGCAGACTCAATAGTTGTTCACAGGTTTAGTTGCCCCGTGACATGTGAAATCTTCCTAGAGCAGGGATTGAACTCATGTCCCTTGCATTGGCAGGTGGATTCTTAACCACTGAAAGTGAAAATTGCTTAGTCGTGTCCAGCTGTTTGCGACCCCATGGACTATATAGCCCATGGAATTCTCCAGACCAGAATACTGGAGTGGGTAGCCTTTCCCTTCTCCAGGGGTTCTTCCCAACCCAGGGATTGAACCCAGGTCTCCTGCATTGCAGGCAGATTTTTTACCAGCTGAGCCACCAGGGAAGCCCTTAACCACTGAACCAACATGGCAGTCCCATTTTTTTTTTTTTAATGACAATTTTAAAAGGTTAACAGGAATGCATCCTTCTTACAGAAGGAGGGTGTGTTGTGTTTATACTGAAATGATCTTCTCTAGATAAAATTGTCCCTAGAGGAGAGCGGGGCAATTTACTTCTTCAGCCCTGATCCTGTGCTGATTAAACAATCCTGTTTTTCACTTTGGTCTCCTGAGTTAACCCACTTGCCTGGAGGGACTGACTCACAGAAGTAACTGATGTTGATTCTTTTGTTAGGGATAGGTGTTATTAGAAATACATACATAGATTGGCACCTTCATTTTAGGAGACAGCTGAACAAAGAATAAATCTGGGCCTTTAAAAAAAAAAAATCTGGGCCTTTTTATTGTGTTTAATAATTAGAAAAAAAGAGAGCAGGAGTAAGCAGAAAACCACGCCCTTGGTACAGAAGGTGAGGTCCGTTTGGACTATGCCGAGTTGGAAGGCAACAGCACTAGGGGCTGGTGGCACCCAGGCTGCAGGCCGCACTGATGGAGCAGGGAGGCCTGGAGGGAAAGACCTCAGAGGATTTGGGCAGCAGGATTCTAAGCCCCTGTCTTCAGTGGCCACTGTAGATGGATAACATAAGGGTCCTCAGCTTTTCTACATTCAGCTTTTAATGCCAGCATTTTTGCATCTTATATTTGCACTCTCAATCTCCTTCTTAACATCAGTAGAGGAATTATTCCCATCATGTGGTTGCACGATGATGCTTCCTAGAAGCCAACAGTTTGGTTTCAACAGTGACACTTTCTTTACTTTTGGAGCTATTCTGCAATTATAGCACCTGTGTGGGGTGGTTTCCTTTGTTTTTTACTTTTTCTGAAATATTTTTCAAACTGTGTGCCTGGGATCCCTAGAGGTAGTGCCCTCAAAGAGCTAACAATCGGCCTGGAAAGGGAGACAAACCATCAGTAACCTTACAGGGAGACCAACGCTGGGGCAGGTGCAATGGGAGAACAGACAGGAGCAGTCACCTCTTTGGAGGTGTCAGAGACGGCTTCTAAGAGTATGTGGTCTTGGCTGAGGGTCAAGGATGAGAAGGCATTAACCAGGAGTGCAACCTGAGGGACCACTTACTATGAAGCCTCAGTGATCAAGATAATGTGATATTGGAATAGAGAGAGACAAGCAGATCAATGGAACAGAAAAGAGTCCAGAAATAGTCCTCCAAATATATAGTCAAGTGATTTTTGAGAAAAGTGCAAAGGGAATTCAAGAAAGGGTAGTCTTTTCAACAAATAGCACTGGAAGACTTCCCTGGTGGCTCAGTGGTAAAGAATCCACCTACAAATGATATTTAGTCCAGGAAGGGCCCACGTGCCTCGGGGCAACTAAGCGCACGCACCCCAATTTCTGAATCCTGTGAATCCTAGAGCCTGCACTCTGTAACAAGAGAAGCCACCACAGTGAGAAGTCTGAGCACCGCGACAAGGAGTCATCCCCAATAACCACAACTAGAGAAAGTTCACACACAGCGTGGGAGACCAAGCGCTGCCGAAAAGAAAGAAATCAATTTAACATGGGCTTCCCTGGTGGCTCAGTGGTAAAGAATCTGCCTGCCAGTGCAGGAGACACAGGCTCAATCCTCTGGTCCAGAAAGATCCCACATGTCTTGGAACAACTAAGCCTGTATGCCACAACTATTGAGCTTGTTCTCTAGAGCCCAGGAACTGCAATTACTTTGCCCACACTGCCGTAACTACTGAAGCCCACACCCTAGAGCTGGTGCTCCACGACAAGAGAAGTCACTGCAATGAGAAGGCTGAGCATCGCAATGAAGACCCATCAAAGCCAAAAATAAATATATAAAATTATTAACTAAATACATAAAAACAAAGTACTGGAACAATGGAATATCATTAAGCAAAAAAAAAAAAAATTCAATATTTACCTCATACTGGATACAAAAATTAATTTAAATGCATCACAAGGACTTCCCTGGTGGTCCAGTGGTTAAGACTTGAGGGGGCATGGGTTCAATCCCTAGGCAGGGAACTAAAGATCCCGCATCCCACATTCCACAGGGTATGGCCAAAATTTTTTAAATAATTAATTAAATGCGTCACAAACCTGATGTAAAACCTACATGTACAAAGCTTCCAGGAGAAAAGCTTTGTGACACTGAGTAAGGAACATATCTTAGTTTCAATACCAAAAGCAGGATCCATAAAAGAAAACAAACTTGATTAACAAAATTAATGACCTCTGCTTTCAGAAGACACTGTTCAAACAATGAAAGGGTAAGTGGAAGGAAAAATATGCACATTGTATATTTGATAAATGATTTGCATTCAGAATAAGGGACTTGAAAAACTCAGTAATAAAAAAAAAGCAATCTGTGATATAAAATATCAAATTATTACGTTATGCATTAAGAACTAATATCGTGTTGTAGGTCAGTTATACTTTAAAAACAAAGAAAAAAACTCAGAAAAAGATTAGATTTGTGTTACCAGCATGGGGGGTGGGAGGAATTGGAAAAAGGGGGTAAAAAGTTACAAATTTCAAGTTATAAGATAAATAAGTACTAGAAATGTAGTATGCAATATGTACCTCTATAGTTTTTTGTAATTCATTCATTAATTTACCTATTTTTGGCTGCCCTGGGTCTTCATCGTGGGCTCAGGCTCTTCATTGCTGCCCTAGGGCTTTCTCTAGGTAAGGTGCGTGGGCTTCTCGTTTCTGTGGTTTCTCTTGTTGCCCAGCACAGCTTTTGGGCCTGAGGGCTCAGTAGTTGTGGCTCTCCGGGTTAGTTACTCTGGGGCACATGGGATCTTATTTCCTGGACCAGAGATGGAATGTTCCTCCCCTCCCTTGGCAGGCCAATTCTTAACTGCTGACCACCAGGCAAGTCCCACCTAGAGTTTTTAATTGAGTGAACCAATACATTTCCTTTATTACAGAAAACAAAAAAAAAAGTTAAGAGTAAATCCTAAGAGTTCTCATCACAAGGAAAAAACATTTCTTTCTTTTATTTTGTATCTTTATGAGATGATACATGGTCACTAAACTGATACTGCTGCTGCTAAGTCACTTCAGTCGTGTCAGACTCTGTGCAACCCCATAGACGGCAGCCCATCAGGCTCCCCTGTCCCTGGGATTCTCCAGGCAAGAACACTGGAGTGGGTTGCCATTTCCTTCTCCAATGCATGCAAGTGAAAAGTGAAAGTGAAGTCGCTCAGTCGTGTCCGACTGTTAGCGACCCCTTGGACTGCAGCCCACCAGGCTCCTCTGTCCATGGGACTTTCCAGGCAAGAATACTGGAGTGGGGTGCCATCGCCTTCTCCGAAACTGACACATATAAGTCAAATCTTTATGTTGTACACTTTTAACTTATACAGTGCTGTATGCCAATTATATTTCAATAAAACTGGAAAAAAAAAAAAAGCAGCCTAATTTTAAAAATAGGAGAAAAAGATTCGAAAAGACATTTCACTAAGGAAGCTGTATATCTGTGGACTTCCCTGGCAGTCCAGGAATAAGACTCTTAACTTCCACTACAAGCAGCACATTTTGATCCCTGCTCAGGGAACTAAGATCCTGAATGCTGTGTGGCAGAGAAAAAAAAAAAAAGATATATATCTGGCAAATAAGCACATGAAAAGATGCTAGACGTCATTAGTTATTATGGAAAAACAAAAAAGTCTTTATGGAAAAACAGATTAAAACTACAATGAGACATCATTAAACATCTGTTAGAATTTCTAAAATTAAAAAGACAGACAAGTGTTGAAGAGAATGTCAGGAAACAGGGACTCTCATACACTGCTGGTAGGAATGTAAAATGATACAATCACTTTTGGAAAACAATTTGGCAGTTTTTTAAAAAGTTAAGTATATACCTACAGTGTGACTCATTCAGTGCTTCCATTCCTAGGCATTCATACCGAGAAATAAAAACATATGTCCACACAAACTGTACATAAATGTTTGTAACAGCTTTATTTATAATAGCCAAGATTAGAAACACACACAAATGCCCATCAGCAGGTGAATGGATAAACAAACTGGGATATTTATAAAATGAAATCCTACTCAGGAATAAAAATGAAACAACTACTGATATATGCAATAGTGAAGACTCTCAAAATAATTGAGTGAAAAAAAAGCCAAGGCAAAGAAGTATCTACTGTGGGATTTCATTGATATAAAATTCTAAAGAATGCAAACCAATATATAGTGACAAAAAGCAGAGTAGTGATTGTCTGGGTATGGGACTGGGAGTTACAGGATAGTGAGATTACAAAGGAGGAAGAAACTTTTGGGGTGACCTATATGTTCATTATCCTGAGTATTGTGATGGTTTCATAGGAACACATGTCAAAATTTTTCAAATAGTACACTTTAAATATCTACAATTTATTGTATATCAATTACCTTCAATAAAGCTTTTTTTTTGGCCATGCCACCTGCCTTGCGGGATTTTAGTTCCCAGACGAGGGATTGAACTTGTGGCCCCTGTAGGGGAATCACTGTACTGCCAGGGAAGTTCCTAATAAAGCTATTTTTTAAATTGAGTTTTTTGGGCTTCCTTGGCGGCTCAGTGGTAAAGAATCCGCCTGCCAATGCCAGGTATACAGGTTCAATCCCTGGTTCTGGGAAGATCCCACATGCCTCAGAACAACTAAGCCCTTGCACCACAATTATTAAGCCTATGCTCCAGAGCCTGGAAGCTGCAACAAGAGAAACCATGGCAACGAGGAGCCCCAACACCACAACTAGATAGTAGCCCCAACCTCCGAAACGAGAGAAAAGCCTGTGGAGCAATGAAGAACTAGCACAGCCAAAAATACATAAATAAATACATAAAGTTATTTTTTTTTAAAGTTGACTCAAAAAATAAATAAATAAAATCTGAGTTTGTAAAACATGCAAAGCTGAAGCCTGGGCCAGGAATAATAGGTACCACCATTTGTAATGCCAAATTACCTAGCAGGTTTTATGCAAAGTCCCTTGCATATATTATTTTATTCTCAAAACAGTCCCGTGGAATAACTACTACTACCATTTTTATTTTTTATTTATTTTTTAAAATTTTGTTGGAGTATAGTTTCTCTACAGTGTTGAGTCAGTTTCTCCTGTGCGTACAGTCAGTCGTGTCTGGCTCTTTTGCAACCCCAAGGACGATAGCTTGCCAGGCTTTCCTGTCCATGGGATTTTCCAAGCAAGAATACTGAAGTGGGTTGCCATGCCCTCCTCCAGAGTTTCTACTGCACAGCAAAGTGAATCAGCTATACATAAACATATATCCCTCTTTTTTGGATTGCCTTCCCATTTAGGTCACCACAGAGCATTGACTAGAGTTTCCTGTGCTATACAGCTACTACTATTTTTAAATGAATGTATGGAGGTTCAGGGGCTTCCCTGGTGGCTCAGTGGGTAAAGAATCCACCTGCGATGCAGGAGACAAAGCATTTGTCTGGGTGCCTGTAGACAGGTGAGCTGGGACTCAGTGCTCCACTGCACGTGGGGCTTGTGAGCCATAATGTCTGCCAGGAGTCATTGTACCAGGACTCATTGTACCTCGGCCCTCATCCTTGTTCATGTGCAGTGAGGTCACCATAAGGGGCCTAGGACTCCAGGTCACCCTTCAGGCATCTCCCAGGTTCAAATGCCCATGCAGTCATTTCTGATCCCATTTTTTTTCTCCATCTCCTGAAACATTTTCACGGCCCTCAGACCTCAGGGTTCATTATCAGTAAAAACCCCCAACTTTAACACTCCCTTCACCATCTGCTCTAAAGGAAACCTGGTTCTCCCAAAAGGACCCTTGACCAGTAACGAAAACTCTCTGCTTCCTGCCCCCACAGCCCCAACTGCAGGGTCTTTTTACATATTTATTTATTCAACTGTGCCAGGTCTCAGTTGTGGCGTGAGGGATCTTCGATCTTTGTTGCAGCATGAGAGATTTTTAGTTTTGGCACATGGGATCTAGTTAACTGTTGCTGTTGTTTAGTCACTATGTCCCCTCCAATTCTTTTGAGACCCCATGGGCTGTAACCTGCCAGGCTTCTCTGCCCATGGAATTCTCCAGGCAAGAATACTGGAGTGGGTTACCATTTCCTTCTCCAGGGGATCTTCCCAACCGGGGGATCAAACCCACGTCTCCTGTTTGGCAGGCGGATTCTTTACTGCTGAGCCACAATCCAGCCTCCTGCATTGGGAACATGGAGTCTTAGCCGCTGGACAACCAGGGAAGTCCCAGCTTGCACAATCTTAATTCCCTGATTAGGTTTGATTTCCTTGCAGTCCAATGGACTCTCAAGAATCTTCTCCAACATCACAGTTCAAAAGCATCATTTCAGAGAGTGGGATGTGGCATTCTACTGGTTAGGACTCAACACTTTCACTGCTGAGGGTTCAATGCCTAGTCAGGGACAAAAAAAAATCAATATTTTCAATATGTTTTATTTATTGCTGTGCTGCACAGCTTGCAGGATCTTAATTCCCTGACAAGGGAGGGAACCCATTCCCCTGCAGTGAAAGTGCAGAGCCTTAACTACTGGACCACCAGGGAAGTCCCAATTTTCTTCTCTTGCAGAGTATAGTGTGCCACCATGTGTCTGGGCTTTCCAGGTGGCTTTTGGTAAAAAACCCACCTGCCAATGAAGGAGATACAGAGGGGAGTTTGATCCCTGGGTCAGGCAGATCCCCTGGAGGAGGAAATGGCAACCCACTCTAGTATTCTTGCCTGGAGAATCCCATGGACAAAGGAGCCTGGAGGGATACAGTCCATAGGGTTGAAAAGAATCTGACATGACTGAGCAACTGAGCACACTCACACAATGTGTAAAATATATATGTATTTGCTTGTGTGCTGCATGCTAAGTCACTTTAGTCACACCTGACTCTTTGTGATCCTATGGACTGTAGCCCGCCAGGTTTCTCTGTCCATGAGATTCTCCAGGCAAGAATCCTGGAGTGGGTTGCCAGGTCTTCCTTCAGGGGATCTTCCCAATCCAGGGATCAAACCTGCGTCTCTTGCATCTCCTGCTTTGGCAGGCAGGTTCTTTACTGCTGGCGCCACTTGGGAAGCCCTGTATTTGCTTGTAGTATATATATTTATTCAGGAAACTAGTTATAAAAGTTTATCTCCTGTATAGCTGGGGGGATTTAAGTTATTTTCACCCTGTATGCTTTTGCACTTTTTGAATTCCTTACTTTCTGCATTATAACTAGTTGTGAAGGGGGATCAAGCCACTTCCCCCATACCATACCTTTTGAATTTGCCCTTTTGCTCAAGACTCTGAGTCCCTCAGTCACTCTTGTTTTTCCCAATCAGTTCCTTTTTGGCCTTCCTTTTCTCTCGGTTGATCTTGGACTCCTCCATCCACCAATCAGCCATGACTGAAAGAGCACCATGATTTCCATGTTTATATTCTCAAACCAGAGCAAACCAATCATGCTTAGTCTTCTTCTTTCCCTAGAACAATTCTTTAATATTTTTCAAAGTGTGGTCTGCAGACCAATTGTGTCAGAATTTTGGGGGTATGCTGTAAAATTGCAGATTTCCAGACCGAATCCCAGGCACTTTGAATCATGCTGTGCATTGTATTTAAATGGTAGGGGTGATTCTACAAGGGAAATTATTTCATTAACCCCTGACTTTTCCATTGGTCAAGCATATTTATTCATCCACCAATGTTGAGCTCCTGCTGTATGTCAGGCAATATAACTGACTATCTAGACACTGCCCCTGACCTTGTGAAGCACTTCCCAGGGACATTCTTGGGATGCTACCAGTTTTTTTTGTACCATTTTGGTGATAAAAAGTAGTGATGAACCCTTTTAAAAATTACTTATTTTTGACTGTGCTGTGTTGTGGTGCACAGGCTCTTTGTTGCTGTGAGTTGCAGTGGGTTCTCTTGTTGTGGAGCACAGGCTCTAGGGCTCTCAGCCTCAGTATACAATACTGAGGCTTAGTTGCCTGGTGGCATGTGGGATCCTATTTCTCGGACCATGGATTGAACCCATGTTCTGCATTGGCAGTCGGATTCTTGACCACTGGACCACCAGGGAAGTCCCCGGTGGACCCCAAATTTACACTGTAGAGTTTAAAAATTACCTTCTAAGAGTTGTTAGTTTTCCAGGAGGAATACTGATACAATTTTTTTCTTTGCTAATAAACATATGACCAAATGGAAACAATAAAGCTTTTTGCAGCAGATAATAAACATATGTGAAAAGTGAGTCAATTTAAAGAAAATGACTGCATATGTACACCAGAAATAGCAAGAGGTACAAAAATGCCTGACGTTTGGGAGATACTCATCTGGCCTCCAGAGGTACCTATGATATAAGAAAAAGAATCAGAGGGACTTCCATGTGGTCCAGTGGTTAAGACTCCGTGCTTCCACTGCAGGGTGCACACAGGTATGGTCCCTTGTGGGGGAACTATTAATAAGATCCCACATGCTGTGCAGCATGGCCCAAAACCAACCAAGCAAAAGTATCAGAAAAAGGATAGCTGGGCATGAGTGGAGGGGGGATTGGATGAAGGTGGTCACAGGCACAAATTTCCAGTTATAAGATAGATAAGTACTAGGGATTAATGTACATGATAAATCGCTGTATGTTATATATGAAAGATGTTACGAGTAAATCCTAAGAATTCTCATCACAAGGAAAAAAAATATTTCTTTAATTTTGTGTTTAAATGAGACAGTGTTCACTATTGTGGTAGTAATTTCTGATTTATGTTAAGTCAAATCGTTATGCTATACATCTTAAACTTATACAGTGTTGTATGTTAATTATATTTCAATAAAACTGGAAGAAAAAAAAGAAAAAGAAAAGCTAGTATTTTTTATGAACTGACTAGATCAGTCAGATTATGTCACTGCTCTGCTCAAAATTTTCCAATAGATTACTATCACATTTTTTGTGTGATATATTTTTGTAATAGGTTTATTGAGCTGTAAATTCACATACCACACTAATCACATCACCCACATAAAATGTGCAACTCAGTAGTTTTTAATAGCTTCACAGAACTGTGCAACTGTACTGCAATTTCAGAATATTTTCATTACCTCTAAAAGAAATCCCATACCATTTAACAACTGGTCCCCTTTCCCCCACCTTCCTATCCCTAATCTATTTTCTGTCTTTATTGATCTATTTATACAATCAGCAGTTGATGGACATTTTTTCCTATTTTTCAGCTATCATGCTGTTCTGAACATTCATGTACAAGTCTTTGTGTGGATATGTGTAAGTTTCATGTTCTTTTGGGTACATGGAATGCTGGGTGATATGGTAACTCCCTGTTGAATATTTTTAGGAAACTGCCAGATTGTTTTCCAAAGTGGTTACACCATTTTACATTTTTATCAGAAGTGTGTAAAGGTTCGTTTCACCACACTGTCACCAGCACTTTATTATTATAGCTGTCTTAGTAGTGTGAAGTGATATCTCATTGTTTACTATCAGACTTTGAGTAGAGTCCAGAGTCTGCCAGGGCCTAAAAGGCCCCATGTGATCTGGACATGTCTTTTGTTATATTTTTTAGTATCTGTCTATCTGCTGGCTGCTTTGGGTCTTTGTTGCAGCACACAATATCTTCATTGTGGCATGTGGACTGCAGAGCACTTGGGCTCAGAAGTCGTAGCTTTGGGGTTTAGTTGCCCCTCGGCACCGCCCATGGGATCTTAGTTCCTGGATCAGAAATTGAACTTGTGTCTCCTGCTCTGTAAGGTGGATTCTTTTTTTTTTTTGTAAGGTGGATTCTTAACCACTGGACCACCAGGGAAGTCCTCTGGACCTGTCTTCTCTAACTTTGTGTATCAGTTACACAATCCCTTGTTTGCAACTGAAAAAACAAAACAGCTCTAAAACTCAAGATTTTTTGAACTCATGGCAGCAAAACCTGACATGAAATATAGTCTTCCTTTTTTCTACTTAACATGACCATTTTTGTATTTTACTGCAGAAACCCTCGGAGAAGGCAATGGCACCCCACTCCAGTACTCTTGCCTGGAAAATCCCACGGACGGAGGAGCCTGGTAGGCTGCAGTCCATGGGGTTGCTAAGAGTTGGACACGACTGAGCGACTTCACTTTCACTTTTTACTTTCATGTATTGGAGAAGGAAATGGCAACCCACTCCAGTACTCTTGCCTGGAAAATCCCATGGACAGAGGAGCCTGGGGGCTACAGTCCATGGGGTTGCAGAGTTGGACACGACTGAGCGACTAACACTTTCATGTCACTTTGAGAATGTTATCTATTAAATAGTATATGGTCTGTATTACCGTTCTAAAATCAAAAAGTAATTCCAATGCAAATAAGTTTTCAAGGATTTCAAATAAAGGATTTTAGACCTGAACCACTTTCCCCCAGTCCACTGGAATTCAGCCAGTGACTGCTTTGCTTTTTGTGACATGCCAGGTGCTAATAAAGGTCCATCTAGTCAAAGCTATGGTTTTTCCAGTAGTCATGTATGCATGTGAGTTGGACCATAAAGAAAACTGAGCACTGAAGAACTGATGCTTTTGAACTGTGGTGTTGGAGAGGACTCTTGAATGTCCCTTGGACTGCAAGATCAAACCTGTCAATCCTAAAGGAAATCAGTCCTGAATATTCATTGGAAGGACTGATGCTGAAGCTGAAGTTCTAATACTTTGGCCACCTGATGCGAAGAGCTGACTTATTGGAAAAGACCCTGATGCTGGGAAATGAAGGTGGGAGAAGATTACGACAGAGGATGAGATGGTTAGCCTGCATCACCGACTTGATGGACGTGAGTTTGAGCAAGCTCCAGGAGTTGGTGATGGACAGGGAAGCCTGGTGCCCTGCAGTCCATGGGGTTGCAAAGGTCAGACACGACTGAGTGACTGAACTGAACCGAGGGATACTCTTGCCTCAGGGCATTTGTAGTTGTTATTATCTCTGCTGGAGAGCTATTTCTCCATTTATGTAAATGGCTTCTCTTTCACTTTTTCTAATTGTTATCTATCAATCTTACTAGACCATCTTTTATAAAACTGTAGCCCTTCCTCAGGCCTAACCACCCTCTCACACTCCTCCCCAAATAAAATGTAATGCTCTGAGACCAGAGTCTTGGTCACCACTTATGTCTTTAGCACTTAGAAATGTTGGCACCTAGTAGGTTCTCAATATTTCTTGAATAAAAGATCGTTTTGTATCACTTAAGCCACACCAAAATACTGATATAGGAATGACTTTCCTAAAGATTAGAAAATTGAAGGCAGAGGTTAGGTAACTCACCCACTGTGGTTGGAGAAGACTCTTGAGAGTCCCTTGGATTGCAAGATCCCCAGTCCATCCTAAAGGAGATCAGTCCTGGGTGTTCATTGGAAGGACTGATGTTGAAGCTGAAACTCCAATACTTTGGCCACTTCATGTGAAGAGTTGACTCATTGGAAAAGACCCTAATGCTGGGAAGGATTGGGGGCAGGAGAAGGGGTGACAGAGGATGAGATGGTTGGATGACATCACTGACTCGATGGACATGGGTTTGGGTAGACTCCGGAGTTGGTGATGGACAGGGAGGCCTGGAGTGCTGCAGTTCATGGGGTCAGAGTCAGACACGACTGAGCGACTGTACTGAACTTACCCAAGGTCGCATAGTTCCAAGTATGAGGTGAGATTTACATTTAGAAGTCAGGTCTCTTAAATCAACTAGCATTTTGTGTATTTATTTAGCTGTGCCAGGTCTTAACTGCACACACAGCATCTTTTTAGTTGCAACTTTCAAACTCTTAGCTGTCGCATGTGGGATCTAGTTCCCTGACCAGGGATTGAACCCAGGCCCCCTGCATTGGGAGCAGTCTTAGCCACTGATCACGAGACAGTCAGATGCTTGTTTTAATAGAGAACTTGTACTCAAACAAAGTACCCATACATGCTAAGTTATGGAGAGAGAGGCAAACAAATATGAAAAGCCAGGAATTGAGGTTGAAGGAAAGGATGGTCCAGGACCTCAATGAAACCTGGTTACCACAGGGAATTGACTTGAAATCCAATAACCTCACAGGTGGACATTGGACCAATGACTGAAAAGCCCTGAAGCTTCTACCTGGCTTGAATACTCTTCACCAGAAATGTTACAGAGGTGAGGTGGTGAGACTGCAATTCTCCCGTTTCTAATAGTCCATTAGAACAAGCTGAGGGTGAGGGGTAAGAGGTAAGGGCTCAAAGATCTGTTATCATCTTTTTTGTGACTAACTGTCTCAGAGAGTAAAGCTCCTGCCTGCAATCCCTGGGTCAGGAAGTTCCCCTGGAGAAGGAAATGGCAACCCACTCCAGTATTCTTGCCTGGAGAATCCCATGGATGGCAGAGCCTGGTGGGCTACAGTCCACGGGGTTGCAGAGTCGGACTCCGACTGAGAGAGCTCGCTTCACTTCACTAAAATTATCAGCCCACAAGAGCTTAAGAACAGACCACTGATCTTGCAGTGCAAACATCTGAAAATGATCTGTGGGCTACTTCTAAGTGGCATTCTTTCCTAAGACAAATTATGGATGTCTATATAGGGCTTAAACTTTTAACAGGTGGAACATTAGATATCCTGATTGCCCATTAGACACAACTTCGAAACTGGTGGTAGATTGGGAGGTGGGGTGGGGCTATTTTAAAGCCTGAAGCATGTGGAGTCCTTTTGTGAGTTTTTTCTGGCAGTCAAAAGTCAGAGATTATCTTCTAGTCGACAGCTACACCAATTCTTAGCCTTCAGGCTCTTGAATCCTTGGAGATAGGATTGTACTTTGCACATTAATCCATTTTTAAACCCATGGGAGAGCCAAGGATAGGTTGTGCCTACCTATAAACATCTCAAGAGATATCTCACAGCAGTTATATGGTTGATTTACTACTTGAACCTGGTTTTACTGAGCAAACTGGGATTTGGGACCACCAGGTTTACCATTTGTTTTCACCATGAACGGGACTTTCTTCTATCCAATGTTTTATCATTGGTGTTAACGGGGTCATAAATGTAGAGGAATGAAGGAGCACAGATATTGGCGGAAGTCTCCCCAAAGGATGGAAACCCACACCTACAGTGTTCTAACAAATCCAGGACTTGCCACAGCTGTTTCAGCACATGTATAAGTATGCAGACCATAAGCAAGACAGAGCAACAATTTCCAACTGGGTTTCTTTAGTTAAAGGTTCTCCCATTAACAGGACCACCATTCTGCTCCAAAACAATCCACCCCTTCTTTGCTATCATATCCTTTGAATACAAACATTTGCGAAAACTTGTTTCCCAGAACAATGCGTACTTTAATCAAAACTTCCAAGCTACTAGTTTAGCTTAAGGTAAAAAATTCATACAACCTAACCAGCAAAAGTCCTTAGCACACATTTACATATAATTTTGGACAAAGCATTGGTTAGGGGCACCATCTCTTCAAAAATCCGTATATAATTAATTTTAGAGTTAGCCTTTTGTATCTGTCTGTACTTTCACACTTGAGGATTCAACAACTGTGGATGGTGTATTATGTATTTACTGAAAACAAAACCACCCCCGCCCCCTGCAGTTAAACCCATGTTGTTAAAGGGTCAACTGTGTATTGCTAGCTGGGAACCCTCTAATTTCTGAATTCTGAAACAAATGAGCCATTGTCACACAGACTACAGCCTTTTCCCAGACTTTCTGCACAAAGTTCCCTCTTATGGGACTTCCACAAATTTCTACAAATGCCTGCCATTCAGGGCATTGTCACCTCACAGAGCAATGTACCACAGAAAGATGAAGGCTGGGTGATTAGCTTAGCAGCAGATCAAGGTAGGCAGGTAAACCTGACTTGAGGTTAAGGACCTGAATACAGATCCCCTTATGCTATTCAAGTTGTGGACTTTTATTAAAGTCTTCATGTTGCCACAAGAGGAATGCACACCTTAGTCTAAGTGACTTCCTGATGCACTCCTCCCTCTGCTAGTTTCCTCCCCATTTTTAAGACACCAACTTAAGCCATTTGCCAAGCTGAATTAATCAAACACAGATGCCCTAATTCCTCGCCCTCATCCCTAAGCTATGCAAACTGGGGAGACCAAATGTACACGACCCCCACTTCATCTGACAACATATATTCAACATGCAACATAAAGTATAATTTCCATTTTATTGTCTTTTCAGAGAAACCAATATTCTTCAGTCTTTAAGGACTTGGATCCTTACATGGGCTTTGGTGGAGGACGTGGGGCAGCACCCTGAAAGACAAAGTGAAAGAATTAAAAAACCATCCATGGAAGCGTCCCCTCAAAAAACCCAACCACTACCTCCCCATCACTAACAGTGTATTATTTGGTCCATAAAGGCATGGATAGATGTGGAAGGAGATGACATTACTCAATCTGAAACAGACTAACTTGAAAGCAAATGTTTCAGGTGTGGGTTTTACCAGACTTAGTTGACCCCACCCATAGGCAGAGATCTTAATTTGATTTTCCTTGTCCTCATTTATCTTTCCTCTATTACCCCAACAAAACAGATCTTCATGACCCAGATACTAAATCCCAGATCTGGTTTTGTCCCATTCATGGTGAAAACAAATGGTAAACCTGGTGGTCCCAAATCCCAGTTTGCTCAGTAAAACCAGGTTCAAGTAGTAAATCCGGACCATGTAACTGCTGTGGGATGTCTCCTGAGATGTTTATAGATAGGCACAGCCTATCCTTGGCTCTCCCATGGGTTTAAAAATGGATTAATGTGCAAAGTACAATCCTATCTCCAAGGATTCAAGAGCCTGAAGGCTAAGAATTGGTGCAGCTGTCTACTAGAAGATAATCTCTGACTTTTGACTGCCAAAAAAAACTCACAAAAAGGACTTTCTACTTGCTTTTCAAATGTGGTATTGGAGAAGTCTCGCTGCAGTCCATGGGGTTGCAAAGAGTCAGACACGACTGAGTGACTAAACTGAACTACCCCTCTCATTTCCATACCTCTTTTAAGGTACTCACCGCAGGTCTAAATCGGGGTGGAGGTGTTCGGTCCTTACGGGCTTCCCGAGAGCGATTCCTGACTACCTTGCTGTGAATGGCACAACTCACGCAGTAATGTAGTTTCACATACAGCTTGGGAAGTACATAGGCTAAGAAACAAAAATAATTAGAGCTGTGATATTAGATACAGTACCCACTTTGCCCTGTTCTTCTTTGTTCCTTCTAACCCTCAAAAATAAACTCACAAGTCAGGCATACCTACAAGATTTCACTCCCAAAGCCAACTGTTCGGTTTATACCTAAACACAGGCACAGAGTTCACAAATAAATGATCCCCTACCAGCCCATCCTGTCACCACAGGGACTAAATCCACACCAGATGCAATAGGATGGAATGCAGTTCCTTCAGTAATTGCACCAGCCCTAATGCCTACTTCTGTCCCCATTCCCAATTACCTAAGAAATCTAACAAGTCTTATAAAAAGAAAATGACAAGAAAACACATAGCTCTAAAAATTACCCTTGTCAACCCAACTAGACTCCTTCCAGTCTTAAAAAACTCCTTTCCACAAGTTTGCCAACTCAAACGTTTACCAACAATTCAAAACGTTTTTTTACATTTACCACGTTTACAGCCAGTGCTCCCCAAGTTTTCATACAGGATAAGCACTGAAAGTGCTTCTAGAATCTCATCCCCTATAAGACTCAAAGACTGTGCAAGACCACAAAAAAAACTCTCTGTCCAGACAGGGCTCAAAACGGCACATAACGCAGCAAAAACACCATTCTCCTCTACCGACAACAACCGTTAACAGTGCAAGGAAGTGCTGGGGATGCTCCAAAGAACGGAGCCCACGAATGGGGTGGCGGCGGGAGGTGGTTTTAGGTTATCAGGATACTCGCACATTTCGAGCTGCGGACTCACCATCGAAAACACTCGCTTCAGAAATGTCCCTGACGGCTGCGGCCTCTACGATGTTCCGAATGACAAACTTCTTAATGGCCTTATCCTTGGGCACACATCGGGCACAGTTGGTGCAGCGAATAGGCTGCACATGGCCGCGGCCCTTTTTGGCACGACCGTTGTTCCTTCTTTTCTTGGTCTGCGTCAGGATGAAGATTCCATTAAGAAGGAGCAACTTACCCGGCCTTAGCCCCCATCCGGCCACATTCCTTGCCGACCACCCCCAAGAAAGCGCGACTCACATCTCCAGTCCCTCCGCAGATCCCTCCAAGCCGGGAAGAAACATACCCTCTTTCCTTTCTTCCACCGCTGTCCAGGCTTTCAACCCTCCCCGCAATCTCAGAATCGGCTCCTCTCAGTCTCCACCCGGCCCCGAACTATTCCCCACGCGCTAGCACTCACCATCTTGGAAGCGCCGAGGCGAGAGAGGACCCAGCTACGGGGCCGGCTCTCTTATATAGAGTGAGATCCCTCCGCTCGCGCCCCCTAGATGTCTCCAGGCCGCACGCCAAAACAGGAATCCATTTTACTCAAATTTTCTTTATTATTCAGTGTTCCTACTTAAATCTAGAGTAGGAAGGTGCTCTTCGAGTTTATTTTCCGTTGCGCAAGGTGACTATGGGACTATTTAATCAACTGGCGGAAGAAAATTAGAGTTATATGTTTCCCAGCAACCCTTGCGACGCCCTGCTCCGGACGTAATTCTGGCCACTATAACTATCCGTTTTTGCGATGCTAGGCGCGGAAGTTGCCCCACGCAGAACGCAAGTTACAATACCTATTGAGAGGCCAGAGGGGAAGAGATGCATGGTGGGAGTTGTAGTGTGAGGTTGGCAGGCCATGGCCCCCAAGCACTTAGACCGAAGTCTGCACCACACCACTGGGAGACGCTGTTTCTCTGACATTCCAGTTGGTGCAAGATTGAGAAACCCAAGGTGGGGCGTGGTGGGAGGGGAATAAAACATTTTAATTCCTCCTTCCAATACAACATCCACTCAAGGGACCTGAGTCTGAACAAACTCTGGGAGATAGTGAAGGACAGGGAAGCCTGGCATGGTGCAGTACATGGGGTCGCAAAGAGTCGGACACAACTGAGCAACTGAACAACCACCGACCAATGAATATGGAGGAAAACCTACTGATGTGTTGATGCTAGGGCTGTTTCTCACTTTTAAAAAAATTTCTGGAACCTGCTACCACAATGCTAGGCGCTGTAGTAAGCATTATGTAAATACTAACTCATTTAAACCTCAACAAGCCTATAACCTATAAAGTAGGTTATGTTACTATCCTTAATTTACAGATTGAAGAACCGTGTAGACAAGTTGAAATTGAAATTGGCCAAAGTCACATAGTGCTAATAAGAGGTGTTCTGGCTTCACTATACTATGCTGCCTCTTAGCTAACAAATAAATGGATGCGGAAATAGCCTGGACTAGTGACTTAAGACGATTTGACTCAGAATGCTAGTAGAAATATATTTTACATTGGTACTCAGTACATATACAAATACACACACACAAAAGTGAAACACAAACTTCATGAAACCATGCCCTTACAACATAAGGTGCACTGTTATGCTTTATTTTCTTTTAATAAATGTTGATCAATCCACACCAAGGTGATTGCACCACTCTCTGATGAATCTGACCCCCTTCTGAAAATACTTTGTCTTTTCCAAGTTCTCGAACAAGAATGGCTATACATGGGTAGCCAACCACACAGTTCAGTTCAGTTGCTCAGTCATGTCTGATTCTTTGTGACCCCATGGACTGAAGCACGCCAGGCCTCCCTGTCCATCACCAACTCCCAGAGTTTACTCAAGCTCATGTCCATTGAGTCGGTGATGCCATCCAACCATCTCATCCTCTGTTGTCCCCTTCTCCTCCTGCCCTCAATCTTTCCCAGCATGCAGGTGTTTTCCAGTGAGTCAGTTCTTTATCAGGTGGCCAAAGTATTGGAGTTTCAGCTTCAACATCAGTCCTTCCAATGAATATTCAGGACTGATTTCCTTTAGGATGGACTGGTCAGATCTCCTTGCAGTTCAAGGGACTCTCAAGAGTCTTCTCCAACACCACAGTTCAAAAGCATCAATTCTTCGGTGCTCAGCTTTCTTTATAGTTCAACTCTCACATCTGTACATGACTACTGGAAAAACCATAGCTTTGACTAGATGGACCTTTGTTGGCAAAGTAATGTCGCTGCTTTTTAATATGCTGTCTAGGTAGGTCATAGCTTTTCTTCCAAGGGGCAAGTATATTTTAATTTCATGGCTGCAGTCACCATCTGCAGTGATTTTGGAACCCAAAAAAATAAAGTCTGTCACTGTTTCCACTGTATCCCCATCTATTTGCCATGAAGTGATGGGACCAGATGTCATGATCTTAGTTTTCTGAATGTTGAGTTTTAAGCCAACTTTTTCACTCTCCTTTTTCACTTTCATGAGGAGGCTCTTTAGTTTTTCTTTCTGCCATAAGGGTGGTGTCATCTGCATATCTGAGGTTATTATATTTCTCCCAGCAATCTTGATTCCAGCTTGTGCTTCATCCAGCCCAGAATTTCACATGATGTACTCTGTATATAAGCTAAATAAGCAGGGTGACAATATATAGCCTTGAAGTACTCCTTTCCCAATTTGGAACCAGTCTGTTCCATGTCCAGTTCTAACTGTTGCTTCCTGACGTGCATATAGATTTCTCAGGAGGCAGGTCAGGTGGTCTGGTATTCTCAGCTCTTTAAGAATTTTCCACGGTATGTGGTGATCCACACAGTCAAAGGCTTTGGCATAGTCAATAAAGCAGAAGTAGATGTTTTTCTGGAACTCTCTTGCTTTTTCGATGATCCAGCGGATGTTGGCAATTTGATATCCGGTTCCTCTGCCTTTTCTAAATCCAGCTTGAACATCTGGAAGTTCTCGGTTCATGTACTGTTGAAGTCTTGATTGGAGAATTTTGAGCATTACTTTGCTAGCGTGTGAGATGAGTGTAATTGTGTGGTAGTTTGAACATTCTTTGGCATTGCCTTTCTTTGGGATTGGAATGAAAACTGAGCTTTTCCAGTCCTGTGGCCACTGCTGACTTTTCCAAATTTGCTGACATATTGAGTGGAGCACTTTTACAGCATCATCTTCTAGGATTTGAAATAGCTCAACTGAAATTCCATCACTTCCACCAGCTTTGTTCGTAGTGATGCTTCCTAAGGGCCACTTGACTTCGCATTCCAGGATGTCTGGCTCTAGGTGAGTGATCACACCATCGTCATTATCTGGGTCATGAAGATCTTTTTTGTACAGTTCTTCTGTGTGTTCTTGCCACCTCTTCTTAGTATCTTCTGCTTCTGTTAGGTTCATACCATTTCTGTCCTTTATCGAGCCCATCTTTGCATGAAATGTTCCATTGGTATCTCTAATTTTCTTGAAGATATCTCTAGTCTTTCCCATTCTATTATTTTCCTCTATTTCTTTGCATTGATCGCTGAGGAAGGCTTTCTTATCTCTCCTTGCTATACTTTGGAACTCTGCATTCAAATGGATGTATCTTTCCTTTAGCCTTTGCTTTTCGTGTCTCTTCACAGCTATTTGTAAGGCCTCCTCAGACAGCCATTTTGCCTTTTTGCATTTTTTTTTCTTGGGGTACAATGTCACAAACCTCTGTCCATAGTTCTTCAGGCACTCTGTCTATCAGATCTAATCCCCTGAATCTATTTATCACTTCTACTGTATAATTGTAAGGGATTTGATTTCGGTCATACCTGAATGGTCTAGTGGTTTTCCCTACTTTCTTCAATTTCAATCTGAATTTGGCAATAAGGAGTTCATGATCTGAGCTACAGTCAGCCCTGGTTTTTGCTGACTGTATAGAGCTTCTCCATCTTTGGCTGCAAATAATATAATCAATCTGATTTTGGTATTGACCATCTCTTGATGTCTAATGTGTAGAGTCTTCTCTTGTGTTGTTGAAAGAGGGTGTTTGCTGTGACCAGTGCGTTCTCTTGGCAAAACTCTATTAGCCTTTGGCCTGCTTCATTCTCTACTCCAAGGCCAGATTTGCCTGTTACTCCAGGTATTTCTTGACTTCCTACTTTTGCATTCCAGTCCCCTATAATGAAAAGGACATCTTTTTAGGTATTAGTTCTAGAAGGTCTTGTAGGTCTGATAAAACGTGGTCCACTGGAGAAGGGAAAGGCAAACCACTTCAGTATTCTTGCCTTGAGAACCCCGTGAACAGTATGAAAAGACAAAAAGATAGGACACTGAAAGATGAACTCCCTAGGTTGGTAAGTGCCCAATATGCTACTGGAGATCAGTGGAGAAATAACTCCAGAAAGAATGAAGAGATGGAGCCAAAGCAAAAACAACATCCAGTTGTGGATGTGACTGATGATGGAAGTAAAGTCCGATGCTATAAAGAGCAGTATTGCATAGGAACCTGGAATGTTAGGTCCATGAATCAAGGCAGATTGAAAGTGGTCAAACAGGAGATGGCAAGATTGAACATCGACATTTTAGGAATCAGCGAACTAAAATGGACTGGAATGGGTGAATTTAACTCAGACGACCATTATATCTACTACTGTGGACAAGAATATCTTAGAAGAAATGGAGTAGCCATCATAGTCAACAGGAGTCCAAAATGCCTTACTTGGATGCAATCTCAAAAATGACAGAATTATCTCTGTTCATTTCCAAGGCAAACCATTCAATATTACAGTAAGCCAATTCTATGCATCCACCAGTAATGCTGAATGAAGAAGCTGAAGTTGAATGGTTCTTTGAAGACCTACAAGACCTTCTAGAACTAACCACACAATTGTCTCCAAAATTGAAGAAACTTTGGTATCAATGTGACCTCCCAGCATTCAGATCCAAGATAGTACAGATGGAGACGGACCCTTCATTTGTGAGTCATTCAGGAGTCTAAACACACCAGATTCACTGTCCATCTAACAACCCATTATGGTTTCTGCTAATTTGTAACCCATGTAATTGGAGTTAAAATTTATTTCTTAACTTTTGTTTTGGCTTCAAAACAATTATGTTTGTGGTCTTTTCTAGTTTCAATTTGCTAGTTTCAATGGGATATAGGAAATGATAGACTCTAGATGGAAGTGTCTCCAGTTTTCACTTCAACATAGTCTCATGGAAAACACAAAGCAGACAATATTGTATGGAATGGTAATAAGGTAGATAGGACCGATAAAAACTTCAGTGATGGGGACAGAAAATAGTTAATATTTAAGAACAAATAGGAAAAGGAGTATGTCAAGGCTGTATATTGTCACCCTGCTTAGTTAACTTATATGCAGAGTACATCATGAGAAACGCTGGGCTGGAGGAAGCACAAGCTGGAATCAAGATTGCCAGAAGAAATAGCAATAACCTCAGATATGCAGATGACACCACCCTTATGGCAGAAAGTGAAGAGGAACTAAAAACCCTCTTGATGAAAGTGAAAGAGGAAAGTGAAAAAGTTGGCTTAAAACTCAACATTCAGAAAGCTAAGATCATGGCATCTGGTCCCATCACTTCATGGGAAATAGATGGGGAAACAGTGGAAACAGTGTCAGACTTTATTTTTTTGGGTTCCAAAATCACTGCAGATGGTGATTGCAGCCATGAAATTAAAAGACGCTTACTCCTTGGAAGGAAAGTTATGACCAACCTAGATAGCATATTAAAAAGCAGAGACATTACTTTGCCAACAAAGGTCTGTCTAGTCAAGGCTATGGTTTTTCCAATGGTCATGTATGGATGTGAGAATTGGACTGTGAAGAAAGCTGAGTGCCAAAGAATTGATGCTTTTGAACTGTGGTATTGGAGAAGACTCTTGAGAGTCCCTTGGACTGCAAGGAGATCCAACCAGTCCATTCTAAAGGAGATCAGTCCTGGGTGTTCTTTGGAAGTAATGATGCTAAAGCTGAAACTCCAGTACTTTGGCCACCTCATGCGAAGAGTTGACTCATTGGAAAAGACTCTGATGCTGGGAGGGATTGGGGGCAGGAGGAGAAGGGGACAACAGAGGATGAGATGGCTGAATAGCATCACTGACTCGATGAACGTGAGTCTGAGTGAACTCCGGGAGTTGGACAGGGAGGCCTGGCATGCTGCAATTCATGGGGTCACAGAAAGTCGGACACAACTGAGTGACTGAACTGAACTGAATGTTCCTATGTTGATTTTTCTTTGGATTTTCATAGCCTGAGTTTTACTGGCTGGATTTCTGGGGTTTAAGGGAAAAACACAGACTTTGGAATAAGACTCCATGTCCTCGGGTTCAAATATGGGTTCTGTCACTTATTGATAAGTCTTAGACAAGTTATTTATTCTCTCTTGGTTTTTAATTCTTCACTAGTAATGAATTATTTTATAGGTTGTCTCTACCTATTCATTTCCCTAAGTTAAATGAATACTTGGCACAGTGCTTTGCATTTATGGATTGCTCAAGAACTGGTAGACTTACTATCATCATATCATCATCATACATAACTATTCATGTTATGTGTCTTGTATCTCCCTCGGTGTATAGTATGTCTTACATGTAGTAGGTACTCAACAAATGTTTGATGAATCTCTGCTTTGTATGCATGGGCAGGTTGGGCTTTCTCTCCTATCCTGAAGGCACTCCTGGTGGGAAAATCTCCTCCACTTCCCATTCTAGTTTGAAAATTCTTCTGTTCTGTAGTAACATCTTGAGCATTCTTGTTTGGTTTCCTCTCAGTCTTAAGACTTGTTCATCTTCAAAAACGTGCGAAAGTGAAAGTGAATGCTAAGTTGTGTCCGACTCTTTGCAACCCCATGGATTATATAGTCCATGGAATTTTCCAGGCCAGAATACTGGAGTATGTAGCCTTTCCCTTCTCCAGGGGATCTTCCCAACCCAGGTCTCCCACGTTGCAGGCAGATTCTTTACCAGCTGAGCCTCAAAACATTTAGTAGTTGGTATAATACGCTACAAGGAGGCCCCCCTCCCTCCCAGCAGAAAAGCAAGGCAAAGGAAGTCTGCAAAAACAACCAGGGGTGTTAAATTACTCATGTTTATTTATAACAGACCTTCAGCCAGTACAGTACAAAACTTACAGTAGTATATCTCCGTTACACAAATATTTACTTACAATATATTACATATACAAAATGCTTTGCAATAAGTCTCAAAAGCTAGTTTAACTCCTCTTGAGAAAGGAGAAAAACTCTTTAAAAAAAAAAAAAAGGAGGGAGGGGGCCCCAGAGGAAGAGGAGGAGGTGAAGGGGTAAGATCCAAGGAGACACCAAGCATAGGCTACAAATGAAACCCTGGGAGAGAGAGAAGAGAGGTGGTATTGCACTTACTTCTGTGTTTTATTTTTTCTTTTGTTCTCATAACTTCTGATTAAAAATATATATTATATATATATTATGTACACAAGGAAAGAAGCTGCCAGAAGTATTACAAAATCGCATCCGCAGCTTGGACACTGACACGAAAAAACAAAGGTCTGGAAAAGTGTCTATTTAGAAATTTTTTTGTGTGGTGTTGATTTTAAATATCAATATAAAAGGAAAACACCTCTTTTCTCCATGTGGGTTTCAATGTGTGTTTTTTCTTACTTTTTTTTTTTTATGCAAAAGGAGCTAGGAGAGAGCATGAGGATGTTTGAGGTTCCAGAGCTGGAAGGCTCTGGAAAGTAGGATTTTGTACCTAAGACCCTGGTTAAAGTGCAGTGATGGTCTGGAGAGAGACAGAGTGCCCTTCTCTCCCCTCCTTAGCACCTGGTCTTGCCCTTCCAGTCTCTGCTCTCATGGGCTCAGAGTATGGCCTCAGAGCATAGTCCTTCATGTTCCAGGAGGTTACAGGTGCCAGAATTGACAGGGAGGGGATGAGGCACCCCAAGGCTCTGATACCCCAGAAGGGACTAGTCCTTATGAGGTGTCACCAAATACACAGCAGACGCAGAAGAGGTGGTGAGGGCAGGTCTAATAGGAAGGGGCTCGATAACCAGGAGAGTTGAGGGGAACCCCAGATATGAATCTCAACTCTGCTGCCATTCTGAAACAAGGAGCCAGTTCCCTGGGGGTGCTCTCAAGAAGACTCTCCCCTTCTCCAGAGACCACTCTCCTCCCAAGTGGCTCCCTGATCCCCTGCCCTTGGCAGCATCTGTTTATTGCTACATTGTCAAGGAGAAACAATCAACCCACAGTGTCCCTCCCTGACAATCTGGTTCTCTTGGGGAGACCACATAGTGGGGGAGAAGAGGAGAAAGAAGTTTTTAGGGTCTCCCTTCCCATAATAGGATAAGGTAGACTCTCTTAGAGCCCTTAAGAGCCCCAATCCCAGGGTCTGTTCCTTAGCCAACCCTTTACCATCCCCCTGAATTATCCCTGATAGGGAGTGAGAAAAGTAGGAGGCAAAAGAGCCAATAAGGAAAGGACATGTGGAAAGAAAAATGGAAGGGGATAGAAAAGGGAAGGGGGAGAGAGAGAGAGAGAGAGAGAAAGAAAGGACCAAGTGTTACAACTTGTGAGGTGTTCTGTTTGGTTTTTACTTTTTAATCTTTAAATATAGAAAAACAGGCTTTGGTTTGAATCTCAAGGAAGCAGAGAATGGGATGGCTGTGGCCTTGGGCAGGGAACTCTTGTCGAAAGAGACCTCCACTTGGCGGTGGAGCTATCTCCTCCTGCCCCCGTCTCACTATCTAGGTCACCCAAATAGCCAGGAGTCTCTGCAGCAGCCAGGAGAGTGCCCCCTCCTGCCCTACATCTGGGAGCTGAGTGTAGAGGGGGTAGTAAAGGATGACTCTCCCAGCTCAGTTTTGTCCATCCCATTCTTGCTGGCACAAGAGTGGAATCGGGAGAGGGGCCTATGCCCTTGCTCATCCTGGGGATAATTTTTGGTTATACGGAGAGTTAGGAGAGAGAAAAGAGACATCCTTTTCTCCCTGCCACTGATCCTAAGAACAGGGCCCAGGAGTCCGGGGATGAGAGGGTGAATCCTGCTAGGGGGGAGAAGGCAGCATGACTTGGGGGCTGAGGATACCCCCTTGTTATCAGGCAGCAACCCACCAGTTTCTCATAGGACAGGGACCTAGGAGCCCCTGAGAGCCCAAGTAGGTCACTAGAGTGAGGAAGTTTGAGAGGTGGGAGAGAAAGAGAGGAATTTTGACCCATTCCCTTCCCTGGTTCCCAGTTAGGCACCTGTGGCTCCACATGTGTCAGAGACAGAGGATTGCTGACCTAGCCTTGGCCCCTGAGAATATAAAGTCGGGGCATTCCAAGGAGAGAAAAACCACCACTGAGTAGACGGGCAGTTTGAAGAGAGTACAGCAGTGTTGGGCGTTGTTTGAGGAGAGAAGAGAGAGAGATCACATTGGAGAGGCAGATCCCGAATGTGGGCTTTGGGGAACTCTAATTCCTAGTGGGATGTCAAGAGGACCCTCAGTCCCAGGGTGCCTGGGGAGAATTTCTTCAGCCTCTCCTACTTCCAAATGAGGGATTTCTTCATTTGATCAGGAGTTGTGCAAGCTGCCTAAGGTGAGAGGGCACAAGAGGTATGGAGTACCAGGTTGAAGGGTCCCAGAGAGCAGAGGTAATGCCACAGAGCTAAGGTAGGAATAGAGAGAGCGATCAGCATCAAAACAGAAGAATCAGATACAGCAAAAGATGAGGACCTAAATCAGGAAGCCCAGGGCCTCTTAGCACTAAGAGGAGCTTCCTACTCCTGGGGCTGTTGGAGAAAGCGCAAAGAGAAAAATTAGGCCTACAGTGGAAGGGGACTGGGCAGGAAGGTGGGGGTGTGATAAGCGATATAAGTTAAAAAAAAAGAAGCAAAAGAAAACTCAACAAATTATATTAATAAATAACTCAGTGAGTATGGTGGGATGAAAGGAGAAGAGAAAAAGGAGAAAGATAAGCAAAAGACCTGTTTCATCACAACGCTTAGATCAGTCAGGGGGTAGGAGGGGCATGGGTGAGGACGGGTCAGGGTCAAGGGTGAAGTCAGGTAGCCAGTGGTGGGGGCTACACAACCCAACTGCTAGGGACATGGTGGGGGCAGGGCTAGCCTCCTGCAGGCAGGGCAATGGAGTGGTGGACTGCGGTGGGGCAGGAGGTCACTAGCCCACCTTGTGCTCCCCCCGGACAATGTGGGAAGAGAACTCGTACCGGTCCTGGCTGTGGTAACCACAGATGTTGCACTCGAAAGGGTCTCGGAAGCCGTGGCAGCCCATGTGGATAGTGAACATGACGTGGTCCAGGAAGAGGATGCGGCAGTGCTCGCACTTGAAGGCCTTCACCGGCTCACCACTTTCACCCACCACCCGAAGCACTTCCTTGGAGGGGCCTGGGGTGCCCCGCAGTAACCCCTCCTGTGGCTTGGGGTCCTCTTTGGCGTAGGCAGGACTGGGCCGGCCCACCACAACGGCGGGAGGAGGCTGGGGTGGGGGGCCCTGAGGGAGTGACACCACCCCGCCAACTCGATCTTCGTGGTTGCTCTCTGTATCTGTGGAGTCCTGGCAGCCATTGCTGGGGGAGGCCCCAGGGTCAGTCAGGGGGCCTCGGGCCCGGTAGAGGAGGGGACCTCCATCAGCTAGATCCTCGGGCCCCTCACCTGCTTCCCGGGACCCCGGAAGCTCCAGTCGGCCAGGGAGGGGCTGCATTTGAGTGTAGACAGAGCTGATGACGGGCGTGAGTTCTGAGATGCAATTGGTGGGCGGGAGGCGGAGGGGACGCAGATGTTCGGCCCCCACGAAGGCCAGAGAACCTCCAAAGCCAGGCTCCAGGCCGTGGTGTGCCACCAGCTCCACGTCCTTCTCATAGCCGCCCGAGTTCACATCGTAGGGGAGGTCTGAGAGGCTGAAGCGCATCTGCTTCTCACCTGCGGAGAGAAGGGTCTCAGGAGGGCTGACTCTGGGTAAGTCCAAGCTCCCCTAGGATTCCTTCTTTGTAGGAATCCTACAAAGATTCCTAAAAAGGATCCTAAAGAATCCTACAAAGGATTCCTGTAAAGAATCCTTTACACCCTCCTTTCCCTGGGGATGGGTGTAACATTATTCACCACCCTTCATTTACCTCCCACAAGGTCAGGTCCTCTGTGGGGCTGCTCCCCAACCCTGGGCTATAATCTTAGAGAAGGACTTGGTCCCAACCCACTGGTCTTGAAAACTTCCTTCCTTCATTGCTCTCCATAAAGAGAGCTAATGGCCAAGGACCCCCATACACACCTTTTCTCTCTGACTCAAAGGGCCCTTCTCCCAGCCCCCATAAACAGAAGTCCTTGCCATTTTCAAAAACTGGAAAAGCCTGACCCCCAACCCTCTCCTCTTACAACCATCCTGAGAGCCCTCAACTCTGACCCCTCTTCCCCTTCGTGAGGGATGTTCTCCTTCTTCACTCCCCCCCGATTCTGGCAATACATTCTGAACACTAAGAGACCACCAGGCTGCTCTCTTCTACCCCAAGCAAATCTCCAGATCCAGCTGGTCTAATAGCCACCAGTGCTCAGATTTAGACAAGTGGTGGCTTCCAGCTGATGTCTCCTCTCCAACTGGACTCTTACCTACAAACTTCTGGGGGGTGGAACGCTTGCGTTTGGTGAGGCTGTTGGCCAAACGATCAATGAAAGTTGGCCTCTCAGAGGATGAGTGCAGCATGGAGTCTGGCACCATCTCCAGGTCCCGTATCTCATCACCTGGTGGGAGGGAGCAGGAGTGGGGTGGGGAGGGCACGACAGGCAGGAGCAGCTGAGCAGGGGAAGCAGAGGCCCAGCTGCCTTTGCCTGGAGAAAACCAGCAGGTCGGTAGCTGAGGAAGGTAATATCGGATGCCTGGGAAATGGCACTCTGCTTACTACACCCCATCTAGAGCTCACTACAGCACATTTCCGGCGATGTGGGGACAATTATATGCATCTGGCCCTTGAGTGCATACCTCCTGGGTGCTCTCTCTCTCTCCCATTAGACTGACAACATAGATGAAATCCTCCCTACCTCTGGATCTCCCTGCAGCACCCACCATGGGGCTCTGCACCAACTCGGGTGCTCGGCACATATATCTGTTTCAGAGATCCCATCCCTCTGTGAGGGTAGGTGCTGGGGTCGCCCCTGTCCTGCACTCCTTGATGGTCCTGCCTGCGGCCTCACCTGATTGGCCAGCCAGAGCTTGGGCTTCAGTGCTGAGACTCTGCAGGTAGTTATGGCACCGCTCCTTGTGCTCCTCCAGGGTGCTCTGCTGTTTGTAGCTCCGGCCGCAGTAGTTGCACTTGTAGGGCTTGCCCACCGTGGGGGAGGAGACTGCAGAGGAGAGGGAAGAGAGGGCATTAGAGTCACTGCCTGCTGGTGCTGCAGAATCATCCAGGAGCAGGTATGCACGGGAGTGAGGAGGAAGGGACGTGGCTCAGTTGAGTTCTCTGGCTCATCTTTCTTTCCCCAGCTTCAGTGGCCAGATGGCTGAACCTTGAAGAAGAGAGACAATGCACTGGGATGGGAGGAGAGAGGGCACGTGGCTTCGGACTGTTGGTGGGCCTCAAGATGGCCACGTTGCTGTTCAAAGGGAGGAAGGACCCAGGGACTTTGCAGGGGATCATCCCTGGCAGGCAGGCTGGCCCCACCCCAGGATCTCAGAGTCTGGGGCCCAGACTGTGGTTTAACCTTTCCATGTGGCAGGCGGGTGTAAGGGCTGTTTATCAGACAAGGGGATTTTTTTGCTTACGAACTATCTGCTTCAGTTTGGGGGAAACTGGTGGGCTGGGGTGACAGAAATGAGAGCCCTCAGCTCTGCCAGGGTGGGGAGGGGCATGTTCACTGACCTTTACTTATATTTTTACCTCCATCCCCAGCCTGGTTTTAACTGCTCAGTTTTCTTTTTCGCTACACTGAGATATACCAAGAGAGCCCCAGAAAAACCATAACTGATACAGAAATTCTGAGAAGAGAAAAATAAATAAAATAACCAGAGGAAAGTAAAGGGAGAAAACACCAATTTTGGGGGTCTTCGTTTTTTTTTTAAACAAAGAAGAGGTTATAAAGATTTTGTTTCCAGTGATGAAAAAAAGGTTGGGAAAACTGAGATCAACACTTCCTTTGAAAACAACTTGAGAGAGGATATTTGTGAAAGTATGTTGCCACTACTGAACAGGGAGACAGGAGAGGGTATCTTCAGGAGGCTGGTAATTACTACTGGCCCCTGCACCTACTCACATACACCTAACCTGGGCCTAGACTAAGTCACCAACTGCCTTTTTGCTCTTTCTTTGTAAACCCAAGCGGCTAGGGGATAAGATGAATGCTGCAGTCCTCGTCCACCCAAGACTCTTGGGGAGACGGTCTAACATCTGGGAGGGGAACTCCCTTTTCTTTCGTATAGTGTGGGCTGTGATAGAAAACATCTCACAGAGATGAGACCCAACAGTGTATCTCTGTCCACCTGTGTCCCTAAAATGTCCTGCACAACAACATCCAGTGTCCTCCCAGCTGGCTTCGCTGTGGTTGGTAAGAATTCTAGGGGGCCAAGCCATCCTTGTTCCAAACCAGCAGGGGGAGCCACCCTTTTCCTCAGAAAAGGAGTCTGACTTGCTCGCACCTGCTGCTCACACCTGCCATTAACTGGATTCCAGCGAGGCTATAGAAAGCTCTGTGATAATAACATCTACCTTGGAATTGTTATGAGAATTACATGAGGGAGGAGACACATATAAAATATTTGTAGATTATAATGCCTGAATCAATAATGATCTTTCTCCCTAGTTCTCCACATACATAGAGAGAAAGAGGTCTCAGTTCCAAAGTAAGAGAAGCTAGAACGAGGTAGGTGGCTGGGGAAATCTGGAACAAGAGGGTGGTGAGGTGATTGTTCTGGCCCTTTAAATCCTGGCCCAGGAGAGTTTAAGAAAAGAGAAAAAACAAGGAAAGTTTCCAAGGACAGACCCTACTAATCGTTTCCCCTCTGCCCTTCTTCCTTCCTTTTCCCAATCTTGAGCTCCCTCCTTCCTGCCAGCTCAGCTCCTGGCCTTTTCCCAAGTCCAATTCAAAAGCTTAAAACTTAAAGGCTTCAAAAGTGCTGCCTGTCCAGCTGATCCAGAAAGATGTTGACTTAACCTGTCTTGGCTGGGGCTAGGAAACCTGGTTAGTCCGGGTCCCTGGCAGTGTTCCCAACACTGACCTCCCGGCACCCTCTGGATTTGCTCTTGCCTCTAGGAAGGTGACGACCTCGTGAGATGGGAAACAGAAATGGGACACTCTTTTCCTAGGCTCCCTTTCTTCTAGTTTTAGAGGCCTGTGGAAATTTACAGGAACCAGCCGGAAGTCTCGGGGAGGACAGACAGAGGTTGCCAGAGACCTCTGGTGTTTGTGCGGGGTGGTGAAGATGGTGACAGGTGTGGGGCTGGAGCACATCAGAGTGGAAGGAGGGGTGTCCCTGGTGCTCAGAAGGGAGGGTGATAGGCCCCAGATGGTTCTGGCATCAGCATGAACGTTAAAAGCCAAGTTAGGGAGGGTGACTATTGACAGCCAGGAATATCACCCATGCTCTTCTTGCTCCATGTCGCAGAGCATGGCAGATGTAAAATATCCCATCAAAGAGCCCCAAATGCCCTGGGGCCTGCTGCTCTGTTCTGGGAGTGCTCTTCCGCCCTCAGTGGTAGACACTGTAACCCTCCAATACTACAGAAGTGGCTGAGCTCTATTTACTGGGTATTCCGGACATGCGGCCTACCCGAGTGTGTGCGGAGGTGGCCAGTGAGTGCGTCGCGCCGGCGGCAGGCATAGTTGCAGAAGGGGCACTTGAAGGGCTTCTCCCCGGAGTGCAGCTTGATGTGACGCAGCAGGTTGCCCTTCTGGGTGAAGGAGGCACCGCACTGGTTGCAGTGGAAGGGCCTTTCCCCTGTGAGGGGAAGAAGAGATCACAGATGAGCGAGGGTAAGGAACCGTGAAGGTTGAACCTAGTCCCTCACCCTCTGCTCTACCCAGCCCAGGGAAGGAAGGTGCTCAGAACACATTTGCAAGGCAGGGCAGTGCCACACACACACACAAATGCTGCTTGAAAAGGACCCCTTGGGTACAGTCTCACCCTGAGAAGTGGACTAGAGGTGTGTGGCAGGGCGAAGGGTACTGGGCCTGGAATGCTGGGCCTAAGACTGTTAGCAAGAACTGAGCCCCACAGGGCCTGCTCTGCCCCAGGAGCCTGGAGCCCAAGATAACTGTGAAGAGGCTTCTGTTTTCCTTTATTTAAAAGCTCATCAGACAGGGACTTCCCCTGGTGGTCCGGTGGTTAACTCAGCGCTTCCATGGTAAGGGGCACAGGTTTGATCCCTGGTGGGGCACTAAGTTCCCACATGCCAACTGGCATAGTTAAAAAAAAACCCATAAGACAGAAGAGCCCAAACAATACCCTGTTGGACTATAGGATCCTTCTTTTTGTAAAAAAAATTTATTTATTTGGCTGTGCCCGGTCTTAGTTTCAGCCCTTGGATCTTTGCTCTTCGTTACAACATGTAGGACCTTTAGTTGTGGCATCTCTGAGTTGTGGCATGTGGGATCTAGTTCCCTGATTAGGGATCGAACCCATGCCCCCTGAAGTGGAAGTTTGGAGACTTAACCCCTAGACCACCAGGGAAGTCCCCTATAGGACACTTCTTGAGGCAACACGTCTTCTCCTCCATCACCTCCTGAGACAAACACCAGCTTGCCTTTATAACTACAGTTGAGGAAAGTGCCAGGAAATACAGGTGTTGATGGGAGTCCAGATTTCATCCCCCACCTTTTTTTAGCAGCTAGAAACAGTGCTGGGAGAGACCTCCCCTTCCTCAGACGACCCCGCATGGCCTGGGCCTGGGGCGCCTGTGGTACTCACCCGTGTGGCTGCGCTTGTGCACCATAAGCACATTGGGTCCAATGCAGACCATGCCGCAGACGTCACACTTGAGCTTGCCATTGGGCAGGCGGATGCCCCCCGGGGAGTGAGGCTCCGGCCCGCTTCCATCACAGTAGCCCAGCGGCTCTGACAAGGAGTCTTCCACGATCACACTGTCATCCTTCTCCAGGAGACGCTCATCCGGCCCCAGCAGTCTGCTCGACTCCTCATCACTGTACATCTCCACCTTGATGGAGTTGGCTGGAGGGTGGGAGCGTGTTTAGGATAGAGACAGACCAAGGAGGGAGCCTGCCCATGGGCCAAAGAGGCCCTCCTTAAGTCCCAAAGACTGTCTCCAAGCCCTGAGACATTCAGGCTTTAAGAGAAGCTGATCTCCTAAGTATCCTGGGTGGTGCTATGGGGTCTTGCTGGGACCTGAGACAACCTTTGTCCTCCTCTCCCACCCAGGAGGCAAACAGGTTTCCAGAGGAAAAAAGTTGGGGTACATGGGATGTCTTCAGTTACTGGGGAGAGGGGGAAACTAAGCGGAGCCTTTTCCTCCACTCTCTTGTCATTAAGGAAGATGTCTGGCTTGGCCCCAGGCAGGAAGCCAGGGAGTAACAGTGGCGGGAAAACGGTCCTAGGAAGATGGAGACGGCGGGCTGAAAAGAGAGCAAAACTGGAAGACAGACATAGCTCACGTTATCCTCCCACCCCATAGGACCGGACACCTCTATTCCCCTCTGTGAAAATCTGGAGGGGACTGGAGGAGGGAGGAGCCATTGAGGAGAGAGCTTTGGCTCTGGCTCTGACCTACATTCCTGGCTATTCCAACCATTTAGAGAATGTCACAGATCCAGGGCCAGCGAGGAGGGGCAGTCATGGGGACCCTGTCTGGCAGGAGACTGGCGGGGGTGAGGAGGGGATCCTTCTCATCTCTATTTCCTATTTAACTCCAGCTCATGACCACTTCCATCTGCTCAGTTCCAGAGTTTCTCTTTGGAGCCTTTACCTTAATCCCACCCGTGCCTCTTTCAATTCCACCCTAGTCACTAGGCAGTGAAGGTTCACCCTCCTCTCAGAAGTCACGGAAACCCTAGACACGGAGCTCCTTAGTGCTGTTAGGTACTCTGGGCCGGAAATCAGAGGGAGGCAGTGAGCGGGAAATGGCTGCCATGGAAGGTGAACTGAGGGCCAGACACACACTGGGTGCCCAGGGCCTGGGAGGCTGGAGGCTGCACTTACCACTGAGGGAGCGGCTGGGAGAAGAGTGCTGGCTGTTGGGGGTGCTCACTGAGGGCCCCACTGGGGCCCCGAGGAATTCCTTCTCCAGAGATGAGTCCCCGCTACCTTGGAGGAGAGAACAAGAAGGAAGGTGAAGCTGCAGCTTGAGCCATTTTCCGTCTACATCTGATCTCTTCAAAGTTCAGTTACATTTCACAAACATTTATCTTGTAGCCACGTACGAGGCAGCATTGTATGTGGGGCACCATACCTGGTGCCCTCGCCAGCCTGGGTGCCCGGTGCTGACTTCCGCGAGCTCAGTGGCTGCGCCTTGCCCACCCTACCTTCATCTAGGCCTGAGGGGAAGAGCATCACTGCCTGACGTCCACAGGAAGCAGGGCTGGGGCTAGGCGGGCCGGGGTGGAGAGGAAAATGGGGGCCTTGCGAGGGAGGCAGTTCAGGACAGACGTTCTTCCCTACTGTTACTCTCCGGAGCCCCCGACACTGGATTCGGGATCTGCAGGAAGGGCAGCTGGAATTGTCCCTGAATCTAATGATAATAATAGTAATCATAATGATAGCAGCTAACATTAATTGAGTGCTTACTACATGCCAGGCATCATTCTATGCACTTTAAAAGAATTATCTCATTGAATCTTCACAACAACCCTGTGAAGTAAGGGCTGGTATGATCTTTAATTTTACAGATGAGGAAACTGAGGCACAAAAACAGCTCTGTTACTTGTCCAAGGTCACAGAGCTGGTAGCGGTGGAACCTGGATCTGATCACAAATAGTAAGTACCCGTGTCCTTAACCCTCACCTGTGTAGAGCTAACTGGGAGTCACTGTTTCAGAAGGGGAGACCTGGGTCCATCTCACTCTAAAATCAGCAAAAATGTAGCTATTCTAGAAAACCTCCATCTGATAGTATTCCAATCACATAGTTACTATTTGACATTCCCTTGACAGTGAAATAATCAGTGTATTCTCAATATATATGCATTTTAACTTGTTGACAAATAGCTTTGTAAAAATGCTTTCTATGAGTGTCACGTATGTTTTTAAAAATCAGATAACATACCTGAATATACGAATCATGTCTTTAAAAAAAACCCTCCTCCCCACAATCTTCTGCACAAATATACATGTGAAATACAACACACGTAGATAAACACAGACACGGACACATATCACATAGGTAGATAGACATAAAGAGAACATACCTACGGGGATAAACACTGGGCTAGCCGTCTACATTATCTGCTAACATGAACATGCATAGATGTGTGCACACAGGTCTAAATATGGAAGACACAGAGAGAGAGAGAAAGAGAGAGAAACCCTAAAATTCATCCCTAAAGTCCACCTATTAGCACTTTACCCAATTTCCCAGCTATGTACATACTTACTTTCACAAAATAAAGATTCCATTATAAAATGGTTGGAGTCTTGGGCCTGAGGCAAGAAATCCGGAACACACCCTCCTGAGGGATCCCTCTCCAGCTTTGGTCAGTGGGAAGAAAACAACCACTCAGGACTTTGGGACCATTTCCCATTCATCTCCTCTACTAAAAGTCCCATTTCCCCCACTCTAGCCCATCAAAGCCTGAGGACATTCATTCACTACCTATCGAAGAAGCCTTACGGCTTGAAACCGAGGTTCCCCAGCTGCGGCTCTTTAGATGAGCCGTGGTTATCTAAAAAAAAAAAAAAAATGTTGCCCCCTATCAATACCACACACATATCACCAAGTGAGCATCTCAGAGCTGTGGGTTGAGACCTGTAGACTCAGACCCAGTTTTAAAATATGTCCTTTTAACTGAGTAGGGTTGGCTAAGGTTGGAAGGGCTGAAAGGGCTGACTTGTCCTAAATCACTGGATGTTAGTAATGGGGGAAGAACAGGGCTCCGGGGCCTGGTGCTAAGTCCTTGACCCTAAAAGGATGAGTGAGGTTGCTGGAAATCCATCGCTGGCCCCAGCCTACTGGGCTGAGGCTGCCTCTTGGGGCCTGGGGCTTGATATATGGGGAAAACATCCTTAAAGGGATATTTAGGGACAGTAAGGGGAAACGTTCTCTTCAGCTCTCCCTCTTAAGGCCTGGGTACAGGAGGAGCAGGTACTTCCAGGGTCACACCTGTAGTTCAAGAGGCTCTTTGATGCCATTGCCCTCCCTAGGATACAGGTAAGAGGCGAAACAGGCTCAGGCCAGCTTTTATGGGACTAATACCTGAAATAAATCCATTTCAGGGGTTAGAAAGTCTTTGGGGGCTCCAGGGATTTTGAGTTTTAGCCAGATGGTGAAGAGAACAAGAGTCCGATTTAGGAAGTTCAGCAGTTCCTCTCTCGGCCCCAGAAAACCCAGTGAGGGAATTTCAAATGCCTGGGACTCCCGAGAAATCCCAGACTACCAAAGCCGAGAATTAGGGTTGCCCTTAGGTCTCAGAGAAATTTTCTTGGTCAAAGTCATCCTAGGTTGGCTGAATCCAAACCCCCTGGAGGGCAAAGCCAAATCATGAGGTTCACATCAGAGGAACCAGGAGGTGGGTAAAGGGCAGAAAAGCAGGAAGGAGAGAAAGGAACTGGAGCAGTGTCCCACCAGCTAGATGTGTTTCCCAGTTGAGGGGGCCCAGCCCTCGGGTCCTGCTGCCCTTCCTCCATTCCTCCAAACAGAGGGAGGAGCCAGCTGTGGGGTCCCAGAGCCTCCACGCTTTTCTGAAGGGACCTCGTCCTAACTGCTTTGCCTTCTTGACCATGGGCTCCAGGGGGCAGGATGCTAGCCCGCTGGCAGGGAAGAGTGGGGACAGGAGCAGAGAAAGATGCCCATCCCCAGCTCTATTGTGGGGAGAAGGCTGAGGCCCCTCGCATCTCAGTTCCAGGTGGAGGCATCTGCTGCCGGGGCACCCCTCTTTACCTAGGTTCTTTTATGACCCATTCCCACCCCAGCCTGTCTCGGCATTTCACCCCAGGCAGCTCTACATCTGTCCCCAAGGCCTAATCAAGATGTCACCACAAGCTCGCACTGACCAAGTCGCAGCCTTTGCTTAGCAACACCAAACACCCTTCCCCATCCTCCGCAAGTGTGAGGAGGAACGCCCCCTCCCCCGCTCCACACACAGCCCCCAGTCCTCTCCCTCTCCTCAGGCTCGGGGAGTTGTTACTGAATTGGCTCCCCAGCCCCAGCAGCAGCCCCCCCTCCCCGCCCCCCTCCACTAGCCACCTTCTGCCTGAACTTACATTATCCTTCCCTTGCCGTTGAGACCCTGGGGTGCGAGCGCGGCCGCCGCCTTGGAAACGGCGAGCGAGTGCGGGTGGTGTGTGCATGTCTGCGTCTCGGTGGCAGGCAGGGGTGAGCCCAGCCACTCACCTTCCAGGAAGCGTGGATTCCTGGAAGTGAGGGGAACCGCCGTCATTTCGCAGGCAGCGGCAGCGGCTCGGTGAGCAGAGGCCCACGGCTGCAGCCAGCGAGAAGAACTCAGCCCAGGGTGTATGTGTGTGTGTGTGTGTGTATGAGTGTGTGTGTGTGTATGAGTGTGTGTGTGTGTGTGTGTGAGTGTGTGAGAGAGAGAGAGAGAGAGAGAGAGAGGGTGCGAGAGGTGGGGGGGAGAGAGAGAGAGGGAGAGAGCGCAAGCAGCACACGCTTGAATGTGCCTGGGGAGGGGGCTGGAGAGAATGTGTCTGTGCCTCTGGTGGGGGGGTCGCTAGGCTACAGCATCCCTTTCTCAATACGGTGAAGGGCTTGGGGTGGGGGGTGCACAGGGAGGGAGGCAGATGCTGCTGCCCTCGTGCCCAGCAGACAAAGAGGAACTGCACAACAAATGCCTGAGAGACACAAGAGTGTGTGCAAGAGAGAGAGGGAGATGAATGGGCCCGCGGGGTAGGGGGAGAAAGAGGGGGGCCCCAGGGAAGGCCCAATCCTTTGCCAGCTGGGGAAGACAAGGCCTCAGAGGTCATGGGGCCCAGGACAAGGGGCAGCTTCAAGGCTCCAGATCAGCAGAAAGCCCCTCCCCCACCGAACTCAGGCCCTTGTCTTCCCTCCTTTTCTTCCTCCTCCAGGAGGGAGGTTGCTCTCCAGATTGGGGTGGGGTGGGGTGGGCGGGACTGACAGCCTCCCCCTTCCCAGCAGCCAGAGGGCCCTGCACAGTCTGATCTCCGGGCTAGTGTTGCACTGTGGCCTGGAGCCCTTTCGGATCCCAGGCAAAGTGCTGGTCTGGTCTCCCCACCTCCCATCCCCTCCTGTGCCCCTGGGGCCCCAGCCGCCGACAGCCCTGGATGAATCCGCCCTCCATCAAGACAAGGCCTCGGCTCCCTTCCCTTCCAGAAGAGCTGCTCACGGCCGTGCTGACCTACTTTGGAAGACTAGATTTTCTGATTCCAAGAATTAGGGGATGGGAGGGGCTGGAAAACTTTGGGCTGCCTACCTCTGGACCCCTTTCTGCCAAGGTTCCCTTAAACATTTCACAGTACCAGAAAACTTCGAACAAGCACTGCTCAGTCAATTAATTGCATGAGCTGGGTTTGAGCAACTCAGTTTCCCTAGAAAGATAGGGAGTGGGGGCGGGGAGAGCATCTGTGTGGTAAACGAATGGACTCTCCTTTCTTCCCTCTCTCCCCACCCCACTGCCCTCCCCCAACCCCAGGGAATGATCTTTCCAAAGAAAGAGATAAGGAAGGAAGAGGTGGACTTTCTGTAATTGGTTCTGTGCGGCGAAAACCTCTTTGGAGAACAGGAGAGATTCCCCCTTCATCAGTTGGCCAGGCAAGGGAAAGTCCCCGGGTATAGAGGCAGAAGAGTGGTGGTGACCCTCCGCCATGCGCTTTAGGGGGTGCACACTGCGACCTCTCCCACCGCTTCCCCATCAGTCCAGGAGAGATGGCTCAGCGCAGGGCAGGGGTGCGGAGGCAGCTCTCAGGAGACCCTCACATGGACTGTCTCAGCCATGTCTGGTCCTGCAGGGGTTGCTTTTCAGAGCTCATGTTAGCCCTTCCTTGACTCTCGGCCTCCCTCCCCCAGTCCCCGTCCCTCTCTATGGTAGCTGCTGACATCTAGAATTCTCAAAACACAGGTGAGTGGTTTCTGGCCTCCACTTTCATTCAAAAACAATCCTTTGCTGAGGACTCTTCTCATCTAGGAAGTGCCAACTTGCTGAAAGCTGGGAAAGCTTGGTTTCATAGCACAGTGATGCTAATACACTCAGTTTTCTTCTAATATCCAACGTTCTCCAGGGATAGGCTGAAAAGTGCTCCGTGGGTATTTCCTCAGCCAGCTTCCCAGTTTCTCACTTGCCTGCCTTAGGGGAGGGACTAGTTTTCCTCTGAGTGTCCTCAGCTCCAAGGCAGGGTCCTGAGAACAGGTGTTGTCCAGCATGTAGCAGGTATCAATGCCTGTACCAATCCCAACTCCTTCCCTCCTTAAGTGAGAAAGGGGTCAGAGTCAACTTCTTACTTTGACATTATGTGGGTGCTGCCAATAACTCTCATATGTGTATCTGGTCCATCTTGCAATCTCCCTTTTTATCCATTTTAGGGATATTAAAGTATCCCTAAAAGCCATCCATACTACAAGCTGGGATCTCTTCTGCCTCATAAGAGTATTTGGCAGGTATAAAAAGCTTTATGATCATGGAAAAGATAGGGGGAGAATTGGTCTCCCTCTCTCTCTACTTCAAATGTGTAAGCTCTTGGCCCACTGGCTGAATTCAGACTATAGACAAATTTGGCTTGCCCCATGGAACATTTCTTAAAATACAAATTATTATTTTTAAAGGGAGACATTCCATATAAAATCCTGATTTCTGATTTCTTTTGAAAAACTGGAAGCTTTGGCCACACTGGATACACATTCCGGTGGACCCTACAGAGCTGTTGCTCCTTGAGGAAGGACATGTACTCTCCAGCCCATGACCATCCCCATCACTTTCTTCTGCTCATTATCTGAGCCCAGTTCACTCTGTTACATCCTACCTGGCCCCTTCAGGCCTTTGAGGTTTGAAACCCTGGGTGTCATGTTTGGTTAGTGACCTCGGCACAGGAGAAGGAACCAGATCTTGCTTCCACTACTTTGTTTCAAATCTCTTCTCTCTAGTAGTCTCCACTCACAGTACCCCTCTTATTTCCTTCCCCTGCTCCTATCCTCCCAGAAGTCTGGGAAGAGAATCACTTTTTAGGGAAAGTAAAATTAACAAAATAAACCACTCTATCTAGCACTACCAAAAGTGACAGTTCCAAGACTGCGATGCACTGGGAGGTCACGTGCTAAGCTGAAGGCTCTCCACTCTGCTCCACAGGAGAGCGCGCTCCCAGCCCCTGACAAACAGAAAGCACAAGAGGACATACCAGACATATAGGAGCGGCCATTGCAGTCTTCTATGTCCATCTTAGAGAGACTCTGCTGGAAGAGAAAACAGCTACTATTAGAAGCCAGATCTGGAAAGGGAGTAGTTTTTCTAACATCCTGGAGTTAGCAAGAACCCTAAAGGACTACTTAAGTGTGCTCTGACCCTATTCTAACAAAGCAAAACCTCAGACTTTGTCCTGATGACAAAGACGATGTACCCTGACTTCCAAACCCCAGGGTCTCCTCCAACCCCCAACTTCTGCAGGCTTCCCCAGTCTCTCAGGTGGAAACGCTGTCTCATTCCGAACTGGTCCCTGATTGTGTTGTTTGGAGAGTAGACCCTCTCTCTGTAAGTGAAGCTGATGGTGTAGGAAGGGAGACACGTTACAGCTCAGTGCTCATCAGGCAAAGAAACAACCCCACAGAGTCGCTACACTTTGTTAAGAAGGGAGTAGTAATCTAAGAAGTTTAGATCCAGTCATTCAAGGGAAACATGTTTGGGTGGGCGGAGGAAGGGGGACGGGAAAGTAGAAGATAGAGGAGAGTGGCCCATCTCAGGTTCAGAAAGGGGACATTAAATCCTTAAGTGGTTTCTTCTTACTTTTTGTCAATTACTTTGCTACCTTTATTTTTTTTAAAGGGGAGTTGAGGGGGGACCTGAATTTAAAATGCAGATTAGTCTATTTGAGGGAAGGCAAACAGTAATTGGCAGTAGAGTATTAAACAATCCAGAAGTGAGGACAATTAAAAGTGATAATTTGTTGCAATGAATTATCTTCTTAGGAGCCTGTGGGAGGAGAAAAAAAAAATCCCTATTTGGTAGAAATTTACATACATCCATCTCCTATCTAGAACAATAGTAGATGTTCAGAGCAGTGGAATTCATCCTTACATTTTCCAAAAAGTGAAAACCAAAAATGCAAAATTTTGAGAAAAGTCTTTGAGAATACTAGCAACAGTCTAGAAGAATGGAACTTAAAGTTTATTAAATAAGCAAATATAGTAGTAGCATTGACTGAATAGGGCTTCCCTGGTGGCTCAGCTGGTAAAGAATTTGCCTGCAATGCGGGAGACCTGGGTTTGATCCCTGGGTTGGGAAGATCCCCTGGAGAAAAGAAAGGCTACCCACTCCAGTATTCTGGCCTTGAGAATTCCATGGACCATACAGTTTATGGGGTCACAAAGAGTTGGACACGACTGAGTGACTTTTACTGCTGCTGCTGCTACTGCAGCACTTCAGTCGTGTCCAACTCTGTGTGACCCCATAAATGGCACCCACCAGGCTCCACCATCCCTGGGATTCTCCAGGCAAGAACACTGGAGTGGGTTGCCATTTCCTTCTCCATTGCATGAAAGTGAAAAGTGAAAGTGAAGTCGCTCAGTCATGTCTGACTCGTAGCAACCCCAGGGACTGCAGGCAACCAGGCTCCTCTGTCCATGGGATTTTCCAGGCAAGAGTACTGGAATGGGGTGCCATTGCCTTCTCCACTACATACATCTAAAATTGCTTCCACCAGTCATCTAATGAAAAATAAATACCCCAGGGGCAGATTTTGGGGAGCTAGAGTGGGGCAAGGAGAAGTAAGAAGGCCTTCCTAAATGAACAATGCAAAGAAATAGAGGAAAACAATAGAATGGGAAAAACTAGAGATCTTTCCAAGAAAATTGGAGATATCAAGGGAACATTTCATGCAAAGACAGGCACGATAAAGGACAGAAACAGGAAGGACCTAACAGAAGCAGAAGAGATTAAGAAGAGGTGGCAAAAATACACAAAACTATACAAAAAAGGTCTTAATGACCTGGATAACCACGATGGTGTGGTAACTCACCTAAAGTCAAACATCCTGGAGTATGAAGTCAAGTGGGCCTTAGAAAGCATTACTACAAACAAAGCGCTAGTGGAGGTGACAGCATTCCAGCTGAGCTATTTAAAATCCTCAAGCTGATGCTGTCAAAGTGCTGCACTCAGGACTGCAAAAGGTCAGTTTTCATTCTAATTCCAAAGAAGGACAATGACAAAGAATGTTCAAACTACCATATGATTGCGCTCATTTCACATGCTAGCAAGGTTATGCTCAAAATCCTTCAAGCTAGGCTTCAGCAGTACATGAACCAAGAACATGCAAGTGAACAACCTGGGTTTAGAAAAGGCAGAGGAATCAGAGATCAAATTGCCAACATTTGTTGGATCATGGAGAAAGCAAGGGAATTCCAGAAAAACATCTACTTCTGCTTCATTGACTACCCTAAAGCCTTTGACTGTGTGGATCACAGCAAACCATGGAAAATTCTTAAAGAGACAGGAGTACCAGACCACCTTACTGTCTCCTGAGAAACCTGAAAGTGAGTCAAGGAGCAAAAGTTAGAACATTACATGGAACAACTGGCTGGTTCAAAATTGGGAAAGGAGTACGTCAAGGCTATATATTGTCACCCTGTTTATTTAACTTCTATGCAGAGTACATCATGCGAAATGCCAGGCTGGATGACTCAGAAGCTGGAATCAAGATTGCTGGGAGAAATATCATATCTGGATATCAGATATGCAAATATATCACTCTAACAGCACAAAGTAAAGAGGAACTAAAGAGCCTCTTGATGGGAGTGAAAGAGGAGAGTGAAAAAACTGGCTTAAAAACTCAACATTCACAAAACTAAGATCATGGCATTTGATCCCAGACTTCAGGGCAAATAGAAGGGGAAAAAGTGGAAACAGTGACAGATTTTATTTTCTTGGGCTCTAAAATCACTGTGGACGGTGATTGCAGCCATTATATTAAAAGACACTTGCTCCTTGGAAGGAAAGCTATGACCAACCTAGACAGGGTATTAAAAAGCAGAGACATCACTTTGCTGACAAAGGTCTATATAGTCAAAGTTATTATTTTTTCCAGTAGTCACATATGGATTTGAGACTTGAACCATAAAGAAGGCCGAGCACCAAAGAGTTGATGCTTTTGTATTGTGGTGCTAGAGAAGACTCTTAAAGAGTTCCCTGGACTGCAAAGAGATCAAACCAGTCAATCCTAAAGGAAATCAACCCTGAATATTCATTGAGAGGACTGATGCTGAAGCTCTAATACTTTGGCCACCTGGTGCAAAGAGCCAACTCACTGGAAAAGACCCTGATGCTGGGAAAGACTGAGGGCAAAAGGAGAAGGGGGCATCAGAGGATGAGACAGTTAGATACCATCACTGACTCAATGGACATGAATTGAACAAACTCTGGGAGATAGTGGAAGACAGAGGGCGTGCTACAGTCCATGGGGTTGCAAAGAGTTGAACACAACTTAGTGACTGAACAACAACAGAGTGGGGCAACAGAACAGCCTGAGCTGCTATCAGGATTCTTGGGTCTCTTTGAAGGATCTCACTGAAGCAAATGGGTGAAAGTTTGGTTTGAGTGTACTACTATATTGACTGAGGTGAGGGTGGGGGGTTCTGGAGGGCACATATCAGGAAAGCATCTATTATTCTGTTTCACCACCACCACACCCCTTATCGTTCTTGTCTAGTGCTGAGAGATATCATGCTCTAAAAAGTCTCACGAGAAAGCCTGAGACATGGGGCTTTGCTTCACTTCACAAAGCAGTTCTCCCTAGATTTCATTAGAGAGATTTCTAGTCTCACCTAGGAAGCCTGGATGTGGAAAAAAAAATTTCTCTAGGTTTATTTCCAGCTCCTTTTTTCTTGACATCCTCCCTGGTATGGACTGAGCTTTAGGACCAGACTGCTAGACCATGCCAATAATAAGTGGTTCCTTGAAGGGTCTCTTAGGGGCAATGATGAGAAGAGCCCAAGTCCACAGTGGCTAGTGAACTCTCTGGAATTAGCCTAGAACTTCGGTAGTTAGAGATGCAAATATGAGGGAGGGCCTTCCCATACTCATGGGATCCCTTTCATTTCCGAATCATTAGCTATATAATTGCCCTTTGGGATTTTGTAAAACTCAAGATGCCACAGGTTATTTCCCTCACACACACACACACACACACACACACACACACACTCACACACACACACTCACACACACACACTCACACCCCCCAATGCAGGAGAAGCAAGAGTGAGCATGTTTTTCTCCATTTTCTGCTTGGAGAAACTGAGGCTCAGAGCAGATAAGTGACTTGTCTTAGGGCTCACAGTGAAGCTGGAACAACGAAAGGAACCCCCGTTTCCTGTCTCTCTGAGGTGTGCTCTTTCCATTAAACCGTCTTACTTCCTTTCTTAAGCCAGGGTACTCAATGCCTTTGGATTTTCTTGCTTTTCCCTGGTTCTAGTATCAATTTCCCTGGTTCTTACATCTTTTCCTTTGCTGTGATCCCCATGGGAGTGGGGTCTGTTACTTAAAAGAAAAAGCCAGTTCAACAGGCTCTACCGGGAGAAACATCCTAATGGGATTGTGTGTTTGTATGAACCCGGAGCTAGAAAGGCACTAGGTGGGCAGAGCAGTTGAAGCATAGAATTTCAGTTAGTACTGGCTCAGGAAGTGCATCTCATTTTTGGACACCTGTCCAAATGGTCTTAAAACAATTTCCAGAAGGGTCTGAAGGAGTTGTTTTCTGAGTTGAACTTGATTCCTAGAAGTAAACTGAGCTCTTCTGCTTCTTAATTGTTCTCAACAGGTGCTCTATGACACATCTTGGGCAAAATCAGTCTTTAGCTGCCTCCAACTGGTCTAAATGCCAAGTTGGGAGCCCTGGGAGTGGGATGGAACTGAGATTCTGCTGCTCCTGATTCTGGTATTCTGAGAGCCAGGAGCACATCAAGAGATGTACTTCACTGTTTGCTCAAATCTCCAGGCAGCATATCCGTCTCCACCTTCCCATTCCCGGCTCCCTGGCCTGCCAGGCCTCTCCTTAGAGGAACTGGGTCAAATTAGGCAGTGCAGATTGGAGACACACCAGAGGGGGAGGAGGTATAATGTGAGAGAAATTAGCAACACAAGATAGGCTTAGTTCAAAGATCTCAAAAGGAAACTGACTTTACAGCAACACAGACATCATTCAGTGATGGAGGTAGGCATATATGTACTGTAAATTCAGTTCAGTGAGCTGAATACAAAGTACCTAGAAACAGCCAGCTTCCCAATTTAAAAGGAAGTATCTCTGTGAGGAGGGAGGAAAGGTTGGTCATTGTAACCTGAGACAAAGATTTTCTTCCTTGTTCTTTCAAATGCACCTGGCACCCTAAACAGAGCCCTCCAAGGCCCTGGCTTTCTCTCATCAACATAATGTTGCATTTGAACAGGAATGGGCAGGAACAGGTATTCCCTTCTAGACAGAAGATTTCCCACCACACTTCCTGACAAGCAGCAACTGAGACCAGTCCAAGGTCTGACTTCCAAGGTCAGGCTTCAGCTACCATCCCCATCTCCACAAAAACATACCCACAGCTCTAACTATTGGTGACAAAAATATCAGAAAGTCAAGTTTTCTCTATGTACTGGCTCTGAAAGCCTGAAATAAGGTGGACATCACAAGTAATGAAAGCTCTTCAAATCCTCCAAAGAATCCTGTTTGACCCAGTGATACTCCAAAATTGGAATTTAAAACACACTCCATGTGGCTTCATGGGTAGAAAGGTAGTGACAAGGATGTTGCTGAAAAATGCAGGTGGAAGTGGAGAGAGGGCTAAGTCTCCATGTCATCCTTTTGGTTGCAGTAGGGAGAAGGGGAATTTTTTTCCTTTGGTCTCACTTAGGATCTGAAGTGAAGCCCAGGGATCATTATTATTTTTAAAATATTTATTTATTTGGCTGCACCAGGTCTTAGTTGTGGTATGTGGGATCTTTGATCTTCCTTGCAGCATGTGGAATATAGTTCTCTGACCAGGGGTCAAACCCAGGCCCCCTTGGGAGCGTTGAGCCATAGCCACTGGACCACCAGGGAGGTCCCTCCCCAGTGATGATGATGATGATGATTTTAATTTTTATGGAGGTTTAGTTGATTTACAATGTTGTGTTAGTTTCGAGTGTACAGCAAAGTGAATCTCTTACACATATATCCACTCAGTGGGCAGCAAAGTCATTATGTTTTGTGCTTGAGAAGTCAACATCTGTTGAGTAGAACAAGATATAATTCTGAAGCTGCCAAATTGAGGGCATCTCCCACCATCCTGGGGCCCACCCCAGAAGGTCCACTGAGACCTCTTCTGATTCCCAATGGTAAGGCTATTTTCTTTTATAAAGACTTTATCTCAGGAGCCACTAGTTTGACGGTTCTTGTGATCCAGGGAGCTGTCTGGATTCTCTGAATTAGGCTGTAAGTGGGGAAGGCCGAATACCGCATACCGCATACCCCAAAGAAAGATTCACTGACCTACTGGCAGACCCATGAGGAGATGAGGAATTCCTGGCTGGACATTTCACATACCCTACCAAATAAGATGCCACACCCAGAGTGTCTAATTTGGCCTTTTATCTGGTCTTGTCCTCAGAATTTGAGTTATCTTAAGTGGAAATATTCTAGGTAGTCAGACACCTGTTGTTAATGCTTCCTAAAGTGGCTCAGATAGTAAAGAATCTGCCTGCAATGCAGGAGACCCATGTACAATCCCTGGGTCAGGAAGATCCCCTGGAGAAGGGAATGGCTACACACTCCAGTATTCTTGCCTGGAGAATTCCATGGGAAGAGGAACCTGGCAAGCTACAGTCCATGTAGCCACAGAGCTAGACAAGACTGAGCGACATTTTTTTTTTTTTTTTTCCTCCCAAGGAAAAGTAGCAGTAAGGGGAAACAGTCAGGCCTCAATAGTCTTCTGTTTGGTCATGATATTGGAAGGCCTAGAGTTGATCTGTGAGCAAGTCACAACCACACCAGGCTCACCACTGATGCTCTGAGGGCTCAGACTGGAGAGACTAGGGTAAGCTGGAGCTCTCAAACATGTAAGTGGGGGTGTTTAAGTCACAACAGTAGACAGTTTTGGAGAAGGAAATGGCAACCCACTGCAGTATTACTGCCTGGAAAATCCCATGGATAGAAGAATCTGGCACGCTACAATCCATGGGGTAGCAAAGAGTCAGACAAAACTGAGGGATTTTCACTTTTTTTTTTCCCCCAAGGATATGAACATGTACCTTCACACAGGCAAGGTGAACAAGTAGCAGTAAGGGGAAGTAGCCAGGCCTCAAAAGACTTCTGTTTGGTCATAATATTGGAAGGCCTAGAGTTGACCTATAAGTCACAATCATACCAAGCTCACCACTGATGCTTTGAGGGCTCATACTGGGGAGACTGGGGCATAGCTGGAGCTCTCAAATATGTAAATAAATGGAGGTGTTTAAGTCACGACAGTAGACAATTTTGCTTTATAAGAGAAGGGACTGAGGTGAAAGAAGTTGTTCAGTGTTGACACACTGTGGTTGGTGATATATCAAATCTTCCTGGAAGCAGAGTCAGTAAATTCATGACCTTGGGGGGTACCATATTTTCTAAATATCTCCTATCTAAAGTCCCATGTTCCCACTAAACATTGTCACTAGACAGGATCACTCATAGTTTGTTTTTTTTTTTTAAAACACAGAAATCAAACAATGAGATTCTACAACTCTAGCAAACTGGGGTAAGAAAATAACTGGGATGGGGCTGTGTGAGGAGGTACAAGGAAGGCTGTTTTAGTTTAGACTTGCTTCCCAGGTCTGTTTTTCTCTCTGGTTGTCTGCCCCAAGACTTCTGCCTGTTACATTTCTTTCTTAAGGCTCCTATGCAATGAATCTCTTCCTTCCCAGCCTTGCTTCTCAGGTTCCCCGGACTTCTCACCCTGCATAGTGCCGCACACAGCACTTTTTGCTCCACCCTAAGTTTCTTCTCTACCACTTGTTTCTCCCACTCTGCTCATTGCCTTCCCATTTAGGCCTATGTCTTTCTCGCTAACCTTCTTGACCGACATCTCCCCCTAGCCACCCGCAGCCTCTTGCTTCTTTGCCAAAGTACCCAGTCTAAACCTTTCTCCACCCTATCCTATTCTACCCCAGCCTCACCCAACGAAGGAGCGTCGCGCACGCCAGGTCTTGCCTGTCCTCGGTTCTCTGTTTTGACCCATCTCCCGCCTTTTTAGGACGCCTAGGTCCCTGCTACATCCCTGTCAATCTTATGGCCTCGCGCCAACCCCTACCCCCCACCGCCAGCTTCCTCCCTTAGGCCTCAGCCCACCCAGCGACCCTCTCCCCACCAGGCCCCCGCCCACGTGTCCCCCTCCCTTCACGCCCAGGCCCCTCAGGCCCCGCCCCCGGCGGCCGAGGCCCCGCCTCTCGCGCTTCGCCCAAACCCCGCCCCTCACTCACCTGAGGCAGCTCCGCGCGCGCGCAGGATGGGGGGGTGAGGGAGAGGGGACGGAATTGGGAGAGAGGGAGGCGGGGCAGCGGGGGTCCCCCACTCTGGCCCGGACGGCCCAGTGCGGGGGGAGTGGGGTCACTGAGCTGGCCACAACCGGGCCGGAGGCGGGACCCGGGCGCTCAGCGGCGGCGGCGGCTCCATCTCCATCAGCGGCTTCACCTGAGGAGGGACAGGCCCCCCCCCATAAACCCCCCCAGTACGACTGTCCCCCTCCCCTGAACAACTTCCGGTCCCACTACCAGGCGACAGGCGGTGTGGCCGAACACCGAGCGCCTCCAAGCTGGGGAGACCAGGGAAGGAGAGCTAGGGGAGAGTAGTCGAGCGCCGAAAGATTCAAGTCCTAAAGGCGCGGTCGCAGGCAAAGGAAAACTCAAGGACTGACCCTTCATCTACATCTACTTTGCAAACAAGTCCACGTTGGGCGCTCTAGTTGCCCTGGCATGCCTGCCTCTACTGCCAAGTTTTGCCTTTGCCCCTTCTACGACAATATTGATTTTAACCTCCTTAACATTCTTCGCCTTTCCTGCAAGGGCGAAGGAATTGTGTAGCGGAGGGACTTAAGAATGACAAATTAAAAAAAATTTCCTCTTGGAGGGATATCTTGAGGTCATTCACCTAAGTAGTCCTGCAGACACGGACAGACTTCAGAGAACGAAACCCCACTTCTTGACTTCCCTTCACCTTTTGTTTTGAGTTCTCAAGAGATATCCCAATACCAGTGCATTTCCCTCTCTTCAATTTGCTCACTCCCCAGCCTCAAGAAGTCCCCCAAATCATCTTTAAAAAATTTTTCAAAGTGGTAGTCTTAAGCAGATATTTTATTGATGTATTTAGAAAAGTGGAACTATAAAGGGAGAGGGTTGTGTTGCGCTCTTCACAACCCTTGGCAACCTAGAGGCAGTAAAAAGTTACATATACACACATTTTCTGAAGAATCCCAAGGACAAAGGCAAAATAAGGCCTCAGTGGTGACAGTCATTAGAAATGGAGATAGGGCAGATAGAGAAAATAGTGCTTATTTCCAGAATTACTCTTCCTGCTTCTAGTCCTTTGCTCCAATAGCTCTTACCTTCTGGCACAGGGTCAGTGGCCTGTGACTATAAATAGTGTCCAAGGAGGAGTGAGTGCTTGGGTGGAAATGTGTGAGGAATGTATTTGTATGTGGCTTCAGAATGCATAGTCAGTGTTGTGATCCAAGACATGGAGAAGAGGTGGAGGGAAAAGATTTTTTGTGCTAATGAGGCCAAAGAATGGGTATGGAAAGAGGCTCAGAATGTGGTTCTGCTTCACCTTCTCATGGGGTGACATGGACATGGACACGGTGCCAGGCATTGTTGAGCACCCCTCGCAGGTTCCAGATTGGGGCCACTGTGTCTGGCTGCACATTGTAGCTCTCATCTACAGCCTTACAGACAATGTTCAGTTCCTTTATCCCAGCTGGCAAAGGGGCTTGCAGGTGCCATAGTCGCCAGGCCCAGGCCTTTCGGGCACGCTGCTCCTCTCCTTCCAGCTCAGCCACTTGCCAGGTTAGGCCCCCATCCAGAGACACATCCACCCTGACCACAGCTCTTCCTCCACCACTCCATGCATAGCCTTTGACAGTCACCTCCCCTGACCCTATTGTCTCCCCTTCTTTGGGTTGTGTGATGGCTGACTGGATAGGAAGTTCTTGGATAGATGGAGCTGAATCAAAATCTACAGTGTCCCAGTCCACAGATGGAGAAAAGCCTTTGTAATCCCGCCGCTGCCAGTGGCTGAAACTTTCCTCTGGTTCCACACTCACTTTGCCCAGCCATTTGACATGGCGGGCACCCACCACACCAGGAACCACCACTCGCACAGGAAAGCCATGGTCACGAGGCAGAGGTTGCCCATTCATCTCATATGCCAGCAGGACCTCAGCTTCAGGGTCCATGGCCCGAGCCAGAGGGATGGATGCTCCATAGGCAGTCCCTGTGGGGTCTGAGTCCAGTCCCTCAAAGCAGACATGGGCCTCAGTTTCACAGAGCTGGTAACCAGCCTGGGCTAACACATCACAAAGCCGTGCCCCAGCCCAGCGTGCAGTGCTAATGGCCCCCAAACTCCACTCCAGACCTCTTACTTCTTTGAACTGAGTCATCTCGGAGCGCCGGTTGCCAGCACACTGCAGAGTGACCGTGATCTCGTGCTTAGGGAACTGGTACAAGTCATCCAGGGACAGGCACAGTGACTGACCCCCTGGTGGCCCTACTACATTCAGGCGATAGGTGTCTGGGTCCACGTTAGGTACAGGCAAATGATTCCGGGTGAAGAATATAGGGTTTGGTGTGATGTAGTTTTCTGTCAGCAACTCAGGGGGGGGCTCCGCATTAAAGGGGCGCTGGGTGTTGACCTTCAGAGCTGAGTGACGTATAGGATCATCCGCATAAGGATCAGAGGTCTTCAAGATGGAGGGTGCCTTGTCGTCAGGGCTCAGCTCCCCAATCTTGTACTGAGCTAGTATCTCTCGCACGTGGGGCTGGTTGTGAACAGCATAGAGGGCCCAGAAGGGCTCTAAAGGACCCCCGGCTGCTAGCATCAGCTTTGATGCCCCCCCTGGGTGTATGTCCACAAATTCTGTGATATCAAAAACCTCACAGCCCAAAGTTACCCAGACCCCAGTCTCAGGGCTGCTGTGGGATTTCACTTCCTCCCTGGTATATCTGCGTGGTGACTCTTGAGAAGCCTGAGGCAAAAGGGAACAGAATGTTAAGAAGAAATCACTCTACCTCACTCTGACCCTGTGCTTCCCTGGTGGCTCAGATGGTTAAGAATCTGCCCACAATGCGAGAGACCTGGGTTTGATCCATGGTTCAGGAAGATCCCCTGGAAAAAGGCATGGCAACCCACTCCAGTATTCTGTCCTGGAGAATTCCATGGACAGAGGAGCCTGATGAGGTCCATGGGGTCGCAAAGAGTCAGACACAACTGAGTGACTAACACCCTGACCCAACCCACAAAGTTATGGCCACTGGGAAGGTAGAAGATTCCATCTGTGCTGTGCATGAAGACCATGAAGGCTGTGTAATCATGGGGTCTGTGATAAAGCCTGGGTTGCCAGGGGAACTCACTCAGGCCCCTTGGTTCTGATAGTGAAGTCCCTTCCTTCCCTACTTACCCTGCACTGCTGATCATGACAGGCCAACACTGCCCCGAGGCCTAGCAGTGTGCCCATGACTCTCCATCCCCTGGTGCTGGAGTTATCACCAGAGAAGGTGAAGCTGGAGCGCTGGGGCTGAAAAGAATCATTTGTACAGCAGGCCCGAATGCAGAGCCTTGCAGGGGTTGACTTGAGTCTGGAAGAGAGAGAAGTCTTAGTAGCACACTTGTGATCATAAGAAAGGGCTGGGGAAGGCCTGTACCTCTCCCAGGTTAGCCATTGGTTCCTTCAGTTGGGACTTAGTTTCTCAGCAATGGGTGGGACAAGTGAGATGTGGCTTTCCCTTTCCTCCTAGGCCACTATCTCAACCATCTTATCTGACAGTTAAGATAAGTGTCATAAAAGTACTTAAAAGGAGATATGGACTAGGAACTGGATGGCCTACCTGTAGGCCTGTCGGAGCCCTGGGGCCACAGCTCTGTGCAGCAGCAGCAGCAGCATTATGGCAGACCTAGGATAGGAGGAAGATTCCAGGATCAAGATAGGGAGTGCTGGGAGGTGATGAGATTAGGGCAGCTTGAGGCAATGGGTAGGAGGATGACACAGAGACCAGCTAGGAGCTCTCTGGACAAATGGGGAAACTTTTTCTGTGGTAACGAGGCCAAAGAATGGGAGTAGGGGTCCAAATGGGCCCTTAGAGAAAACCTGGAGGAGTTCAGAGACAGAATATGCTGACAGGATGGAAAGGAACAGGGGGTGGGAGGGAGTCCTCTGAGAATCACCTGTTCTACATCCTCTACTCTCTACTTTGTCCACTACAGAGAACAATGGGAGCCAAAAGTCTATCGTCCAGTTTGCCAGTTAATTCTTTCTGAAGCTAGCAGAGGACAACTGAGGGGTATGCTCACATAAAAGGAGACAAAAAAGTAAAATATAGATAGTGGCAGCCTAATGAGGTAAAGGAAGCTCAGATTCTGGAGTCAAAAACTGCTTTGCATTTATAAAAACCAGTCCCGCCATTAACCAGCCCTGTTCCTGGGCAAGATACCAGGCCTCTCTGAACCTGTGTCCTCATCTATGAAATGAGATCTACGTAGCAGAGTTGCTATGATGTGCAAACAAGTAATAACATTGTCATTGAAGGACTTTCCCTCCTCTCCCTCCACCCACCCCTAAAAAAATGAAAATTGAACCCAGCTGGGAACTGGATCCCAACCTGGGTCCACACCCCTACCTTGTCTATGCCATTTCAGTGAGCTCAGCAAATTGAGTAGTTAATGGTCAGGGTGTCAGGGAACTGGCTAGAGAAGGAAGAAGGTAATTTTTCTGCTCGGGCTCGCAGCAGTTTTTTCTTCATAGCACTGAGCAGATCACTGATTACAGGAGGGCCAACGTTGGGGGTGGGGTGGGGTGAGAAGCGTCAGAATTGCTGATGAGATGCAAGAAAGCTAGGAGTAGGAGCAGAGGCTGCACTGTACTCCCGGCCCTTGGGACCCTCACTCTCCCGCCCACTTCCCATCAGTGCCAGCAGCCCACTCTATGCTGGAGCAGTGGGGTAGAGCTGACTTATAGTGAACTCGATAAGCCCAAGGTCCGTCTTGGGAGAAGCAGTCTTCTGCTACAGAACAGATGACACCCCCTTGTGCGGGTGGTGACCAGTCACTCCCCAGGGTCACTCTGGTCAGAATATGGATATTTTACCGGGGCGCAAGCAGCTGGCTCCACGTCACTGCCTAACAGCTGGCCCGAGAGTATCTTGTAGCAATAGCCCAAGGCCCCAGGAGCACCCGGCTAAAGGGGGTGGAGGCGGGTACCGGCAGTTTTGCTGTGCCTGGGATTCGGAGCACCCCCGGGTGCCAAGCCCCCGCCCAGGTTATTGGCCTTGCCCCCTCCTCTTCCCTTTCCTGGCCCCAGGATCCTTACCCGGCTCAACGTACGCTGGGTAGCTGTTTTACCCGCTCCGCACCCAGCGGCTATCGGCGAAGGGGTGGGGCCTGGGCCGTGACGTTGTTGCGGAGTAAAGGACCACTCTCACCCCTCGGCTCGTCCTCCAGCCATTGGCGGGCGGCGGGCCGCCTCCCAGCTGCTGTGCCCGCCTCCTGGAGGCCAAGGAAGGCCGGACGCCACCCAGGCTTGGAGACAGGACAGGCTGTTTTTCCTTCCACCCGCGCCAGACGAGGAGTGGGAGCCTCAGGATGTTAGGAACCCGAGCAATGTAAGGTGATGAGGACTCCCAAGGGTTGGGCTGAGAGGTGCTCCCGCCCCGCCCCTCCCCGCCCGCTGAGACACAAGGTGCTTTCGCTAGAGGCCTCGGCATCCAGTCGGCTTCCTCCCGGTGGTGAGCTCCGCCTCTTGTCAAGCGTCTCTGTTGCAACTACCACAGCCCTGTTTGTCTTTTAAAGAAAACAAGATCAAAAGCTCAAGTCTTTTATTTTCAGGAATGAGGGCAGAAATGGAGTCTAAACAGTGGTTCAAAGGCTTCGAGATTCCTTGGTCTAACAATTTCTCCTCAAATTGTAGAAATAACAACACTGAATAACCATCTTTTATATTTTGCTTAGTTGTCAATTTATTTTAAAAGGTCGTTATTTAATGACATTTTAACACCTCAAAGTAGGAAGATTATAGTTGCTCATAATATCAGAGTAAAGGACACTAACATAAATTGTTTGCTATTACCCTTTTATCATTTGGCTAGGGAAAACTTCGGAGAAGGCAATGGCACCCCACTCCAATACTCTCGCCTGGAAAATCCCACGGACGGAGGAGCCTGGTAGGCTGCAGTCCATGGGGTCTCGAAGAGTCGGACACGACTGAGCGACTTCACTTTCACTTTTCACTTTCATGCATTGGAGAAGGAAATGGCAACCCACTCCAGTGTTCTTGCCTGGAGAATCCCAGGGACGGGGGAGCCTGGTGGGCTGCCGTCTATGGGGTCGCACAGAGTCGGACACGACTGAAGCGACTTAGCAGCAGCAGGGAAAACTTGTCATTGGCGAGCTGTGGACCTGGGGCAAACGTACCCAACACTGCCCTCTAGAGGTGAGAAGGCTCAGTTACAACCTTACTTTAAAAGTCAACTGAGCGACCAACACTTTGACTTTTTTCCCCCACCTTTAACTTTGGAAGATCATATCCCCTCCTTCCCTTTCTTCTTTCCAAAACTGAACTAGAAGAGCTTTTACTAGAAATGAAGAAGTCGTGTGGGGGTGGTAATATAAAGAAAGGGGAACTGACAGTGAAAAGGTAATTTTGGCTCTAAGGTTTTTGGAAAAAAAGATTCCCAATTTAACTGTACAATTTAATCATCAGACAGGGCTGATGCCCAACCTATCCTTCCAGTCTTAAAAAACAGGCTCAGTCCAAGGATACAGAGGAATCAGTTAAGGATTATCTGAAGCCATGAGATGAGATTTCTGCCTTGTAACTGTCACCCTACATAAAGCTACACACAGGCTTTATAGAATTGACCTTTTAAATCTCAAAAATTTTCATTTTACAGAGGAAACTGAGGCAGAGAACAGTTAAGTAACTTGACTAAGGCCATAGTTAATAAACTGTCAGAGGTGGGACTGAATTCCAGGCTATCTTTCCTGTCCTTCAGATTCTTTGGAATTTAAAACTCCTCCTGCAACCACACCTAATCTTTTCTCTGTATCATTCTCCCCGACCACTTCCACTTAGACTGTGAGGGTCAGAGCTTCAAGAATACATGGAAAAGGAGGACAATTTCCTGCTGAAATCTTCCTATTGGGGTAGAAGTCACATGATCAATCAACAATGTTAATTCAGTGATTTTTTAAAAACTTTCTTTAGGTCATGGACCCCTTTGAGATACTAATTAAGGCAGTGGGCCCTCTCCCTAGAGAGGTGCACATAAATTTTTGCATAATACTTAAAAGTATTTACAAACACCTCTCCCTCCAGTCTCATCAACTGTCTGCCCACAGGTCCATAGATGACCAACCCCTTCCATATATACATTCTGTAAGGATAGCCTAAAAAACTAAGCTAGGGACAGATTTGATGAGCTCTCTAATGGCTTGCAGTGATTAAACAGCAGTAAAAGGGCTATTTTACAAATTGGATTATCTCACTATTCAAGGAAAGATGAGTAATGAGGAGTTACCAAGATGCAGGGCTTCCTTGGTGGCTTAGCAGTAAAGAAGGTTCAATCCCTGGCGGTAAAGATCCCCTGGAGGAGGGCATAGCAACCCACTCCAGTATTCTTGCCTGCAGAATCCCATAGACAGAGGAGCCTGGCGGGCTACAGTCCATAGGGTCACAAAGTTGGACATGACTGAAACAACTAAGCATGTACATACATACGCACGCACACATGCATGCACCAAGATGCAAAGGCAGGTGTGTTTCTGGTTCAGTAAAACATTACTGGGTTGCCTTGCAAATTTCTAGTATTAGAGAAATAGCAAAAAAAAAAAAGAGAAGAGAAGAAGCAACACTCCAATACACCTTTTTTTCTCCTTTTTTACTTACATTAAATACATCGGTAAATCAGCAGTCGCATTCTGTTACCACGATTGTTATGTTGGGAGAGGAAGAAAAGGGGAAAAAGGCAAATGCTTTCTTAGAGGCAAAAAAAAGAAAAAGATACCCCCCCTTAAAAAACAAACAAACTGATCAGAAGAAAAAATGAAGAGCTGGGAAATAAAAACTAAGATTCCCCAAGCCCACCAGAGCTCAAAGAAAAGCAGAAGAGCTCCTAGAAAGTAGAAGGAAGGCAACAGACAGGCCCGTAAGTTAAGGCCAATCCTGTTCCTAAGGGGGGTAGTGGGAGGGAGAAGCCTGGAGAAATGGTTTCCCAGCCCCAAGGCAATGAAACGTCTTCACTCCTGCTCCATGGGGAAAACTGCACAAAGAACTTCATTTCTCAGAAACGTATGAGAGCCATCCTAGTTCTTCCACTTCTAAGGACACACTGGGTGCTTTAGGGGGCTAATGGGTGCTGGGAAAAGAGGGGGAGAATACGCGTCTCAGGGCCGTGGGAACTAAGGCTGCCCCTGGGAAAGGAAGGGAATTGAGGCATAAGTGGAAGAACCTAAGCTCAGTCCTTCAGAATCTCAGCGTCATGGATTTCTCAGCTGCTCTGGGACAGAAAGCAGTCTACAAGCCCAAAGGGCAAAATGGTTCCTAGTTCACTATGGCCTCTCCTATCTTATTTCCCCCAATTTCCCCAAAATTCTAAGCTAGAACAAGAAGGAATTTAGAGTTCTCTCTTGCCTTGATGGCTTCCCAAAGACATTCTAAAATATCTGTGAGGGACGTGGAGAGAGGCTAGAGATTTAGAAAGGACCAATGTCCTCTGGTGATGTGAGACAGTTGTGAGGGACCTTGAGTGCCAGTCATTCCCTGTCCACAGGAACAGGTGTTATGATATGAGGGGGCCACAGGTAGACCTCTGTGGTACAACTCCCTAGTGGTATGTGGATTAAACCACTGGCTGCATGGGGGATGGGTTTGGGGCAGTAAGCATGACAAACTGAAGATACTAACAAAGGAGAAAAGAAATCGGGCCTGATGGGAGGTAGGGGGGCAGAACAGACTGTACAGTGGGAATAAAGATCATACCTATTTACAGGGAAGTAGAAAAGACATGGTAATGGGTGGATCAAATTGAATGGGAACCCTGGAAAAGCACAGAAAACTCCTCCCTCTGGCCGGACTCTTCTTCACTCCCCTACAGTGAGTCGCCTATGCTATCCTGAGACTGCTCTCCAGCTGCTCAGTTAATTTCCCAGGAAAGGTAAACCTATACCCAAGAGTCAGGTTGGCAAGAATATAGGTGAAGTAAGAATTAGAGTTAGAGGAAGCTAGCAGTGGAGATTGGGCTTGACTAGCTGCCACCGGTAAAGTTCTTTGCAGCCCCTCCTCAAATCTCATATACACATTGGATTCCACTTAATTAAAAAGAGGGCAAGTAAATCAACCAAACCGCCCATTAAACAAGTATCACAAGTGAACTACCATCAATTAAAGTGCAAACTGCAGGGGGATATGGTGGCTGGGGCTGAGGCCATCTGAAGGCCAGAGAGAAAAAAATGCCTAAGTCAGAGGATGGGTATCAGAAACTGGTCCCTCCTCCATTTAGATCACAACAGAGCCAAAAGGCAGGCAACCAGTGAAGATTCTTTGGAGGACTCTGGGGTCCGGAATCTCCCCCATTATGGGGGAGAAGCTACCTAAGAAGCTGGGTGAGGGGGAAATAGGCCTTGGAAGAGTTCTTGAGCCACAGATGACGCTGCTTCTCCACCTCTTCCACTTCTGCCCAGTCAGACAATAGCAAGACTCCAACCTGGTGCCCAGGAGCTGGCCGTCCCATTCCCACCTCTACCTAGAAAAACCCTCCACAAGGCCAACTCACGGATGCTGCAGTGCTTTCAGATAGGAGAATCTCCAACCAAACAAAAACAAAAAGGCAATGTTTCCTTACTACCCCCTGCTCTGAGCCTTACTTTCCTCCAAGGCCCTTAATGTGACTGAACTGGAAACCTTCCTCAGTTCCTGGGTTTACCACCTTCTCCATCCTGGGGAGAGGAGGAAAAGGAGATCAAGAACAGAGACTGACCAAAAGCAGAAGGGGCAGGGGCAGGAGACAAAAAAAAAAAAAGTTTTCTGAAAAAATGGGCAGAAGGAGGAGGAAAGATGAGTAGGTCACTGTCTTGCACCTATAATACAAAGTGAAGAAAGTTTGTTTTGGAAGGTAAGTCCTGGGGGATCTGACCCCCAAGCCCCAGAGTAGGGGTAGGAGGCCAGTGGCAACAGCTGCCTGGTGTTGTTGCTGAAGCGTTAAAAAGTGCCATGACGGAGCTGTCAAGAGGCAGCCCTTGGGAGCCAGGGCTCAGTGTGCTGTTACCGTAGGGGCTATGTGCTGAGGGGTGGGGATGGAGGTTATTTCTTAGCTCTCGTGCTAGCTCCATACTTGTTTGCTGCTAGCCACCCCCTCAGTTGCTACAACACTGGCTCTTGTTCTGCTGGGACTGCTCGTGAAGATCCACACCCCGGGTTCGGCCTGCTGCACCCCCCAGATTCTGGGGTTCACTCTTTGGCAACTTCTTAGCTAGAAATAAAAACAGAAGGGAACAAAGTATGGTAGATTTTACTCATTTCCCCAAAAAAGACTATTGGGGGAAAGGGGAAATGTGAGAGACTAATGTTCTCAAGAGGGGAGGGTTCATTGCAAACAACATTGAAGATGAGGGAGCTCAAGCTGGAACGAAAGGATGGAGGTCACGATGGAAAGTTACAGTATTTCCACACCTAAAGTTTTCATAAAGGGAGATACTCCCATTTACCTTTATGACCTGGGTTAGTGATCTTGCCTAGAGGCAAGGGAAAAACGACAGGAAGACCTCAGGCTGCTCTGACCTTACCTATTGCCAGGAAGAGATCGTTCACGTTCATAGCTGTCTTGGCTGAAGTCTCCATAAACAATAAGCTGTTGTCATCTGCATACGCCTGGGCCTCCTGCAAGGGGTGGGGTGTACTGGTACTCAGACTGTAGGGCAGAGACAAGTACTGCCTTTCCACTCCCATGCAGCACTGGAGCTAGGCAACATCCTAGGTTCCCTCCCCTCTGAGCCAGCTGGCCCTGGACCCATAATTTGGTGATGACTCCCTCAAGGGATATCCCATGGTCTCCACCACTTAATCCAACAAACAGATGTCAGGAAACTTAATTACAGGGAAGAAGGTAAGTTGGTTAGGGGCTTTTGGGTTCTGACACTTTTGAGTCCCTTACCTCAAATTCAATTGCTCCCTCCTTCCTCTTTTCACACTGGTACCCCCACAGCTGGTACTGGTACTCCCCTACCCCTCTGCTTTGGAATTTTCTTCTGACTCCTCTAAAATCTCCTGGCTGGCATTAGGGTCACAGTGCTGCTGTATTTAACTTGGTGCAGAACTGGGGAATGAGATGATGAATGTCCTCAGATGAGGTTTTCAGAGAGGGCAGGTTTGGAAAAAAGAGGTCCCAAGCATAGAGGGAGTGTGTCAGGAAGGACTCGGTGGCCAGCTTACTTCATACTCCACCATGCGCTTGTTGGCCAGGTCAGCTTTGTTCCCTGCCAGGGCAATAACGATGCTAGGACTGGCCTGTCGCTGTAGTTCTTTTACCCATGTCTTCGCTCGGGCGAAGGTTTCCTGGGAAAACACAAGGATGAGAATGGGTAGGCTGGAACAACCGCCAATCTAGGGCTATCACCTTCAGGTCCAATCTCAAAATTCACCTCTTCTAAGCAGCCGTTACTCATTGAAACCATTTGTTTCTGGTAATTCATTACCTCTGTCTTCTCAACACTTGGAAGCGTAATTTGTATTCTTATTTTGCTATTGCAAGAACCAGTTTTCTCTCCCCCACCTAATGTAATTCCTATAAATAAAAGCAAGGACAATCTTCTCAGCCCACTTACCTGATTAGTAATGTCATAAACCACAATGGCAGCTTGGGCACCTCTGTAGTACATGGGGGCCAAGCTATGGTATCGCTCCTGCCCAGCTGTGTCCCAGATCTCAAACTTGACTGTCGTGTCATCTAGACAAACAGACTGGGTAAGGAAGGCCGCTATGAATGAGAAAACAGAGGAGAAGTTGGTGTAAGTGGGAGAATGCACTGGAACATCCCACCCTCCTTCAAAATATCTCCACTGTCAGTCTAAGAGCAGTGACTACCCAGGCCGTTCAGCTACAGGAAAGGTTTAGCATTCTCCTTCTTATACCCTGGAAAGGTTTAGCATTTTCCTTCGGGTCCTGGCACCAGAATTAAGCCTGCTCTTGGCTAAATCCTTCCTGCCAGAAGTCTTTCCAGCTAAGGAATGGGGGCGCCATGGTAAAACTCTGAGGGCTAGAAAGAACCAGCTTTAATACCAGAGTCAACACTCTTCTAACCAAAACAGATTAAGAGATAATGAGAGACAATAAGCATCAGATAAAAGTTGATTAGAAGATTTTAAAGCCTGATGTGAGGTCCCACCATTATATTATTTGGCTGTTAAACTTTTTTGTATCACTTCTGCTGGTCTAAGAATGTATTTCCAAGGTAAGTAATAAAAGTGGAGAAGGAGAAATATGGGGAGTTCTCATATTGAATTAGCACCCTATTTCGGGATAGTGGCAGAGAGAAGGTAGCCAAGGTAGGAAAGGAATATTTCTTTATCTTTTGTATTTAGTTCTAACCTCTGCTTTACCAGATGTGTGCATCGAAGATCATCTAAGGAGCTTTTCCAAACATACACATCTATACTGCCATCAATCTCACCCTCCTTCCGAAACTAATCAGCCAATCTGAGGTAGGGCCCAGCATGCTCCCCAGGAGTTTCAGATGTACACCTTTGATTATGAGCCACTGCCTCAAATCAACCCTGCTCAAGATGACCCTCAACTGAACTTCACTGGGAAGAGGAAAATAGTCTGAGCTTAAAACAAAAAGTGTTTTTTTTTGGTGCTCAAAGGCCAACCTTTCTTTCTTCTAGGAAGAGGATGAACAGAGACCTGTTTTGGGGTATTTTGGCAATTTTTTTGTTTCATAAAAGATTTCCTTTTCAGGGAGCTAAGAGGGCCAGCGGCATAATCAGATCCCTAGATCTCCCCTTCAATAGCCCTTCTAAACACTAACTCTCTTCTCTCCCTGAAGTACTTACCTCCAATGGTGCTCTCCTGATACTCGTGGAACTGCCCTTTGACAAAACGTAATACCAGGCTAGATTTCCCCACTGCAGATTCACCCAGCAGGACCAGTTTGAACTGGCATATTTTGCTGGCCTGGGGCTGCCCATTGGGCCTGGCTGTGCTTCTGCTAGTCATGGCTAGATTATCAGAGTGGGAAAGGGTGGAGGGAGGGGGATGCCACAAAGCGGCAGAGGGGGGAGGGGGAGGGGAGGGGACGTCCAGGCTTCAACAATTCTGCAAGAAAAAAAGTGGGTAAAATTAAACATAGGGCCATGACAATGGCAATCATTTTTTAAGAGAAAGGACAGAATCTCCATTTCTTTGCTCCAATAAGGACTTAAGTCTTATAATCACCCACCATTAAAAGCTTACACCACTGAGAGGGTCCCAGGCACCTGGCACTCAGTGGTTAAGAGTGGACATCAAGAAAATAAGAATAGCATTTAAAGTAGAGTGTGCTGCAACAGAAAGACTAAAAACTGCGTGAGAGTAGTCTTTAATCTCCCAACCATTCCCCACCAGGTCTTCAAAGAACAGCAAATCGATCAACTTTTAGTTGGCCTAAAGAACACCCAGGTCCACCCAAAAGTGCCCCAGATCCCTACTATCTCTTTGGTGTCCTGGTGCTGTCCTTTTTTTACCCCTTTTTTCTAGCCTTCAAAATGAGAAATTCACTCTAGGGGTGTAGGTAACAGTCATCCCTGTGAAGAGCAAAGGGATAGCTTCTGGTTCTATATCCTTCATACATGACCATTTCTGAAAACTGACATTTCTGAAAATCAAACCAGGATCCAATTACCAGAAAAATCTATCCTCATTTCTGCTCAAAGGTAACAGAGAAACAGACTACATTCAGTGTTAACTCTTTCCCTTTGTTTCTGCCACCCCTCTGAGTCTGAAAATCTATCAAGTCTGAGTCAGTAGGCTTGATTTACTCTCAACTTGCAGCTCTCTTCTTGATGCCTAGGGATAAGACTACTCTCGGGATAAGACTACTCTCCACACTGAAAAGGCCTAATAGCTATAGCCCTCCAAATCAGAGGCAGAGAAAGAAGGTGTACCTTCTAAACACATGCAGCAATCTCCAGAAGATGGCACAGGAATAAGTCTTCAAGCAATAAATACTTGATGAAAGAATATAACTGAACCACCTTCTCTACCTTATAAGTGGCTAGGAAAGCTGGTGGTACAGAGGAAAGAGAGAGAAGTTGGGACTTTGAGTGTTCAATCATCCAAACCTGACTCTGAGGGGAAAAGAACTATGAGATTCAAAGAAGTGTTAGCATGATCAGAACATGCAAAACCACCTCACCCCAAAACTAAGCACTGCTTGGACTGTACTTTGTTGGTTCAAACTGATGTTTCCCTTCTCCAAGACTGATTCTAGTGACTCCATAAACATCATATTCTGTGACATATATAGTGAAAAAATAATTGCTTTGGGTTAAATATATCTGCAATATCAGGGTTAAAAATATATCTGCAATATTAGTAAACATGGAAAGGATAGAAAAGCCATAGAGGAAGAAGCATAGAGGAACAAAAGCTGTGGAGTCCAATTCATTGGATTCATTTTAGTTCTGCTTATTAGCTATGAACTTTTGGACAAATTACTAAATCTACCTGTGCATCTGTTTCCTCATCTGTAAAATGGGATAACAGTCTATGAGCACCTACTTCAAAAGGTGTTGTGAGGACTAAATGCAATAATACATATAAAGAACATAAATATTTGACAAAAGGTACTATTAAGCTACTAATCATTATTAATATGACATCAAGAAAATTTCTCTTCCTGAGCCTTACCTTCTACCTTTATAAAATGGAAAAAATACCTATCTCGTACAATAGCCCTAAGGATTACGTGAAACATGTGTTTAATATAGAGCTAATAAATAGTAAGACAGGTATTATTTAGTGGCCCTGATTCACAGAAATAATCAATTTAATATATTAAAGGACATCTCAATATTAGTTGTTATCAATATAATCCTAAAGAGCAGCCATCACATGAAGGAGGTAGAGGAAAAAAAGAGAAAAAAAAAAGTGTAAGAGGAAGTTAACAGAGAAATGAGATAGAAATGAGAAAGCCCAGAAAAGTCTCAGCATAGACTAGATTAAGACAGAGGACTGAATAAAATTACTCTGATCTTACTGGGTATTTTGTAGTCCCCCAGGTCAATGAGTCCTAAGAATTCAGATATACATGTGCCACTTTGTGATGAACTTTTCACTGGTTTATGATGAAATGATTAAAATTAAAATGATACAGCAAGTTTTTCACAAAGCTAAATTTATTCAATTTAAGAGTATCCTTTATAACATGATTTCTAACTTCTTAGTATCAATTTTCTCTCAAAGGTAAATATGTATTTATTGCATGGATAAGCCTCTAAGACCTATAGTTCAATTTTAAAAAAAGCAAAACACTCGGCTGATTCTATTTCTATAAACAAAGCAAAATTCTACAAAGACAAAGGTATGGAAAGATACATACTCATCTTCCCTCTAGGGAGAATGAGACTAAGGAAAATGGTATGTAAAGAACTCAGATATTTTCATGCTACATAAATCTTTCTTTTATTAACAGGAAATATATAAAGTTTCCTACATAACTTTTTTTAAAAATAAATAATGGTGTTGCTAGTCAGTAGTAAGCTTTTTAAATATACTTATGTGGAAAAACAGAAACCCTTAAATTTAATTTGTCTGTTAAATCCAAAATTCTGGGAACCAGTACTGCAACTGCAAGAATTAGTATTAATTAGCTTCTTAACTACTAGTCACAGTTCTTTAGCTCTTTTCATCCTCAAACCTTTAAAGGAGTGTTTTTATTGTGTAAGCCAAGTAGTGATCTTGAAATTGCTTGGTGGATCATGATCAGTATATTAAAAAAAAAAGAAAGAAATTACCATGTGGCATGCAAATAATAAGCACAAGAATCATTTTGTGAAAATGCTTCTTCACTTGTGGTTGTATGTACACACACTGAATTTTGATGTAAAAAAACTTTTTTTTTTTTTTGAGCCATGATCAAAAAAAAAAAATTCAACAAACATTGCTTTGGAGAGGCCTGCCACTGAAGATGGGTTAGTAGGAAGTCTAATCTCTGGCTGGCCTACAAAAGCACTTCCAGGTGAAATTAAGATGAGGGCTGAATATAGCTCTCCAGGGGTCAGAGGTTTTCTAATCCTGCCACTAAAGTTATGGAGCAATTAGGAAAATGGAATGCTAAAGTCAACAGAGGCAGTCCTGCACAGTGGTAAGGGCTCTGGAATCAGGCAAGCCTTAGTTTTTTCTCTGCTTTGTCAATTAACCCACTGTGATCCTAGGCCACTCACTCCTTTTACCTTTCTTGGCTTCAGCTTCCTTATCTATGAGGATCTGGGGGTGGAGTAAGAAGGATAATAGGGGAAAATAGTAAAAGGCAGAATTTGAATTCAAAGTTCTGGGTACCTTTAAGAAATATGTTTCTTTATACAGTTTCTCAGCATCTGTGAGGATTATTTTTAAAAATATATTTATGTAATACTTCATATACATTGTTTCACAGGTAAAGAGGATAAGCCATTATAACTCTACACTTGAAAACAGATGAAATGATAGGGAGAAAAAAAAAACCTACAGATGATAAGCTGATTAAGTTTCCTTTAGGTTGATACACATATACTATACTCTTAAGAAACAACAGGAAAAGTGACTAGATTCTTTGACTTACTTCCTCACATTTCAAAGCAACTGATCCAAGGGGCAGAACACTAAGTTAGAGTGAACTAAATTCTCATTTGCAGACACATCTTTCTAGGCCTGGGAAAACAGTAGGAGTTGGAAGTGTGAAGATAGGAAACAGTAGGGAATTCCCTGGCGGTCCAGTGGTTAAGACTCCATGCTTTCATTGCCGTGGCCTGGGTTCAATCCCTGGTCAGGGACCTGCAAGTGGCATGGCGTGGCCAGGAAAATTAAAAAAAAAGGTAGGAAACAGTCACAGACACTCGGGTCGAAAAGCCCCTCGTCACTGACCCCAACAGATGGTAAGTCAAGCCAGAGTCAATGAGCAAACTTTCTTGAACTGTCAGAGATTAGTAACTACTGGGTTAGGAAAGACTAACTCCCACTCCAGTATTTCAGCTCAAGACTGTGTCCTATCTTCTCTGTTCACGGTAATTGACCAGCTGCCCATCTCTGTGCCTTCATCTTTAATCCCAGCTTGTTAATAAGAGTATCACATTTTCTATGCAACAGCTAGACTCTTGAAAGATCAGGGGTACAGAAATGGAATAATACACATAAGATTCAATTGATTTCTCCCCTATTCTGGTGATGATTTTTTTGGCTGACAATTGACAGTGGGCAAACGAGCTATCCGAAGGCAAAAAACTAAACACAGCCAACCAGTCAGGTGGTGTGATGACTATTACCTTCAAACCTGAGGCAAGAAAGGGAGGAGATTTTTCTCCCCTTCAGCCCTTTCAGTTCAGATGAGAATGACTTAACTTCCCTCAGAATTCCAGCTTCACAAGAATGGCTTATCAAATGACTAAGGCTTGACTCTGTCATCAGTCCACTGGGGAAGGGGAACGTGGAGAATGAGGGGCAAGTTCTTTAGTGTAGGTAGCTCTCCCAGCAGAGGAAAATATGAACAGGAAAGCTTTCTAAGGGACTTCCCTGGCGGTCCAGTGGTTAAACTGAGATTTCACTGCAAGGCGGGCAAGAGTTTGATCCCTGGTTGGGGAACCAAGATCCCACAAGCAGCATGGCAAAAAAACCAAACAAACAAGCAAACCAACACAAAGGGTTGTTAGCAGCTTAGCCTGCTGATGCCTAGTAGGGCAGGACTCCATTCCTCAGATCCCTTCCCACTTGGTAACTTTGAGTTCCTATGTCAATTACATATGATGTGTATGTTAGTCACTCAGTAGTGTCTCTTTGTGACCCCGTGGACTGTAGCCTGCCAGGCTCCTTTGTCCATGTCCATGGAATTCTCCAGGCAAGAATACTGGAGTAGGTTGCCATTTCCTTTTCCATGGGATCTTCCCAACCCAGTGATTGAACCTGGGTCTCCTGTACTGCAGGCAGATTCTTTACCATTTGAGCCACCAGGGAAGCCCAACTACATATAATGGATGCCTCCAGAAGTCTGTCATCTATCAATAGAGACTGAGTTTCAGATAAAGAGCCACTGGAGTCTAGCTCCCTCCCTTATGTTAGCCCTATAAATTCAGTTTTGCAGATTAGAGGCAGTTTAGAGGTCATCTAGTCCAATCTGTACTTTACAGTGAGGAAACTGAGGCAAATAAAATCAACCAACTTGCCCATACAGCCAGCTATCACACAACAGATTAGTAGCAAATATCCTTCTAGCAAGTACTCCTAGTAAGGCACTCTTGCTCCTATAATACCACTATACCACTTAAGGAAGCAGGAGATGCTGAACTCTGAACTGAAATTCAAAGAAAGTACCAGGACAGGAACAAGAGCTTAGACTGGATAGTTTCTGCCTCTATACAGTTTGGATAAGTACTTCCTTTGGGACTGAAAACAAGTTAGGAAGCCCCAGGCCTTCCCTGGGAACTAGAATCTAGTCCCATATCCTTCTGATAGAAGCAATCATTTATTACTATGCTTCTCTAAAAGGTATTGACCAACCCCTGCCAGGAGAGCTGAAATAGGAGCAATTCAATGGCGGGCACTAGGGAAAGAAGTGGTAATTTCTGCAGAATTCAATGGGCCGTGGGATTAATGTGAGATTTACTGAATAGAAAGACAGCACAGAAGCTAGTAAGTGTCTTCAACTCTCCAACTTTGTTTAGACCCCAAGTTACCAAAATCTTAAATTGAATTTCACTACTTGGCTCATTGCACTGATCCAATGTTAACCAATGAGTCATGGGCTTAAAAGAGTTTTTCCACTTCCCCTTACCCTCTCCCTGCTGTTCAGTAGCTCCAGTCATGTTTGACTCTGTGTAGCCTACCAGGTTTCTTTGTCCATGGGATTTCCCAGGCAAGAATACTGCAGTGCGTTGCCAGTTCCTTCTCCAATCCTCTCCCTTATATTTCCCCAAAAGCAAAAAAGCACACTTAATCTCTTATCAGCATGGTACTGCAAAGTCCCTCATATTGACCTAGGAAAGACTGGAATGCCTTTCTCCACTTTGTCTGCCTAGCAAATGCCTAATGTATCTTTTAAGGACAAACTCAAATGTCACATTCTCTGTGAAATTGTGTAATTACCCTCTCACCCCAAGAGAATTCACCATTGCTTCCTCTGGAATCCCATAGTATTAAGACTACATTCTTGGGAATTCCCTGGTAGTCCTGTGGTTAGGATTCAGGGCCTTCACGGCCTGGGGCCAGGTTCAATCTCTGGTTGGGGAACTAAGATCCCACAAGCCATGTGGCCTGGTCAAAAAATAAAAAAAACTGCATTCTTATCACAACATTTACTACATTATTTAAGTGTATCTGTCTGCTCTGCTAAACTAAGAACTTCTCAAAAAGAGTGACTATTTATGTCATTTTCAATCTCCAGAGCAAAACACAATGTCGGGGTTCCTAGTTCAGGCCTCCCTGTCCATCACCAACTCCCGGAGTTCACTCAAACTCACGTCCATCAAGTCGGTGATGCCATCCAGCCATCTCATTTTCTGTCGTCCCCTAGTAGGTATTCATTAATGTCAAAGCAATCCTGCTTGCTTCCTCCATCTACTCCTCCCCTTCTGGACAGAATCTTATTTCCATTTGGGAACGTTTTTAATAGGCCAAATTGCTCTCTCGCCTGTTTGTCATCTCCCCTGGATAGAGGGCCCTCTTGGGACCCAGCCCACAAGGTACTGTTGCAACTCACATGGGCTAACTGCTTTTCCTGTCACCCGTTACTTTACTATGCTTCAGATGGCCTAATCACACCAAATATGCAGCCCTCCCACTGTAACACTGAGGCAACTATGGTTAAAAACAAAGTTTTCTGAATCTTCAGTTAATGTTAAGTGCTAAAAAAAACTTTGGTTCAATATCTCCATTAATTCTTAAACTTAAGAAACACAAGTTTAAAAAAAGGAAAAATAAAAAATCATACATCTGAAAAGGTTTCTGCCCCTCAACAGAAACTACAACCTGACCTAGAATATGCACACTTTGCTCACCTGGGTGGCTCCTTACTCAGCTCAGTTACTGTTCAGTCAATGACTAAATCTTTCCTAAAACACTCTTTTGGGAAGTGGGAGTGTATTGTGTAGGGTTTTAAGGTATCCCTCCTCCAACCAGGCTGTTGCATTTCCTTAATTTAAATACACTGTCTCACACTTTGGTTATTACTTACCAATCTGAAATGCCATAGGATTAGGGAGCAGGCACTTGCTTCTCATACCTATGTCCCCTCCTAAGTCAAATTCGTATCAGTGAGCACAAACAAGCAAACTGTAAAAGAGCAATCCTTGCTCCTGGGCAAAAAGAAGGGATGAGGTATGATTTCAAGAGCAATGGGAAACTCCTCTTCTCCAAATATATTTTTGTAACTCCAGATCTATGTTTGAAATTCTATACTGATAATTTCCATTCTTTAACTCCCTCTTTAAAAAGCAAGAATTCTTGGGAGGATTAATACTTTAAATGACTTCGTTATTTACACCCTAATGTGGAGCAATTTTAGACCATTTTTCTTGAAAGTAGGCTTTTATTAAGGGGAAGGTAGAAAAGATAAGAAGAGATGTATAGAAGAAAGTGACAAAAAAAAAAAAAAAGGGACAGGATACCATCAGGATGTAGGAAATGGCAAAGCCTAGTGAGGATTTAAAACACATACACATCTACACAATTTTCTCTAGGACTGGCTTTGTAGAAGAGAAAACAAAAGCTTCTGGAGGGACAACAATCAAGGTTTCCAAGGGCACTGTACAAAGGCTGGGCACATCACAGGGCTTCTAAAGCCAGTAAGGACAAATTCAATTAATAAGGTGGTGTAAAAAAGTGTCCCAGTTGTGTTGAGGTTTAGAGGAAAACCAATTTCAAAGCCAGAAAAATTTGGAAGCTTCTCATATCACTATAGAAAGACAGACACAAAGGGCCTTTAGAAGAACCACCATCTTCTTTGGGGATAATGAAGGGAGAGTCATATAATTTGAACATGCAGAGACCATGAACCACAGGACAGAAATCTCAAATTCCTCACTTTAGCAAAAATGCCAATAATTTTCCCAAACAAAATGATTCACTTTAACTTTTCTTTCCTGCCCATAAAAGAGAAAGACGTTTTGGCCACCTATTTGGGCATTTCCTTAGGATACCCGGGAAGATCCTCTTGAAGAGGCTTCCCTGGTGGCTCCAGACGGTAAAGTGTCTGCCTGCAATGCGGGAGACCTGGGTTTGATTCCTGGATCGGGAAGATCCCCTGGAGAAGGAAATGGCAATCCACTCCAGCACTCTTGCCTGGAAAATCCCATGGGTGGAGGAGCCTGATAGGCTACCGTCCATGGGGTCGCAAAGAGTCGGACACGACTGAGCGACTTCACTTTCCTTTTAGGATACCCAGTGCACAAGTAGGGTGTGTGCGTTTGTGTAAGAATGTGAAGGGATAACCCAGAGTACAGCTCTCTACTTGTCTGAATTTGATAAAAGCAAGACAGAATGAACTGTGAAAGGAGCACAATAAATAACAGAGTATCATCCCAGAAGGGAAAACTGGAAAGGAGAAGCCAGAGCATGGTGGGAACATGAAAACAGAACTGCCTTTGGTGGCACATTCCCCAAAGTGAAGTAAGATTAGTTTGATCTACTGTCTCTTATCTCTGACCTTTCTGGATGAAATGAGCAGGGTATATGTGGGAGGTTTTACACTTTTTACACTTCCATAAAACCTGAATATTTTAATATGTACATACCACTTGTCTAATTAAAAAGAAAGTAGTTATAAAATACAGTGGTATAAAATGGAAAAAGGAGGAAGTATAATAAGGGAAAATCCAATAAGCTCCAATCTATGGGGGGAACTAAGGAGGTCAGTAGACTGTTAAAAATATATGAGGAAGGGACCTCTGGGTCTTAGAAATCCATCTTCCTTTTCTCTACTCACCTCCTTCCCCGAGTGCCTCTGTTTGACCCAGCTTTCTAATAGCTCAGAAACCCCGGCTCCTGAAGAAGGAGACAAAGAACGGGTGATGCCAACCTTCTGGAATGAAATTTCTCTCTTCCCCAAATCCCTTCCTCTGTGATATCACCTCATATTTCCAGGCTTGATTCCACATAATCATTACCTGCCTGGGAAATACCCAAGTCTAAGTACCACAGAAGTTTCACCAACTATGGTCAGACGATCTTTGGATGGTTGGGGATACATAAGCCCATTTCTAGAGCAGAAAATGAATCACTAATTCCCCACTTCCAGGTGAGAGATATGGTCCCCAATATAGACCACATTATTAAGCAGGAAAGAAAGGAACAAACATCCCCCAAACCCAACTTCTTAGCTTTTTCACAGGACATGAAACAGGAGGTAAGAAGAAACACCGAGACTGCAGCCTAAACCAGCTTGAGGCCAAGGGAGAGAGTAGGGGCTGAGTTGAGAACTGCCAACAGTCACAGAAAAAAAACAATTTGTCTTCACTGTCTACCCTGAGAGTATCAGAAAACTTCAACTTGCCACATCTCCACACCAATGGGAACAAAAGCGCGAGTACTCGCAAAACCCAAGGCCCCCAGCTCACCCTTCAGCATTCCCTGAAGTTCCCATCACTGATTCGTGGCCCTGCTTCCACTAGTCCGGCTACCTGAGTCTTCTAGATTAGGAAAGCTTTCTTCGCTTGTGTCAGTCCTCCCACACTGATCCCTCTCGGCTCAACTCTGGGGCACCCTAGTTATTTTTATAATAGCCACTTTGCCTGAAAAGAATGCCTCTTACCCAGTTAAGAGCCCTTCCCTCACCCTTCCAATGAGACCTCTCGAGAGTCCCGCCCCGGTTCCCCTCGGGGCCAGGGCGTCGGGTTTGACCCCTCCTCACCTCCCGGCGAATGACTTACCTCACCCGCCGCCCAGTCCCTTTCCCCCAGCTCCTCCTTCTTCGGCGCCGCTCATTGAGGCCTGCCCCTGCCCGCACGCGAGCCCCGGGCCTCCTGCGCCGGCCCCCAGCCCAGCCGCCAAAACCTCCCGGCCGCTTCCCCGACTCACCAACTTCGGGCTCCCAGCCCGCCCGGCCCCCTCCTCAGCGCCCCCATTAGGCCTGCCGGGGCCTGGTCCCCTTCTCCCCTCTCCAGTGGGCCATTCTAACCCCTCGCAGAGGCCCAGACCCTCCTCTGCCCTCAGACCAGGCCGCTTTCCTTTCCGGGGTGCCTCCGCCCCTGCCCTTGCGGGCTCCATCAGCCCGGTACCTGGGGCTCCGTCTCCCCCGTCGGGCCCAAGCCTGTGTCGAACAGACAAACAGCTGCAGCTCAACCAAACCCTCTTGCCCCTCCTCCTCCTCCTCCTCGCCCTGGGGCGGGGCCCCAGCCAATTGCACGACTACCCGCCTACCATCAAGGGTGGGCTCTCTGCGTGCTAATCCGCCAATCCTCTGGAGAAAGGCGGGACTCTTTCGGCGCTGTCACCAACGAGTACGAGAAAAGGACTGGATAGGCGAGACTCCAGACCAATACAGTGAGGGAAACCTTGAAGATGGACGAGGTGAGGAGCCACTAAAGGGCGAACTCTTCAAGGTAGGGGGCGGCACCCCATTGATAGGCGTATACTTTAACCAATAAAATCTCGATGCCCTCATGACCCCGCCTTTTAACTTATAAACATCTAATCAGGTGAGCGATGGAGGCGGGCCAAAGTGAAACTTCAACCAGTACTGAGAAAAGTCGGGACTTGAATGGCAGGCAAGGCGGGGTTGAAAGAGGCCTTAGGAACGCCGCTACTGACCTTCGCCCCTCCCCCGGGGTTTGGCGGGGGCTACCTCCAGCGCCCCGCCTTGGATGACAAATTCGCGGGCGTGAAGGGAAATACCTCTCCTAAGGACCCGGAGCCTGGGAATTTAAGCAGCCTTCACGTCGGTGCTTCCTCCTTTTAGTTGGGGCCTCAGAGCACAGGAATTTCGGGGGTGGCCCTCGGGCAGTCTGAGATGTTTTGTGGTGAGCTGAGACAGTGGCAGGTCCAAGAACTGGTAGTTTGGGGAGGCTTTAACCGGAGAAGGCGATGGCACCCCACTCTAGTACTCTTGCCTGGAAAATCCCACGGACGGAGGAGCCTGGTGGGCTGCAGTCCATGGGGTCGCGAAGAGTCGGACACGACTGAACGACTTCCTTTTCACTTTTCACTTTCATGCACTGGAGAAGGAAATGGCAACCTACTCCAGTGTTCTTGCCTGGAGAATCCCAGGGACAGGGGAGCCTGGTGGGCTGCCGTCTATGGGGTCACACAGAGTCGGACACGACTGAAGTGACTTAACAAAAAAAAAAATTAGCCCCTTTACAATAATTTTCGTACAGACGGTTGATACATTCAGAATCATATGTAAATGTGAATAAATATATTTGAAAAACTCTGCTGTTTGTAATATGCAAAAAGAAAAGAAAAAAAGGCAAACTTATTGGGAAACGCAGCGTCAATGCGAATTCCCTTGGAGCTCACTTCCAACATAGTGCTGCTCCTGAGCCCTAACAAACACTGCAAATCTCGAACTGGAGCCTTGTATGTATGTATGTGTGATATATAGGTGGGGGGTAGGGTGGTAAGATGCGCAGGTTTAGGGGGAAATGAAGCAGGAAATACATAAGCTTCACTTTCCCCAGCCGTAAAATGGGGGCAATAATTCCCGCTTCGCCCACCCGCACACTATCACATTGCTTCACAGAGGTCGAAATGGAGTGAGGTGGGTAGCCGTGCTCAGACATATTAAGAGGGGTCTGAAATCTATTATCACATACACACATCCATATTCTCTCTCACACCATTCTTTCAATAAATACACAAAAGGGGAAAGAGATGAACTGTAAAACTAGGAACTTTTTTTAATCAGTTACAAACTAAATTACAAATAATATTAACAGCAAGAACACTCAAGGACAAAAGGTGGGAGAAGAGAGACAAAATCATAAAAAGAAAAAGAGCTTTAAAAAAAAAACAAAAACATATTTGCATTACAGACCCCAAGGTGCACATGGCAACAAATCCCCACCCATTCCCACTTAAAAAACTACTATAAACTGAAATATAAATATAATTGTTCATCCTTCTTTTAAAGAAATATTTTTCCCCCAATGTCCCCGCTCAGTCACAGCCCTAAGTGTCAGAATTCTCAAAATGATGTCTCAACCTTAACTTTTACGGGGTGGCCTTCAGAGGAAAATGGGACCTAGCACCTTAAGAATCTTAAGAGAAAAATTCAAACATCTTTCACTTGCCTAATAAGGCCAAGGTGAAGCACAGTCCCTGTCCCAGAGCCTCCTAGACACATCTTGCCCATAGGAGGGACAGGCAAGAAGCCTAGGAGCCATCATTTCTACTGCAGCCCCACTGGGACCACAGAGGCTGGGAGTCTTGAGTCTCCCAGAGTTAGGTGAGATGAAACACTAAAACTAGGGTATAAACCGGTTGGATCTATTTTTTTAAACCTAATTCTTTGAAACAGGCCCCTCCATAATGTTTTTGTTTTGTGTGGTTTTTAAAGTTCCAACTTAGCCCCCACTGCTATAAGTTGGCCTTACACAGTGGCTCTGGAGGCTTGGGGTCTTTATCATCCCAGATACAGAAAATAATTAATAGTGGGGCTTTCAGAGACTGGGATGGCAAACTTATGTGGACGGAAGAGAAAGTCTTTTTTTTTTTTTGTCTTTTTAAAAAAATACCAGCCCTCTTAAGCAACGACTAAGAGGAGGGAGAGAGGGTAGTGGAGGCTGACTTAAGTGCATCTAATACTGAAGCGTCCTTTCAATTCCGCCTATTTCTTCTCTCCACCCCATCACTCCAGAGTGGATTGGCTAAGAGGGGCAGCTGAGTGCTAAGGCAACCAGACAAGATCAGTGAGCTAAGCGCCCGGGCTGAGCCAGATCACACTCACACTGGAGAAGAGGGTGATACTGGGGGTAGGGGCTTGAGAAGGCGATCAGAGTCGAAGGTGAGGTACTGGCTTGGTCACATCTTGGAAGAAAGGGTGAGCCAGAGCTGCCTTGGCTGAAATCCGCTTGTTAGGGTCGTAGTGCAGCATTTGCTGGAGGGAGAGATGCATGCTGACTTCAGTAATGTGGTAATGGACTAAATGGGCAGCAGGTATTGAGAAACTGGGAAACAGAATTCTTTCACCCCGAGTTCCCATTTCCTCCTCCCTATATCTAACAAGAGGGAAGCAGAGACAAGGGAAATGCTGAGACCAGGAGTCCAGGGCCTCATTCTTCCTTCATGCTAGAAAAACTCTGCCCAGGGGGAGGGAACAAGAGGAAATGGATGCCCACTCCCTAGTCTCACCGATAACAAGCTCCGTCCATCTTCATCCAGGGGAGGCACCACTTTGCTAAAATCCTGCCTGGCCCACTTGGGGAAACTTGGCTTATAATCAGGCATAGAAGTAACTCCTGGCCAAACCACCTCATCTGGGGTTCCCAGGGTCCGAAAGATCCGGAAGAGTTGGTCGATCTCAGAATCTCCGGGGAATAGGGCCCGGCGGGTCACCTGAAAATGGGGAAAGAGGAAAGGCCAAGACTGACATTGACGTCAATCAGAACTGCCCAAAGGATAATGGAGGTTCCCACAGGCAGTGGAAGGTCAGTAGGGCCCCCTGACTCCCTCCCCAGGGTCTTTCATGGGGTCAGTCACACAGAGCCTGAGACAATGAAGTCCCTTCATCTGCCTCCTCGCTCCCTCCTTCCTTCCCCCAACCATGGCTTTGCAGATCCCCAAGGCTGGGTGGGGCTGGGAGGGGGTGAATGTCTGGGGTGCCACTGACATGTAGCAAAGGGATGTCAAGCCACTCACGGGGTATGGGGTAGACACTGCGGTCATCCCCCCTCCTTGTGATGCAGCCACTTCTAGATAGGAGCACAGCGGGCAGAGACTGTGTCTTCCATTTCTTCTGTGTTCCCCACAGCACCTAGCATGGTGCTGGGTACACACTAGGTGCTTAACAAATATTTTTTGATGAATTGAGAGACGTATATGGGCAATTGTAAAGTATTGCACTGGGGGATAAATGCATGTTATATATATGGGCTAATGGTCTCCATGCCCCCAGTTACAACCCAGATAAGGGACCATAAAACATACTGCTGATTTGATTCGAAAACTCAGCTCACTCCACTGTTGTATTAAAGGGAATGAGAGCTCCCTTATAAGGCTGGGCCTCAGGGATCCTTCAATCTGAAAAGCCAGAGGTTGAGGGGGGGACATGTCTGAAGTTTAAATAAAAGGTGTGGATAAGGTGAATACAGCTGGCCTCACCACTTCCTGATGCCCTAAAATAAGGTCTATAGGCAAATGAAGGAGATGCTAAATGGAACTTATTTTCCCAAATATATGTAGGCTAAAGCTAGCGCAGTTGCAGAAATGATTTAGCTCAGTTTGAGATAAGATTTGTATACTGGATGCTAAGCTGTTTGAGGCTATCCTAACATTGTGGTTGACATCAGCGATGACAGCCCTCTCCTTTCTCCACCACCCTCTTTGTGCTACTCTAGAGGAAAAACCCTGTGATAAGAGAAGGACCATGGGTCTGGGCCAAGAAACAGTTCTGTTGTTCTTGAGTGTGGGAAGGAGTGGGCTGGGTAGACCATGGGCATGCCTCCATACCATCTCAGCAAAGATGCAACCGAGGCTCCATATGTCCACTGCTGTGGAGTAGTATTTGCAGCCCAGAAGGATTTCCGGTGCTCGGTACCACAGAGTCACCACCTAAGGACAAGAGTACAGGACATGAAGATACCCACATGTCAGTTCCTAAACACTATTCTGCTAACTCAATTCTTAACAAGCAGCTTCTATCCCTACATCCTTCCCTTCCCTCTCATTGCCCCTAAGTAAAATAACTGGGTACAACTTCTTAGCCCAGAGTTAGCCTAATCCATGGTTCTGGGGAACATATATTCTGAACCCCCAATTTGCAACCTCTTGGAAAACTTGAGGCAAATGGTCATAATTTTAAATTTCATGCCTTCCACCTGTCTCCTGGCTCGGTATCTATCAATATATGAACTCTATGCATACTCTAAGACCTCCCGGGGTGTCAGAAATACTTTCCATGTAGTGAGAAACTGCTGGCCAGATCGTTACTAAAAACTCTGTGAATGTCCTTGTTAACACCTCCCAGGAAGTTCAGAGAAGACATGCAGAGGAGGACTCACCTCGTGGGTATAAGTACGAACAGGGACCCCAAAAGCTCTGGCTAGTCCAAAGTCTGCTAGCTTGATGGACCCATCTGCGTTGATAAGCAGGTTCTGAGGTTTAAGGTCTCGGTGCAGGACTCGATGAGAGTGGCAGAAAGCTAGGCCCTGGAGCAGCTGGAACAAGTAGCTCTGACAAGGGGAGAGAAAAGACTGTGTTTTTCCACCACCATGAGCAGATTAGGGTCTCCTCTGTAACTCCAAAGTTCTACTAAAGCCTTTACTATTTAAATTGTAATTATATGTTTTCAAGCTATTTCTCCAATTGGATTGTCAATCCATTGAGGATAAAATCAGGTCTCATTCAGTTTTGCATTTATGTTCCATATCGTGAGACCAGCACATTGAAGGTGTTCAATAAATATGTGTTGGATGTTTGCTGGTTGATCGAAAGTAGCTTCTGAAGTAAGGAACCCAGAAAAACGGACAACAGAGACTCACTGGCTATTGCTCCCACCAAACAGGTGGAAGGGCTTTCTGGAGGCGTCTACCAAGTACCCCCCAGTCCCATTTATCTGAGTTTCATCTCAAGAACCTTCCACCTGAGCTGCTAAGTTGACTCACTAGAGTTTCAACGTCTTTGATTCCCCTGCCCAGCCCTAGGGTTAAAGCATAATGAGCAGTGAAAGAGCCACAAGAAAAGGTGTGTATGTGTGTGTGTGTCGGGGGGTGAAGGCTGGGAAGGAAGCCAAGATCACAAATCAACACTCAGTCCAGACTGTCTGCCTTCAGTCCCCCTAAGACACGCCCATGTTGGGGAGGAGTTGATGAGAAGGAGTACCTTTATGAGCGGAAGAGGAATGCCAGTGAGCGCAGAGGCATCCATGAATTTCTTGAGATCCTGGTGCAGAAACTCAAAAACCAGGTAGAGTTTGTTTTCTGTGTGAATGACATCCAGCAGCCTAGGGAAGGGGGAGGTCCAGGAATACACGTGAGGGAGAGAAAGGCCCAGATAATACAAACAGAAGACATCCTCCTTTACTGTCAGAGCACCTCCCACCTCCCAGATACATACTTACTTGACAATATTAGGGTGATTAAGCTCCTTAAGCAGAGAGATCTCTCGTATGGCAGTACTGGGTACACCCTCTGTCTCACTTGGAGAAGTTGGGAAAGCAGAGATGGGAATGTGGTTACAAATATTCCTCTTCCCTCAGCAGTACAGTCATTCCCCCCACACCACCCCCAGCCCCCACCATCCCAGCATCCCCTACGAAAGTGAGAGAAAGGGTGCTTCAGGGGTTAATTCATGGATGGACAGGAGTGGCTTTTTAGACACTTTAAGATCATCATTTCTTCTTTGCCCAGGGTTAGGTTAGCAAAGCCTCTTGGTGAAGGTGAAGTTAAAAGGGGGAAAAGTGTATGTATGTCGGGGGGGAGTAACAGCACCCAGCCTCTCTAGAGGTGCCAGTGAGGTTCAACTGCCATTCTTTTGAAAGAGAGAATTCTAAGATGCGGGTGGGGTTGGAGTACTGAGGGCTCGTCTAGTCATTTATAAGGGTGCTCTTTACCGCTTATCACAAAACCCATCTCCTCGTCGGGGAGTCCTGGATCCCATCTCAAAAGGCTCCTTCCTCTTCCTGACTCTTTCTGACTGTACATTTGGGGACATTAACCGCTTTGGGGGAGGAAATTTCCCATGGATTCGACACTACCCTATAGTCTCCACCGGGAAACCTTCTACTCGTCCTTCAACCCACCTCTCCACTTCAAAAGACTTCCCTCCCTGCTACCTTCCGGTCCCTGGAAGGCTACCCGCCTGTTGCGGTGGGGGTGGGGGGCACTCAAGGAGCTCCCGAGTTAGGAGTCCCGGGTACAGAGGCCACTCACGTGTCCAGGCGGATTTTTTTAAGCGCCACCACTTCTCCCGTCAACTTGTTTTTGGCTTTGTACACAACTCCGTACGTTCCCTCTCCGATCTTTTCCACTTTTTGGAAGTTCTCCATGAAGCGCTAGCGAGTCGGGTCAGCCCGGCCCTGGAGCGGGGGCCTGGGAACCCTGCAGAAAACGGCACCCAGTTCTCGGGGGCCGAGGAGGGAAACAGGGCCCAGCACCGCGACCCGAGGTCGGGATGGAACGCAGTGTATCTCCCGCTCTTGTCAATTTGTCCAACTTGAAACAATATTGCCGCCTCCCCTCTGTAGTTCCCTACCGCCACCAGAAGCCCCGCCTCTCCTTCCCGCGTTTCCCTGGCTCCTCCCTCAGATCTTCCTATTGGTCTACGTCATGGAGGGCGGGGCCATCCTTGCGTCCCTCGCAGCAAACGACCCCACCCAGAGCAACTTTGGTTCCGAGGAGTATTAAGGATAAATTTTTATCTGGGAGGGGAGACTGAACACCTTTTTCCAAGTATCTGATTTGGGATCGAGTTGTCTCCCTGTGTCCTGAGTCTATAGGGATTTCCTGATCTCTAATTCGCCACCCCTAGGAAAATATGTATTGATCTAAGATTAAATTCCACCTCGCCCTGGAGCCTCCTCTGAAAGCAGGAAACTGGAAATCTCATTGTAAGGGTTTCCTGGGGCTCCGAAGAGTCGTTGTCCCGCTTCTCTCAGCCTACCCCAATACTGTCTGTTTTTGGATCCAGGGTCACTGCTTCTACAGTTATTTTGAGAGGTTCCTGGTTTGACTCACAATAGATTGATCCTCTCCCCAATGATGAACTGTGTGTGTCTGGTACGTGTTATGTTTTGTAGCTGCCCTTCAGTCATTTTTTCCCCCCGAGGGGAGATGGAGTGCTTTAAGATGAGACTGACCTTGTGAAGTCAGAAACTGTCAATGAGTAGCAGGATGTCCAGGGACCAGGATCCCTACTCAGTTCTTTCTCAGGTCCTTCTGCTCCTCCCAGGATTTGCCTGGAGGGAGGGGAGGAAGGGCTATGCAAATAAGCACCCCCTTCTTATACAGGGGTTTGTCCAATGCCCCAGAGTCTTTGGTTGCTGGAAGGAAGAACAGGATGGATCTGGTGCTGAGAAAATACCTTCTCCATGTGGCTCTGATGGGTGTTCTTCTGGCTGTAGGGACCACAGAAGGTGAGTGTGGGATGTTGGACATGAACAAGTGTGAATTTGGGGTTGCACACCTGCTCTGGTTTTTCTCTCCCTAAAATGGAAGATATCAGTAGTGCTTCAGGTGTCTCCCACCCATTTGATTTAGTGAGGACATGGGCAACTGAGCTCCCTCCCCACATGAAGATTTGGGTGCATGTGTGTTCAGGCACTTGGGACTGAACCTGAAAACAACCCCATCTACCTGGATGGGTGAGAGAACAGTATGTCTCCGTGGCCCTAATTTTGAGATGCTCTGAATAGTGAGCTGGAACATGGGTGCCAAGGTAGTAAAATGAGTGGAAACTCATTTAGGCTTTGTCTCAGGCACTTGGGATAGGGTATTTAGGAGATAGAGAAAGATAGGAGATAGGAGAAAGGAGAAAGAGGATGTGGTATTGGATAGAAGGGTAATGAGGCACCTCATCCCCTCTTTGGGATGGGCATGGGTGAACACAGCCCAGGCTTTTGTTCTGGGGCTGGAAGAGACAGGCAGAAGGGTCTCAGCTGAGCATCACATGAAAGGGCTCTGGGGGATTGGGGCCTCGTGACAGGAGCAAGGCGGGTGGGGTGGGGATGGTGAGAGGGTCTGGAATGTCCCGTGCTGCTCTGAGGAGGGAGGATTGGGAGTGGAGAAAGAATGGGGCATCTTATGATTCTCTTGTTCTTGTGGTGAGGTATTCAGTGGGATAATTCTAGATCCTCCCCCAAGAGAATCAACCAGGTTTCTGGTACATGTTAGAGATGGAGTGAGGATAGTCTGTGATGTGCAGAAATATCTACATTGTACCCCAGTGCCCCCTTTCTCTAGATCCCTGGTCTCACAGACTTCTTGGAACTTCTCCTTGATCTGACTTCCCTCATTCATGGTGTCATTTCAAGTCTTATTCTTTTACTATGTTCGTTATTGTATTCTGGAAATATCCTGTTCATATGTGTCCACCCAAGGCTCTTAATATGTTGTGCTTACTTTTTGGATCCAGATTTTTAAAATCATAAGAAGACATTTTTATATAGTTCATGAAATTTTGCATGGACTGAGTTTGATAATTTTGTTTAGTGTGAATTAACATTGTGTTTATTTAAGAAAAAAAAATATTTTTTTACAGAAACCTACTGAATTTGTAGGGTTTTAAAATAACATGATGTCTGGGATTTGCTTTTGAATGCTTCAGCCAAAAAACAAACGAACAACAAAAATAAAGGATAGATAAAGCAAATGTGACAAAATGCTGATAGTTGTTGGACCTTGGGGAGACACATGCAGAGCCATCACATCACTTTTTTTCAGACATCTTTCTTGGTCAGTTATAATCATTTTGTTTGTCCCCACTCCCAATTTCTACTTGCCTCTAGTCCATCCTCCTCACTGCTTGCCAAAGTGATCCTTCTAAAACACAAATCTGATCATATTCAAAAAGCTTTTGAAGGGTAAGTTTTATGGTATATGCCATATATCAGTACAACAAACAAAATCGTCTGAGGTGCCGTTGCCTACAGGATAAAGTCCAAACTCCTTTGCCTGGCACTCCAAGCCCCCACTCTATTTTCTTGGCCTCATCTCTCATGATGTACATCAGCCACATTGCTAGTGTCTGCTCATGGCCTTCTGCCTAGAATGCTTTATGCCCCAGCCAACTATTTACTGTCTTCTTCAGTCGACCAGAGTGCAATTTACCTGTTTAAAATCTATCATTTTGTTATACATTGTGCATGTCTATTATGGCTCATATTAAGCAATGCCTTGGATTATAGTAATTTATGTATATGTCTATTTCATATACTTTAACCTGAACCCCTTCAGAACCATTTCTTTTTCATTTCTTAAGTTCTTTGCACCTAGCCCAGTGCCTGGTACGTCGTGGGTATTCAGTAGATTAAAATGCACTTTAAGGAACTTCCCTTGTTGTCCATCAAGTGGCTAAGGCTCTGTGCTCCCAATGCAGGGGACCAGGGTTCAATCTCAGGTCAGGGAACTAGATCCCACAGGTCACAACTAAGAGTTTGCAAGCCACAACTACCTGACCTCACATGCCACAACTAATCGAAGATCCCTCGTGCTGCAACTAAGTCCTAGTGCAGTTAAATATATTTTTTTAATGCACTTTGAATGTGAGAATGAATGATGTGTCACAGACACTGTTGTCCCCTGAGAAGGGAGTGAGTAATGATTTGAGGGCCCTCATAGTATATCTTCCTTTTTAGGACCCAGAGACAGGGACTGGCTTGGTGTCTCAAGGCAGCTCAGAATTAAAGCATGGAACAGACAGCTGTATCCAGAGTGGACAGAAAGCCAGGGGCCTGACTGCTGGAGAGGTAGGAACTTGGCAATTTCCAGGGAGGATATGGTGGAAATGGGTGGGGAGGGGAATGGGGTTGAATGTACTTAGGAAGATAGGGAAGGAAAAGGCATACAGGGAGGAGAAGCCAAGGAGCTAATTAATGCAGCTGCCCTTTTCAGGTGGCCACATATCCCTGAAGGTCAGCAATGATGGGCCTACACTGATTGGGGCAAATGCTTCCTTCTCTATTGCCTTGCACTTTCCTAAAAGCCAAAAGGTGCTGCCAGATGGGCAGGTCATCTGGGCCAACAACACCATCATCAATGGTGAGTACCTCTCCGCCTCCTTCCCAAGGTCCAGAATCCCTGGTATCCCCAATGAGCTCAAGGAATCCTCCTCCTCTTTTTTTTTTTTTTTTTTTACAAATTATATATGTAACACATATTCACTGCAGAAAAATTAGAAAACACAGATAAACCAAAAAGAAAAAAAATTATAGTTCCCCAAATGGGGCACAGAAGACCCAGTGGACATAGAAGTTGGATAGACTTGGATTTAAACTGGTTACCAGTATGTGACCCTGGACAAGTCACTGAATTGTTTTGTTCTTCCATTCCCTTATCTATAGAATGGGGATGATAACACTTTAAAAGGTTCTTGTAAGGATTAAAATGTGATAATATATAAAGATTTTAGCATAATGCCTGCCCTGTGCTGTGCTTAGTACCTTAGTTTAGACGCTTTGCAACCCCATGGACTGTAGCCCACCAGGCTCCTCTGTCCATGTGGATTCTGCAGGCAAGAATACTGGAGTGGGTCACCATGCACTCCTCCAGGGGATCTTCCCAACTCAGGGATCGAACCCAGGTCCTAGCCTACAGTATTAATTGATGCTGTTATTTTTACTTTTATCCCACTAGCTAGAGCACATCATCCTAGACATTTTGATACATGGCCTACCAATTTGTTTCCAGTGTAAGAATATACATGTGTGTGCTCAGTGGCTCAGTCGTGTCTGACTCTTTGCAACCCCATGGACTGTAGCCCGCGAAAGCTCCTCTGCCCATGGGATTGCCCAGCCAAGAATACTGGAGCAGGTTGCCATTTCTTCCTCCAGGGGATCTTTCAACACAGGGATTGAATCCTTGTCTCCTGTGTTTCCTGCATTGGCAGGTGTATTCTTTACCACTGAGCCACCTGGGAAACCCCTTAAGTATATACACATGAATCTTTTATAGTTTCCATTCTCCCTTCTACCACTCCAAATAGGTTATACCAAGGAGAATGTATTTTGGTAGCTAGGCAGTATTCCTGGAGCCCCTCTCTGGGAGTCATGTTAAAGGTTTTGGTGTACAGTGAGGAATGCCAGGGATTGAGGGAGACTTGCTGTCTTCTTTTCAGGGAGCCAGGTGTGGGGAGGACAGCTGGTATATCCCCAAGAACCTGATGATACCTGCATCTTCCCCGATGGGGAGCCCTGCCCTTCTGGCCCTCTATCTCAGAAAAGATGCTTTGTTTATGTCTGGAAGACCTGGGGTAAGAGTTTCCCTTCTCTGGCCTGTCATTCACACTTAAATTCACTTCTTCCTACCTGATCCCCTTTCTTTTGGTCTCATCCTTAAATTCTGTGAGTTTCCCTAATCTTCACTTCCCCCATGACTCCTTCCTCTTCCACAGCACCTAGTCAACTCTATTATACTTCTTTCTGGGAGCCCTGCTCCAATTATAGTCCCATCCCATGGACCCTCTCATAAGGACTTTTTTCCTGCCCAACATATGCAAGCTTAAACTCTCTGAAATAACCATCCTTGATACATCTCCTGACCTTCCTTCTCTGGTTCCATCTCTAACCCTGCCCCAGTCTCCTTTGACCAGTAACCCCCTTCCCTACTCTTCTTTCCAAAAACCTCAGACCAATACTGGCAAGTTCTGGGGGGCCCAGTGTCTGGACTGAGCATCGGGACAGACAAGGCAATGCTGGGCACATATAACATGGAAGTGACTGTCTACCACCGCCGGGGGTCCCAGAGCTATGTGCCCCTCGCTCACTCCAGTTCAGCCTTCACCATTACTGGTAAGGACTGAGGAGGGGACAAGGCCAGTTGCAGGGCAGGAGAAGGTGGGGAGGCTGGGCTGGACAGGAAAGGGGAAAGAGGAAATGGTGTGTAACCTTACAGGGGCAGAACCAGGAAGATGTGGGCAGAGGGATGTGGGGCTTGGAGCCCGTGAAGGGCCAGGCAGCTTGGGTTGGTTGAAAAATATGGCTGTGAAAGAAGAAGCTGACAGAAAGAAGAACTTATGGTTCTCACTTTCTCTGACTCCAATCCCAGACCAGGTGCCCTTCTCTGTGAGTGTGTCTCAGCTGCAGGCCTTGGATGGAAGGAACAAGCGCTTCCTGAGAAAGCAGCCTCTGACCTTTGCCCTCCAGCTCCATGATCCCAGTGGCTATTTGGCTGGGGCTGACCTTTCCTACACCTGGGACTTTGGTGACAGTACAGGGACCCTGATCTCTCGGGCACTCACGGTCACTCACACTTACCTAGAGTCTGGCCCAGTCACTGCACAGGTGGTGCTGCAGGCTGCCATTCCTCTCACCTCCTGTGGCTCCTCTCCAGTTCCAGGCACTACAGATAGGCATGTGACAACTGCAGAGGCTCCTGGAACCACAGCTGGCCAAGTGCCTACTACAGAAGTCATGGGCACCACACCTGGCCAGGTGCCAACTGCAGAGGCCCCTGGCACCACAGTTGGGTGGGTGCCAACCACAGAGGATGTAGGTACCACACCTGAGCAGGTGGCAACCTCCAAAGTCTTAAGTACCACACCAGTGGAGATGCCAACTGCAAAAGCTACAGGTAGGACACCTGAAGTGTCAACTACAGAGCCCTCTGGAACCACAGTTACACAGGGAACAACTCCAGAGCTGGTGGAGACCACAGCTGGAGAGGTGTCCACTCCTGAGCCTGCGGGTTCAAATACTAGCTCATTCATGCCTACAGAAGGTACTGCAGGTAAGGGGGCTACCATGAATGAGTTCATAGAGGTGGGGCATTTGTCACAGCTCTGAAGACCTGAAAGAATTGCTCAGGACCCAGATGTTACTCAATCCTTAGCTTAGCAGTGGAGTCCCCTCAGAATCTTCACTGGTTTTAAAACCCCCTAAGTCCCTCTTAATGGCACAGAATAGATCCAGAGTTCAGGAAACCAGGGTCTTCTCCTAGGCCAGGGGTAGAGAGCTTATTCTCTCTTCCTGAAGAGAAGTTCAGGAAGCAGTGTGTGATCATTTGGTGGTGGTGCTCAGTCATGTCTGACTCTGTGACCTCATGGACTATGGCCCACCAGGCTCCTCTGTCCATAGAATTCTCCAGGCAAGAATACTGGAGTGGGTGGCCATTTCCTTCTCCAGGGGATTTTCCCTGCCCAGGGATTAAACCCGAATTGGCAGGTGGATTCTTTACCCGAGCCACCTAGAAAGTCCCATGTGATCATTAGATAATACTTATACCTCATTTTCTGATTAAGTGTAAACACAGAAATCTTTCTGACACCACTTCCCACCCCTGGATTCCCATCCCAAAGTAGGTTTACCTGGAATTGTGGTAGGAATACTAAAAAGGGAGAAGTGAGATAGTGACACTATGACTTAACACATGTCAAATGTCTGACCCAGGACCTGGCACAGTGTAGGGTGTGATAAACATTTGGGATGTCTAAAATTCTGACTCTAACCCTGTGACTCTGGGGCAGTCATTTCTCTTGGGCCTTTCTTTATCTTAAAAAATGAGAGTTTCCAGCTCTTGTCTGATTCTAAGCCTGGATCCAGTAGCTCTGACTCTACCTGGAAAAATGCTTGTTGGGCCTGTTTTCAGGTTAGTCATTTGCTTTTTGACTTTGCCTCTTTAATCCTCTCCTCCAGGCTCCCTGAGTCCCCTGCCGGATGACACTGCCACCTTAGTCCTGGAGAAGCGCCAAGCCCCCCTGGATTGTGTTCTGTATCGCTATGGCTCCTTTTCCCTCACCCTGGACATTGTCCGTGAGTCTTGCCTACATTGTCCGTAAGCTGGTGGAGGGAGGCGTGTGCTGCTTAGGGTTGCCCAGTGGAAGCACACCTTGGAAGGAATTACTCACCTGGACAAGGAGAATACCCAGATCCCAGGGGTTTCATATGAAGGCAGAATGGGATTAGGGAGGCAGCCCGAGGACCTTCCTGGCCATGGGCCTTGGGGGAGGATAAGTAGAGGAGTCTCAGACTTAAAAAAATCTTGCAACTTTGCAGAGGGTATTGAGAGTGCTGAGATCCTACAGGCTGTGTCATCCAGTGAAGGAGATGCATTTGAGCTGACTGTGTCTTGCCAAGGCGGGTGAGTGTCCCACGGTTGCCCTGAGAACTCCTGGGGTGACTACTGTCCTGTTCTCTGGTGTCTAGTGTCCCTTCCCAGATTCCCTGACGTAAGCTGACATCTCTCCCAGGCTACCCAAGGAAGCCTGCATGGACATCTCATCGCCAGGGTGTCAGCTGCCTGCCCAGCGGCTGTGTCAGCCTGTGCCCCCCAGCCCAGCCTGCCAGCTGGTTTTGCACCAGGTACTGAAGGGTGGCTCAGGGACCTACTGCCTCAATGTGTCTTTGGCTGATGCCAATAGCCTGGCGATGGTCAGCACCCAGCTTGTCATGCCTGGTAGGTAGTTGGACAAGAGGTAGGATGAAGACACGGGGAGATGGTAGAGGTTACCTACTAGAGGAAGCAGACACTGAATGCAGCCGTATCTGGGATTCCACCCATAGGGCAAGAAGCAGGCCTCAGGCAGGCTCCTCTGTTCGTGGGCATCTTGCTGGTGCTAACAGCTTTGTTGCTTGCATCTCTGATATACAGGTGAGATCCCCGCCATCCTGCTCCCACTCCTTTACCCCTTATTACCACCACCACTCTTCCTCATGGGAAGAAGAAACCACCAACCCCTTTGGGAAAGTGTAGAGTCCAAGAAAGAGCCCAGACTTGGAAGTTCAACAGGTCTAGGCTGCAGTCTTGCTGGTGGGACCCTGGGGAAGTCCATTAACCCTTCTGAGCCACTGAAAAGTAGGAAACATAATACCTGTCCTGTGGGGCTGTTTTCAGGGCTCTAGACAATGTGAGTAAAACACCTGGTTCTGAAACAAAAGTGGAATAAATGATGATCTCAATGACTGTTGTTATGAATAATATCAACAGTGGAGAAGAACTCAGTGAACTGAGTTCTCCACCTGCCAGAAAGGCAAATCCCTAGGCCTGGAGGGCTGAGGTCCTCAAAGCAGGGAAGCCTGTAGGGTGAGAGGAAAATGGTCAGAGCTTACCATAAACATAAGAGAGGATAAACCCTGTTGGTGAGAAGAGGAGGGAGCCAGGATCAAGACCAAGTCAACCTGGGTTATGGTTTAGTCTTTTTTTTTTTTTAGAGAAGCACAAAGAGGTTGCCATTGACCACCACTAACCAGTATCCCTGCTTTTCTCCCAATATCAGGCGAAGACTTATGAAGCAAGGCTCAGCAGTCCCCCTTCCCCAGCTGCCACACGGTAGAACCCAGTGGCTACGTCTGCCCTGGGTCTTCCGCTCTTGCCCCATTGGTGAGAGCAAACCCCTCCTCAGTGGACAGCAGGTCTGAGTGCTCTTATGTGAAGTCATGATTTACCCAGGTGGAGAGCAAGGCCTGTCTTTTCTCTGGTCTTCCCTCAGAGACTACCATTGCCTGAAATAAAGACTCAGAACTTGATGCTGTTATTTCCTTGTTTCTGGAAGAATCTATGTCACTTAAGGGGTGGAGGGATAAAGGAAGGAGGTGTACCACTTACTTAACAGCTATCCCAGTGGGGAAAAAAGTTCATTTTATTCAGATGAGGCACTTTAAATGAATTATTTGTGATGTGTGTATGTGTGTGTGTGTGTATGTGTGTGTGTGCACATATGCATGGGGAGTAGTGGAGGTGGTGCAGGATAATAAATACTGTGAGGGTGGAGGAACACCCCCCTGAGCTAGCAGGAGGGTGTGGCAGCAATTTACAGAGCCTGGGGAGGACAGTCCAGGGACAAGGAGGTTCACAGCTGGCTTGGAGGCTGAGATGTCCCCATTAGCACAAGAAGCCAAAAAAATTGGAGGAGCGAGGGGGTGGGCCCACGAGCATAGGCATCTGGTTCCTGTGGGTGATCTTGATCTGGAAGGGAAGGAGGAACATTCAGAGGCAGGACCTGGTGCCTTGGGGCTAGAGCAGCAGAGACTTAGGGGAAAATCTGTTCAGGGTCCTAGAGAGGCCACAGTTGGAAGGCCAGGGGCTGAGAAATCAGGATTTAGGAGGAAGATGCACAGGGGAACTTCAGGCCTCAGAAGGAAGTAAAGAATCCATGGAATGGAAATTTAGGATCCATAGAGCCCAGAGGTTGTTTCTGGCAGGCACAGGCAATACTCACTGTACAAGGTGTCTGCATCCAGGGTTCTCCGTCAATTTGCATGGGGAGGGTTTTTGTGGTGCTGTGTAAGGTCAAGACAAATTGGTGGCGGCCTCTTTGCCAGCTGAGTACCACAACTCTGTTCCCAGGTTGGCTTTAAGCCCCTTTGTTACCAAGGAAGATCTGGGACAGGCCCTCCCCACCATTCCCATAATCTGTCTGCTTTCCTGGCTCCACTGCTTCCCTCAGAGCCCCCAGCTGGAGTTTTTCTTACTGGAAGGTGATCTCAGAGCACTTGGCCAGCCGATGTCCAGCATTCTTGAGCTTGGTATAGATCTGGCCTATCTCAATTGCACCCTCCAGCCCCACTACTTCCAGCCGCTTGTCACTTAGGTCTGCAGGGTGGGAAGTAGGGAGATAGGTTTTGTAGAAGCAGGGTGCCACCAAAGAGTCATACTTTGCCCTTAGTACCGCCCACCCACCCCCAACTCAGCTCCCAAGGCTGCTCCTCTCACCTGGTACACAGGTCTTCAGGATATCAGGGTCGGTGATGACTTTGGCAGTAGCACCTAAGGCCTGGTTGATCCCATGGATATCGCCATGTGGTCTCTTGGTGTCACCCCAGAGATTGGAGCCACCATGTGTGCTTGGGATGTTCAGCACTGCAATGCCTTCTAGGGACAGGTTGCTCAGATCCAGTGGTTTCCCACAGATCTGAGACGGGGAGAGCACAGATCCTTGCCTCATGGCATCACAATGGCCGTGCCCATTCCCTCCACCAGGTAACACACAGGGAAGGCTAGGACGTGCAGGTTTGCAAGGGGTGGAGAGAATGAAGGACTGGTGTTTCTTGAGAGCTTGGGAAATCAGAATTAGAGAGCTGAGAGGTCAAAGTATAGGTTCAAGAATATGGGAAGTTCCCGAGGGCTCCTGCAGAGGGTGAAATTACTAATAAGATACAAGAAGCTGAAAAGGATGTGGGGTTGGCTCTCAACACACCCACCTCAACTGTCAAAGATTCCTCCAGCTTTTTGCACGTTGAGAAGATGGATTCAGAAGTGGCAAATTCGAAGTACCATAGCTTGTTCTTCATTCTGTGTTGGCCCCAACGCCAGGCCCAGGAGGGACGGGACAAGTTATACAGTGCTGGCAGAGGTAGATTAAGTGACAGGGAAGGGCATCACCCCCCAACTGCTGTCCCAGTGGGAACAGGGAAGCTTGGTCAAGGGGCTTCCTACAAGTGTCACTGCCCACCAAAGCATGGAGTCAAACTTGGCCAAAGCTGGTCCTTGCCACTGTGTATGCCCACACTCTCCCTTCCCTCACCTGCTGTTGAACTTCTCAGGATATTTCTCTCGCATAATGTGGAATCGGTGAGCAATAGAGGCATCCTGGGGAGTCCAGGGCAAGTGAGATCAGAGACTGCCTCCTTTCTCAGCACAGAACCCTCTTTCTTTCACTCTCCAGTTTGGGAGTGATACATCCCACATTCTCTTCTTGCAATTCATACCACTATCCCCCAACTCCTCATTTCCCTGGGTCATGGCTCCCTTAGCCTCTACGTTCCTTTTCTGCCCTCTTCTAGCCTTTCCCTGCTTGACCCCCACTCCCTCCTCTCCCTCCCCTGCCCATGCCCCACTCTACTGACCACACCGATGGAGAAGTAGTTATTGATGATTTGAAAGGGGACTGGGTCACTCTTTTCTTCAGTTTGTTGGGGTATCACCTCCACAGACCATCGATCCATATGTACCACCTTACTTGTCTCTAAATCCTTGAGGATCTTCCCCAGATTCTGTCCCTCATACCCTAAGGATGGGGGAGAAAACAGGTTAGTACTAAGCCCTGGGTCCCAGAGGAGGGACCTCCTCTAAGCTCCCAGCTCCACAAATTCTCAGGGAGACTATGCTCTTGTGCTGCAGACCCTACCAGCCCTAAGCACACAAGGGCAGGGTGCTCAGTCAGGGCTTCCATGAACCAGTCTTAAGGTCAGACACTTACTGACCCTTTTCTCCACACTGTCACTGTCATAGAGGGTGAAAGTTTCCAATGTGTGTGCACATCTAACCATAATGCCAAAGTTCATCTGGAAAAGTAAAGAAAATTGCCAGGAAAATGAAAAGCGCTGAAAAAGATGAGTGATGAATGGCAATGATCTCTTTCTCTGATGCTTTCTCTTCTCCCAGATAGAACACAGTATAAAGCAACAGTATCAAAACAGGCTGATACTGGCATGAATGCCATGAATAGAATAAAAAGTTCAATAGCAAAGAACAGAGTGTCCCAGAAATAGACTCGAGTGTATGTGGGAATTTAGTATATGATGACATTTCAAAGAAATGGAAAAAGAAAGATTATTCAGTAAATGGTGCTGGATGCAGAAGTAACAACCCCTGATACTAAGATAAATTCAAGATGGGTCAAAGAATTTAAAAGTAAGCAAAATTTGTACTAGCAGAAAACATGAATGAATGTTTTATCATTTTTGAGTGGAAAAAGCCTTTCTAAAGCATAGTATAGCCTAGATGGGCAGGGGGAGAATGGCTACATGTATATGTATGGCTGAGTCCCTTTGCTGTCCATCTGAAACTATCACAACATTGTTAATCAGCTGTATGCCATAAAATATATAAAAATTTTTATTTTATAAATATTTGTATAAAAATATAACTTTTATTTTATAAAATAAAAAATTTTAGAAACATAGTACAAAACTTAGAGCCAAATAAAAAGGCCAATAAATCCAATCATATTAAAATTAAATTAAAAATTTCTGAAATCAAACAAAAGTAAAGCAAATATATTTTGGAATTTTCAAAATTGACATAAAATAAACAGAAATAGTTCTGACCAAAAGAAAAAAAGGCCCAAACATACAACTTCTGTATGGTTAAATAAACACACACCTTTAAAAAAGACAAACTGGGAAAAAGTACCTGTAGCACATATAATAGACTAACTTATCCAACATTTGAAAAGTACTTACAAAACATTATATTCAAAAAGTCAATAGAAAAATGGGCAAACAACTCAAGCCAATCACAAAAGAAAAAATATGCATGGCCAATATGCCTATTACAGATGCTTAGTATTACTAATAACTAAAAGAATTGTAAATTAAAACTGTAAAGTAGTTAACTTTTTGTTGCCTGTCAGATTGACAAATTATAAAGAGGCTGAGAAAACCAAGTGTTAATGGGATTATGAATAAACTGGCACTCTCATCTGCTGTTAGTTGGAGCATAAATTGGTATTTCATTTTTGGAAAACAATTTGGCAACTTTTATTGAAATGTTATCAAAACATATTCTCTGACACAGCAATTCCACTTTTAGGAATTTCTCCTCCAGAAACACAAATGTATATAGAGATGGATGGATGTACAAGGATTCTTGCTGAGGTACTCACTCTCTAAAACAGCAAAAAAAAAAACCCCAAAAAACTAAATATCCATTATGAGGGGAAAGCTATATAAATTATGCCAAATCCATGCCATGAAATAATGTGCAGCTATTATAATCTAATTCAAATCTCTAAGAAATAACTTGGAAAGTTCTCCAAGACATATTCAAAGAAAAAAGAAGTGCCAGGACAATGTGTGATCCCATTTGTTTGTTTAAAAGCTCTCTGTGTTTGTGTAAACAGAAAAATGAGTGCAAATAGGGAACAGTGGTTATCTCTGGGGAGGAATGTGGAATTTGGTGAGGGGGTAGGGAAGAGGAAACTTTTATGTGAAGACTCACATATTTTACTTTTTAAAATCTTTCACAGTGAAAATGTACTGATGCAATATTTGTATAATTTTTAAAAGATAAAATAACCAGTAAAATGTTTATACTCTTTGAGCCAGCAATTCCACTTTTAGAAATCTCTCCTAGAGAAATTCTCACAGCTGTGTACAGAAATAGAGTGCAGCATGGTATATGATTAAAAAATTGAATGCTACCCGGATGTCTATCAATATGAGACTAGTTAGGAAGTTCCCTGGTAGTCCAGTGGTTAGGACTTGATACTTTTACTACCAAGGCTCAGGTTCAGTCTCTGGTTGGGGAACTGTAATCCTGCAAGCCTCATGGTATGGCCGAAAAAAAGGGTGGGTGGGTGGAGGGGGCTACTTAAATAAATTATGGCATATTCACACAATGGAATGCCGCTCAGTAGTAAAAAAAAAAAGTGAGGCAAACCTGACCATATTGAAATATAACTAAGATGAACCGTTTATTGAAAATAGAAAATCATCAATAAAATGATCTTATTGCTTAAATACATATTAGTATGTGTCTAGAGAGAAAAATATGGAAGAACAGACTCCAAAACTTGAGGAGGTAGATTCCAGGGAACTTTCATTTTCTTGGCAAGTATATCTGAGATGTTTGACTTTTTTTTTGGCCAGGACATGGAACTTTTCTGATGAGGGATCGAACCTCTCTGCCTCTTGCAGTGGAAGAATGAAGTGTTAACCACTGAACCACTGGGGAAGTCCTGAATTATTATTATTATTATTTACCACGTGCATGTATTATTTTTGTAATCAAGAAAAAAAAAGATTAAAAAAATATCTTCGCTTCCTCACATTTCATCAATGGTTCAACCCACTATAATTTGCCTTTCTCAATACCACCCTGTGAAACTCTTCTGGCAAAGACTGCCAGTGATTCCTGCCAAAACCAACAGTATATCTTTAGTTCTCATTTTAATTCATGAAACTCCTCACTTAGCCTCTAAAATACCACCAAATTACAGAGGACCTGTTCTGTTTTTTCTGAGTCTCTGTGGTAAGCAAAACAATGGCCCTTCAGGGAAGTCCACAACCTAATCTGCAAAATTGGTGAATAAATGGCAAAAGAGACTTTGCAGACAAGATTAAACTAAGGACTTTAAGATGAGGAGATCATCCTGGATTATCTGGCTGGGCCCTGTGTAACCACAGGGCTCATTATAAGTGAAAGAAGGCTACAAGAGAGAAGAGTCATGGAAGGAGATATGACAAGGAAGCAGAGCTTGGAATGATAACACTGTTGGTCGGAAGGTGGGCCATGAGCCAGAGAACGCAGGCAGCCTCTAGTAACTGGAAAAGGCAAGGCGAGGGATTCTCCCCTAGAGCCTCTAGAAAAAAATATAGCCCTGTATTATATTGGAGTATAGCCAATTAAGAACGTTGTGATAGTTTCAGCCATATACATACATGTATCCATTTTCCCCCAAACTCCCTTCCATCCAGACTACCACATAACAGTGAGCAGTTCCCTGTGCTATTCAGAAGGTCATTGTTGGTTATCCATTTTAAATATAGCAGTGTGTACATGTTGATTCCAAGCTCCCTAACTATCCCTTCCCCCAACTCTTCCCCCCGGTTACCATAAGTTTGTTCTCTAAGTCTCTGAGTATGTTTTCACCCCTGCCAAGATTTTAGCTCAGTGGAAATGATTATGGATTTGTGCCCTCCAGAACTGTTAAGATAATAAATCTGTGTTGATTTAAGGCACCATGGTGATTTGTTACAGCAGCAATAGGACACTAGTACAGACTCCTTTAATAATTCATCTTTTCTGTTCAACCTTTAAATAGAATGTTTACCAAGATCTGGCTGTCCTTATCTACCTTCTCTTCTTATCTCTTTCCCTGGGTAACTCATCTCCTCTGAGGACATCAATTCTCTCTTTGGAGCAGATGTCTCTCAAACACGTATCTTCAGCCCTGACTTCTCTCCTAAATTCCTAACGTCAAGTTCTAACTACCCACCACACATCTCCATCTGGGAGCTCCACTGATACCTGAACTCGATATATCCAAAACAGAATCTATCTTTCTTCCTTAAACTGGTCCTCCTTCTAAATTCCCTGTCTTAATAAATAGTAGCCCATCTGCTTAGTTCACAAACCTAGAAAATGTCTTAGACTTGTCTTCACCTCATCCCCCAGTCTATTAGTTACCAAGTACTGTGGCTTCCCTGGTGGCTCAGACTGTAAAGTATCTGTCTACAATGTGGGAGACCCGGGTTCGATCCCTGGGTCGGGAAGATCTCCTGGAGAAGGAAATGGCAATCCACTCCAGTACTATTACCTGGAAAATCCCTTAGACAGAGGAGCCTGGTAGGCTACAGTCCATGGGGTCGCAAAGAGCTGGACACGACTGAGCGGCTTCACTTTCCTTCACTTTCACTGTGGCTTCTACCTCATGACTTCACTGGTCATGCTGCCTTTGCTTCTGTGTTCATCTTCTCTTGACTGTGTACTGTGTTCAGTGTCCAACTCTGTGCGGCCCCATGGACTGTAGCTCACCAAGCTCCTCTGTCCATGTCATTTTTCGGGCAAGAACACTGGAGTGGGTTGTTGTTTCCTCCTCCAGGGGCTCTTCCCAACCCAAGGATCAAACCTGCATCTCTTGTGTCTCCTGCATTGCAGGCACATTCTTTACCCACTGAGGAATCAACTAGACTACTGCAATTGAGGTATTGCTTTCTGCATCCAATCCATCCTCCATAGAGCTCCCATAGCAGTATTCCTTTCATCAATTCCTCTTCGAATCTTAGGATTTTTTTCAATATCAATACAAATTTTTCATTAGCGCTGTATTCAAATAATTATTTTCATGGTTCAGATGGAATTAGCAGAAACTGCTATGAGATCTCATTTGTAAAGCACAAAGTGAAAGGACATCTCTGGTGGTCCAGATGCAAGACTCTGAGCTCCCAATGCCAGAGGCCTGGGTTCAATCCCTGGTCAGGGAACTAGATCCCGCACGCCACAACGAAGAGCGTGCGTGCTGCAACTAAAGATCCTGCATGCCACAACTAAGATTGGGTGCGGCCAAATAAATAACTAATAAATAAAATAACTGTATGTTTCTTTAGAAAAAAAAAGAGTGAAGATTCAAAGTTCATGATTTCAAAGAGTCTAATACTGCAATGAAACCAGTCAGGAATTTCCCCGGTGGTTCGACAGTTAAGAATCTGCTCTCCAATGCAGGGAACACGGGTTTGGGAAGATTCTCATGCCTCAGGGCAATTAAACCCGTGTGCCACAACCATTGAGCCGGCACCTAGAGCCCATACTCCACAACAAGAGAAGCCTTGCAATGAGAAGCCTGTGTAACACAACTAGAGAGTAACCCCTGCTTGCCGCAACTAAAGAAAAGCCCAAGTAGCAACAAAGACCCAGAGCAGCCAAAAAAAGATAAAAAGACCCAGTGCAACCAAATAAAATAAATAAATGTTTAAAAAAACAGTAACTGTAATGAAAAAAGAAACAAAGTCAGATGCTGAGAATTTAAGAACACCCCTCCAAAAATGGTCATATGTTTACATACAAGATTCAAATTACTATATACAGAGATATTTCTACTTTCTGGGATAATATTTTATATGAAGAGTAATTTTGGACTTCTCTGGTGGCACAGCGGATAAGAATTCTCCTGCCAATTTAGGAGACACAGGTTTGAACCCTGGTCCGGAAAGATTCCACGTGCCGCAGAGCAACTAAGTCCATGTGCCACAACTATTGAGCCCATGTGCTCCAACTACTGAACCTGTGAGCCACAACCATTGAAGCCTGAGCGCCTAGGGCCTGTGCTCTGCAACAAGAGAAGCCACCACAATGAGAAGCCTGAGCATCACGATGAAGAGTGGCCCCTGCTCGCTGAAACTAGAGAAAGCCCTTGCAAAAGCAACGAAAACCCAATGCGGCCAAAAAAAATTTTATTATATACAAAGTAATATTACATATTACTTTGAGGAGAAGGGGACAACAGAGGATGAGATGGTTGGATGGCATCACTGACTTGATGGACATGAGTCTGAGCAAACTTCGGGAGTTGGTGATGGACTAGGGAAGCCTGGCGTGCTGCAGTCCGTGTGGTCCCAAAGAGTCGGACACAAGTGAGTGACTGAACTGATAGAAAGTAATATATTTGTATCTATATACCTATATATATATTTCACGAGTTCCAGAGTTCCCCATGGTTCAGGGATGGCACATTCAAATGCCTCAGAGGCTAGAAAGGTAAAGTGAATGAGTAGCAGGGAGCTGAGAGAATTATGGTGAATTGAAGAATACATGATCCATTTTTAGATATAGCCAAGGTCAAAAAAGTTTAAAACTCTGCAAGGCAAACATACTAGTATGAAACAGTACGAATCATGTCTGTGGGCTGTCAGCTTTCAGTCTCTGGCAGGATGAAGTTAGAAACTCCGCAGCATTCATGACCCTCTGTTATCTGAACCCTGCTTCGGTCGAGCTTCCCTCTCCCCACAGCCCACTGTGCGTCCTAGTCCCAGTCACAGTGAATGACTCACACTTCCCAAAACGCATCACCATGTTGTTTGGTGGCTCTGCTGGTCTTACACAACTTCTTTCACCTAGAATACCTTTTTCTCTCCTTAGCAAGCTCCCATTCCATAATCTCCTGTGAGATCTCAAAGCTGGACTCTGAATCCAAGAGCCTCAACTCCAAGACAACTTCCTCATTCCAAGACAGTTTCAACCTTCCCCCACACTGACCTCTTTATCTATCAATACCATCCCTCAAACCTTCTCTTTGAAGGGATAAAAAAAGACTAGAAATGGGAGAGCCCTTAGGGGACTGTTGCAATAGACTTGGGAAAAAAACTATGATGAATGAATGAATGATTTCTGATTATAGTTGACCTTTGAATAACATAGGGGTTAATCTGAGTATAACTTATAGTTAGCCCTCCAAATCCACTGTTCCTCTGCATCTGTAGATACAACCAACCATGGACTGTGTAATCCTGTAACACTTACTACCAAAAAATATCCTCAGTAAGTGGATCAGCACAGTTCAAGATCATGCTGTTCAAGGGCCAACTGTAATTGGCTGAATAAATGAATGAGCCACAGCCAAGTTCCCTGCTAGCTTCATCACTCAGTATCTGGCTTAGCTCTTGTACATAGCTCTTACATATAGCCCTTTCTTATTCCCACATTGTCTTCTTCACTCACATTTTCTTTGATTCTGAGCTCTAAGACCTGGGAGAAACAAAAGAGTATTTTCAAGTTTATAGGGAAGAGGACTGTCTCCCTTGACCCTTCTAAGTCCAGACTGTCATCCTTGACCCTTCAGGTCCTTGGCTTCTTCCAGAGCCCTCTTCCTTTGAGACGATCTACTTTAGGACCCACCTATCTGTGCCTCTCTTCTCCACCAACACTTTTTCTTCACCAGATGCCTAAATGCCTATTTTAAATTAAAAAACAAACAAACAAAACTTTTGGCTGCTCCGCATGGCATGTGGGATCTTAGTTTCCTAACCAGGGATTGAACCTGTACCCCTTGCAGTGGAAGCTTGGAGTCTGAACCATTGGACCACCAGGGAAGTCCCCTAAATGCCTTCTCTATGTGCCTTCCCCTTCCTACCCAACTCCCTCACTCCCCTGTGCTTAGCTGCTCAGTCATGTCCAACTCTTTGTGACCCCATGTACTATAGCCCACCAGGCTCCTCTGTCCATGGGGATTCCCCAAGCAAGAATACTGGAGTGGATTGCCAAACCCTCCTCCAGGGGATCTTCCCAACCCAGGAATCGAACCCAGGTCTCCCACATTGTAGGTGGGTTCTTTACTGTCTGAGCCACCAGGGAAGCCAATGATTACTACAGTGGATAGCCTATCCCTTCTTCCTGGGATCTTCCAGACCCAGGAATTGAACCGGGGTCTCCTGCGTTGCAGGCAGACTCTTTACTAGCTGAGCTACCAAACAATTTCTAACCACTTACCTCCTCCCCATCTTAGGCAACGAGCCAGATCATTTCCAGTGCCCAGGGGCAACACAGCGACAGGAGGCACAAAAGGCAAGTTGGCTTTGTCTGGGGAGGCAGGTGAGGAGATGGATGGAGAGAGTTAGCTCTGGAGGGACACTCCCCCTGAGCCCAGCCTGAAGCCTCTGCCTTCACTGACCAATGGACTCTAGAATCCAGCCTACTGTGCCATCTCCGCCGCACACCAAAATCCTGTAATCAGGAACATCTCTGAAGAATCTGAGTCTGAGACAAAAAGTGAAAGGGAAAATGACAAAGGCTATCAGGACTAAGGCTCCCCAACTCTTGGAAAGGCAGGGTAAGTACTCATTGTCTCTCATTCCTTATAATGCCCTTTCCCTTTGTCAAAAGACTTGTTTCCATTAAGGCTAAAAAAAGTACAACCTTATAGCCACTCCTCAGTGAAGAGACAGAAACAGTTATCTCCTTCCATTGAGAGCAGAGCAAAGATGAGCCAGAGAATTCAGGGTTGGGGATACCCAGCAAAAGCAGCATCGTGAAGTCTGGTTTTCTGGGCTTCCCTGGCCCTTCCCTCCCAACATGCACTCTTTCCTGCTCTCTTCCAACGTACACAGAAAGGCAGACACACACAACCCTGTGATACAGCCCCTAATCTATCCTCACCCTGGCTCAGGACCATCCTTTAGGAGGTTGAACACCTGTCGAGGGTTCAGCAGATACTGGAATTTCCAAAGCACCCTGTGTGGAGAAAAAAGAAAGCTCATGGAGGGGATGGACATTCTGTACTCCACTCTTTTTTTTGCGTGGCATGCAGAACCTTAGTTCCCCAACAAGTGATGGGATCCCTGCCCCCCACAGTGGAAGCTCAGAGTCTTAACCACTGGACCTCCAAGGAAGTCCCTGTACTCCACACTCTTAATGTCCGTAAGGTATGTCCCCTCCATACATATAGATTCCCAACTTCTGCTGGTCTTCTCCCTCGATTTCACAAAGGCTATTCTCTCTCTCTCCTCACCTCTCGCCTTGCTTCCCGCCACTCTTGGGGTTCACAAAGACCAGAAGTGGGTGGGTGTTAGAAACAGGATCAATCTGCATTGAGGGAAGAAAGTAAGGATAAGGAAAGCAGGATTTTGTCAGAGTGAAGATGGACCCTAGAAACAGGGGCAGAGGGCTGGCTTCCCCCCAGAAGGCTTTCCCCTCCCCTCCCAGGGAGCAGGCTCCAACACCCAGGTTTCCTCCCATGAAGTCCCCACCATGAAGCCCTCTTGGCCCTGTACCCGCAGAGCCTCAGAAGTGCTCAAACTTAAATCATCCATGGTCTTCTGGCTTATTTTGCTAGTTTTACGCTCCTGTCCAGAGGCCTAGGAAGGGAAGGAGGCAGAGGGAAGGAAAACTGGATTGTGTGACTCCATAAACAGATGACAATCTGACTTGAATCCCAGAAATGTAGGCTCTCTGCTCTAAGTGACATTGTATGTGTCCGTGTTTAAAGTGGGGAAGCTCTCCTGCTCCCTTCCCAAGTGCTGCCCAAGAGTCTCACCAGGACGCTGGGATAGATGGAAGACGGAGGCAGGATGTGATCTCGGAGCAGCCCACAGTCACACTCATGGCCCATGGCTGGAAGGCAGTCATCATGGATCTGAAAGACAAGGCAGGTGTGGAGAGATCATGAAGGGAACCCCATCACCTGTCAACTTGCAGTCTAGTATAACCAAGGCTGTTAGGGAGACGTGCTGGAGGAGGCGGGCGTGGGTGGTGGTGGGTAGTGGGGTGGAAAGGGCCGCTCATGTAGGGGCCCAGAGCAAGGCTGGGCTGATTGCTCCCAAACTGACCTCTAGGTGGCACCACACACAATGCAGCCCAACCAGACTGTGGTAGATCCGGATCTTTTTCTGACAGCGGTCACACCGTCCAGATTCACAGCCTCCTCGCACCCACACGTGTGATTGGACCTTGGGGAGAAAGGCAATCTCTTGTCTGAGAGGGTCTGAGGCAGGGACTTGGGGAAGGTCTCAGGGCAGCTACGGGCCAAGACCCAGGGCCAGGATGTGGGTGGTGATTGAGTGGGCATGGGGTCACTCACACCAATGTCCTTCCGAGACTTGGCATAGGTGCTGACTTCACAGGGCAGGGCCTTCATGGCACATTGGTCGTGAACGATGTATTTACAGACTGGGCCAGAGGGAGAAAGGTCAGCACCTTAACTGCTGCCCCCATCCCCTATTTCCTCCTTACCTGGGGGCCAGGCAGCATTACTCACTGCAGCCGACATCTAACCCCTTGCTGTGAGGGTGTGGCACAGAATTAAAGTTTGAGGTGGACTTGGACTTGGACTCACCTCCAAGACCTGGGTCTTTTGCTCACTCTTCCCCCTAAAAGAGCAATTGCTACCAAATGCTCAACCCCACTCCATTCACGTGTCAAGAAACTGAGCTGGATGATGTAAAAGGATGCCCAGATATAACACCACCAAAAATAATAGCTAATTTTTATTGCAGACTTAATAGTAGATACATGCAATGAATGAAGTACTTTTCTGGTATCAACTTATTTAACGCTCATATTATCTCATTTTCAGTTGAAGAAACTAAGACTTAAAGATGTTATGTGGCTAGACCTAGATGCTACTTAAATGTCCATCGATAAAGGACTGGATAAAGAAGATGTGGTATGTATATACAATGGAATATTACTCAGTCATTAAAAAGAATGAAGCAATGCCATTTGCAGCAACATGGATGGACCTAGAGAATGTCATACTGAGTGAAGTAAGTCAGACAGAGAAGGAGAACTATCGTATGACATTCCTTATATGTGGAATCTAAAAAGAAATGATACAAATGAACTTACAAAACAGAAAGAAACTCACAGACTGAAAGCATGGACTTATGGTTGCTGGGGGGAAGGGATAGTTAGAGAGTTTGGTAAGGTCATGAACACACTGCTATATTCAAAATGGATAACCAACAAGGACCTATTGTATGGCACATGGAACTCTGCTTAATGTTATGTGGCAGCCTGGATGGGAGGGGGGTCGGGGGAAGAATGGATACATGTATATGTATGGCTGAGACCTGAAACAATCACAACAAGGTCACATAACCAGTCACTGGAAGAGCCCAGGATTCAAACTCAGGTCTCTCGGAGTTCAGAGCACCGTGTTCCCACATATAGCTGGGCTTCCCCTCTTCTCCCACAATTCTAGGCCCCATCACTCACGGTTACAGCTCAGCCCCTGTTTGCCAAGACCAATGCTCGACTCGCACAGGTTGCAGTAGACTGGTCGGGGGAATCTCTTGGGTCTCCACATGTGCTGCCCATTGTCCTTCAGGGTCTGGGAGGGCATAGCAGACACTGGGGAATGTCTAAGCCCTTAGAGAGCCAACTCTGGCAATTACAACCCAAGACAACTGTTTTACCCATCCTCACAAATCTCTCCTACTCACCATCTCCAGGCCCAGCAGCACGAGCAGTGGCACGGTGGTGGCCCCAGCCCGGAGCCACTCAGCCAGGGACACAGAGCCACTGCCATCATAGTCAATCTCTTTCATCATCTCTTGAAGAATCTGAGCAGAGAAGGCAGGGAGATACACTTATGGGGTGAGTAACCCCTTACTTCTACTGCCCCCTAGGACACTCAGCCTAACCATCCTAGCCGAGGGCAACCAAGCTGCCTGTCAGAAATGGGGGAGGACAAATAAAGGACTGACTAAGGAGGAAGTATAAGAAGGGACATGCAGGAAGAATCGCCTTACCGGCCTCAGCTCAGACACATCCCAATCCAGGTATTCAGCCATTCGCATCATCTGTATGATGATCCTGTCCACTTCCTGGGGACGAAGAGGGTAAGAGCCACAGCCATATCCCACCTCACTACCAACTGTCCAAACTCTCTAGAGATCAAGGTTCCACCCACAGACCCCCTCTCATTCTCAAGTGCCTCTGTCAAGTAAATGAGTGCCTATGTGTTTATCTTTGCAAGGGAGTCCCCAGATCATGTCTCCAGCATCCACTTTTAGGCGTCAAGAGCTTCTTGGGTTGTGGTTGTTTAGTCGCTAAGTCATGCCCAACTCTTTGAGACCCCATGGACTATATAGCCCACAAGGCTCCTCCATCCATGGAATTCTCCATGTAAGGATACTGGAGTGGGTTGCCATTTCCTTCTCCAGGAGATCTTCTTGATCCAGGGATCAGACCTGAGTCTCCTGCACTGGCAAGCAGATTCTTTACCACTGAGCCATCAAGGAAGCCCCAAGAGCTTGGGACCTACTCCCAAATTTAGTCCTGGAGGACTCAGCTTCTCCCTCTAGCTTCCTCTGCTTAAGGTCCTGGAAGAGTTGGGACAGGAGAGCACAGACAAACGGACACATACTCCCTTGCCCAGCATATAGGTCCCCCAACTCACTGAGCTGTCCAGGATCCCATTTCTGTCCGTGTCGTACAGCTTGAAGGTGACTGTGGGGTGTTTTAGGGGTCAGTTTGTGAGGGATATCCAAAGAATTCATAACCGAATACAGGGGAAACAAAGAGATAAGGAGAGACTGTTTGGATGAAGAACTCAGGACTTGGGGCTGGGACTGAGACAGGAGACAAAAAGGGAGGGGCAACAGTATACACCTCCCAAATCCCAAGAACATCCTAGGTCACCCACGTGAAAATATATAAGACATGGGAACTAGGGTGACTCTGGTAGATGGCGTTAGGTATAAGGAGTCTGGGGAAACAAAGGAAATGGGGCCCATTCTCTGACCCCACCTTTGTCTGGCTAGGGAATACCCTCTTTCCCTTCACCTTTCCTCCCCTCTCCCAGTCCAGAATGGCAACTCACATTCTAGCTTGTCTTCTGGCCGGCCACCCTCCAGAAGAGAAAAGTAGCAGGAGACATCACTGAGACACACCACATCTGGTCACAAAAAGTGCAGCAGATCTCAGGTTGGGGCTCCCTCCATCTGGCTCTTCTCTTTTCCTTTGTTTGTTTCAACTCTCCCCTTTCACCTTTCACTTTTCTCCCTCTGGCTCCTAGACCAGCCTGGCTACCCTCTACCTCTCCTTCCCACCACCCTGCCCCCAAGATGTGACTCAATTCAACTCTCACTCCCCAAACTCCCACGTAATTTGACTTTTCTTCTGGGCTGGAGGCCCAGCCCAGTCCCACCCATGTGTGACCATACCTTCTCTTACAGTGTCTTCTATGTAGTAGCCAGTCTGGAAGGACTGAAACAGTGCCTGGCTTAGGTGATCTGGAACATTATCCACCTCCAGGTAGATTTTCAGGAATTGCTGGAACCCCTCGTATCCAATGGCCTATGATGAGAGCAAGCATTACCCCAGGGAGATCTGCGGGATGGGAATTGGGGAGTGCGCTGGGAGTGGTGGGGACATGACAATAAATGCAGAGTTGAGAAGCATCCAAGGCAGGAGTGTGGTTTATTGGGCTAAGTCCCGAATTCACAGAATCTCGTTTTGTCCTAAGTAACAGCTGCAGTAACCATGGGTGCGGGGGGAATCTGGAGAGAGGACAGCAAGGATTCGGCCAGAATAATCCCTGGAAGTTGGGGATCCCAATCGAGTAGCAAAAACAAAGGTGGGAGGAATTGGTGAAGGAGACGATTTCCCAGTGGCCACTTACATCTCCTTGGAGATATTCAGCCATTTCACCATCCTCAAAGAGCTTCAGAACATCACTGACCTTTTTGGTGGAGTCTAGGGAGTGAAGAGAGGGAAGATAGTGTTATTCTGGTTCAGATTTCCCTACCCTCTGCTAGCCACCCCCTCCCCCGACATCCAACAGGAAAGAAGATTCCAGCGAGTTGAAAAAGAAATTTCAAGAAAAAACAGAAATACAGAGAGAAAAACCTTTCAGTTCCTCCAAATCGGTTGCCCTCTTTACTTCTCTTCTCTGAGATTTGAAGCAGGCAGTTAAGATTTAGAGAAGGTGAGTAGAAAGCTAAGACCCCAGGTGTCTCCCGATTTGCCTGCCCTCCTTCTCCCAGTCAGGCATATGTCAAGAGCATCCAGTCTCAAGGCCACTAGGGAAAAGAGGGGGAGCTGGGGGGAATGAGGAGGAGGGATTGTCTAAGGGTAGGGTCTCCAGGACTGAATGACTGAGAGGGAAGACTCACATTCCATGTATTTTTGCAGCTGGGCAAAATCACTGGGGCTTATTAGGCCCCTCTCCTTGGCCATCTTTCTTTTTTTCTTAAGGATGAACACAAAGGCAGCTTGTTTGTAGTACTTCTGGGCCTTGGAACTTTGCTTCCAAGGGCAGTTCTGGAAGAAGATGACAAGAGCATGTGGTAGGACTGATCAACTCTCTGTGCCTCTTCGCTTCTGTCTGCTCCATTCATTTCCCACTCCTACTATTGTTTCTCTTCCTTCTCTGTCTGAGTCCCTCCCCAAGTATCTTCCTTTTCTTCTGTTACTCTCCTTTGTGTCTCCATCTCTCCCTGACAGTGTCTGTTCTCTGTGTCTGTTTCTCTGACTCATCCTTGACTCCATCTCCAACATTTCTGGATCCTTCTCCAGCTCTCTGATTTCTGCCCCAGTCTGTCTTGATTCATCTCTTGACCACCCTCACTTCCCCGCCCCCACCCCCGCTTTCCTAGGCTACAGTGTCTCTGCGGGTGTGTCCTTCGTCCGCTTTTCTACCTTTTCTCCCTCCACCCCCAATCTCCACAATCTCAGTTTCGGCCGGCCCTGAGCTCAGTCCCATCTCCCTTTCCTCCCTTTCCTTTCGGATCCCGCAGTCCCGGCCCTGCAGTGGTTCTCACTGAGATGGCCGCACGCCTCCCGGGCCACGACCCCATCTTGCTCCGCCTCCAGCCCTGGTCCCCAGCCCCGCTCAGCCACCACTCCCAGAGTCACCCACGCCCCGCAACGACCTCTAGCGCTTCTGATGCGCGCGACACAGAACCAGCTCTAGCCGGGCCCCCAGCCCCGGCTCCGCCTGTCTGCGTCCTGCGGAGCTCCACTGGGGAAGGGCGGGCCCCAGGCAGGAGACAAGTGGGAGGAGGTAGGGGAAGAAGGCGCTGAGCATCAGCTCCAGGACGGTTGTGCTGAGTGAGGGAGCTTTCTTTCCACCCTGCTAGGTTGGCAGTGTTTAGGAAGCCCCAGCATTCAGCTGTGGGACTCAGGAACCAAGGACGAGCCCTGTGTGGATCATATTGACCACTGCTGGCCCAGGGGCCAAGCTGCAGGGGGCAACTTGCCTTGAAGATTCAATAACAGCAGTAACAATAATAAATTACATTAGCATAGTACAGCACCACTTTGGAATCAGACAGAACTGGGGTTAGTCATATGGGGATTCCATTCTTAGCTCTGATACCATCGTGTGACTTGGGCAAGTTATATCTATAAAATGGGGAGAATGATGTCTATCTTTCATAGTTGCGAGGATTAAGTCAAATAATGCATGAGAAAAGAAAAGAAAAAAAGAATGTATGAAAAGTACCTAGTATAACACCTGGCATATATAGACGGTCTATAAGGAATGGTAGTTATTATTGTATTAAGAAGTAAAATCAAACTCTGAGATAAGAAATCATTGGTATAGCCATTCTATAGATGAAAAACAGGACAGGGAGGACAGGGAGGCCTGGCGTGCTGTGATTCATGGGGTCACAACGAGTCGGACACGACTGAGTGACTGATCTGATCTGATCTGATAGATGAAAAAAATCGGAGCTCAAAGAGGTTGGGACTTCCCATGGCAGGTAAAAAGTGGAGGCGCCAAGGCTCCAACCCAAGAACTGTGCGGTGCGTTCCCCCCATACCCCCGCCCACTTCTCCCCACACACACCCCTGCCTCTCTGTCCTTTTGTTCCACTCTCCCCTTCACACAGTGCTCTCTAGTCTCACTGCCCTCCTTTCTGTTCCTCCAGCACACGAAGTTCTTCCCTGCTCAGGGCCATGAGACTTACTGTTCTGTCTGCCTGGAACACCCTTCCCTGCTCTTGGCAGAGATGACTTCTTGCCTAAGCTGAAATGTCAGCTCCTCCAAGAGACCTTTCCAGATCATTCTGTCCTAAGGTAGGCCCCCTCCTTTACATAGCAACCTCCTTTGTTTCCTTGGCAGAACTTATCACAACTGAAAATTATCTTGTCAATTCATTTGCTTCTTTGTTTACTGTTTGTCATCTCCTACCAAAATATAAGTTTCACAGGGCAGGAGCTTATCAGACTTGTTCACCACTCTGTCCTCAGTACCTAACGCCCATCATGTTTTAAGTGTTCCGTAACAGTTGTACAGATAGTTGTATCAAGTTAGGGAGTCATATTTGGGGAATATTAATCCAAAAATGATAAATGGGACACTAGAGCATCCATCTGGACAGCGAGGGGAATACGAGAAAACGTGGAGCACATGTGGTGGTGGTGGTGGTTTAGTTGCTAAGTCGTGTCTGACTCTTTGCAACCCCGTGAACTGCAGCCCTCCAGGCTCCTCTGTCCATGGGATTTCCCAGGCAAAAATATTGGAGTGGGTTGCCATTTCCTCATCCAGGGGATCTTCCCAATCCAGGGATCAAACCCAGGTCTCCTGCATTGCAAGCAGATTCTTTACCACTGAGCCACTGGGAAGCCTGGAACACATACAGTAGGTGCTAACTAATTATTTGCTGGCTTCCCTGGTGGCTCAGAGGTTAAAGCATCTGCCTGCAATGCGGGAGACCTGGGTTCAATCCCTGGGTTTGGGAAGATCCCCTGGAGAAGGAAAATGATGAATGATGTTTAAAAGCCACTTACTGTGGTACTCAACCCAAGGCCCTAACCTTCTGTCTCACTTCTGCCCACTTATTTAGGGTTGTTGGGGCAGGCTTAAGGAGGCTGTTAGGGCCCACTAAAATTTCTTTTCTGATGACGCAAGAACCTTCTCTGCAGCCTCTGCCTTTGGGGCATCTCTGCCACATACCTCCAAGTATAGCATTCCTATTCTGGACACTCTCTGGGAACACTTAAAAGCAGGTACTGAGACACTAATATTCTGAAGAAAGGACTCCACCCATCTGGCCCTTTCATTGACTACAATCTAACTTTGTCTGCCAACAGATCTAATGAATACATAATTGTCTTATGCTTAATGGGGCCCGTATGGCTTAATTAGCCTCTGATTACCCCTGGGGATTCTTAGATGGCTCCAAGGTTCCAGGAAATGGAATGTGAGAGAGAAAATGACTGAGTGAGCAAGCAAGGGGCAAACAGGAAAGGCACAATACTCCTCTCTTGCCTGTCTTTTCAAACCCTTCTGGTCTTAAATGTAGTATATAGTAGAAGTTAAAAGAATGGATTTTTTAATTAGATAGGCATGGATTGGAATTCTAGCTCTTGGATGAGTTATTTCATCTCCCTTTTCTTATCTGTAAAATGGGTACCTGGAGAAATCAGTCACCACATGGAGATTACATAAGGTAAAACATGCAATATACTTAGCAAACTGCATGGCACAGAGAAATAACTCAATAAACATTAGCTTGTTGTTATTATACAAGGGTGGTACCTAGAGAAACATGTCTGAAGATTAGGAAAAATGATGCCTTGGACCCAGGATGGCATAAATTCCAAGGGACTCCCAGAGGCAGGGAAGCCCAGTTGTACAGCTTCCCACTTGTGCCATGTCTCAGGCACAGACATGTAATATCAAGATCCTGCACTTTGCCTCTGGGAGGGTGAGGAGGTGGCTACAGAAACTAGATGATCAGGGTCCAACGACACGTCTGGGCTGAGAACTTGGACATAAAGCCTCCTGGGATTTTTTTCAGGTGTCCAGGGCCTTAAAAATCTGAAACAAGTCCAGTTTTGTCCTGCTGCATCCCAACCCTGAAGCCATAACCTGGGCTAGTCCAGGCGAATGCTAGGGCTGGGAGGGTGGGGTCTGCTGCCCGCCTGCCAGCTATTTGTGACTCACCCTTCCCTTCCCTTCCCTCCTCTGGTTTCCCTGCCTGCCCCTACTAACTTGGGGTGAGAAAGTAAGAAGTTGACATGGAGGCGGAGAATCCTAGAACATCCTCCAAGCTGGGAGGCACCAACTCTCTTATCTTACAGAGGAGAAAACTGCGGCCCAGAGAGAGAACTACTCTCTCAAGGTCACACCCAGACTCTAGACATTCTATCCTTAGTCCATTCCATTAAATCTTAGTGTCTCTGGTCTTCTAGATCTTATTTTAAACATTAAGTACTAAAATTGCTGGTAACTGAGAGATAAATATGATTTCCAAAGCCTGTGCTAACATTTAAAGTTTCTTTTTCACTTCAACACTCACGGCTCACGTTCCAAGTCATGTAGGTTTACCACTACCCAAGAATCAGCTATGTCCCCAGAACACTCAGGCTGATCAGCAAGGAACCCCAAGGGGCAGGCACTCCTCTTTGACCGCCCAGAACAGATTACCTGGACTTCTGAATCCCTTAGCCATTCCAGGGCTTGCATCCTCCTCCTCTTTCTGAGGTTTGAGGGAGGATCCCTTCTTTCCTGCCCATCCTTGCTATCAGTGGCCCCTGAGAGGGAATCATTTGGCTTGAAGCCTTGAAATTTGTTAAGCTTCCACAAACATCGCAGACGGTAGTGCTCTCTGATTAAGGAGGTGCTATTTGTGTGTGTGGGGTGGTGGGAGTGTCGCTGTGTAGTACAGGAGGAAGTTACAATGTTGGCATGGTTGGGGGATGTGGGTTCATATGGTTAGGAGGTTGGGAAGATGCCCGGTAATATTTGCATGCCTTCCTCCATAAACCTCATTTTCCCAATTTAAAGGTGAAAAGTGGGATTCAGACCCTGGTAGTTTCAGAAACTTCCCGCTGACAGGTGTAGAAAGGAGAGGGGTGGGAAGTTGGGCACCAGGAGGCCAAACAAGTACCCTTCACCCGTGCAGCGCTGTGGAGGTTCCAAAGCTGAGTTTCCTCCGACTCGGGTCCCTAGGAGCCAGCTTCAGCATCCGTCCGAGTGATCAGGGATCCGAGAGATGGAGGGGAAGGTATAGGGAAAACGCTGCCTATGGGGTTCTGGGCCAACCCTCCTGCTGCCCCCGGCTCCTGGCGCAAACCTTTCTAGCTACCCACTCCAGCTGTCACGCTTCCTCCTTCTCGGCCCAGCAGCCCTACCCCAGCCCGTGGGGCGTCCCCTCCCGCGGCCTCCGACCCGACCCGCTCGAGTGCGGGAGGGTGGGAGGCGGCGCGGGGCTCGCGGGGTCTCTACCTTGCATGCGGAGGGCGCGCGGTCGGAGCTGGAGCGCCGGCGCGGGAGCTGGAGCTCGAGCTGGGCTGGAGGGGACGGGCCAGGCAGGCGCGGCCGCCGCGGGGCCGCCCCGCTCCTGACGACACAGCTGCCCGCCCCCCACCCCGGCCAGCCCGCCCGCCAGCCGGCGCCCAGCGCCCCCAACTCGGGGAACTTCTAGTTCATCAGAACCGATTCCCTCCTCCCCCGATCCCCAGATCTCCAAGGCTCTGGTTTGTGCCACTTTCTCCGCATTCCAACGCTGCTCATCTTCCCGCCCCGGTAACAGCTCTGTTTCCGTCTTTCCAGTAACTTACAGCCTCTCCCCGAATCCCAACCCAGGCAGGCGAAGATAGGTGGGAATGGGATGGGGAGCCCGCTGATGAGACAGCTTGGCAGTTGCCCACCCAGCCACCTTCTCACCCTCTCCTAAATGCTGCCATCAGGGGACTTCCCAAGTCCTTTCAGTCCACCATGGATTGAATTTACACTCAGGAGATGCTTCAGCAGCAAGGCCAGAGTGCCAAACTGCACATCCTATGACCAAACACTTCCCTGCCACCACGGGCTCCACACTGCTTGACACAGTTTGAGAGAATCTGCCCACCTTTGCCTCCAGTTTTCTCGCCTCCGTTAAACCCAAACCCCAGATGTCTCAGATTTGTTTTCCCCAGGCTAAGAACAACTCCTTTCAAGACACAGATTCTTCCCTTAATTCTGGGGTCAAGGTTCAGGTGCAAAGAGCATTTTCCTCTGTGTCCACCCTTTCTTTGTGCTCTAACCCTCACTTTACCTGCTGGCCTTGGCAGGTGGTGTGGAAGCCCTGGTCAAAAGTCGGGGTGAAAGGAGATCCTTTCAGCTTCTCCTGTCTGGAATCTGCTCCGAGTTAAGGCTCTTGGGGCAGCATGGATGGTGGTGAGGCTGGTAGAGCAGGGGAGAAAGACAGAGGCCTAGGGACTCACTGGTAGGAACTGAGGACCCAGGCATCCAGCTCCCTGGCCCCGCCCCAACGCCGGTCTAACCCCGTCCTACCCTTCATTGAAATAGGACACAGTAACAAAGGCTTGAGTTCTTGGAATCTTCCCTTTTACACCTGGTGGTGGAGAGTAGGGAGGGGGGAGCTCTGATTGGAAGGGTGTATTTGGGTGTTGTGTGTATGTTGTGCATGTAAGTACACATAAACACACGTGTAATATACACATATTTTTGGTGGGGGTTGGAGAGGAGAAGGAATGAATACATGAGGCCCTCTAGTGGAAACAGGGATCTAAGCAGCTCCTGACTTTTGAGACTTGGAAGAGAACCCTCCATTTTTATCAGAAATATAGCTGCTGAGTAATAAGAGTTTGGAGTATTATTGTTGCATCGGAACTGGAGATCTGAGGTAGGGAGTGGAGACAGCCTGTCTTTCTGCTTCTGTCTCCCCTCTAAGCTTAAAAAGACAAGAACCCTGCCACCCTCTATCCTTCGTCTCCTCTTCCTACATGATCTCCTTAGTCATGGAATCATAAGCACTTTTGAAGGATTATTATGCATCAGGTCCTCTACTTTGTTTTGCAGAACGGCCAAAGACATAGATAGCCCAGCTTAGGGACTGCACCAAAGAGTATGGGTATGTGTGTAAGCCATCCTGAATGATGTAAGAACAGGCTCCCTTAGCCCCTCTTCCAATCAGTTTTATTCTCCTGTGCCCCTCACCTAGAAATCTTGGTATGATACTAATCCTCAAGGAACTCAGATTTCCTCACAAATAACATTTGTAGTGCTACCACCCTATGTACAACGTGTGTTTTTCACTCTGTCATGCTCAGCTGTGTTCCTACATGAAGTTAAAGATACTCCTTTTAAGACATTTTTTTGAGACTTCAAAGTGGGGAATGAGATGATGCCTCTAATAAGGAATAAGATGGAATCAATTATACTGTGGGCTTGAGTCTTCTTCAAGATCTGTGCTCCATCATACCTCAGTAACTTACTGATGGGGGTGAGAGGAAGAAAGGCCAAGAAACATCTAAGGAGGAGGCTTCTAATGCCTACAGTTCCAGGTGCTCATTTCTTTAATCAACCACATCATAAAAATCAGAAAGAAAGAAACCGCAACGAACAAAGGGAAAGGAAAAAACAACAGCCTTGTTCTCCCCATCATCTTCGTTCTCCTCTTCCTCCTTGGGTGGAGGGGGGAGGTGGCACATCCGGGGCTCAGGGCTGGGTCCCAGGCAGGTCTGCTATGCAGACAATTGAGTTTCACTTCCTGTCAGCCCCAGAGCTGAGACAGGATGTCTGAGGGCACAGTGGGGGGCCTAGGGTTGGGTGGTCAACTGGAGCCACTTTAGGACTGATTCTTGCAGAAAGTACACCTCAGATAGTACAGACAGGAACAATGCATTCCTCTAGTTTTTAGAGACTTCATCTCACTCTTACCTTTAATCATTAGTAACAGGGTTATAGAAAGGAGATCCAGCAGGGCTGAAGAACGATTGGTGAAAGGGGCAAGGGTTAAGGATGGCAGTGTTAGAACACTTGCAATGATTATGTATTGAATGTATTTTTACACGAGTCTTTTTGAGATTTTCTGAGCTGGGCCTCTGGTGGAAGTCAGGAAGGTGGCGTACGGGAGAGAAGGCAAGCTGTGACCCCATAAAACTTCAGAAGCTTTATTTCAAAGCTTTAGTAAATTCCTAGTCAGCCATTGCTCTCAGCTGGTTTTTGTTTTTTTTTTAAAGTGGGACATGCAGCCTAGTGTTGGAGGTGGTCACTTTTTCTGTTGGACATTAACCTAGGCCAAACTGGGGATTTGGAGGAAGATAAAACTGTTGATGAGGAAAAAACAACACGGGGGGTGAGGGAGGGCCGGGCAGACACCTGAGGAGGGGAGAGGAACCTGTAGCCGGCCCCTCCCAAGCTGCGGGGGAAACGAGTTTAGCAGGACTTAGCCCTGAAGGAACAAGAGCTGCCGAAAAAAGCGGGGGAGGGAGAACATTTGGGTTCCTCTAAAGAAAAGGGAGACACGGGGCCGGGCAGGGCTGCAAAGGGAGTGAATGTGCGGCTCGGATTATTGGCGTTTTGCCCGGATTTGGATCCCCAGAGCGCTGAGACTTGGCCGAGGTTAATTAGAATACTAATTGGGTCCGCCCAGCAGCCTTCACCTCACCCTCTGACCCAGGGGCGAGCCCGAGGAGGTTCCCGGGTCGAAAGCCAGAGCAAACTTGGGCGTCGTCACTTCGCCGCCCGAGTCCCTGGGGCCGCCCCAGGGGCAGGGCCAGGCCGGGGCTATTCGCCCCGCCCGCCCACCGCGCCTTCTCAGCCGTAGAAGTCGCCGGCAACCCTGTAGCTGCGGGGACAAATGACCGACAGGCAGCGCCCTCGGCTTTGCACGTCTCTCTCGCGCGCGTCTCTCTCGGGAGGGTTGAGCTGAGCGGCCAAGGGCAATCGGCGCGCGATTTCTACCTGCCCACCTTCTAAGAGAGGGTCAGTTGGGGTCTTGCGTTCGCCCCCAACACTGGTGCGCCCCAGTGCGTTCCCGGAGTTTGCCTGCCCCGCCCCGTATCCCCAAGCGGCTCTGGAACCTGGGCGCAGGCTAGGACCTGAATATCCTTTTCCTCATTTACTAGCCTTCCCTCTCCCCCGCCTTCTGGATGCAGGTGGGCCTTGCCCCCTTTTCTCCCGCAGGTCCTAGACAGACGAAAGAGTGCCTGTGGGATAGGGGCTGTGCCTCGGAACTTCTCTCGGCGCCCAGACAACTGCTAAATACGCAGCAGGCGCCCAATACTGGTATCCATGGCAGTAAAAGAGGCTACAGCTCTTATTTTATTTTAGTCTTCAGCTTCTTTCCGCCTCCTTCACTTCTGTCCACCAAATGGTGTACTCTCCCTTTAAGACTAAAATGGTGGCTTGTTACGATCAGGACTCCACTTCCGGTGGGGAGGGGGGCGGGACCCCAGCCCGCTCACGCCGGAAGTGGTTTGCGTTTTCAAGATGGCGACTCCCTATGTAACTGACGAGACCGGCGGTGAGTGCGGGAGTCGCGGAGCCGCTTCTCCCCGGGCTCTCGGGGCAGGGGTTCGGACTTAGAAAGGGGTCTGTGCCCCGCCCATCCCGGGGCCCCTCCTTTGCCCCGCCCTCCGGACCGCCTTCCCCATTCATTCTCTCCTACGGGGGTGTCACCTGCGCCCCCTTCTGGTCTCTTGTTCGGGGGTCTCCGCTTCCGGTTACCCAAGCCCTGGGGTCCTTCAATGCTGGTCCTTGATCCAGGACCCTCACGAGCCCTTAGCTTTTCTCCAGCACTTGGAGCTCCCATATCTCTTTTGGGTTCTTCAGCTTGGGGGCGCCTCCACTCTCAATTCCCTCCAATTCCTGATCCCCCCCTTTTCCCCTCCCCCATCTCTCAGTGTACCTGCTTTCTACCCTACCGGAGCCCCTTTTAAATACTATTTATCAAAACTGTATCTGTTGGAGACCTCCTCATTGCTACATAGTTCTTTTTCCACTCTTCCTCATCTTAATTGTTAGTTCACTGAGGTCCAGAGGTGTGAGGAGAAGAGGAACCTAATACAACTTTCAGCTGGAGTTCTCTCCTTGATAACACCACCCATCACCCTTCGGTACCTTCTCTGGTGATGGTGATAAGAGTTGAGGGATCTGAGGTGGTAGAAGGTAAACGAGAAGGTGTCTAGTGGCCTCTCAAGTCCTCTGACAAGTTTATAGAACCCACTATTTCTTCTAGTCAGAGAAGATTTTCCATCTTGGCTGATTGAGATGCTGAAGTGTCTGCTGTGTATGTGAGGTTGATATGTTGAAAATTGGGAATCAAGATTTTCATTTTGGCTATGCCCCATCCTAATTGCCTCATCTTTAGGAAAAATGTGCGTATCTATTCAGTGACAGTCGAATAAGATAGTATATGTGAAAGCAATTTATAAAATGCTGTGCAAGGCAAGGAGTTACTGTTTTTTTGTAGTCCTCATTGTGTATTTGTAATAGCAGTGAGTGTGTGTGTGTACTTTGGTACATGCAGTCTGTTTTAAAATATACGTTTATGCCTCTTGCTTTTCTTGTTTTCCATGTTACTTCTCAACCCACCTCTCATATGGTATCTAATGACAACCCAAGTCTCTGCTACTTCTCTGCAACATCACCTTTCAAAGTGGTACAAGTTCTCTTGCTCTCTACATAGTAGGTACTTCTTCAATTTGCCTCTTTTGATGTGTGCTTTGAAAATATTACTCATTGTCCAGTACATTTCTATTTATTAACTGTTTTTTTTAAACTGATTTAATGAAAATTCAGATATGACATCTCACCTTACCCTCCCAAGAGGTATCTTCTGTTCTCATGTGACCGTGTAGAAGAGAAGGAATCACACTGCTTTTTTGCTTTCCCTTGCTGCTTCCAGATCATTGATCTACCACTGTCACTGTAATTCTCCTGGAAGATGTTGCCATGCAATTGTAGCATTTTCTCTAAAACTTCAGGGTCAACATCCACTGCCCACAAGGACAAGACGTATCATATCATTTCATTCTGTTTCTCAGTGTCTCCACTTAGCATCTATGGAATACTTAAAGATACATATTTATTATTTATTTGGCTGCATCCACACAGGGGATTTTGGTTGTGTCATGTGGAATCTTCCATTGGGTCACACAGACTTAGTTGCCCTAGGGCATGTGTGGTCTTAGTTCCCCTACCAGGGATTGAACCTGTGTCCTCTGCATTGCAAGGTGGACTTTTAACCCCTAGACCAACAGGGAAGTCCCTGCAATACTTTTATAATTCCTCAACATGAGATTATTGATTTTCCTTTGAATTTTCAAGCCAGCTACACATCAGAACCACTGCAGTCTGCACCTACTACATATCCTACTACACAGAACACCACCAGTGACAGGGCTCCCCATCACTTACTTTAGCTTCCTTACTCAGTCACCTTTTTTACTTCCACACACCCATAGAATCAGCTTTTTGCCCTCTTTAGTTTCTCTGGTCCTTGACCTCTTCTCCATTTCATTTCATTGAGTCTACCAGCACCTTTATGACTATTTCTTTTTTTTTAGTTTTTAAAAAATTAATTAATTTTTAATTGAGCTGGGTCTTTGTTGCTGTGCATGGGCTTTCTCTAGTTGTGGGGAGCAGGGGCTACTCTTGTGATGCTTTGGCTTTTCTGTTGTAGAGCACAGGCTGTATGCGCACAGGCTTCAGCAGTTGGCAGCACTCGGGCTCTGTAGTTGTGGCACATGCACTTGGTTGCTGGACGTCATGTGGAATTTTCCTGGACCAGCGATCCAACTGGTGTCTCTCACATTGGCAGATGGATTCTTATCCACTGCTCCTCAAGGGAAATCCCTGTTGTGACTACTTTTGATGCTGCCCTGCTGGATCTCTGTGACCAGTCACTACCTTCATTGCTTTCTTCATTCATTTTGATCTTCAGTACTAAGCAAGCACTTCTGTTATCTTGAATCATACCCATCAACTTTTTTCTTGGCTTCTGCTTCTAGGCCACAGTGCATGGCTAGAGAAAAGGCATGGACTGCAGCACATTGGGTGTAATATAACAATGTTAACTTCTGTCAAGGTCATGGATTTTCTCCAATTCTTCTTTCTATTAAAAATTTTTTTTTCTTAATTGGCTGCTCTGAGTCTTTAGTTGTGGCATGCAGAATCTTTAGTTGCAGCATGCAGACTCTTAGTGGCAGCATGTGGGGTGTAGTTTCCTGACCAGGGATCAAACCTGGGTCTTCTGCCTTAGGAACGCAGAGTCTTAGCGACTGGATCACCAGGGAAGTTGCATCCAGTTCTTCTTTCTCCATATGCTTACATCCTAACATGGCTATTTTCCCTACCTTTCTCAGCTCTGTGACTTTCCCTTCTCCTTGTGGCAACTGGCCTCACTTTCTATTTCATTAAGTTAAGGTCTGTTATTTCTCTTTCCTTCCTTTTCATAGCCTGATTTGAATATCAGGTTCACACATACTATTTCCATTTCCTTACTGCTTACTTGTTCCTTAACTTTTTTTTTTCTTTTTTGGCCTCACGGCTTTCAGAATCTTAGTTCCCTGACCAGGGATTGAACCCAGGTCACAGCAGTGAAAGTACCGAATGAATCTTCCTAACCACTGGCCTGCCAGGAAATTTCCTTGTTCCTTAAGTCTTTACAATGGCTTCTTTCTAGTACCAACTTCTCTCCTGAGTTGTCAGTTCCCTTTTCTAATTGTTTGGTGAGTAGCTTTTATTCTTGGATATACTGTCACACCTTAAATCCAGTCTGACCAAAATCATTATCAGTTTTTCCTTATTTCTGCTAAAGGCACCACTGTTCTAGCCAACCTAAGATGAACTTATTGCATCATTTCTCTCTTTCTTTCTCCCTTTTTAAATTTTAAATAGACTATTTTTTAGAACAGTTTTAGATTTACAGAAAAAATTGAGAAAATGGACAATTTCCATATACCTTAAACTCAGTTTCCCCGTTAATTAACGTCATACATTAGTATGAGATTATTATTGCAATTAATGAACCAGTATTCCAAACCATGGGTCGAACCCAGGTTTCGTGCAGTGCAGGCAGATTCTTCATCAGCTGAGCCACCAGGGAAGCCCAAGAATACTGGAGTGGGTAGCCTATGCATTCTCCAGCGGATCTTCCCAACCCAGGAATCGAACTGGGGTCTCCTGCATTGCAGGCAGATTCTTTACCATCTGAGCTACCAGGGAAGCGTTATAAACTAAGGTCCATACATTATTCAGATTTTCTCAGTTTTTACCTTTTTTTTTTTTTAACCTGTTCCAGAATCCCTTATTAGATTTAGTTCTCATGTCACCTTCAACTCTGAGAGATTCTGAGACTTTCCTTGTTTTTGATAACCTTAACAGTTTTGAGGAGTATTGACCAGGTATTTTTGTAGGATCCCCTCTGTAGGAATTTGATGTTTTTCTCATGATTAGACTGGGATTAAGTAACTCCGGGAGTTGGTGATGGACAGGGAGGCCTGGCGTGCTGCGATTCATGGGGTCGCAGAGTTGGACATGACTGAGCGACTGAACTGAACTGAACTAAAGTGCTTTTTAGAGAGGGACCATAGAAGTAAAGTGATATTTTCATCGTATCATATTGAAGTTACATAGTATCACGTCGATTTTTTTTTTTACTCTTGATAGTTACCATGATCTCCTGCCAGAGGTGGTATTTGTAAGATTTCTCCACTGTGAAGTTACTTTTTCCCCCTTCTCCTTTCTGTTTTGTACTCTTCAGAAGAAAGTCACTATCCACAGTCCACACTTAAAGAGTTATACTTCCTTTAAGAATGTAATATTTATACACGTTTGGAATTCATCTGCACAGGAGATTTTTCTCTTCTCCATGATACATTTATTCAATAATTTATTGATGGACAGAAAAGCCTGGCGTGTTGCAGTCCATCGGGTTGCAAAGAGTCAGACACAACTGAGTGACTGGACTGAACTGAACTGAATTTATTTGTATCAATATGGATGTTGGGTTATTTTACTTATTTTACTGTTCAGATGTTCCAGCTTTGAACATTGAGAGCTGGTTTAGTTGGCCCTGTGTCCCTTTGACATACCCTCATCAGTGTAGGTTTTTGTTGTTTTGGGTTTTTTGTTTTTGTTGTTTTTCAGTGCTTCCTTTTTGACACTAGAAGGTGCTCCAGGCTCATCTTGTATATTTCCTGTCCCAGAACTAAAGTCGTCTTTTTCTCCAAGGAACCCTTGTTCTTTTTACTGAAGAATGATGTAGGAAACCAAGATCAGAACACTAGATGTTTTTGTTATTATCAACAAATGTAACTGGGGTGTTATTTTCACATTGTCTTTCAATCCCACCCCCTCAATCAAAGTATCATTTTTCTCCTCCTGTTGCCATTACCGTTATTCCATCTTCAGTATTAGTTAGCTATATGGCCTGGGAATTTTAAGCCTAGGGAAATCCAAGACTTAGTTTTCTTATCAATGAAATAGGAATAGTAACTCCTACATTATAGGATTATTGTGAGAATTAATTAAAATTTAAATGAATTAAGGTACATGTCTAGGACATAGGAAAGAAAGAAAGTGAAGTTGCTCAGTCATGTCTGACTCTTTGTGACCCCATGGACTGTAGCCTACCAGGCTTTTCTGTCCATGGGATTTTCCAGGCAAGAGTACTGGAGTGGATTGCCATTTCCTTCTCCAGGGGATCTTCCTGACCCAGGGATCAAACCCAGATCTCCCACATTGTAGGCAGACGCTTTACCTACTGTCTGAGCCACCAGGGAAGTCCTAAGAAAGTACCTAAGTCCTAAGGAAGCACATGGACAGTACCTAAGACATGGTTCTGTAATTGTTACTTTTTATGTAAAGATTTGGTTTAGAAGAAATTATATGTGCAAAGTATCAAGCAGAATACTTGAGTCAATCTAACTGCCTGATAAAATTCTAGTTTCCTTTATCCTGCAGATATTGCCATGACCTCCTAAATGGTTGTTCTACCTCTGTCTCTCTGTTCCGGTTTGACACACTGTTACCAGATTACTGCTCAAGTGCAATTTAATTATGTAAAGTTGTTCAGTATAATTTGTCAACTGTTAAATTTGGCATATACCCTTCTGATCTTTATTTTTCTGTGCACTTTAAGAACATTTTTTAATCAGACGGTATTTACGTTTTTATGTGTTGCCTTTTCATTTAACCTCATGACATAAATATTTTTCCTTGCTATTAAAAACTCTTTGTAAACATCTTTTAAAATACTGGCAGAGTGTTTTATTTGAGCATGCACCCTGTTACCTTTTTTCTGTTATTGGACTTCCAGATTGTTTCTAGAATTTTGTTATAAAAACTCGATGAATGTTTTTGTCTGCATTTAGGATTTTTTCTTAGGATAGATTTCTCAGAAATAGACTTACTGGATTGGAGGGTACAAACTTTTATTTATTTTTAATTAATTATAAAATTCATATTGTTTATAGAAAACTTAGAAAATATTTTCATAACTAGTGTAAAGTATAAGTCACATGCATGTTTGGTAATTCCAGAGCCCAAAGATGACTACAGTTAATGTTTCCTTTTAGTTTTTCTTTCTATGCACATATACAGCATTATCTATTTAACATAATTCGGATCATACTGAATGGCTGTGCTTTCCAGGATGTAACTCTCAGAACACTTAGTAGTCCTGTGAGATGTGCTATAAAATAAAAGGCTAAAATAAAAATAAGGTTCCTGTGGTCAAATAAATTTGAGAAACACTGTAAACCATATTCCCATCAGAATATTCACATGAATAAGAACATAATGTGTTTAAGTCTTTGTTGGTAAGAACAAACAAATTTTTTTTCCTGTGTTTTAACCCAGAATTTCTAACTTAAGAAATTTTGAGGGGTAACCCTTGTTAATATCTTACAGAAGTAGTGTTTTATATAACGATATTTTTTGGAAATGCTGCGAAATGTTAGGACTACCTTATTCCCTTGCTTAGATTGCTTTCTAAAGGATTTTACCACTGACAATATGTGAAAATACTGGTTTCAGCACTTCTTTGACTACATTGGAATTCTTATCTTTAAAAATTCTACTGCTTTGATAGATTAAAATAATATTCTATTGTTTTAATTTTTATTTCCTTTGATTACTAGTGAGGTTGAACTTTCTGGTATTCTTTTTCACTTATAACACAATACACAATAGTAGTGTAAAAAGCATAGCCTTCAGAACCCACAGATTGGATTCGAATTCTGCAGTTTACTGACATTGTAACTTTGGGCAAATTAGTATAAATACTGAATGTTTATATTAATTGGAATGAAGCAAACACTCAGTAAAAGGTAGCTGCTATTATCTTTTTGGAATTGGCTATCAAATTAACATACAGCCTATTTGCTCTTACATTAAAGATACTCCTCTCTAGTATGAGCACAAACCACTTTTCAATACAGTATCATCACATACTATTACTGTGAAAGTCACTCAGTTGTGTCCGACTCTTTGCGACCCCTGGGACTGTCCATGGAATTCTCCAGGCCAGAATACTGGAGTGGGTAACCTTTCCCTTCTCCAGGGGATCTTCCCAACCCAGGGATCAAACCGAGGTCTCCCGCGTTGCGGGCGGATTCTTTACCAGCTGAGCCACAAGGAAAGCCTTTCACACACTATGTCTCTGCTTAAATCCTCCAGTGAAACTGGGCAGTAAAGTATAAAGCAAGGGAAACTACATATCAGTAAGCTGATAGGTAATCACATCAGAACTGAGTTCAGATTGCACATATTAATACATGCTGCCTTTGTGATCTTAATCGTATCTTCGACCTCTTGAAGGCTTTGTTTCCTCAGCTGTAGATGATGATAATCTACCTATTGTCTAGAATCACTGCAGTAGTATATGTAAAATTCCTGGTGTATTGTGGCCACTTATTAATGTTCTTTCCTAATTGTTTTCAACATACTGTGAGTTTTACACTGCCATCATTTTTTTTTTTTTAATTGTGTTGCTTTTGGGACTTCCCTCGTTGTCCAACGGCTAAGAGTCCGAGTTCCCAATGGAGGGGTCCTGTGTTTGATCCCTGGTCAGTGAACTAGATCCCACAGGCCACAGATCCAGATCCAGATCCACAGATCCCACATGCCACAGATGCCAAGATCCGGCTCTGTCAAATGTTTGAAAAAATTGTGTTGCTTTTGAAAGGTTCTTGTATTTATTTACTCATGTTTATTTATTTGGCTGCACTGGATCTTGGCTGTGGCATTCAAACTCTTAGGTGTGGCATGTGGGATCTGTTTCCCTGAGCAGGGATCAAACTTGTGTCCTCTGCATTGGGAGTGTAGAGTATTAGCCACTAAACCACCAGAGAAGTCCCTACACTGCCATAGTTTTGCTTGTTGTTATTCTTAGAATGCCCTTTCTTTCTCTGCCTACACAAATATCAGCCACTGATTTACTATTGTTATTATTTACTATTACATAGTCTTTGAGGTCAAGTCCCTGAGTTTTTCCTAATTTCGTGTCACTTTCACCCATCAAGTAGGGTGTGGTTATTTATTCTCTTGAAATCGCCTATTAGTATGTATCAGTGTCTCTTAGGAATACCTAAAACATGCATATATATCTATATCTATATATTTTTGGCAGAACCATGCAGCATCTGGGATCTTAGTTCCCCAACCAGAGATCAAATCCATGACCCCTGCTTGGGAGAGTGGAGTCTTAACCACCAGACCTCCAGGGAAGTCCCAAGACATTTATATTTTTATCTTATTCTTTGTTTACCTAACTTGTCCACCCTTCTCCTTACTTAAACTGTAAATTTCTTGAAAGCGGGGGCCAATTTACTGATCTTGATAATTTCTGTAGCATTTAGTAGAGGATTTTTCTCACAGGCTTTCAATAAATGTTTACTGCATTTAATTAATTTGTAGTCTGGCTTCTGACCACTTTACTTTTCTGAAGTTGTATTCTTGAACATAATTAGGGATTCCCAAATTGCCAAAATCAATAACCTTTTTCTTCTCAGTTCTCCTTTTCCTTAATCCCTTTGTAGTATTTAATACTGTTAATCACCTGGCCTACCTTCAGACTCTTGGTCTCCATGGAATAGTACTGTCTCAGTCTTTCTTTTCTACGATTACTTCCTGGTGTCTCTGACACCTTTTCTTTCTTGAGGAAAATAATCAGGACTGTTTTTCTGGGGTCACTCCTCCAAATTGGGTCTTCTCTTTTAATAGTCTACGTTAGAAACCACACCTGAATCTTATAATTGGTGGCCCCGAGGTCATCCTCAGGCTCAGATCTGTAACCCTGATCTTAACTTTGAAGCAGGCACCAGGGCTTCAACACACCTTTAACAGTCACTTCCATGTCACCCTTTGGAGTTCTTTCAAGCCTTCCTGTGTTGTATCTTCACTGTCTCCCCACCCCCACCCCCCGAAAACTAGGCCTTTTTCAATTTAAGGAAACAGTTTGAGGATTATAAAACAGGAGATGTGAGGAAATAACAAAATTTACGAAGTTCTTACGGTAGCAGTCTCTAACCGCTTTGTTTTTGGTTCTCAAAGATGCCTCCTGAGGGCATTTTCTTGCAGTACCTGGTTAAGACTCTGAACTTTCACTGCAGGGGGTCTGAGTTTGATCCCTAGTAAAGGAACTAGATCCACATACCACAAAGCCAAATTAAATAAATAAAAGTAAATACGTACTTAAAAAAAAAAAAAAAGATGCTACCTAAGGATCTTTATATGCTGCCCATGGTTTTTATTTCTAGGTTTCAGTTCAGTTCAGTCCCTCAGTTGTGTCCGACTCTTTGTGACCCCATGAATCACAGCACTCCAGGCCTCCCTGTCCGTCACCATCTCCCCGAATTCACTCAGACTCACGTCCATCCAGTCAGTGATGCCATCCAGCCATCTCATTCTCTGTTGTCCCCTTCTCCTCCTGACCCCAATCCCTCCCAGCATCAGAATCTTTTCTAATGAGTCAACTCTTCGCATGAGGTGGCCAAAGTACTGGAGTTTCAGCTTCAGCATCATTCCCTCCAAAGAAATCCCAGGGCTGATCTCTTTCAGAATGGACTGGTTGGATCTCCTCGAAGTCCAAGGGACTCTCAAGAGTCTTCTCCAACACCACAGTTCAAAAGCATCAATTCTTTGGCGCTCAGCCTTCACAGTCCAACTCTCACATCCATACATGACCACAGGAAAAACCATAGCCTTGACTAGACGGACCTTTGTTGGCAAAGTAATGTCTCTGCTTCTGAATATGCTATCTAGGTTGGTCATAACTTTCTTTCCAAGGAGTAAGCGTCTTTTAATTTCATGGCTGCAGTCACCATCTGTAGTGATTTTGGAGCCCAGAAAAATAAAGTCTGACATTGTTTCCACTGTTTCCCCATCTATTTCCCATGAAGTGATGGGACCGGATGCCATGATCTTCGTTTTCTGAATGTTGAGCTTTAAGCCAACTTTTTCACTCACCACTTTCACTTTCATCAACAGGCTCTTTAGCTCCTCTTCACTTTCTGCCATAAGGGTGGTGTCATCTGCATATCTGAGGTTATTGATATTTCTCCTGGCAACCTTGATTCCAGCTTGTGCTTCTTCCAGCCCAGCATTTCTCATGATGTACTCTGCATATAAGTTAAATAAGCAGGGTGACAATATGCAGCCTTGACGTACTCCTTTTCCTATTTGGAACCAGTCTGTTCCATGTCCAGTTCTAACTTGCTTCCTGACCTGCATACAGACTTCTCAAGAGGCAGATCAGGTGGTCTGGTATTCCCATCTCTTTCAGAATTTTCCAGTTTCTTGTGATCCACACAGTCAAAGGCTTTGGCATAGTCAATAAAGCAGAAATAGATGTTTTTCTGGAACTCTCTTGCTTTTTCCATGATCCAGCGGATGTTGACAATTTGATCTCTGGTTCCTCTGCCTTTTCTAAAACCAGCTTGAACATCAGGAAGTTCATGGTTCACGTATTGCTGAAGCCTGGCTTGGAGAATTTTGAGCATTACTTTACTAGCATGTGAGATGAGTGCAATTGTGCAGTAGTTTGGGCATTCTTTGGCATTGCCTTTCTTAGGGATTGGAATGAAAACTAACCTTTTCCAGTCCTGTGGCCACTGCTGAGTTTTCCAAATTTGCTGGCATGTTGAGTGCAACACTTTCACACCATCATCTTTCAGGATTTGAAATAGCTCAACTGGAATTCCATCACCTCCACTGGGTTTGTTCGTAGTGATGCTTTCTAAGGCCCACTTGACTTCACATTCCAGGATGTCTGGCTCTAGGTCAGTGATCACACCATCGTAATTATCTGGGTCGTGAAGATCTTTTTTGTACAGTTCTTCTGTGTATTCTTGCCACCTCTTCTTAATATCTTCTGCTTCTGTTAGGTCCATACCATTTCTGTCCTGTATCGAGCCCATCTTTGCCTGAAATGTTCCCTTGGTATCTCTAGTTCTTGAAGAGAGCTCTAGTCTTTCCCATTCTGTTGTTTTCCTCTATTTCTTTGCATTGATCGCTGAGGAAGGCTTTCTTATCTGCCTTGCTGTTCTTTGAAACTCTGTATTCAGATGCTTATATCTTTCCTTTTCTCCTTTGCTTTTCGCTTCTCTCCTTTTCACAGCTATTTGTAAGGCTTCCCCAGACAGCCATTTTGCCTTTTTGCATTTCTTTTCCATGGGGATGGTCTTGACCCCTGTCTCCTGTACAATGTCACGAACCTCCATCCATAGTTCATCAGGCACTCTATCTATCAGATCTAGGCCCTTAAATCTATTTCTCACTTCCACTGTATAATCATAAGGGATTTGATTTAGGTCATACCTGAATGGTCTAGTGGTTTTCCCTACTTTCTTCAATTTAAGTCTGAATTTGATAATAAGGAGTTCATGATCTGAGCCACAGTCAGCTCCTGGTCTTGTTTTTGTTGACTGTATAGAGCTGCTCCGTCTTTGGCTGCAAAGAATATAATCAGTCTGATTTCGATGTTGACCATCTGGTGATGTCCATGTATAGCGTCTTCTCTTGTGTTGTTGGAAGAGGATGTTTGCTATGACCAGTGCGTTCTCTTGTCAAAACTCTATTAGCCTTTGCCCTGCTTCATTCTGTATTCCAAGGCCAAATTTGCCTGTTACTCCAGGTGTGTCTTGACTTCCTACTTTTGCATTCCAGTCCCCTATAATGAAAAGGACATCTTTTTTGGGTGTTCGTTCTAAAAGGTCTTGTAGGTCTTCATAGAACCGTTCAACTTCAGCTTCTTCAGCGTTACTGGTTGGGGCATAGACTTGGATTACTGTGATATTGAATGGTTTGCCTTGGAAACGAACAGAGATCATTCTGTCGTTTTTGAGATTGCATTTCGAACTCTTTTGTTGACCATGATGGCTACTCCATTTCTTCTGAGGGATTCCTGCCCGCAGTAGTAGATATAATGGTCATCTGAGTTAAATTCACCCATTCCAGTCCATTTTAGTTCCCTGATTTCTAGAATGTCAACATTCACTCTTGCCATCTCTTGTTTGACCACTTCCAATTTGCCTTGATTCATGGACCTGACATTCCAGGTTCCTATGCAATATTGCTCTTTACAACATCAGACCTTGCTTCTATCACCAGTCATATCCACAGCTGGGTATTGTTCCTCTTTCAGTATCCTATCATTTTGCCTTTTCATACTGTTCAGGGGGTTCTCAAGGCAAGAATACTGAAGTGGTTTGCCATTCCCTTCTCCAGTGGACCACATTCTGTCAGATCTCTCCACCATGACCCGCCCATCTTCGGTTGCCCCACAGGCATGGCTTAGTTTCATTGAGTTAGACAAGGCTGTGGTCCTAGTGTGATTAGATTGACTAGTTTTCTGTGAGTATGGTTTCAGTGTGTCTGCCCTCTGATGCCCTTTTGCAACACCTACCATCTTACTTGGGTTTCTCTTACCTTGGGCATGGGGTATCTCTTCATGGCTGCTCCAGCAAAGTGCAGCTGCTGCTCCTTACCTTGGGTGAGGGGTATCTCCTCACCACCACCCTTCCTGTCCTTCAACGTGGGATAGCTCCTCTAGGCCCTCCTGCGCCTGCTGCGCAGCCACCGCTCCTTGGACGTGGGGTTGGTCCTCCTGGCCGCCGCCCCTGGCCTCGGGCGTTGCTCCTCCCGGCCCATGATATTCTGCCCATGGTTTTTATTTCTAGGTTTAGGAATCTGTAAATCTCTCCTTCCTTTTTGACTTTACCTTTGGAAGATCCGCTGGAGAAGGGAAAGACTACCCACTCCAGTATTCTGGCCTAGAGAATTCCATGGATTGTGTATAGTCTGTGGAGTCGCAAAGAGTCGGACATGACTGAGTGACTTTCACTTCACTTCACTTGGATACCATCAAGGCCAGAGAGTGAAACCAAAGATAACATAAAATAGGTGCTCCTTTGTGATAATGGGCTGTTTGTATCTCCAAGCGGTTTCCAGTTAGGATGGCTGTTGAAGAAGTTTCTGTCCCTATCTTTTCTCACATTCCATCTTTACTAGTCTTAAGCCTTCAACTGTAATCTGTATGCAGTTTACTTAAACGTCTGTTCCTAGCTGTCTCTCCTTGTGTTGTGTGTTAGTGTGTTAGTCGCTCAGTCGTGCCCAAGTCTTTGTGACTCCATGGACTACAGCCCACCAGGCCCCTCTGTCCATGAGATTCTCCAGGCAAGAATACTGGAATGGGTTGCCATTTCCTTCTCCAGGGGATCTTCCCAACCCAGGGATCAAACCTGGGTCTCCTGCACTGCAGGCAGATTCTTTACCGACTGAGCTACAAGGGAAGCCCCAGCTGTCTCTCCTTAGTTCCATGTAAAAACACTGCCTTCCTAGAGTTGAATTAGTCATTTTCACAAAATTGTCTTCTCCTTTGGATTTTCTGTATATCAGTAGTTTATATTCTCCTCCAAATTGTCCACATTCAAGAGTGATATTGCAGTTAGTGTTCTTACCTTTCTTTTTCATTAGAATGAATGCTACAAGAAGGCAAGACCCTTACTTTATTTATTCATTGTTGTATCTCTAGCTCCTGTTACAGTGCCTGCCACAACAGCAGGTACTCAATAAACATTTAAAATCCATGTGTGAAGAATGTTATTACTGTGTGCCCGTGTACCCACAGATATGTTGTGAAAAATACGAGACAACGTGAAAAGCACCAGATTAAATCCACTGTAGCGCAATAATTTCCTCTCATTCAAATGTTGGCAGTCTTGAGATCCCGTCTTACTCTTTATAATAAATTTTTCTTTCATTTTCTTTTCAACATCCATACAGACCATTTAAATCAAGTCTTCTCACATTGAAACTATTGTGTTTTTTTTTTCCTCTGCCTTTAGTTTATGTTACACATTTTCGGGTTAACCTTCTTAAAGCACTGCTTTGAGCAGATCATCTCCACTCCCTTAATGGCCTTCATTGTTCTCTCACATTAAGAAGCTTGAGTTCCAGCTCAAGAGGAGGTGGCTATCTTTCATATTCTGATTAACTTATTTTTAGTCTCTTTTCCCATTACATGTGTTTTTTGCCCAAACTATGCTGGATTCTTCCTGTTCCCTAATATGATATTTAGATTTATTTATTTGTTAATTTGAATTGATTATAGTCTTCGATGGTTCAGGCCCTGTGCTTCAAAGATCAAAGGCAAAGTTTCTACTCTCGAGCAAGCAAACAATCATGTTAAACATTAGATCCTGATAAAAGGCCAAAACAGGTGCTGTGAGTGCACAAAGGGCAACTTCTAAATGGGTTTCGGGTGGAAAGGTCAGGAAAGACTTCACTGAGGAGTTTATACTTGAACTTGACCTTTAAAGACCAGTTCAGTTCAGTCTCTCAGTCATGTCCGACTGTTTGCGACCCCATGAACCGCAGCACGCCAAGCCTCCCTGTCCATCACCAACTCCCGGAGTTCACCCAAACCCATATCCATTGAGTCGGTGATGCCATCCAACCATCTCATCCTCTGTCATCCCCTTCTCCTCCTGCCCTCAATCTTTCCCAGCATCAGGGTCTTTTCAAATGAGTCAGCTCTTCGCATCCAGTGGCCAAAGTATTGGAGTTTCAGCTTCAACATCAGTCCTTCCAGTGAACACCCAGGACTGATCTCCTTTTAAGATGGACTGGTTGGATCTCCTTGTAGTCCAAGGGACTCTCAAGAGTCTTCTCTAATACCACAGTTCAAAAGCATCAATTCTTTGGCGCTCAGCTTTCTTCACAGTCCAACTCTCACATCATACATGACCACTGGAAAAACCATAGCCTTGACTAGATGGACCTTTGGTGATAAAGTAATGCCTCTGCTTTTTGATATGCTGTCTAGGGTGGTCATAACTTTCCTTTCAAGGAGTAAGCGTCTCCTAATTTCATGGCTGCAGTCACCATCGCAGTGATTTTGGAGCCCATAAAAATTAAAGGCCAGTAGTCATTAAGATAAGAAGAAAAGTCTATTCCACGCCAAAGGAAGGGCATAGAGAATAAAGACAAAGGTGAGATTTGTGACTATTTCAGTGGCTAGAGCAGAGTGTGGCATAGAGGCTGGAGACTAGCAAGACCAGGGTCAAGAATGCTTTTGTGTGTGGTTTCATGTCCATCCAAATACCCTGAGGGAAACAGGAATCCAGGAAGAAATTTAGGTAGGTGAATGACTAATTTGTCCCTTTGTTTACATTGTCCTAAAAGCCTGAACTACTTCCCTTTCTTCTCTTTCCTCATAAGCACACCCCTACCCCTACCTGTCTAAATCTTGCTTGTCTTCCCAAGATCACAAAGTTGCTTTGTCCTACATAAAATCTTTATAAGTCACCTAGTCAAAAATAATTTCACCCTCCTTTGTGTACTCATTCTCTAAGCCGTTTAGATCTGAAGCCCAAAATGAGATTTTTAAAAACCCACAATATAACAATCTGAATTTTTGAAAGGAAAAGTTATTCATAATACAATCACCAAACATAGCTTTGCATATTGCACATTCTTTTTGTAATTTATGAATCTAACATTTAATATCAGAAATCATAGTATATATATGTTTCACATTCCATTACATCATATTAATGATTAAAATCATTTTTTAATGGCTGTATTATAAACCGTTCCTATATAGCTGGATGTGGCTTGGTTTTAATTTTTAGCTATTTAGAAATACTGCCATGGTTTCACGATTACCATGAATCTTTTTTTCTCTTTGGTCTCTTTTTTCTTTGTTTTTTCCAGTTGGAACTATTTCCTCATGCTAAATTTTCAAGATTGATTTTACTGAAACAAAGTGTGTTGTCTTTGACTTTAAAAGTCTTTACCCCTCCCCCAGTCAGTGAATTACCAAGTGCTGTTTGTTGTTTCTTTGATAATATATCTGGCATCATTTTCTTCCTTTCCTTTTTCAGCCAGTTCTGTCTCATGCCAGGATTATTGCAGTCTTTTTTTTCCTAACTGATTTCCCCAGTTTCCAATGTTTTCCCTTAACAATTCATCTTTTCATCATGCCAGATTAATTGCCCTAAAACTCTGCATTGGATAAAAGATTCATTCATTTGACAGCTATTTAGTGAATGCATGCCATGTGCCAGATACTAAGCTCCTTAACTGGCATTTCGAAGTCTGAACATTCTCTCATTACTTTACATCAGCCCTGGTTCAGCCAGGCTGGTCTAGTCACCATGTCCTCCCCAGGCCGAATACACTGCCATGTTGGAAATTTTGTTTCAGAATAGGATTCTGTTTAGAATCCATTCTCCTTCCATTTTCATTTGCTTTAGTTTGATTCTTTCTCCAAAGTCCTAATCTCAGTCCTCTCTTGGAGCCTCTGTTTTCTCCTTACTGAGTTTTTATTTTTGTCTCTAAGCTGTTGCAGCTAAGCAATGTTCTCAGTGTTCCTCTTTCATTCACCGATAAATTCTGAATTCCTTGACCTTTTTAAGACTTTCTAAGACATGGCCCTATTTGTAGTTTTCAATGTGGCTTTGTTTTATTCCCCAACATGAACTGTCTGGTTCTCCTGCACGCCTCTGTTTTCTGATCCTTGCATACTCCAGGCCATCCCCACAATCCAAGCCTTTCTTGGCTCATGTTTGTCCTTTCTCCCATCCCCTCTACCTGTCAAATCTTATCCATTTTTCTTTCATATTTTTTGGTTTTAGTTTATAAATGATGTTTGCATTATGAACACAGATAACACTGTGTAATCCATGTGGGAGGCTCTAGACTTGACTTTTTATTTTTTTAATCTTTTTTACTTTCTTGCCTCCCCTTTTTAAAACAGAAGTTATAGTAAAAAAAAAAATGTGTAACATAAGATATAAATATATGTTTGTAAAACTTATGTTATTAAAGGTTAATGGTTTCTACTACATCTTCTTCCAGGTTGTCCCTCTTAAGGTAACCAGCATTAAAGTCTTGATAATCTTGGTATGTGTCCTTCCACACCTTTCCCTTTGACCCTATACACAAACTGTATGGGCCTCTAAGTGCCTGTCCTTGCCCCAACAAGAATGGGAGCCTCCTCTACACCAGCACTCCTCAAAATGTTGTCCAGGAGCCTTGGGGATTCCCTAAGACGCTTTCCAGAGGTCTACAAGCACAGCTATTTTGATAATGTACTAAGATGCTATTTGTGTCTTTTACTGAGGGTTTGTACTGAGGGTACAAAAGGAATGGTGGGTAAAACTGTGACCCTTTAGCCCTAGTCAAGGTGGTGGGACCAACACTATACTAGTCACTGTGTTTTTCACTGCCACATGCTTATAATAAATAATGCCAGTTTCACTTAAGAATGTCCTTGATGATGCAATAAAAATGATTAATTTTGGACTTGGCTGGCAGTGCAGTGGTAAAACTCCATGTTCCCACTGTAGTGGGCACAGGTTTGATCGCTGGTCAGGAAACTAAGACCCACATGCCCAGAGGCATGGCCAAAAATTTTTTTTTATTTCAAAAGTTTAAAAATTATTAATTTGATTAAACCCTGGCTGGCCCTTAAATACATATCTTTTTATTTACTATTTTTCCAGCATTATTGAGGTATGCCATAAAACATTATGTACAATGTTATAGGTGTACAATGTAGTGATTTGATTTGATACACTATATATGTTGTGAAAGGTTTACCACAATAAGGTTAGTTAACAGTTGGACAGGACTGAGTGACTGAACTGAACATACCCTTTACCTCACATAATTACCATTTCATTGATTTATGATAAGAACATGAAAACTCTTCACAGCAACTTTCAAGTATATATTTCAGTTTTGCTATCTATAGTCACTGTGCTATACCTGATATCCCAGAACTTATTCATCTTATAACTGAAAATTACACATCTTTTTAGTGTTCTCTGTGAATTAAATGGGAAGGAAACATGAGACACTGCTGCCCCCTGAAGTGACGTGGCCTCTCAAGGAATAGCACTGCCACAGTTGTCCAACATGCAAGCTAAAACCAGCTTCCTTTTCATGGAACTCTAGTTTTACTTGGAAGAAAGACTGACAAACTATAATTCAGACCTGAGTATCTGATAGGCATTTTCCTGTAAATGAAAGAAGTGAGCCTGTCATTTCATGGATATCAACTGACAGTGCTTATTGCCAGTGATAAAACTCAAGCCTTCAAGTGGAAATTAGAATTTTGGAAAACTTGTATCTGCCACTATGAGCACAACAGCTTCACAGTAAAGAGTTTTCTGATAACATCAATGGCTATGATTTAAAAACAAATCTCATCATGAAATGTATAATATTACAAAATAAGAGTGTATGGGAGATTCTGAAAAAAGTTTGAGGATCTCTACATATTATCCTCCAGCTTGCATTTTCACTTAGTATATCATGGATACCATTCAAGGTCAGTTCATTTGTATCTTTTTTTTTTTTTAAATAACATGGTGTTATATCCTGCGGATGACCTACATCTATTTGTTCAGTCATCTGTTGATGGCTATTCAAGTTGCTTTCAGCTTTTTGCTAATTTAAATAATGTAGCAACATTATTATAATGTGAGCATCCTTTGCATATAGCCTTGTGTGCTGGTCCTTTTATTTCTACAGTATGGATTCCTGAAAGTTGACCAGTGTTTTTAACCATCCACCTTAGTAAAACTTATTTTCTATAACATCTCTGGTTATTTCTCCCTCTTATGATTCTTGTTTTTGCCCTTCCTGGCTTCTTATTCATGTACTATCTTTTGATGTCCTCATGTCGCTTGTGTTTTTTTAAACTTCCTCTGTGTCTGCCACATCTTGCCAACTAGATTATTAAGGTAGAAACTCTCTGAGGGCAGGAATGGTGTATTATACAGTGTATAGGCACTCAGTAAATAGAGAGTAAAGGTTGATATGAGAAAAGAATGCCTTAATGGGTACATTTAGTGGAAGGGACTGGGGGAAACCATGCATTCATGCATTCTTTCATCTTGGGAGCTATTTGAAAATTAGAGTAACTCTCCAACCTAATTCTCCCATTTCAGGCAAGTACATCGCCTCAACACAGCGACCTGACGGGACCTGGCGAAAGCAGCGGAGGGTGAAAGAAGGCTATGTGCCCCAGGAGGAGGTCCCAGTGTGAGTGGTTAGGCATGAGGTGGGGGTATTTAATGGGCACCATACAGCAAGAAAGAACATGTGAATTTCCTGGTCCCAAGATCCTAAGAAATGGAAGGAGGGGGCTGCGATGCAGGGGTGAGTGAGGGATGAGTAACCAAATGACTGACTAGTCCAGTTTCTAGGGCCTCTGATCAGCAGAATCTGTAGAAGCATTCAGAGATCCAGAGCTTTAGGACCTACGTGTGTGTTAGTCACTCGGTCTGACTCTTTGCAACCCCATGGATTGTAGCCTACCAGGCTCCTCTGTCCATAGGATTTCCCAGGCAAGAATACTGGAGTGGATTCCCATTCCCTTCTCCAGGGGATCATCCTGACCCAGGGATCATACCTGAGTCTCCTGCATCGCAGGCCTTACCATCAGCCACCAAAACCTAGGGACCCTCCAATCTGCAGAGCTGAGGAAAGCCAGGGAGGGCCCGGAGGGAGAGGAAGGCAGCAGGAAAATGAAAAGGCTGATGTAAATTATGAGGTTGGGAAAAGGACTTGAAAAGTCAGTGATTCTTTGACACTGTTCCCCACAGGTATGAGAACAAGTATGTGAAGTTTTTCAAGAGTAAACCAGAATTGCCCCCTGGCCTGAGCCCAGAGGCCACTGCCCCCATCACCGCTTCCAGGCCTGAAGGCGGTGAGCCAGCCCTCTCCAAGACTGCCAAACGCAACCTGAAGCGGAAGGAGAAGAGGCGGCAGCAGCAAGAGAAAGGGGAGGCGGAGGCCTTGAGCCGGACTCTTGAGAAAGTGTCCCTGGGAGAGACAGCCCAGGTCCCCAGTGCCCCACAGGCCTCCCGGGCAGCGCCAACGGCTGCCTCAGACCAGCCCGACTCAGCTGCCACCACTGAGAAGGCCAAGAAGATAAAGAATCTAAAGAAGAAGCTTCGGCAGGTGGAAGAGCTGCAGCAGCGGATCCAGGCTGGAGAAATCAGCCAGCCCAGCAAAGAGCAGCTGGAGAAGCTAGCGAGGAGGAGGGCATTGGAGGAGGAGCTTGAGGACTTGGAGCTGGGCCTGTGAGGCCTTTGGGGATTAGGGGATGGACTGCAGAACAAACCGTGGGGCTCTCTGGGGTCCTGGGGAACGTGGGCAGCAGCAGTCGGGAGGGGTATCCCTGGACTGGCTCACTTCCACTTCTCATGGCCCGACTCCGTCCTCCAGAGCCTAGCCTCTCCCTCATTCCTTCCCTTTTTCCCCTAACTCCTGTTTTTTTGGACTTCTCTCTCTCTCTCCTATCCCCAGTATTCAAGATCTCAGTGACTATCCCAGGTACCTTTGCTGCTGATTTGGGTGTCTTGTTTAAAAGAAAATTGGGTGGGTGGGAGTCTCTTGGAGAACTGAGGTTGAGGATTGGGGAAGTACACCCAAGTCTTGGAGTCTTGGTTCCTGTTCACAGTGTTTATGGGTTATCTCCCCTTCCATCCCTCACCTCTTTTTTTTTTTTCCTTTTTTTAAAAAGAACAGAATAAACTCAAGTAGACAACATGTCTTGCTTTGTCTCTTTTCTTTTCAGCTTCTAGTAGTTGTTTTATCCTCTTCATTTGGGCACAGGAAGATAAGTGTTCAGAGTAGTGTTCTTTTTGCCTTTTTAAAATTAACATGTATCACCAAATTAGCAACACTGATTTCTGTACATGTTTGCTCAGACTTCAGTGAACAGAAATTAGTGTTATAATAAAATGTAACTTAGAACAAATTTAATTTGATATTAATTTGCATGTATTATCGTTATCGTGCTGCCTAGCAATGGAGCCCTAGTATCTCCCTTACTGTTTATTTCTGAAAATCATCAATCAGGGATTGAGCTTGGGCCACTGCAGTGAAAGTACCAAATCCTAACCACTGGAACACCAAGGAAGTCCCAGGACAGCTCTTATGAAATTTTACCTTATCAGATGCCACCCCAAGATGGCATTGTGGGGCAAACAAGAAGAGGAATTTACAGCCGAAATTAAGCTGTCACTTAATTTTTGCATATCCTCTGACTTCCACACATTCACTTAGCACAATCTTTCTAGCCAACTACCAGAACAGAAGGGAAGTCAGCCTTAATGAACTATCTGAAGAGTTCAAAAGTTCTTAGCTTAACTATTAAGGTCCTACTCAATCCAGCCTTATTTCTTGCCATTCCTTAACTCTGGTCAAACGGCTTCAATTCTGCTGAACTACTTTCAGTTCATCAAATGAGCCATATTCTCTCTGAGCCTTAGTCCTTTGTCCCTGATGGTTCCTCTGCCAAGAACACTTGCTGATCTCTTCTCCTTAATCAATTCTTTCTTAACCTTTGGATCTCTGCCTAAATGTTATCTTCCCTGGGAAGACTTCTGTTACCCTCAAATATTAGGGGTCTTTTTTTGCATCCGGGATCTTAGTTCCCTGACCAGGAACCAAGCCCATACCCCATGCAGTGGAAACCCAGAGTCTTAATCACTGGACCACCAGGGAAGTCCTCTGCTGCTGCTGCTGCTGCTGCTAAGTCACTTCAGTCGTGTCCGACTCTGACCCCACAGACGGCAGCCCACCAGGCTCCCCCGTCCCTGGGATTCTCCAGGCAAGAATACTGGAGTGGGTTGCCATTTCCTTCTCCAATGCATGAGAGTGAAAAGTCAAAGTGAAGTCACTCATTCGTGTCTGACTCTTAGCGACCTCATGGACTGCAGCCTACCAGACTCCTCCGTCCATGGGATTTTCCAGGGAAGTCCTCTAGGTGTCTTAATTTCCTTTCTTAACACTCCACCCTTAATGTTTATAATGCCATTTATTACATTATGCTATCACACGTATTTTCTTGTTAGCCATCCTCCTCCTTATTAGATCATGCGCTCCTGGAGCATTAGGCTTGTGTTTATTATCATTGCATCCCAATGCCTAATATAGTAAATTCTCAAATATTTGGCTGAATGAATGAAGCCGTAAGCCTTACGGAGAAACAGAAAATGAGGGAAAATTTGTGCCTTGCACACCTGAGAGGTTAATGAGAACTTGATTGGCCACCTCAGTATGAGACCAAAAGCCCAGGTTCCCTTGCATAGATCAGATCAGATCAGTCGCTCAGTCGTGTCCGACTCTTTGCGACCCCCATGAATCACAGCACACCAGGCCTCCCTGTCCATCACCAACTCCCGGAGTTCACTGAGACTCACGTCCATCCAGTCAGTGATGCCATCCAGACATCTCATCTTCCGTCGTCCCCTTCTCCTCCTGCCCCCAATCCCTCCCAGCATCAGAGTCTTTTCCAATGAGTCAACTCTTCGCATGAGGTGGCCAAAGTACTGGAGTTTCAGCTTTAGCATCATTCCTTCCAAAGAAATCCCAGGGATGATCTCCTTCAAGATGGACTGGTTGGATCTCCTTGCAGTCCAAGGGACCCTCAAGAGTCTTCTCCAACACTACAGTTCAAAAGCATCAATTCTTTGGCGCTCAGCCTTCTTCACAGTCCAACTCTCACATCCATACATGACCACAGGAAAAACCATAGCCTTGACTAGACGGACCTTTGTTGGCAAAGTAATGTCTCTGCTTTTGAATATGCTATCTAAGTTGGTCATAACTTTCCTTCCAAGGAGTAAGTGTCTTTTAATTTCATGGCTGCAGTCACCATCTGTAGTGATTTTGGAGCCCAGAAAAATAAAGTCTGCCACTGTTTCCACTGTTTCCCCATCTATTTCCCATGAAGTGATGGGACCGGATGCCATGATCTTCGTTTTCTGAATGTTGAGCTTTAAGCCAACTTTTTCACTCTCCACTTTCACCTTCATCAAGAGGCTTTTTAGTTCCTCTTCACTTTCTGCCATAAGGGTGGTGTCATCTGCATTTCTGAGGTTATTGCTATTTCTCCCGGCAATCTTGATTCCAGCTTGTGCTTCTTCCAGCCCAGCGTTTCTCATGATGTACTCTGCATATAAGTTAAACAGGGTGACAATATACAGCCTTGATGAACTCCTTTTCCTATTTGGAACCAGTCTGTTGTTCCATGTCCAGTTCTAACTGTTGCTTCTTGACCTGCATACAAATTTCTCAAGAGGCAGATCAGGTGGTCTGGTATTCCCATCTCTTTCAGAATTTTCCACAGTTGTTTGTGATCCACACAGTCAAAGGCTTTGGCATAGTCAATAAAGCAGAAATAGATGTTTTTCTGGAACTCTCTTGCTTTTTCCATGATCCAGCGGATGTTGGCAATTTGGTCTCTGGTTCCTCTGTCTTTTCTAAAACCAGCTTGAACATCAGGAAGTTCACGGTTCACATATTGCTGAAGCCTGGCTTGGAGAATTTTGAGCATTACTTTACTAGCGTGTGAGATGAGTGCAATTGTGCGGTAGTTTGAGCATTCTTTGGCATTGTGAGGAGATACCCCTCGTCCAAGGTAAGGAGCAATGGCTACGCTTTGCTGGAGCAGCTGTGAAGAGATACCCCACGCCCAAGGTAAGAGAAACCCAAGTAAGACGGTAGGTGTTGCAAGAGGGCATCAGAGGGCAAACACACTGAAACCATACTCACAGAAAACTCGTCAATCTAATCACACTAGGACCACAGCCTTGTCTAACTCAATGAAACTAAGCCATGCCCGTGGGGCAACCCAAGATGGGCGGGTCATGGTGGAGAGATCTGGCAGAATGTGGTCCACTGGAGAAGGGAATGGCAAACCACTTCAGTAATTTTGCCTTGAGAACCCCATGAACAGTATGAAAAGGCAAAATGATAGGATACTGAAAGAGAAACTCCCCTGTATAAGGCCCCTACAATTATAAAGATTTTAAATAAGATTTAATTAACTTATAAGTAGGTGTTTGATGATTTGTAAGCTCATAGGTTATAGAGGAATCTATATTTTAAGTTTTTTTTTTTTTTAACCATGCAGTGTCGCTTGGGAAATCTCAGTTGCCTGACCAGGTATTGAACCCAGGCCATGACAGTGAAAGCCTGGAATCCTAACCACTAGGCAACCAGGGAAGTCCCTATACTTTCACAATTATTATTAAGGAGAGACTATTTTCTTTGCAACAGGACTTCTCACAGTAAACCTTTAAATATCCTGGATCTTTGGTTTGATTAAAGTTTATTTTGATTATTTGTTGGATCTTAATCATTGGGCTAGTTTAGAGAGAGGCAGTTATGAGCCCAGTGTATTAAGTTTGGTGCAAACGTAATTGTGGTTTTTGCATTGTTGAACTTTACTGTTTGATATTAGAATACATTCTTAAATAAACGTGTTTATGTTATATCATGTTGATGTGTTATATTTTTTGCTAATGACTTATTATTTTATATATATTTTAGACTATAGATATTAGATAAAAAGCAAATTCGAGCAATTTTCTAGTTCAAAATGAGTTATAAAGCAGTGAGATAACTTGCAACATCAACAATACATTTGGCCCAGGAACTACTAACAAATGTACAGTGCATTGGTGGTTCAAGAAGTTTTGCAAAGGAGACGAGAGCCTCAAAGATGAGGAGTGCAGTGGCTGGCCATCAGAAGTTGACAACGACCAAATGAAAGGATCATCGAAGGTGATCTTCTTACAACTACATGAGAAATTGCCAAAAAATGCAATATGGATCATTCTAAGGTCATTTGGCATTTGAAGCAAGTTGGAAAGGTGAAAAAGCTCGATAAGTGGGTGCCTCATGAGCTGACCACAAATCAAAAAAGAAAATTCATTTTGAAGTGTTGTCTTCTCTTATTCTGCATAACAGCAGCTAACCATTTCTCGATTGGATTATGACATGCAGCAAAAAGTGGATTTTATATAACAACCGGGGACAACTAGCTCAGTGGTTGAATTGAGAAGAAGCTCCAAAGCACTTCCCAAAGCTCAGCTTTCACCAAAAGAAGGTCATGGTCACTGTTTGGTGGTCTGCTGCTGGTCTGATCCACTAGAGCTTTCTGAATCCTGGTGAAACCATTATACCTGAGAAGCATGCTTAGCAAATTGATGAGATGTACTGATAACTACCGGAGAAGGCAATGGCACCCCACTCCAGTACTTTTGCCTAGAAAATCCCATGGATGGAGGAGCCTGGTAGGCTCCAGTCCATGGGGTCGCTAGAGTTGGAAACGACTGAGCGACTTCACTTTCATTTTTCACTTTCCTGCACTGGAGAAGGAAATGGCAACCCACCCCAGTGTTCTTGCCTGGAGAATCCCAGGGACGGGGAAGCCTAGTGGGCTGCCGTCTGTGGGGTCGCACAGAGTCGGACACGACTGAAGTGACTTAGCTTAGCACTGATAACTACAGAGCCTACAGCTGGCACTGGTCAACAGAAAAGGCCCAGTTCTTCTCCAAAACAATGCCGACTGCATGTCACACAAACAGTGCTTCAAAATTTGAACAAATTGGGCTACGAAGTTTCACCTCATCCATTATATTCAACTGACCTCTCACCAACCAACTACCATTTCTTCACGCATCTCCATAATTTTTACAGGGAAAACATTTCTACGACCAGCAACATGCAGAAAATGCTTTTCAAGAGTTCATCGAATCTTGAAGCATGGATTTTTACACTATAGGAATAAAAAACTTATTTTTCATTGACAAAAATGTGTTGATTGTAATGATTCCTATTTTGATTAATAAAGATGTGTCGGAGCCTAGTTATAATGATTTAAAACTCATGGTCTGAAACTGCAACTACTTTTGCACCAGTCATGTAAATCACTAAGTACTAGTCAAATGTGCAGTGGTAGAGGTATCAGTAATGAGCTGAGGGAGAGCTAAGAAAGAAGCTATTCTGACTATGGAGGATGGGGAGGCTAAATGATGGAGTTAGATGTTAAATAAGATCATGACTAGCATCTCAAGAAAGGTAGGGGGAGCAAGTAAGTACAAACGCATGGCACCATGAAAAGTACGTGGTAAATTTGCTTTCAATTTTGTGATTTCAATAATTACCTGTGTTAATAATTCCTAATCTTTCTCTAACCAGACCATCTATAAAATAAGCCTATCCAGTATCTCCAAACACTGAAAGCAGCCTGAGGCTATTGGTTTTCACAGCAGTCATATAATTTTTATCCTTATCTAGGTGAGTGTCTTAGTCACTACTTGTCTGAGCGACTGCAAAAACACACTAACTAGTCTCCAACTTAGATCTCTCTCCACCACCCACTTCCCCAATCAGTCCCACAGACTTTGTTCTTCAGAAAGATTTACTTCCCCTAAGCCCAACATTGATGGTATCATTTCATCAGACAACAACCTTTGGTTATTTCCCTTTCATCTACCCAATGGAGACCAAGCTCCTTCATCAAATAATCAAGCCAGTTGCTATGATCCAAATGTTCATGTCACCCCAAATTCATATGTTGAAATCCTAACCCCCAAAGGGTATTAGGAGGTGAGAGCTTTGGGAGGTGAATAGGTTATGAGGGTGGAGTTCTCATGAATGGGACTAGTTCAGTTCAGTTTAGTCGCTCAGTTGTGTCCAGCTCTTTGCGACCCCATGGACTGCAGCACACCAGGCCTCCCTGTCCATCACCAACTCCTGGAGTTTACTCAAACCCATGTCCATTGGGTTGGTGATGCCATCCAACCATCTCATCCTCTGTCATCCCCTTCTCCCCTCGCCTTCAATCTTTCCCACCATCAGGGTCTTTTCAAATAAGTCAGCTCTACGCATCAGGGGACCAAAGTATTGGAGTTTCAGCTTCAACATCAGTCCTTCCAAAGAACATTCAGGACTTATTTCCTTTAAGATGGACTGGTTTGATCTCCTTGCAGTCCAAGGGACTCTCAAGAGTCTTCTCCAACACCACAGTTCTAAAGCATCAATTCTTCAGCGCTCAGCTTTTTTATGGTCCAACTCTCACATCCATACATGACTACTGGAAAAACCATAGCTTTGACTAGACGGACTTTTGTTGGCAAAGTATTATCTCTACATTTTAATATGCCATCTAGGTTGGTCATAACTTTTCTTCCAAGGAGCAAGCATCTTTTAATTTCACGGCTGCAATCACCATCTGCAGTGATTTTGGAGCTCCCAAAAATAAAGTCTGTCACTGTTTCCATTGTTTCCCCATCTATTTGCCATGGAGCGATGGGACCAGATGCTGTGATCTTATTTTTTGAATGCTGAGTTTTAAGCCAGTTTTTTCACCCTCCACTTTCACTTTCATCAAGAGGCTCTTTAGTTCCTCTTCACTTTCTGCCATAAGGGTGGTATCATTTGCATATCTGAGATTATTGATATTTCTCCTGGCAATCTTGATTCCAGCTTGTGCTTCATCTAGCCTGGCATTTCGCATGATGTACTCTGCATATAAGTTAAATAAGCAGGGTGAAAATATACAGCCTTTACACACTCCTTTTCCAACTTGGAAAAAATCTGTTGTTCCCTGGCCAGTTCTAACTGTTGCTTCTTGACCTGCATACAGATTTCTCAGGAGGTAGGTCAGGTGGTCTGGTATTCCCATCTCTTTCAGAATTTTCCACAGTTTATTATGATCCACACAGTCAAAGGCTTTGGCATAGTCAATAAAGCAGAAATAGATGTTTTTCTGGAACTCTCTTGCTTTTTCCATGATCCAGCGGATGTTGGCAATTTGATCTCTGGTTCCTCTGCCTTTTCTAAAACCAGCTTGAACATCAGGAAGTTCATGGTTCACGTATTGCTGAAGCCTGGCTTGGAGAATTTTGAGCATTACTTTACTAGCGTGTGAGATGAGTGCAATTGTGCAGTAGTTTGGGCATTCTTTGGCATTGCCTTTCTTAGGGATTGGAATGAAAACTAACCTTTTCCAGTCCTGTGGCCACTGCTGAGTTTTCCAAATTTGCTGGCATGTTGAGTGCAACACTTTCACACCATCATCTTTCAGGATTTAAAAGAGCTCTACTGGAATTCCATCACCTCCAGTAACTCTGTTCATAGTGATGCTTTCTAAGGCCCACTTGACTTCACATTCCAGGATGTCTGGCTCTAGGTCAGTGAACACACCATCATGATTATCTGGGTCGTGAAGATCTTTTTTGTACAGTTCTTCTGTGTATTCTTGCCACCTCTTCTTAGTATCTTCTGCTTCTGTTAGGTCCATACCATTTCTGTCCTTTATCGAGCCCATCTTTGCATGAAATGTTCCCTTGGTATCTCTAATTTTCTTGAAGAGAGCTCTAGTCTTTCCCATTCTGTTGTTTTCCTCTATTTCTTTGCATTGATCGCTGAGGAAGGCTTTCTTATCTGCCTTGCTGTTCTTTGGAACTCTGCATTCAGATGCTTATATCTTTCCTTTTCTCCTTTGCTTTTTGCTTCTCTTCTTTTCACAGCTATTTGTAAGGCCTCCCCAGACAGCCATTTTGCTTTTTTGCATTTCTTTTCCATGGGGATGGTCTTGATCCCTGTCTCCTGTACAATGTCATGAACCTCAGTCCATACTCCTGTACAATGTCATGAACCTCAGTCCATAGTTCATCAGGCACTCTATCTATCAGATCTAGGCCCTTAAATCTATTTCTCACTTCCACTGTATAATCGTAAGGGATTTGATTTAGGTCATACCTGAATGGTCTCCAAGTAAGATAGGTGTTGCAAGAGCGCATCAGAGGGCAGACACACTGAAACCATACTCACAGAAAACTAGTCAATCTAATCACACTAGGACCACAGCCTTGTCTAACTCAATGAAACTAAGCCATGCCCGTGGGGCAACCCAAGATGGGCGGGTCATGGTGGAGAGATCTGACAGAATGTGGTCCACTGGAAAAGGGAATGGCAAACCACTTCAGTATTCTTGCCTTGAGAACTCCATGAACAGTATGAAAAGGCAAAATGATAGGATACTGAAAGAGGAACTCCCCAGGTCAGTAGGGGCCCAATATGCTACTGGAGATCAGTGGAGAAATAACTCCAGAAAGAATGAAGGGATGGAGCCAAAACAAAAACAATACCCAGCTGTGGATGTGACTGGTGATAGAAGCAAGGTCTGATGCTATAAAGAGCAATATTGCATAGGAACCTGGAATGTCAGGTCCATGAATCAAGGCAAATTGGAAGTGGTCAAACAAGAGATGGGAAGAGTGAATGTCGACATTCTAGGAATCAGCGAACTAAAATGGACTGGAATGGGTGAATTTAATTCAGATGACCATTATATCTACTACTGCGGGCAGGAATCCCTCAGAAGAAATGGAGTAGCCATCATGGTCAACAAAAGAGTCTGAAATGCAGTACTTGGATGCAGTCTCAAAAACGACAGAATGATCTCTGTTCGTTTCCAAGGCAAACCATTCAATATCACAGTAATCCAAGTCTATGCCCCAACCAGTAATGCTGAAGAAGCTGAAGTTGAACGGTTCTATGAAGACCTACAAGACCTTTTAGAACGAACACCCAAAAAAGATGTCCTTTTCATTATAGGGGACTGGAATGCAAAAGTAGGAATTCAAGAAACACCTGGAGTAACAGGCAAATTTGGCCTTGGAATACGGAATGAAGCAGGGCAAAGACTAATAGAGTTTTGCCAAGAAAATGCACTGGTCATAGCAAACACCCTTTTCCAACAACACAAGAGAAGACTCTACACATGAACATCACCAGATGGTCAACATCGAAATCAGATTGATTATATTCTTTGCAGCCAAAGATGGAGAAGCTCTATACAGTCAACAAAAACAAGACCAGGAGCTGACTGTGGCTCAGATCATGAACTCTTATTATCAAATTCAGACTTAAATTGAAGAAAGTAGGGAAAACCACTAGACCATTCAGGTATGACCTAAATCAAATCCCTTACGACTATACAGTGGAAGTGAGAAATAGATTTAAGGGCCTAGATCTGATATGTAGAGTGTCTGATGAACTATGGATGGAGGTTCGTGACATTGTACAGGAGACAGGGATCAAGACCATCCCCATGGAAAAGAAATGCAAAAAAGCAAAATGGCTGTCTGGGGAGGCCTTACAAATAGCTGTGAAAAGAAGAGAAGCGAAAAGCAAAGGAGAAAAGGAAAGATATAAGCATCTGAATGCAGAGTTCCAAAGAACAGCAAGGCAGATAAGAAAGCCTTCCTCAGCGATCAATGCAAAGAAATAGAGGAAAACAACAGAATGGGAAAGACTAGAGCTCTCTTCAAGAAAATTAGAGATACCAAGGGAACATTTCATGCAAAGATGGGCTCGATAAAGGACAGAAATGGTATGGACCTAACAGAAGCAGAAGATATTAAGAAGAGGTGGCAAGAATACACAGAAGAACTATATAAAAAAGATCTTCATGACCCAGATAATCATGATGGTGTGTTCACTGACCTAGAGCCAGACATCCTGGAATGTGAAGTCAAGTGGGCCTTAGAAAGCATCACTATGAACAAACCTAGTGGAGGTGATGGAATTCCAGTTGAGCTATTTCAAATCCTGAAAGATGATGGTGTGAAAGTGTTGCACTCAACATGCCAGCAAATTTGGAAAACTCAGCAGTGGCCACAGGACTGGAAAAGGTTAGTTTTCATTCCAATCCCTAAGAAAGGCAATGCCAAAGAATGCCCAAACTACTGCACAATTGCACTCATCTCACACGCTAGTAAAGTAATGCTCAAAATTCTCCAAGCCAGGCTTCAGCAATACGTGAACCATGAACTTCCTGATGTTCAAGCTGGTTTTAGAAAAGGCAGAGGAACCAGAGATCAAATTGCCAACATCCGCTGGATCATGGAAAAAGCAAGAGAGTTCCAGAAAAACATCTATTTCTGCTTTATTGACTATGCCAAAGCCTTTGACTGTGTGGATCATAATAAACTGTGGAAAATTCTGAAAGAGATGGGAATACCAGACCACCTGACCTACCTCCTGAGAAATCTGTATGCAGGTCAAGAAGCAACAGTTAGAACTGGACATGGAACAACAGACTGATTCCAAATAGGAAAAGGAGTGTGTAAAGGCTGTATATTTTCACCCTGCTTATTTAACTTATATGCAGAGTACATCATGAGAAAAGCTGGGCTGGAAGAAGCACAAGCTGGAATCAAGATTGCCGGGAGAAATAGCAATAACCTCAGATATGCAGATGACACCACCCTTATGGCAGAAAGTGAAGAGGAACTAAAAAGCCTCTTGATGAAAGTGAAAGAGGAGAGTGAAAAAGTTGGCTTAAAGCTCAACATTCAGAAAACGAAGATCATGGCATCTGGTCCCATCACTTCATGGGAAATAGATGGGGAAACAGTGGAAACAATGTCAGACTTTATTTTTCTGGGCTCCAAAATCACTACAGATGGTGACTGCAGCCATGAAATTAAAAGATGCTTACTCCTTGGAAGGAAAGTTATGACCAACCTAGATAGCATATTAAAAAGCAGAGACATTACTTTGCCAACAAAGGTCCGTCTAGTCAAGGCTATGGTTTTTCCTGTGGTCATGTATGGATGTGAGAGTTGGACTGTGAAGAAGGCTGAGCGCCAAAGAATTGATGCTTTAGAACTGTGGTGTTGGAGAAGACTCTTGAGAGTCCCTTGGACTGCAAGGAGATCCAACCAGTCCATTCTGAAGGAGATCAGCCCTGGGATTTCTTTGGAAGGAATGATGCTGAAGCTGAAAGTCCGGTACTTTGGCCACCTCATGCAAAGAGTTGACTCATTGGAAAAGACTCTGCTGGTGGGAGGGATTGGGGGCAGGAGGAGAATCGGACGGCAGAGGATGAGATGTCTGGATGGCATCACTGACTCGATGGACGTGGGTCTGAGTGAACTCCGGGAGTTGGTGATGGACAGGGAGGCCTGGCCTGCTGCGATTCATGGGGTCTCGAAGAGTTGGACACGACTGAGTGACTGAATTGAACTGAACTGAACTGAATGGTCTAGTGGTTTTCCCTACTTTCTTCAATTTAAGTCTGAATTTGATAATAAGGAGTTCATAATCTGAGCCACAGTCAGCTCCTGGTCTTATTTTTGTTGACTGTATAGAGCTTCTCCATCTTTGGCTGCAAAGAATATAATCAATCTGATTTCGATGTTGACCATCTGGTGATGTTCATGTGTAGAGTCTTCTCTTGTGTTGTTGGAAAAGGGTGTTTGCTATGACCAGTGCATTTTCTTGGCAAAACTCTATTAGTCTTTGCCCTGCTTCATTCCGTATTCCAAGGCCAAATTTGCCTGTTACTCCAGGTGTTTCTTGAATTCCTACTTTTGCATTCCAGTCCCCTATAATGAAAAGGACATCTTTTTTGGGTGTTCGTTCTATAAGGTCTTGTAGGTCTTCATAAAGCCGTTCAACTTCAGCTTCTTCAGCATTACTGGTTGGGGCATAGACTTGGATTACTGTGATATTGAATGGTTTGCCTTGGAAACGAACAGAGATCATTCTGTCGTTTTTGAGACTGCATCCAAGTACTGCATTTCAGACTCTTTTGTTGACCATGATGGCTACTCCATTTCTTCTAAGGGATTATTGTCTGATTTTTCTGTTGACTTTAGGTCACATTTTCTTTTTTAATTTAATTAATTTAAATTATTTGGTGGCTGGAAGAAGCAAGTCTAGTAATTTTTTATTAGAGGCTAGACATTGTCAATGTTACATTGTTCAGTTTCTGGATTTTATTTCTCTCTTTTAAAGAGTATTGGACTTTGTTTTGGCAGGCAGCTAATTTACTTGACTATCAGCTTGATACTTTTGAGGCATGTATTTAAACTATGTTAGGATAGGTCTGCTGCTGCTGCTGCTAAGTTGCTTCAGTCGTGCCCAACTCTGTGTGACCCCATAGACAGTAGCTGACCAGGCTTCCCCATCCCTGGGATTCTCCAGGCAAGAACACTGGAGTGGGTTGCCATTTCCTTCTCCAATGCATGAAAGTGAAAAGTGAAAGTAAAGTCTCTCAGTCGTGTCGGACTCTAGCCATCCCACGGACTGCAGCCTACCAGGCTCCTCCGTCCATGGGATTTACCGGGCAAAAGTACTGGAGTGGGGTGCCATAGGATAGGTCTAGTTCTATTCTTAGGTTTATAGAGTCCTACTTCTAAGGCATAGCTTTTTTGAGATCTCTACTGAATGCTCTGAGTATTCAACAAGGTCTGTTCAGTCTGACTGTTGGAACCCAAATTTTCCCACCCCTGTGTAGGTGCCAGTAATTTTTCACTTTGTAATTTTTCAGCAGTTGTTTTTCACCTGGTAGTTGACTTTTGGCCATTTTCATGTTTTCTCCCCTTGCACTTCCATGGATGGGCAGTCTATTTATTAGTCAAAGACTCACAGGACCACTATGAAAATTTGTGGAGCTCCTTTTCTGCATAGCTCTCTTCTCTCTAGTATGTTCTTCCACAAGATCATATCTCCTCAGCCTTCCCCAAATCTAATCTCTGTCCCTTCATCTTAGCAAAATCACCGTACTGTGCTTGGATTTGCTGTCCCTGTAATATTGTTTGGGGAATATCTCTTGTCAGATAGTTGGGAGAATTGAAGGCTAACACAATTTGTTTTCTTTCCTCTTCTCTCAGGGATCGTTGTCTTGTGTTGCCTTTGTCCAATATCTGAAAACAGTTGTTTCATCTATTCTGTAGTTTTCTAGTTTTTTAAATTGAATGGTGGGAGAGCTAGTCTGTCAGATTACTTTTTCATGACAGAAATAAACAGAAAATTAATTTTCCCTCATTATAGAATTATAGTTGGATTTTTTTTTTTTTTTACTTCAAAGATGTCATTCTTTAAAGACATTGTCTTCTGTCTTGCACTGCTATCTTTGTTTTTCCAAATGTAATGTGTCTTTATCAGGAATGAAAAGTAAGACAACAGTAGGATATATTTTACTACTATGTTGCTAATATAAAAGAGTATAGTGTGCATAAGTATCAGAGAAATGGGTGCATATATACTTCTGGTAGTGCACATTGTCAAAGCTTTCTAGTAGGGACAATTTATCAAAAAGATTAGAGGCCTTTAGCCCCAAATCAAGAAAAACCCAAATTTCCATCAGCAGATGAATGAATAAAGAATATGTGGTATATACATATAATATAATGTTAGCCATGAAATCAATAAAATTCTGCTACATGCTACAAGATGATTGAACCTTGGAAATATGCAAGTGAAAGAAGTCAGACACAAAAAGGACAAACATATAATTCCACTTAAATGAGGTACCTAGAATAGGCAAGTTCATAGAGATGACCGGTAGAGTAGAGAGTAGAAGCTGGGAGAAGTGGAATGGGGAATTATTGCTACAATGGGTAAAGAGTTTCTACTTGAGATAATATAGTTCTGGAAATAGACAGTGGTGATAGTTACACAATGTTGTGAACGTACTTAATGCCATTTTATTTTTAGTTAAAAAATGTTTAAACTATGTATATTTTATCACAATTTTTAAAAATGTTAATGAGAGGCCTACAAAAGGTTTTTTTTTTTTTTTGAGAAAGCAATTATTCTTGCAAGACAGTATCCTAAGGAAAATACAAGGAAGTATGTAAAGACTTAATCACAAGAATGTTGTGTTAAGAGTATTTTTACAAAAACAAAATGAGACAAAATAAAAGCAAATACAATTTATTTTTTTTGGCAGCAGTACCTGACTTGTGGGATCTTAGTTCCTTGATTAAGGATTGACCCTAGGCCCCAGTAGTGAAAGCATGAAGTTCTAACCACTGAATCACCAGGTAATTCCCTAGAATACAATTTTATTATCCTAAAACAAGCCATTGATGAAATATACTATGATGGACAATAAACTGCCATGCTGCTGCTGCTGCTGCTAAGTTGCTTCAGTCGTGTCCGACTCTGTGCAACCCCATAGATGGCAGCCCACTAGGCTCCCCCATCCCCAGGATTCTCCAAGCAAGAACACTGGAGTGGGTTGCCATTTCCTTCTCCAATGCATGAAAGTGAAAAGTGAAAGTTAAGTCGCTCAGTCGTGTCTGAGTCTTCGAGACCCCTCGGACTGCAGCCTACCAGGCTCCTCCATCCATGGGATTTTCCAGGCAAGAGTACTGGAGTGGGGTGCCATTGCCTTCTCCGATAAATTGCCATAGAGACATTTAAAAAAAGAAGTAAGTTCTTTTTAAGAAGAATACTGAATTACATGGAAAGACTAAGAAGAAATACTGTAAATGTTAGCGGTGGTTACTTCTGGATACTGGGATTATAAATGGAAATTTTTCTTTTATGTACTTTTTCTGTTTTAAATTTATTACAATAAATATGAATTTTAATGTACTAAAGAAATGAAGTTTATTTTTAAATGTTTTATCCATCCTTCAGAGATCAGCTGAAAAGCTGTTCATCTGTGAACTGTTCTCAGAATCTTCCAACTGAATATGACTCTTTCCTTCTCCAAATTCTATAACCCCTTATATGTCTCTCATGGTACTTATCACATATGCCATGTATTAAAGTTATTTCTTAATATGAATCTGATTTGCCTCTCTTGCTGAGCATATGTGGGACTGACTACCTTATCAGGCACTACCTAAATCAGGGATATTGACTATTTCCACGCCACTTGATTAACAATCTTTTCTTAAAAAAAAAATGTTTTTATTTATTTGGATGCACCGGGTCTCGGTGGTTGCACACAGGGCCTTTGATCTTCACTGTGGCATGTGCGATCTTCGGTTGTGGCATGCAGATTCTTAGTTGCGGCATGTGGGTCTAGTTCCCTGACCAGAGATCGAACTTAGGCCCTCTGCATTGGGAACGTGGAGTCTTAGCCATAGGACTACCAGGGAAGTCCCTTGATTAACAATCTGTATGACTCAGATTAGCACCCTAACAGGAGCTAGTCTGATCTAGACACCAAAACTGATCTAGAGAAAGGACTGGGTCATCCTGAATTCAGGTTATTTCTAAGGTTAATGATATTTGAATGACTTATTTAACTTAGGATTTATAAACAAAGGAAATTATTGGGAAGAACAGCACTATGCAAACTACTTATATATTCATCAAGCAGTTAACATAGACAGACATAGAATTAATTACAAGTGTATTTTTGTTTAATGCCAATCCTCTGCTTAGAATTCCTCTTCTTGGATGGCAAGCTTGTTTTAACTGGATTGTTAAAAAACAATATTTTATCTAGCAATAATGTCCCAGATAATAATATGCTAAAGCAGTCAAATACAAACACAAATTCAGTGAATTATAGTTCCTAATGCACAATGCAAGGTATAGAGTTTTCTGCTCCATTTGTTTCTGCCCTTGGTATAAACATTTTTGCACTTTGTACATATTTATTCCTACTAGATTTGGAGCTCCTTATGGCAGTAGAAATAAGGCTAGTCTTATTCATATATGAATTCCTGGTTCTTGTTACCTAGTATATAATGAAACATAATACAGATGTTTGTTGAACTAAAAACCCTAGCCACTAGCGTTCAGAGTCAGAAGACCTGGGTTCAAATCTCAGTTCCACTTGCCAAGGGCAAAACTCTTAGCTGATCTGAATTTTGCTTTCCTCCACTATAAAAATCAGATTTTTTTTTTTTGGCCAGGCTCAGGTGGTTTAATGAGTTTTATTTTTTGGATAAAAGTGTCAGTTTTGCAATGGAAAAAAACAGATGTCAGACTTTCCTGGTGGCACCCTGGCTAGTAATCGGCTTGCACATGTTTGATCCCTGGTCTGAGAAGTTTCTACATGCCACAAAGCAATTATGCCTGTGTGCTACATCTATTGAGCCCTCCCTCTAGAGTCTGGAAGCCACAACTGCTGAAGCCCAAGGACTCTAGAGCCTGTGTTTTACAACAAGAGAATCCACCTCAATGAGAACCCAGAGCACCACAACTAGAGAGGAGGCCCCCCTCACCCCAGACCACAGCAAGTAGAGAAAGCTGGCTGCAGCAACAAAGATCCAGTGTAACCAAAATCAATCAATAAAACACCAGAACAAATGCATCTCCGGTCCTTGTTTCAACCCTGTCATAGCCCAAAGGGTACTGGCCAGTGGAGACCATGGCTACTCAGAGCCACTGTGGGGTGGGGCTGTTTCAGAGCGAAGAGGGAGCCTTGGGCCACACTAGCCTCATTCCTTGAACTTCCTATTCTGGGGGCACACAGGGCTCTGCTGTACCTGCTGTGCTTTGAGCCTCTTGAGGATGTTATGCATGTGGAACCAGTAGAAGCACTGGCCCCATAGCAGCAGGCAGTCGTCACTCAGCATCTTGATGTCCAGGCAGCTGCCACTGAAGGCCATGTGGAAGATGCTGTAGTTCTCATGCTTGGCCACCCAGAGCCAAGTGACCATGCTGTTTCAGCACTTGACCTTCACCTTCATGGCACAGGGAGCCTGCCTTCTGTTGGCAGCGCCTAGACTGTAACATTGTATGAGAATTAAATGAGAGAATGAATATGAAAGTTTTTTAAACTGTCTGTCCCATGATAAATTTGTTAGTAATGAAGTCTTAAAGTAGAGAAATGATTGTAAGATCATGGAATAACCAGGAGAGACCAGACATATGACTCCCAAAAGCCTCCACAAGATGGTATTAATTCTCTTGGTATGTTTCCCATTGGCAGGATCTTACAAATATCCTGCAAGTTCAAAAGCTGGTTTTGTCACTGCAGAGAGGAAATCTTGGGGTCAGACTCATATTAGTCAAGCTCACAAGACATGTAAAAACCAGAACATATAAACTATAGTGTCAATTCACCAATTTACACCTATTCCATCTCCCATGAGAAACAGAAAGTTTAAGTCAGCACAATCAGCACTTCCCACAAACATTGCTCCTAATTTGGTCTACCAAACTGTATTCAGAAGGTCACTTGGTGAACATGCATATTTCCCATGACTTCTGTAACAAATTACCACAGACATGGTGACTAAAAACAGCAAAAACTTATTCTGTCACAGTTCTGGATCCCTGAAGTCCAAGATCAGGATCACTGGATCAAAATCAAGGTACACCAAAGCAGCACTCCCCTCAGGGCTGGAAGGGAGAACCTATTCCTGACCTTTTCCAGGTTCTGGTGGGTGCCAGCATTCCTTAGCTTGTGACAGCATCAGTCCTATCTCTGCCTCCATCTTCACACTGTCTTCTCCTCTTTGTATGTGAAATTTGCCTTTCTCTGTTTTGTAAGGATTCCTTTGGTTACATTTGGTGCCCACTCAGATAACCCAGGGCTTCCCTGGTGGCTCAGAGGTTAAAGCATCTGCTTGCAACGAGGGAGACCTGGGTTCGATCCCTGGGTTGGGAAGATCCCCTGGAGAATGAAATGGCAACCCACTCCAGTATTCTTGCCTAGAAAATCCCATGGACAGAGGAGCCTGGTGGGCTATACTCCACGGGGTAGCAAAAAGTCGGACACGACTGAGCGACTTCACTTTTCACAGATAATCCAAACTAATCACCTCATCTCAAAATCCTTAATCACATCTGCCAAGCCCTCCCTCACTTTTTTTTTTTTTTTTTTTGCCATGTAAGGTAATATTCATAGGCTCCAGGGATTCAGAGATGGAAATTTTTTCTGGGGATACACATTTTTCAGCCTACCACAGGTTGGAAATTGAGATCTGAAAAGTAAATTATACTACTAGAAATGCTGAAGGCACCAGACTGCACTGTGTGATACATTTACTTTCACAGCTGGAAGAGCCTTGTCAAATGGCCTGAATACTCAAATCCATTACCAAGATTCACTTTCTCAACACAGTGCTTGGATGGCCATTGCCAGTGTTGGCTTCTGGAACTGCTTTTTGATACCTCCATGAACAGCAAAACTCCTTTTGATTGGCCTGATTTTTCTTTCCTCTTGTTCCTTCCTTCCTTTCTTTCCTTCTGCATTTTCTTTGTTTCTTTTGTCTAGACTTGGAACTATTTTATTGCTTAAATTGGTGCCTTTGCCTAACTCTGTTATGATCCACTACTTGTTAATGTTTATAGCTTAATTTTTTTCCCCCTACACTATGCAGCTTACGGGATCTTAGTTCCCAGACCAGAGATTGAACCCAGGCTGTGGCAGTGAAAACCTGAAATTCTAACCACTAGACCACCAGGGAAATCCCCTAATTCTTTTTTTTTTTAAGTGGAAGTATAATTGACCTACAGCACTATGTTAGTTCCAGTTGCACAAAATAGTTATTCCATAGTTCTATATGTTACAAAATGATCAACACTGTAGCTTAATTCTTTTTTTTTAAAAAAAAGGCTAGAAACTATAAAAAAGAGCCAAATGAAAATTCTAGAACTGAAAAATAGAGTATCTGAAAATTTAAAAGTATTGAATGAACTTAATAATGCTTTAGAGATGGGAAAAAGTTGGTGAACTTGAAGATAGATTAATAGAAATGATTCAGTTTGAAGACTATAGAGAAAAAGAAAAGGTTGAAAAATGTAAACAGAACTTCGGAAACTTATAATATCAGAAATCTAATATACATATATGTAATTGGAGTCACAGAAGGAGAGGAAAGAGAGAATGGGGTAAAAAACTCTGTGGAGAAATAATGGTTGAACACTTTCCAAATTTGGTGAAAGACATAAATTTTCAGATCAAAGGTGCTCCACAACTGTTAATAGGAAATGTAAATTGGTTCAGCCAATGTGGAAAAACATTATGGAGATTCCACAAAAACTAAAAATAGAACTATTATATGAGCCAGAAATTCCACTCTTGAGTATATATCCAAAAAAATATATGCACCCCAATGTTCATAGCAGTACTATTTACCGTAGTCAAGATGTAGAAGCAACTTAAGGGTTGATTAACAGATGAACAGATAAAGAAGATGTGAGATACACACACAATTGGATACTACTCAGCCATAAAAAAGAAAATTGCCATTCACAACAGCATAGGTGGACTTGGAGCGTATTATACTAAGTGAAATAAATCAGACCAAGAAAGAAATACTGTATGATATCGCTTACATATGGAATCTAAAAAAAGCAAAACCAATGAATATAGCAAAGAAGAAACAGACTCACAGATATAGAGAACAAACCAGTGGTTACAAGAGGGGAGAGGGAAGAAGGGGGACAAGATAGGGATAGGGGATTAAGAGGTACAAATTACTTTATATAAAATAAATAAGCTATAAGGATATATAGTATAGCACAGAGATATAACCCATATTTAATAATCACTGCAGATGGTGACTGCAGCCATGAAATTAAAAGACACTTACTCCTTGGAAGGAAAGTTATGACCAACCTAGACATCATGTTCAAAAGCAGAGACATTACTTTGCCAACAAAGGTTCGTCTAGTCAAGGCTATGGTTTTTCCTGTGGTCATGTATGGATGTGAGAGTTGGACTGTGAAGAAGGCTGAGCGCCAAAGAATTGATGCTTTTGAACTGTGGTGTTGGAGAAGACTCTTGAGAGTCCCTTGGACTTCGAGGAGATCCAACCAGTCCATTCTGAAGGAGATCAGCCCTGGGATTTCTTTGGAAGGAATGATGCTGAAGCTGAAACTCCAGTACTTTGGCCACCTCATGTGAAGAGTTGACTCATTGGAAAAGACTCTGATGCTGGGAGGGATTGGGGGCAGGAGGAGAAGGGGACGACAGAGGATGAGATGGCTGGATGGCATCACTGACTGGATGGACGTGAGTCTCAGTGAACTCCGGGAGTTGGTGATGGACAGGAAGGCCTGGCGTGCTGCGATTCATGGGGTCGCAAAGAGTCGGACACGACTGAGCGACTGATCTGATCTGAAGCTTTAAAAATTGTGAATCATTATGTTATACACATGAAATATATGATAGTATAAGTCATCTATACCTCAATAAAAATAGATAAAGTTAAGTAAAAATTAATAAAGAAGCTCAACACACCACATTTAAGCACATCACAGTCACACTGTTAAAAACCCCAAAATTAGAGCCAATCTTGAAAGTAGTTTGAGAAAAATGATGTTACCATACACGGATCAGTGATTTGAATTACCATGGATTTCTCATCAGAAACTGTGGAGATTAGAAGACAGTTTTAAGTACACACACAAAAAAACTATCAACATATAATTCTATATTTAGTTTTACATAGCATAAACATAGTCGCTGGAAGCCATCCATCTGACCCCGTGGAAGGGGGACAGAGAAGGAGTAATCGTTGTGAGATGGACAAATACCCTGAGGAAGTAAACACCGCAGTTACCTACATACACTTCTACCCTCTACACATTTATTTTCATGCTCTATCTAGGGAATTTTGGCAGAAAAGTTTGAAAAGCACTGATAGAGTCAGTAAGCAAAGTAATGTATGAGAGATGAATGCTCATTCGTTATATTTGTCTAGTCAGAAAAGCCGCTTTCAATTTGCTGTCAATACATAAACTTAATCCAAGCTGGGTTTGGTTTCGTGTGCTCTTTCAGCTCCCTAATCTAATTGCCCTTTTCTCTTGCTTCTCTTTTACACTCTTCTGGCCACTGCTCACCACCACCATTGGCCTCATAGCAGAGGGATTACATCTTGCCAACCAGTTCTTTCTGAACTTACTGATCACCATAGCTACTCTGGTCAGTTTCCAGCCATGCTTTGTGGCCAGTGATCTTTTTGGTTTTCAAAGATCTCTCTACTCTTTCCTCTCCGTATGCTTCTATCCCATCAATATCTGGCTTCCTTTTTGCAAGTAGGCAGATAATTATGTAACATTTCACTTTTTTTTACACAATACATTCTTGTAATAACACATCTACACACATCCACACACACTAAGGTCTTACAAAAATGGGCAACAGGCAAGCATACATACTTAGTAATAGCTTCTAGATAAAAAAATCTGAGAATACAGTCTTCCTTAGGATCAGTGGTCTTCTTCCTCTGCTATTTTTTCCCCCTATTTCTCTTTTCCAAAACTTCTTTCACAGCTGAGGGGAAGTGTTCACTATGCCAAAGCAGCTGGCAGCTCCAACTCAGATGGGAATTGTGTCTCTGTCACTTTAAAATCCTCTAGCTCTTTCTTCCTCACTCTGCGCAGGATATACTTGTACAGTGTCGGTGCTTACCCCATTGTCAAATTAATGAACGCACTAAAAAGCAAAAACAAAACTACGCTGGTGCTGGTGGGGGACTTCCCTGGTGGTCCAGTGGCTGACACTCTGCACTCTCGATGCAGGGGCCCCAGGTTAGATTCTTAGTCAGGGAAATAGATCCTACATGCCTCAGCTAATAAATAAATATACATAAAACTACAGTGGTGAACACCCACTATCCTTAAGCAAGGGGCAAAAAAGGGGATGCAGAGGAGAACTCTCTTCCTACATAGCCCCACCCTGAGGTCAAGTGCAGCCTTCTCACAGCAATAGCCCTCTCCTCAGCAGTTGCTGACCTGACAGAAAACAGAAACTTGGGTCTTTTCCACAGTCTCCCTCCCTCATCTAGTTACTGCCCTCTTCAAAAGGGGAAGTCAGTGCTGAACTCCTTCCCTGGCTAACCCCCTATTGAACACTTTGCCAACACCAAAGGGAGCCAACTATGAAATTTCCAGGCCCATGACAGTCCCCAGACTTGAAGACAGATCTGTTACCTGCGGTCATGGAGTGAGAACAGGAGGTGAAAGTGCTCCCCGACATCCCACTTCATTTGGAAAAACTCAAAACAAAAAAAAAATTGAGTTTTGTTAAGAAAAAGGCTGCTGTTTATTAAGAAAAAGGCTGATGTTCCCAGAAGGAGCAAAAATCATTTCTCTGTCATTCCAGATGCTGAAAGAACACTTAAACTCATTCCTCTCCTCCCCTCCTATTCCAGACGCTAGAATTTACCCCTTCATGCATCCCTTCTGCTTTGTGCTGGGTAGTGGGACCACCAGCCAGACCAGCAGAAGCCTCCAGCATCTCCAGGGAAGTCCTGTGGGATAATACCTTTGTCTGTGAATTGGAGAAGGGGAGAAGATCTTGATCTCCCCAATATTTGACAGGAACTGAAGGACTGAGGGATTTGGGTCTGATGTCCTGTCAAATGAGACAGTTCAAGCTAGTATCTGTGGGGCTGTTCGAGGAGCAGCAGGAGGGAATGCCAAAAAGTGTTTGTAATGGAGGTTGAGGAATTTGGGGGCATCCGGGGAACAGAATACACCGGCCAGGCTTGAGCCATCCCCAAGCCCCTTCTACTTCCCAGTTACTAAACAGATCCAGCTGTGCACAGTCCTGGCAAATCGTTTCCCATCTGGCTTCTAGGAACTCATGACTAATTAAAGGAGTGTGTGTGGAAGGGGAGGGGGTGTACTCTTAAAAACAGAGGTTTCCAAGGTAACGGCTTGGGGAGAAATCAATCCCATTTAGCCAGGGAAACTTCCCTCTTTCCTGACTCTCTCAGGTCTCCAAGGAAAAAACAGGCCAGAAGCTAACATTGTTTTTCCCACATTTCTCTAGATCAAGAGCAATGTCTAGGCCAGTCCTAACTTGGTTACACCGTACGTTTTTCTCACTTCCAGTTTTAGACCCGAGACTTGCCCTTTATATACTAACTAGGATGTCCAGCCTTCCAAGTCACCCCCTTCAGGGAAGGATATTGTCAAAGATGGGTGGGGATGTTTTAGAGACTGGCTTTTCCTGGGCTTAGAGACCTCTAACAACCTTTGCCTTCCACCCACAGCCCCTTAGACCCTGAACATTAGAGAATACTCTCAGAGTCTTAACCTATTTCTTGCTCCTACTGTTTAAAATATTTTAATTTAAACAATATTTCTATACAAACTCTTCTGCCACAGTCCTTCAGCAGAGAGGAAAACCAGTTTGCAGGATGGGATCAAGCCAGCCAAAGAACCAGGAGTTCTCTCAGACTTAAGTTCTCTTTTTGGGTCAGGCAGACCGCACGTCCTAACCCGTCACACACATTCCCACATGTCCCCCAGTGAGTGATGACAAATTCAGAGGGGAAAAGAGCGGAGTCAGCATGGCTTAGAGGAGGGGACTGGTGGCAGGGAGGTCTTGATACCATTATGGGAACAGTTAGTCATGCAGTCCTGCATACACATCCAGTCTGCAGCTTCTGGCTCTAGGGGGTTTGTTTGGGTGCCTGTGGAAACTCTTGAGAGACTGCAAAGATCATGGCTTGAGCCTGAGGTTCTGTTGCTTCCAAGCTGTGTGACCTGAAATGACCTGTTAGAGACTCAGTTCCTTTTTCTGTGATCTCTTGTACTTGTGCTCAGTTGTGTCCAACTGTTTGCCACCTCATGGATGGTAGCCCACCAGGGTCATCTGTCCATGGAATTCTCCAGGCAAGAATACCGGAGCGAGTTGCCGTTTCCTCCTCCAGGGTATCTTCCTGACCCAGGGATCAAACCCACGCTTCCTGTATCTCTTGTACTACAAGAAGATTCTTTACCGCTGAGCCATGTGGAAGCCCTCCCTTTTTTGTAGAAAGTGATAATGCCAGCCCACAGGGATGTTGTCAAGATTTAAATGAGATAAACTATTTGGCAGCTTTTACAGTTTCCCTTTCTGTTCTTTCTCTGGCTCCTTAATGTCTAGAATGTGACTCCATCCCCCAGGGACTTCCAGGGCCAGAGTGAGTATCCACACTTTACCTTGTATAATAACCACCATATCTCTTGGGCATCCCTGGATGGCCCAGTGGTAAAGAATCCGCCTGCCAATGCAGGAGACGCAGGAGATAGGGGTTCAATTCCTGAACTGGGAAGATTCTCTGGAGAAGGAAATGGCAACCCACTCCAGTATTCCTGCCTGGGAAATCCCAGACAGAGGACCTGGCGGGCTATAACCCTTAGAGTTGCAAAAGAGTCGGACATGACTTTGTGACTAAACAGCATCAACAACAACTATCTCTCTCACTAACACTCTAACAGATACTCTTAAACATTCTTCCCCAACTCCCACTTTTTTTTTTTCTCCTCTATGAGGTGTCTAGAGGGAAGGAGTAATCTGCCATCACATTCTTTTTACTTTACTCCTTTCCCTCTCTCCACAGCCTGCAAAGCTCCTGTCCCTCCCCTACTAACTTCAGTATTTCCTATCACTTTCTCTTCCATTCCACCCACCCAGGGCCTGAGGCTGGGCGGACAAAGCTGGAGCTGAGCTCAGAGCCACAGACAGGTTCAAGTAACTGCATCAAAATGTTGCTAGTGGTTCTCTTTTGGGTAGAATTTACTGGTGGTTTTCATTCTCTTTCTTGCTCATTTTGGTATTTTCCAAATTTACTGTAATGAGCAATGGATAACTTATTCAGAAAAAAAAATAGAGAAGACTTTAATCAGAAAAAAATATATAATTTTCAATTGGCCCATGTCCTGTTCTCAAAAGAAGAGGGATTGAGCGGTGATAGAAAGAGGGAGAGAAGGACAGAGCTGAGAAAAACCCTGCAGGGGGCTGGTTCCCAAGCTCTCTCATTTCCTGGGGGCATCAGCCATGATCACGGCCTCACTCGTGGCTTTTGTCACTCATCAGTTGGTGGCTCTGTCCTTGCTTGCCTGACCAGTCATTTGAGACTTAGTCACTTGACTGTGAGCCAGTTGAGTGCTGAGTGGGTCAAGACGACCAGCATCATTGAGGGCAACGATGAATCAGGAGGATCCCCCACCTCCCTCCTGGGGTGTGAAGGGTTCTCCAGTGGCCTGCCAGTCTTTCAGCCTGGGGTGTGGGGAAAGGCTCAGAACTGCATCCTACTGAGAACATGAGTTCAGTAACCCTTTCCCTCATTTCTATCCCTACTTCCTTGTGCATGTGAATGGCATAGAAATGTGTGATGCACAAATGATGGTGGAAACTGCAGTGGCTCCTAACCACTCACAGAAAAAAGCTTTAAGAGTCAGCATGGTGAATGGAAAGAGCATAGGTTACGAGTTGGCAGAAGGGGTTGAACATATGCCAGGCCAGTTAGGAGCTCCATGTCCTTAGTCGTTTCCTTCTTTGGCTCTCCATTTCCTCCATTAAAAAATGGCCAGACATACACACTGAGGAAACCAGAATTGAAAGAGACACGTGTACTCCAATGTTCATCACAGCACAGTTTACAATAGCCAAGACATGGAAGCAACCTAGATGTCCATCAGCAGATGAATGGATAAGAAAGCTGTGGTGCATATACACAATGGAGTATTACTCAGCTATTAAAAAGAATGCATTTGAATCAATTCTAATGAGGTGGATGAAACTGGAGCCTATTATACAGAGCAAAGTAAGTCAGAAAGAAAAACACCAATACAGTATATTAATGCATATATATGGAATTTAGAAAGATGGTACTAATGACCCTATATGTGAGGTAGCAAAAGAGACATAGATGTAAAGAACAGACTTTTAGACTCTGTGGGAGAAGGCAAGCATGGGATGATTTGAGAGAATAGCATTGAAACATGTATATTATCATATGTGAAATAGATCGCCAGCCCAGGTTCGATACATGAGACTGGGTGCTCAGGGCATGACCCTGAGGAATGGGATGGGGAGGGAGGAGGGAGGGGGTTCAGGATGGGGGACACATGTGCACCCATGGCTGATTCATGTCAATGTATGGCAAAAACCACTACAATATTGGGGGAAAAAAAAAAGCCACGGGAAAGACAAAAAAAAAAAAAGGCCAGAATAATTATTCCCTAATAGGAGGATAATGAGAATTAAATGGAATAATATAGAAATGGAAAGCTCCCCTGGTGAATCAAGCGATGAAGGATCCACCTGCAATGCAGGAGCTGCAGAAGATGCAGGTTCGATCCCTGAATGGGGAAGATTCCTTGGAGAAGGCAATGGCTAACCACTTCAGTGTTCTTGCCTGGAGAATCCCATGGACAGAGGAGCCTGGTGGGCTACAGTCACACAGAGTCAGACACAACCAAAGCAACTTAGCACAGCACAATACAGAAATCACCTGACACAAAGTTTTCTTTTTTCTTCTCATTCTACTACAATGAAGTTTAACAGTGCAGAAAAATCATATAACCTTGGTGGGTCCAAAGTAGGTTTTCTCCCCACTTTTTTTTTAAGTAGGTTTTCCTAACGTAAGTTTTTCTCTTCTATGTTAAATAGCATTGAAGACCCTCTCTAAACTCTGCCTCCCAGTCATTCTCCCACCCTGGTCATTCGTCTGACAAACATTTATTAAGCACCACCGAAAGCATTGAGCTAGCCTGGAATGGGCACTAGGGACTTAGTGGTGAATAAAGCAGACCCTTAGAACCTCTCACTGAGCACAACTGACTTTTCTCTGCGCTTTTACTCAAGACCAGCACTGTCGCTGTTTCTCAGGACTCTTTGACCTCATCCAACTCATAGCCAGCCTTCACAGCCCAGCTCAAAGCCTGCCTTCTCTGAGAACCTTCCCACAGCCTCATGACCCTCAGGATGGGACACCTCTTGCCTGATATCCTGGTTCCCCTCATTTCAGGTATTTGAATTGACCTCACCCTGTCTGCAAACCTCCCTGCGGGCAGGCTCTAGACTTTACTTCTTCCTTTCCTAGTTAACCTCCACCTCCACGCACACATTCCAGACTCATCAAGGGCTTTAAATAATGACTTTTTATTAAGGCAGACACAAGTAGGCTTCAAGAGCATTTGAATCTTCAGTTTGATCTTGGACGCAAAGAAACTGAGATCTCACCCTTCGTTCTTTCATCTGCAACCCAAGCACCTAAGCAACTTGCTTCCTACCTCTCGGTTTTATTTTTCCTGTCCTAGAGCAGACAGGGAGACGTGAAAGTTACAGATAAGGGGTTTATTGCCCAGGGGTCCCTGGGTCACAGGAATGCCCAACTTCAGAGGATGGCTCTAGTCCCTATTTCTAGTCTCGGCAGATATTCTGCTTCCGATCCTGGCAGGATGCCCACCTCCAGGACAACATGGGAAGTCTTTCTGAGTCCAGCAGAGGACCCTGGGGGCTGGGTTGGAGGCTCTTCTTGACTTCTGCTCTCTGGCAGGGCAGGGGTTAATGGTGAATTGCAACACATCTCTAGCCTGAGTCACCTCCTACTGACACTCCCCCCCAGTTTCCCTCCCTTGAAGTCTTATAAAGAGGACCAGAGACTGGAGAGTGAAAAGAGCTGGAGGGAAGAGCCCCCCGCCCCCCCCACCTAGCCCTGCTCCCTCAGGCTCCCAGGATTCTCAGAGCGGAGGGCACAAACTCTGAAGCTCTTGCCTGGTGGGACCATGAACTGGCAGTGGCTGTGGCTGGGCTTCCTACTCCCACTGACCGTCTCATGCTGGGCTGTGGGGCCTGAAGAGAAGGAGGCAGCTGTGGTGAGTCTCCTGGGAAAGCCAGACCCAGGCTGGGGGAGGGATGGAGGAACTGCTCCTTAGTCCCATCTAAGCCGCTCTTCTGACCTACAACTGCCTGCCCTGCCCTTCGCTCCTCTAGTCCATATCCACCCCTACCCATCCCTACTCCCTCCCCTCATACTCCCCTAAGATGCCTCTCCTTCAGTCCTTCCACATCTGTCCCCTCCTATCCTAATGGGCTGTTAGGTTATGTAGAAGCTTCACCCAGAGACTAATCCCCTTTTGATTTTATCTGCTGACCCCTACCCTCATCATAGGATTACTTGTTGCAATATGGTTACCTACAGAAGCCTCTAGAAGGACCTGACAACTTCAGGCCAGAAGATGTCATAGAGGCGCTGAGGTGAGAGATTGTAAGGTGCATGCCTTCAGGGTCAAGTTCACAAGATCTTTTTCTCTTCTCACCTTTTCCATTCCCCAGGCCCATCTCTGCCTGCCTCACATCCATTTCAGGGATCCAGAGAATTCGTGGTGGGACCAGGGGTGAGAGGGGGAGTCAAGGATGAGGGCACAGTTATTGGATTTTCCTAGGCCCTAAGCACTTCTTTGGAGGCTCCATCCCACATTATATCCAAAATACTATTATTTGGTCACATCCTGCAAGCAATGTAATTTATATGAGTTGGAGCTGAGTTGTTGACATGATGTTGCCTTTCAAAGATATTTAATCCAGCATTTATTTCTTTCTGTTTTGAAGTTTTCTTTTCTTATTTTCGGTCTAATGGGTGATTTCTCAGATATGTTCCCAGTCCATTGAAAAGCCACAATACTTGTGGTACATGATGGATGAAATTGCCCCAGAGTGGGTAGGCTGGACTGGGAACGGGGTGTCCAGCCAGGAGGGGAGAAGGCAGAGGGAGGACGGGCCCTCAGGTGGTAGCAGTGGTGAGAGAGTCTCAGAGCAGGAGTAAGACATTTCCCAGGGCAGGAGGAGGTTAGAAATTGCAGTAGAGGAAGAAGGCAACACCAGAGAGCAATTTACCCAAATAAGAGAGTGAACACAGGGAGGTGAAGTTGGAGTATTGCCTTCTATGCAGAACAGAAGAGGAAGGCCCAATTATGAGGACTGGATCCTGGAGTGATCCCATCACCTCCAGAGCTTTAGTGCCATTCTCAGTCATTACGTTGGGCAAAAGGGGACCAAAGAGCTATCCCCATTTCTTAGTCATTCCAGATGCCCCTGTCCTGCTGGACCATCCCTCTCCATCTTTCCAGAGCTTTTCAGGAAGCATCTGAGCTGCCAGTCTCAGGTCAGCTGGATGACGCCACAAGTGCCCGTATGAGGCAGCCCCGCTGTGGCCTGGAGGACCCCTTCAACCAGAAGACTCTTAAATACCTGCTGCTGGGTGAGAACTGAGCCTGGGAAAAGGGGGGGTCATGACTCTGGAGCACAGGTGACATTGGGACAGTCTGGACCAGCTCATCGTTGAATGGATGGTAATCTGGCAATTGACTGATCACCACTTGCCTGGAAAGGTTGTTTCATGGCTTTGCTGAGTGAGTGCCCACACTCAGGGGAGCTGTCCAGAGCTGGCAAAGGTATCTGTGCTTCTAATCTATTTTTTGGTTCAATAACCAGGCCACTGGAGAAAGAAGCATCTGACCTTCCGCATCTTGAACCTACCGTCTACCCTACCATCCTCAACAGCCCGGGCAGCCCTGCTTCAAGCCTTCCAGTATTGGAGCAATGTGGCTCCCTTGACCTTCCGCGAGGTGAAGGCTGGCTGGGCTGATATCCGCCTTTCCTTCCATGGCCGCCATAGCTTGTACTGCTCCAATTCCTTTGACGGGCCTGGTAGGCACCAGCTCTCAGCTCTCCCACCTCACAGACCTCTGTCTCCTTGAGTCAGTGACTCTGGAAACTTAATGTCAGGCTACCCTCCTATGCTCAACTGCACCCTACACTCTCCAACCACCTTCTAATATTCCCTTGGGGAGCAACATGTCATCTCCCTGGGGCCTTACCAAGCCTGTTTCTTTGAAGCTTATGCCTTCTTCCTTAGCTTAAGTTCCTCTGCTCAAGGCATACTCCAGGGAGGAACTGGAGTATGTTCCAAAGACAACAGAGTGACTGAGAGGTAACAGGACAGAGCGATGGGAATCCATGAGAGATCAGGGTTGTGGCAGGGAAATCTGAAAGGAGTGAGAGGTGTCCAAGAGATAATCAATCTACTTGGGGAGATTTTAAGGGAATAGAGTAATTGGAGTTTATAACAGGCAAGGGATGCTCCACCCTAGGAGCCTCTGATCTCCTGCCTGTCTACCTTTGCCTTTTTCCAGGGCGGGTCCTGGCCCATGCCGACATCCCAGAGCTGGGCAGCGTACACTTTGATGAAGATGAGCTCTGGACTGAGGGGACCTACCGGGGGGTGAACCTGCGCATCATCGCAGCCCATGAAATTGGCCATGCCCTGGGGCTGGGGCACTCCCGATACACCCAGGCCCTCATGGCTCCTGTCTACGCTGGCTACCGGCCCTACTTCAAGCTGCACCCTGATGATGTGGCTGGGATCCAGGCTCTCTATGGTCAGTCCTTTCCCCTAGTCCTCACGAGGGTCAGTCTGACCAGTGTCTCTTCAAGCATAAAGACACAGGTCTAATCTTCACGGAGGGAAATGGCTTGGCTTCTTTCTCTTCCTCTTGCCACGTTATTCAGGCTTCTTCATTTTCAGGAGTTGTTTTTCTTTTTTTGGCCTCATTGCGTGGCTAGTGGTATCTCAGTTCCCCAATCAGGGATTGAACCCTGGCTGCAGCAGTGAAAGCCTGGAATCCTAACCATTAGGCCCACAGGGAACTCCCAGGAGCTCTATTTCTGACACTTCCAGGTCTAATCTTCCTTCTAGACCTCTCTCCTCCTACACCTGCTCTAGTGGATGAAGAATGAACATTCCAGAAATCCCCTCTCTCCCTTTCTGCTGCTGCTGCTAAGTCGCTTCAGTCGTATTCGACTCTGTGCGACCCCAAAGACGGTAGCCCACCAGGCTCCCCCGTCCCTGGGATTCTCCAGGCAAGAACACTTGAGTGGGTTGCCATTTCCTTCTCCAATGCATGGAAGTGAGAAGTGAAAGTAAAGTCGCTCAGTCATGTCTGACTCTTAGCGACCCCATAGACTGCAGCCCGCCAGGCTCCTCTGTCCACGGGATTTTCCAGGCAAGAGTATTGGAGTGGAGTGCCATTGCCTTCTCCGTCTCTCCCTTTCTAGTGCCTCTCAAAACTAAAACATGTCTCCTGCTGGTATCAGTGTGATCTTTTCTCCCACCAACGAAAGCTCTCCAGGTTTTCATTTTCCTCTCTATGCGACCTCTGAGCTTAACTTACAGTAGGAAAGTGGGGAAGCTAGTGCTCTGAGTTCTTTTCCTGAGCAGTATTATGTTACCTTGCAGGCAAGAAGAGCCCAGAGATAGAGGAGGAGGAGGAGGAAGAAGACACGGCACTCCCGACTATACCCCTAGTGCCCACAGAACCCAGTCCCATGCCAGACCCCTGCAGCAGTGACCTGGATGCCGTGATGCTAGGTAAGACCCTTTCCCTCCAGGCTTGTAGGCAGGCAGTGGGGCATGCTGCTGACCTTGAGACCTGGACAAATGGGAGTGACATGGGACCTCAGGGTGATCAGTGGAGGTTAGTCTCTAGGCAGGGGTTAGTGGCCATGGATGGAGGCAGTGGCCTGGAGAGGGAGGATTCAGAGCTAAATTCAAGATGGGCCAGGCAGGACATTACCTCCGTTGTTGCCCTGTGAGAGCCATTAAACACATCCGGAAATACAGCAAGAAGGAGAAAACAGTCTTGACTGGAATGTCTATTAGAGAGGGTATTATACCCACATGGAAGTACAACTTGGAAGCCACCTGGAGTAGAAGGTGAGGTCCCTAAGTGGGAGCAGCTATCCACAGGGCTGATTTGCTGTGAATGACAAAGGAGAGGCTGAACACTTCTCTGCTCTTAACAATCCTCTCCTTGAATGAATATTTGGGGAATCAGCCTGCCTGAGATACCCAGAAGTCTTTATTTGACTGCTGTCTTAAAATAAAAAATTTTTTTGGTGGCAGCAGGTCTTTGTTTCATCATGTGGGATAATTTGTTGAGGCACATGGTCTCTCTAGTTGTGGCTCAAGGGTTCCAGAATCCATAGGCTCAGTAGTTGTAGCACATGGGCTTAGCTGCCCTGAGGCATGTGGAATCACCCTGGACCAGGGATCAAATCCGTGTCCCCTGCATTGGCAGGCTTATTCTTAACTGCTGGACCAGTAGGGAAGTCCCGATACCTGTCTTTTTGACTTGTTGACACACCTCCTGCTCTTAGGGCCCCGAGGAAAGACCTACGCCTTCAAGGGAAACTATGTGTGGACCGTGACAGATTCAGGATTGGGTCCCTTGTTCCAAGTGTCTGCCCTCTGGGAGGGGCTCCCAGGAAACCTGGATGCAGCTGTCTACTCTCCTCGGACGCAATGGATTCACTTCTTTAAAGGTAAGGGCACTAGTTTACACTGTGCTACTGGAGGAGGGCCTGTGATTAGAGATGCCATAGAAGGAGGGAGGGATGAGAAGTTTCTAGAGGGTGGAACGGAGGAACTGAAAGTTATCACCTGGGGACAGAGGTGACTTGTTCTTTCCTTATATGCTCTCAGGAGACAAGGTGTGGCGCTACATTAATTTCAAGATGTCTCCTGGCTTTCCCAAGAAGCTGAATAGGGTAGGACCCAACCTGGATGCTGCTCTCTATTGGCCTATCAACAAAAAGGTGTTCCTCTTTAAGGTATAAAGCTCAAAGGAAGGGCAAATCCTTCGTAGGAGGGGCAGGCTACCTCCCATGGAAAAGCAAAGACTTGCTCTGGAAGGAAGTTCTGCAGCTGCCATGGGCTGAGAATAGACTTCGGTGGGGGTGGCGGCAGGTTCTCTAAGCTCTCTCGTCATCCTTCTCTTCTCGCTGCTGACCCCACACCTAGGGCTCTGGATACTGGCAGTGGGATGAGCTGGCCACTACTGACTTCAGCCGCTACCCTAAACCAACCAAGGGATTGTTTACAGGAGTGCCAGACCAGCCCTCGGCCGCCATGAGCTGGCGGGACGGCCGTGTCTACTTCTTCAAGGGCAAACAGTATTGGCGCCTCAATCAGCAGCTTCGAGCAGAGAAAGGCTTTCCCAGAGATATCGCCCACAACTGGATGCACTGTCGTCCCCCAAACACCACTGCATCTGATGGGGACACTGATTCCTCAGTCACAGGCACAGACCATGCAGCCACAGGATAACACTGGATACCATTTCCTTGGGCCATAGAAACACCTTGAACTCTGGCGGCTCACCCAGAGATACAATCTTGGACGTTATCCCCTCAGTCACAGACTTCAGCACCCTTTCATTCCCTGGTAATGTCACTCTCTCAGAGGCCTGAGACCTCAATCAAATGTCTGCTGCAGCACAAGCATGAACCATGGACCTCAAGCCTCTAAATGACCCACCCAGCTCCAGTCACCACCTCCCTGTACTCTTTCCCTCCTGGTCAGTGACTCTAACTCAGCCTCCAGCTCCGTCCATTTCTCCCCCATCCTAGATAGCACTTCCAACTGTGTCATTTTCTCTCTGGAGGACATTGGTAGAAGAAAGACATCCCTCAGGTGTTTAGCTGACAGCAGGCCACAGCTGGGAATGCCTGGGTCCTGTTCTTCCTAGATAAAGAACAAGGAAACAGCATGGCCAGTAAAATGAGCAATGGCTTTGGAATCCTTGAGAATCACATCAACTTGCTTGTGACTTTGGGCAAGTTAATTAACCTCACTAAGCCTCAGGTTTCCCATCTGAAAAATAAGGTTAACACCAATCCCGCAGGGTTGTTGCATTAAAAGAAATACTGTGTGTGAAGTGCCTGGCACATTTGTGTTTAATAAATATTAACTCCATGTTCACAGGGCTTCCCAGGTGACTCAGTGGTAAAGAATTTACCTGCCAATGAGGAGATACAGTTTCAATTCCCTGGAGGAGGAAATGGCAACCCACTCCAGTATTCTTGTCTGAGAAATCCCATGGACAGAGGAGCCTGGTGGACTACAGTCCTTGGGGTCACAAAGAGTCGGACACGACTGAGCAACTGTGCAAGCGTGCACCATGTTCGTAAGAGAGGACAGAATGATTCTTCCTCTGGCTGTGTGTGTGCCACTCCTATAGTGGTCTGGCCTGATAAAAGTACCTTCATCAGATCTTTAAGGGACAGAGGACTTGTCAGTATGGCTAATTCGTTGTTTGGGGGTGCAAAGAAAGAAAAGAGGAGCAACAGAAAGGCTAGACTCCCAGGTTCAGTGTTCAATGTCATTTTATTCACATATTCCCATGTTCTTTTCCCCTTCCTTCATAACCTTGCTGCCCAGGGGAGGGACATATCTTCCTTCATGCTGAGGAACCAGGGAACAGACTTTGGGCAGGTAAATCAGGGGAGCGGAGAGTTAGAACAGGTTAGTGGCTGGGACGATGTTCTGGTTAAGGAGATTAGTGTCCCCTATAATGAGAGACAGAGAAGGCACTTGTCTCCCACACAGCTCTGAAGACCAGGCTCCTTTGGGCAAAAGGGCAAGATTCTGGCATGTGGGCCAATGCTCTCAGCTTGAAGCAAGAAGCCAGCTTTGAGGGACAGTGGGTGCTGAGCCAGGCAGTGCCCTGTGGTCTTCCCCACATTGAGAAGGGAAAGGGAAGCACCACGGAGGATAGATACCCCCAACTGAGGTAGGAGAAGGGGGCTTGTGTCTGGGGGTCCAGAGAGAAAGGCTAACCAGGAACTCAATTGCTCCCTGATGAGGGGCCTGGGAATCAGGGATCCCGGAGCTCCACTGGTGCCCTTCTCCCCATCAAAAAGCTATCAAGTGCTTTAGGAGCCTTCCTGATTTTCTATAGGTAGGTCCTATGAAAACAATACCCCTTATTTGATCATTGAGAGGCACTTTGAGGCGGGTACACAGAAGGCTATTTGGGTAATGGCCCTCCTTGGTTTGGTTTGAAGGGAATTAGGGAGTCAGTTACTTTAGGGACCAGGACACCTCTATTACTGGACAGAGGTAGGTACTCATACTTCCATTCCTCTCCTTTCCCCACAAGAGTCCTCTCTATCTGTCCCTGAAACATATCCCTACAGGCCTGGTCTGGGTTGGAGCACAGATTCCATGCCCAAGTCCAAGAGGTGGGGAAGTCTGTGTGTGGATTCTGTGGGCCCAGGCCCTGCCCACCTAGTGTTCCCAGGCCCTTGTTCCCAGGGTGAGGGCATCAGTGGAGGTTTAGGCTCAGGTCTGGGTGGGTGGAACCAGAAGGTGCAGTGAGGGGGACAGTGGAACCACAGTCAGAATCCAGGTCCAGGACAGTGTGGGGAGCGGTGGCCTGGGTGCCTGGTCCTAGCTGGCGCTCTCGAAGGCTCTGGAAATAACTCTGAAGGGGCAGGGCAGACAGGGTAGAAGAAAGGGCCTGGATCAGAACCCACCCTCCCTGACCATCCCCCTGTGCCTTCTGCCCCAGGCCCAGGGCAGCCCCCACGCCTCCACTCACTGGAGCCAGACTGTCGGCAGGGTTCCGTGCGCTGGCAGGGAGCTGGTGCCTGTAGCTACCCTCACAGAGCCCTGCCCTAGGGGAGGTCCGGTGCCACTTGGCCTCCTGATGACGGATTCGAAGGAGCTGGAGATGCCTTCGCTGGTGGCTCAAGACCACTGCTTGGGAGGGGACAATACAGACTCAGGGAGGCCTCTTTAGACTCTGAAACCCACCCCCAAATACACTCATACTCTAGAGAAACCCATTTGCTTATGTCTCTCAAACCTCATCCCCCTCCCAGTTATTCTAAAGAAACTTTTCTTCGGAATCCTCCTACTCTTCCCTTCTGACTTCCCTGAGATCTTCCTTTCCTTCCACATCAGTCCCCAGTAACTCTTCCCTACTCCCCAACCTCCCGACAATTTCTCTTCTCATTCTTACCCAGACTTTTGACTCCTCCAACTCTAACTTTTTTTCAGTGGCCTGCCTCAGACACCTTAGAGGTGTATCTTTTGCCTCTATCTTTTGCCCTCAGGTGTATTTTCCCCCTTCACCTCTTTAAGTCTGGGAACCAGGGACATAGGTTGTCTGCTGTCTATACCACGGTGGTAACTCACCATTGGTGTGGCCTCCATGTTCCTCATCCATGAGCTTCCACTGGGCCAGGGCCCCAAGGGCCCCCAGGGCTGGCCAGGTCCCCAGCAAGACCCAGCTATACCAGCAGAGAGGAGGCAAGGCTGGAAGTGCCTGCAAGCGTTGGCCCAGCCGACTGCCCAGTGCCAGCCCCTCCAGGAAGTAGTCAGCACAGGCCACCAGCACTGCAGCACCCAGCAGGGCTGTGCCCAGAACTGTGAAAGGACGTGGCCACCGAAGTGTGAACAGGGCTCCCAGCAGTGCCAGCCCCACCAGCCCCCCAGCTGGTACCCAGGCTGAAGGTGGTTGGTAGATGGGCTCCGTGCCCAGCAGGACCCCAGCGCCCAGGGTTAGGCCTAGTAGGAGACCAGTCAGGAAGAGCCCGACACTGCGAACCAGCATGGTGACCAGGCCGCAGAGCAGTCCGATGCCGAGCGCAATGCCCGCGCTCACCTCCAGGCTCAGCTGTGTCTCTAGCACTCGCTCCTTATGGCACAGCAGGAAGATCACCAGGGCTCCTGACAGCAGGCCTGAGAGAAACATCACTGCCTTGAAGCAGCGGTAGCCTGGGAAGGGAGGCAGGAGGCAATGAGAGGCAGAAAGGGCTGGGTGGGGGAAGATCGACAGGGCTGGGCTCTGATGACTCAGAAGGGATAGGAATGGCTAACCAGAGGAGCAGAAGTCAGGAGCAGCACCCCCAGGGACCTCAAGGCCAAGGGCAGAAAGGGATCATCTTAGTGAGGGCAGGGACTTTTCAGGAACTGTGAGGGGATGGGAGAGCAAATCAGGAGGTAAGATGGATGAATTGAGGGGAATAAGTATAGAGAAAAGGTTTTGTCCTTTCAGGGATGGTAGATGGGAAGAAATCAGCGCAGGCTAATTCAGGTTACTGGGGAATGGAATTTTGAAGTAGGAGGAAGGGGAGGGAAAATGATAGTTGCTAGGGGTCAGAGCTGAAGGAGTGGGCGCGTGGGGGATGGAAGAAGAGCTGGCGAGAGCGGCACTGGATGCACTGAAGGTAGATATCCCCCGACAGAGGAGTAGAGGTGGCTCAGGAGCAAAGGAGAAAGCTGGCGTCATCTCTGAGGGTGACAGTCTTGGGCAGCTGCCCCCCAGAACCCTGGCCCCGCCCTCACCGAAGCAGCAGTAGATGATTCCAAAGCAGCAGCAAAGGGCACACACCAGGGCGGGTGCCAGGTCAGGATTGTCCTGGGGTTGCAAGACACATCTCAGGTCTGGAGGCTCTGGGAGTTGTTGATTAAAGGGCCTGGGGTCAGAGGTCATGGCCAGGGGCAGCAAGGCTTCCTCCATGGCCGAAGAGAAGGTTGTCACAGAGGGGAAGATCAGTGTCAGCTCCTCTCATCCATCCATGAATGTCTTGAGGGGGCTGGGAAACCTGCAAGGGGGTAAGGGGACAGGAACTCAGGTGCCCATGAACCTCGAGGATGCCCTTCTTTTAAAGAAAAGCCAACTTCAGGATGGAACTTGGTTCTGCTGGGGAAACTGAAGAAAGCTACAGGAAAGGGATGAGAGAGGTCAGCTGTCTATCACCCTCTAAAACAAGGACCTTAAGTGGAACTTCAAATCTTAACAGGTAATGAGTCTTGGCTCCCTGGCTTTTCAGGGTGGGGTGGGAGGAGTAGGAAGTCCTCCATCTGTGGAAGGGGGTACTGCAGGCTAAAGGCTCAGTAGCCTGTTCCAGTTGAAAAGAAAGCTTGTCCCATCTACAGCTGGGACTCAAAATCATCCCACTGGACGGGGAAGGGTGGAGTTAGTAGAGGGGGGAGGAGAAGGAAGAGGAGAGAATGAGTCATGGTGGGGGTCTCCCAACAGCTGCTCCAACCCCAGAGAGGGAAGAGGGAAAAAAATCAGACACCAGAAGAGGAATCAAATAGAGACAGTAACTGACACTTTGTCAGGGTTGGGAAGCCTTGCCTTCAGGTGGAGATAGGGTTATTGGGGGAAGGTGTCCATCCAGCCACAGTCCAATTCCCACCCATCCCTCATGGACTGAGCAGGCGCCTTGCTCACAGGCATCTCACATCCTCCCCTCAGGACACTGGTGGGACTCTTTCTACCTTTCCCTTTCCCTGTGGTGTCAGGGCTGCCAGTGGGATTTGAACTCAGTTCCTGAAAGGAGAACACCAAGGAGGGGCTGGCATTGGGGGCACTAAAGGAATGGGGTAGAGTAGGTGCAGGCACTTCCTTTCAGCTGC